>NC_136363.1:20355000-21005941 GCF_037039965.1 Doryrhamphus excisus
TTCAATGTTCAAACAACTTTTCTAGGGAGTTTATGCTTATATCAAGCCAAAGATCTAATTAAATGGTATTAAAATCAAATGAAAATACAATTAAAATTAAAATAAATGTCACTAAATTCACTAAAAACGCACACATGTTCCTACTAGCCGTTGCTAACCTCGCGCCCGGCGTTTGAAACCGACTCGACGACTTTCAGACTTTGCCTTTAAAACTCTTATAAGCTGGGATGTTCGCCAGAGAGGCAGGAATGCTAACAATGCTAACACCTAGCATGCTAGCAACCCGTGTGGATACCCTGCAATGACATGGGAACATCTTTTGCCTCAATAGAGATGCTAAAATGCTAATGTCCTGCTACCTGTTTTCATTTTGGGAGAGTGGAATGTAAAGCTAATAGCTAGCATCCTCACAATCGGTGTGGATAGCCTGCGACGACATTGGAATGTCTCTTGCCTCAAAAGAGATGCTAACAATGCTAACACCTAGCATGCTAGCAACCCGCGTGGATACCCTGCAATGACATTGGAATGTCTCTTGCCTCAAAAGAGATGCTAAAATGCTAACGCCCCGCTACCTGTTTTTCCATTTTGGGAGAGTGGAATGTAAAGCTAATAGCTAGCATCCTAACAATTGACGTGGATACCCTGCGATGACGCGGGAACCTCTCGTTTCGACACTCAATTGCTAAAATGCTAAGTACTAATTGCTACATATTTTAATTTTGGGAGAATCTTAATAAACTGAATGCTAACGGTGCTAATAGTTAGCATTCCAGAAGCCTGCGTGGATATGCTAAAATCCTTATGCTAACTATTTTAATTTTGGATCAATCCCAATGAAGTGTGAATGCTAAAAATGCTAATATCGCTAGTATGCTAGCTCGTATAAGTCTATGGAGGCTCAAAATAATTTTTTTTTATTATTTCCAAACCATTTATTCCCCCCCCCCCTTTACAAATATACTAGCTAGCTAAGCCACAGACCTCCGCAGATGTGGTACGTTTTTCAACTGTAGCGTCACCTGCCGTGATGTGTTGTGTTGTGGTTGCTTTATCAGCTCCAATGTTTATTTTGAACATTTTTCCTAAGATGGCGCGTATTAATAGCTAACGTATTTTCCAGTTGTAGTAGTTACTTCGTTCAGGTGTCCGTCGCCGTGATTAACGCGTTAGTTAGCCGTCTCCCGTCCATCGCCAGCGGAAGCGTAAATGGCCTCATCCACTTCCACTTGCCAACATTGCAATTTCCTCACGCCGCTTCTCGCGGGGAGTCGACCGTTTTGTGTCAGGGCTATAAATCGTGGTCGCCAGTCCTGATGACTGTGCAGCTGCGGTTACGAGCGCCGCGCTGGAGGTGGTTGAGGTCCGGCCCTGCTGTCACTGAGTAATATCCGACAGCATGGCGGAACCTTCGGCCGGTGCGGTCTGCACGGGTTGTTGTGTTTCCGTGGTCGCAAAATGTCGAAATAGTTCATTTCTTTATTTTGGGGAAAAGGGAAGTCTCGCCGACGGCACGTTAGACGCCTCCTTTTATGGTCAACTAGCTTCATTCACTTTCAATGCTACCTAGCTTTTTGCTATTCACTCCAGAAGGCGCTAACAAAAACAGAACGGAATTTTTCCCGTAGAAAATCAGCTAAATCCAATTAATTTGTTTCAGGCACCCAAAAATATAAACAATAAAAATACAATTCATGGACAATAATCACAGTTTTACATGCTAATTAGCTCCAAATTCTCATTTCCCATTTTTACTGGCTAATATTAGCATGTGCTTGTTATCCATGCTAGCAGCGATAAAACTTACAACATGATCAAACTTGCCGACGGTATTAGCCGCTAGCCCGCTAACGTTAGCTTGCTAAGGTAATGATTTGCTCCTAAAGTGTCTGCAACCAAACATTTTCAATTTACGTTGAAATCATTTGCCGTCTTTATAGTCGCTTTAACCAAATCTATATGCTACGCTAATTAGCTCCAAGTTCTCATTTCCCATTTTTACTGGCTAAAATTAGCACATGCCTTGTATCCATGCTAGCAGCAATAAAAGTATTTCCGACACCACAGAACAAAATGCATCAAAAACAAACTTACGGACAGTATTAGCCGCTAGCCCGCTAACGTTAGCTTGCTGAGGTAATGATTTGCCGCTAAAGTGTCCAACCAAACATTTTCAATTTGCGTTGAAATCAGTATAGTCGCATATAGTCGCTTTAACCAAATCTATATGCTACGCTAATTAGCTCCAAGTTCTCATTACTTATTTTTACTGGCTAAAATTAGCATGTGCCTCTTATCCATGCTAGCAGCGAGTATTTCTGACACCACAGAAAAAAAAGCATCAAAAACAAACTCGCCGACAGTATAAGCCGCTAGCCCGCTAACGTTAGCTTGCTGAGGTAATGATTTGCCCCGAAAATGTTGAGTAAAAACGCACTTAAAGGTGATTAAAACACATTTTTTATGTATTTATTGGTGGTACGGTAGTGCACACTGCAACCAAACATTTTCAATTTACGTCTTTATAGTCGCTTTAACCAAATCTATATGCTACGCTAATTAGCTCCAAATTCTCATTTCCCATTTTTTACTGGCTAAAATTAGCACGTGCCTATTATACATGCTAGCAGCGATAAAAGCATTTCCGACACCACAGAAAAAAATGCGTCAAAAACAAACTCGCCGACGGTGTAAGCCGCCAGCCCGCTAACGTTAGCTTGCTGAGGTAATGATTTGAAGTGTCTAGTAAAAACGCACTTAGAAGTGATGATGTATTTATTGGTGGTACGGTAGCGCACACTGCAACCACGATAAACATATGCTTAGAAGAATACATATTAAAGGCGGGTGTGTGTGTAGGGGGGCGTCCGAGGGGGGCGGGGGGGCTAACGGGTGTGTCGGTGCCTGCGTGCGGCGTGATGGCGAGAGCTGAGAATCTCCAGCTGCTGCCGAGCGTTCACATTACTTGTCATCGAGCCTTCCTGTTGCTAATGTCTCTTTGGACCCCCCCATTCGCCCCCCCCAGTCCATGGCTTTGGGGGGAAAAAGGTGATGATCCTGTCCTTGCCAATGTCAAAACACACGGAAGGCTAACCTAAGCCTGTCATTGCGTCTGCTGGAAGCCTGCAGGTGGTGCAGTAGCATCAACTTTGACTGCCCGGACCAGATGCTGACTTGAACACATTTCCTCCAAATGGGAGGATAGGGTGGGGGGGACGGGGGTGGGGGTTGGGGGACTGGGACGGGGGTGAAAAAAATACTGATTCAGCTCCTTTGGGAGAAGCCCGTCTCTGGGATTAGCGAGGCCGGGATCAAACAAGCGGCACAAGCCTTGCACATCACTTAAGCACACTGTACACCATGACTTATTATTAGCTAGTTACCTATTTAGCTAGTATGCTAATTGCTATTAAAAAATTCCACTGTTTTGAATATGAATCATTCATTATTTACCACAAACCTGCAGCATATAAACTAATGGTCTGTATGAACAAAACAGGGTGCAGTACTCGGTTGTAACCAGCGGGGGCGCTGTTGATTCAATAACACTTTTAGGGTTATTTCAAAATATGGTTCATTTATGAAAATAAATAAATGTAAAAATTAATTTCCCCCCATTTGGTGAAATGCCACAGCCGGTTAAGAGATCCACTCTTCGACTCTTCGAGATGATCTTTGCTGTGATGCGTTCAGGATGACCATCACGTCGTAAATTTGCACCCTTTTAGGAGGTACGGCGCAAAGAAGGCCCTCGGGGTGACTGACAGGGGTCCCGGTCTCCGTGCGGACGACCTTCTGGGGGTCTTTACACCTACACACGCCCCCTCCCCCGCCGATGAGCCCCCCCCCCTGCATGAATAATGCAGCGCCTCGGCCGCCATGCCACCGCATGTTTTATTCACACTGTGGCCATCACACACACTCATCCGCCCCTCCCTCAAATGCATCAGCTCGCCGCCGCCGTCGTTGTCATCTCCTTGACCCCCACGCCGTTGACCCCCACCACCCCCGAACACATCCAGGAAATAAGTAAATATTTGCATTTAATCCAGGCGCCGCCGTCACATGGACGCTAGTGTTCATTTTTCACGGTGCATCTGCCCCGCCTTCTAAAAAGACACCCCACTGGACGCTTTATTAGGTACATCAAGTCATATCCGCGCCGGTCCCCGCACGTGCGCTCACTGGCGACCACCTGTCTTCCTGTTGTCACAACACCCCGCCTCTCCTCGCTGTTGCCACATCACACTCGCTCACCCTTATCCGACCACGGCCTTCGTTTAACCACCTTCCACAAACGCACCACCTGAGTCGCATTTTTGTACCGGCCAGCAGGGGGCAGCCAGTGATCAAACTCCAAACCGAACGAACTAAAATACAAACATAAGGCATTGAACGTGGTCGCCTTGGTATTAGTAATGTAATGTTGCGTGAGACACACAAGCACCAGACTCTTACTGCAAGTTGGAATGATCTCAAAATAATCCCTACGGCAACACACATGCACACAAGTATTATTTAAGTCTATGTCTATTGGGTAATAAGAGTTTAAAGGTGACTATAGGGGTGTTAGTTCATGTCCTGAGGGCTCTAATAATGTTTATTTTCTATTTATTTGGTTTATAAATAACCAGTCCTACTTGACGGAACTTCATATTAGCATGTTACACCTGTTACACCTTATTTATTTGGTTTATAAATAACCAATCCTGCTTGGCGGAACTTCACTTGGAACCCAGGTTAGCATGTTAGCATCACACCACATGACCACAATGCGTACCAAGACACCCTCTCGGGTCCGGCGAGGAGCAGCCCCCCCATACTCTAGACATAGTCTATGTCTATTGGGTATTACCAATCCTACTTGACGGAACTTCACTTGGAACCCATGTTAGCATGTTAGCATCACACCACATGACCGCAATGCGTACCAAGACACCCTCTCGGGTCCGGTGAGGAGCAGCCCCCCCCATACTCTAGACATCGTCCATGTGTATTTGGTATTAAGAGTGTAAAGGTGACTATAGGGGTGTTATTTCATGTCCTGAGGGCTCTAATATTGTTACGCCTTATTTATTTGGTTTATAAATAACCAATCCTGCTTGGCGGAAATTCACTTGGAACCCATGTTGGCATCACACCACATGACCACAATGCGTACCAAGACACCCTCTCGGGTCCGGTGAGGAGCAGCCCCCCTCCGCCGTCCAGTGAAAACTGCGAGAAAGCTCATTGGGCCCGGTGGAGCCATTCCAGCTGACAGAAGTCACGTTTGGCACTAGATTGAGCCAACGACTTGTCGGGAGGGAAGGGCGCGGGTAGGGGGGGATGAGGGGGCGAGGGACTCCGCTCCACAGGTCCCGTTTTCATGGCGAGTGGAGGCACTTCCCCTCAAGCCCTGTACAAAATGTTCCTATGGCAGCTTTACTTAAAGTGGCGGCGAAAGCTTAAACATTGGAGTACCTCGGAGACCCTTTGATGTCGGACCGTGAAGTAGCACGTTCAGCATTCCTGACTCGGGGAAAAAAGTTGTTTTCCTTAAAGACCGCAGAGAACAGAAGGCCCTGAACTGTCAGGTAGCTTGCGGTCTAATCTGAGCGGGCTTGCCGCCGCTGATAGCGGCGTGTTGTTCAACTGTTGGCGAGCGTTAACGGCGCTGTGTGTGTTTGTGATAACGTGACAGTTGCGTACAGATACACGGCTACGCTATCTTCTAGTCTTCTCCATGTTTGTTTTGTTTTGTTTTGTTTTTCAGGCCACTTGATGGCACTGTGGTGGAAAAAACCGTCACGGGTGCCACAAATGACATTTCCACGGGGTGTCCTCCATGTTCCTCGATGACTGGAAGAACCCAAACAAATCTTGGAGGACAAATAGAAGCATAGATCTTATGGCTCATTAGCTGTGGAGATCATTGGCCCGCTCAGCTGTCCGTTCCCGTCTGCTCCCCGAACCTCCCCCGCCATGACTGACAGCATCTGCCGGCGTCGCTCAGCGTCTGACCTTTTGGAATGTTGAACGATCCTTTTTAGTGTAAAAGAGGGGTCTCAAACACGCGGCCCGCGGGCCAAATGTGGCCCGCAGGACACCAGTTTGAGGCCCCCGCCTTGATATGAAAGTTTAATGTTTGATATGGATGCTGTATGGTATCATGTACCCAGAAAAAATTATTACATTTGATTAATGTTCATGTTAAAGGTTAAATAACTGTTAATAGTTATCCTCCCTATCCGTGTGGAAGTGGTAAGTTTTTGGCTTTTTAAGTTGAAAGGAAATAACTTGGAGGCTACCGTTTAGGTCGCTAGCTCTCTAGTTTGCGAGTTAGCATGTGTCTCAAGGCCCTGCAGTTGCGCAATATGTTGTAAATAAAAAGAGTATAAATGTGACTATAGTTGTGTTTTGTCATGTCTACAGGGCTCTAATAATGCTTTGTTCATTTTAATCTGAAAAAAAATATTTGTCTACCCACCAACTATACGTGGTTTCTTAAGGTTTTATTATTTGCTGTTTTATTATTATTATTATTATATTTATTTATTACTGATTGATTGATTTTTTTATTCTTGATTTGTTTATTTTTCATCTTATTTTGTGTAGAAAAATAAAAAGTAAGATATTTGAGAACAGTGGAATGTTTTATCAGAGTTTTTCTTGTAGAAAATTGGAACCAAAGCAAAGTTTTTTCATTTTTCTGTTTTTAATAAATGCATTTTTTTTTTTTTTTAAACCTGATGCGACCCAGTCTCACCCAGACCCTAGCTCCAGTGGCCCCCCAAGTAAATTAAGTTTGAGACCCCTGGTGTAGAACATACACTATGTTAGTGTGGACAATAAATCAGAAGAATTACCTGCAGCCGCACGTCTGGTCGACCTTTTCTATGAAACGAGTGATGGCGGCCAAGATGGCACCTTCTCTTTATTGGACACACGACAAAGGTGTTTTTTTTTTTTTTCTTTTTCCGTGTTATTGTTACAAGTTGATTCACGCGCCGAGTTTAGGTGTGTGTTTTGCCATGATGCGACGGTGTTGACATAACTTTGTACGCGTGACATCCTCAACGTGACATTTGTGGCACCCGCGATGGCTTTAAAAACGTACAAGCATACATCCGTAAGCGTCGGTAGGGAAACCCAGGTCCGCCATGGGGGTACGCTGAGGAGAGGCGAGACGGAAATCCCTCCAGCGTGTCCCA
Organism: Doryrhamphus excisus; assembly: GCF_037039965.1. Lineage (NCBI taxonomy): Eukaryota > Metazoa > Chordata > Actinopteri > Syngnathiformes > Syngnathidae > Doryrhamphus > Doryrhamphus excisus. Next base: position 20,362,194 of record NC_136363.1, read on the forward strand.
GGTCTACCCCCCTGGGGGACCTCCTCCTGGCTGGGCATGCCCAAACACCTCACCGAGGAGGCATCCGGGACTTCTACTCCTGAGTTCCTCATTTCAGATGGAGAGCTTGAATTTCTAATATCGGAACCCTAATTATTATACATGGTTCTGGATGATATCAACTAATTAATCTTCTCAGCAAGACATTGGAGAATTCTATGCTTCCATCTTAATGAGAACAGATTGAGGAAGGCTCTTTTCGGTTCCCAGCGCACGTAGCAAGTTCCATAAAGGTATGCTAGGTCCAACATGAGTTTCCTCCGACCTCACTACCAGGACTAAAGTCTTCCAACCAGCAACTGCAACTCTCGGCCTACTTTCCGCCCAAACCAGGCAAGCAAAGAGCCTAAAAAAGAGGTTTGGGTTTTTTTTTTGGTGGCAGATGCCTGGTGGAGATGCTCATCCCCTGGTGCTGTTGCTAGGAGACGGCCGCTTTTGAAATCTGGCTCCGATAAGGCGCACCTGGCTTTTCGCTGCTTTTTGGCACGTTGAATAAATCGTGAAGGGAGAATATGGGAATCTTGGGAGCCGGGTCAAGGACTCTCGGGTTTAGGTAAATAAAAAAAGTGGCTAAGGTCGTACCGTGTGAGCAAACAAAAATAAAATCAATACGGACACAATTCAGCATCTTATGAGCATCCTGCTGTCACGCCATTCGGCAGGAGGTGAAAAAAGACTAACCAGGGGGCGCTAGATCAGCTTCCCACTTGAAATACAGTAGCGTCTCTCATTGGCCAGACGATCAACCCCAGGCACAAAAAAGTCCACCATCCATCCATCCGGGTGTGGAAATGAAGCTAACAGCGCATAAACACCTCTCCATCCCTGCGCCGACCCCACGGGATGCGGAGTGTTAATTGTGCACCGCAGGGGTCACGAGGCTCTTGGCAGGGTTGGCCGTCCGCTTTTGCACCCCGAGTGATACTTGATGTCTGCACCAGTATCGCAGTGGGAGTGCTGGGAGACACCGAGCTAAAATTACCGACGTCCTCATGAATATGCATGATTGATGCTGACCTAGTGGCCGCGTTCATCTAACTAACTTTCACTTGCCTGACTTACTCTCGTGTTGCACTCAAACTTTTATTCATCACTCCATCACAAACACAGAAAAAATATTTTACTTTCTCTTCCTGATACAATTGCGAATCTCAAAAAAAATCTCCAAATATTTTCCTTGTGTTTTATGAATGTGGGGAAAAAAATCTAAATTACTTTGTATTCCTGACACATTTACGTATAATTTTTTTTTTATAAATTATGAATCTAAAAAAAAATTCCTGACAAATTATAAATCTTGAAAAGAATTTCCATCAAATATTTTTACCTTCCTGACATTAATGAATCGAGAAAAAAAAGTGTGTACTTTGTGCTACTGACAAAATTATGAGTCTAGAAAATAAAAATACAAAAATATTTGACCTTATTTTCGTGACAGGTATGAATCTAAAAAAACAAACAAAAAAAAAAAGAAATTTTTGAATGTCGGAGAAATTTTACTTTGTGTTTCTGACTAATTTATAAATCTAGAAAAAAACTTTGTTTCTGACATTTGTAAATTTTGGGGAAAAATATATTTTGATGATTAATTTGTGAATCTAGAAAAAAACATTTTTTTAACATGTATTTATGTTCTTGACAAATTTATGAATCTAAAAAAAATAAACATTTATATATATATATACATATACATATACATATATACATATACATGTTATATATATATATATATATATATATATATATATATATATATATATATATATATATATATATATTACCTCATGTTTGTGACATTTATGACTCGAAAAAAAATGTCTGTTCTTGACTCGTTTATGAATCTAGAAAAAACACTACCATTTTTATTTTGTGTACAAGGTAATGAATCTACAAAAAAATAGTTTTAAATGTTGTGTTGCTGATTAACTTATGAATGTAGGGGGAAAAATAATTTGTGTTCCAAATGTATGAAGATACGACTTTTTCATTTTCAACCAAACACAAAAACGTTATTCCGTATAAAAAATATAAAAGTAAAAAAAAAATGGGGATACTCTAAATTGCCTAGATTTCATTTGGAAAATACACTGCCAGGCCATAATGTTCAGATTATGATCAAATACCAAATATAATATCCAAACGCCTGTCTCCAAAATACAGTATAGGATTCTTTGCAACAACAAATATGTTTGCAAGCCTTTTGCCTTCTGGAAGGCATCACAGGGATTTACGAGCACTGCTCAGGTCAATGAGCAGCTCCATTAGCCATGCTCTGATGTGCAGGAGTGGTGACGGTCCAGGCAAAGACAGTGAAAGTTCAAATGGGGAGGGGGGGGGTGATGCTCAAGGTGTGTTTGTGGCCTCCTGGTGTCTGACTTTAGTGTCTTTCATTTGTTCAGTGAGGCAAAACGGAGATAAGAAGAGATAAGAGCCTGGAGCATCTTTCCACATAATGGCCTTTCTCCGTGTCGGACGCGCCAGCAGGGGGAGCTCTAATTCAGGCCCGACTAACCCATTCCCCCCCGCCACCACTAAATGAATCATCATTAAAAGACGCAATCAAATAGAGATTTTGTCAGCGGCCATCAAAAACCAGTCTGCAGCAGGCAGCACGGAGACGCGTCCACAATAGGAGTTAATAGGCACAACAAGCTGATCACTGTCCACAATGGACGTGACTGCAGCACATCTCAATAACACAGAGGGGGGTCCTCGGTGGACAATGCGCTCCGTCGCCAGCGGGGTGGACGCCTCCTGACTGTGACCCTGACACATTCAGTCAGCACTTCAGAAAACCCACGGCCGTTGCTTTATGGGGAGGAAGCTTTTAGTGTGTGTGTGTGTGTTTTATTCCGCGTGTACGGCAGAAAAGACTGGAGGCGCATTCACAATGTCTTCTTAGCTATGGAACACTGTTGGACTATCTGGACTATCTGGACTGGAGGTCCCGGATGCTGTTCCACACCAAATTAGTTTGGTGTACTGAAAACTAATGGACCACTGTAAATGATATTCTCAAATATTATCATGAGGTAAAACGATCAATGAAGGATGTTTTGCTGTATGGCAGCCATGTTTTTTCCGACTGTTTCGGCAGTACAGCATCCTCGTGTCTTGCTCAGATTCACAGGGGAAAACAAGGGAGTCTAGTCCAAGTTCGCCACCTGCTCGCCGCCTCACCTCGATTTCGAGTACGGTGTAGCTGTCATTTAGCTGCGTGCACTGCGGGTGCTACTTTTCCCACCAGGGGGAGGGACTTCCTAACGAGCTGATTTATTGCGACTGCACACGAATGTAAACCTCATGTGAGGCTCTCTTCCTGGAGGCTACTCTTTTGGTGCCCCGGACAGAAAATTACATTAAAAAAAGCAATAAAAAAAAACAATAAATTAAGCAGGAATAGAGGCCTTCATTAAGTGGCCGAAATTCAAATATTTAAGCGCTTTGTCCTCAGCCAAGCTCTTAGGAGCACAAGGCAGAGAGAGAGGCCTTCAAAATAAAAGAATGCCAGTAAAACAGCACGGTTGCACCGCAGTTGGCAGTCATGTGTTTCCACCAGCATCCCCTCCCACTTTGGGGAAAGGTGGTGATGCTAGAAATACTGGTGAAAAGAACAGAATTAACGCGATTACAACATTGGTTCTGTTGTGAAAATACCGTATTTTCCAGGCTATATGTCGCACTTTTTTTTCCATCGGTTGGCTAGTCCTGCGACTTATACTCCAGAGCGACTTATAAATGAAAAAACTGTTTATGTTACAAAAGAATGGACGCCTTTTTTGTTCAAGTTTATTTTTCGTGTAGCTGTTAGCATTGTGTTAGCATATCTTACACCTATTAAGCCTGTTCTCTATTCTTTTATTGTTAGAACTTGCCTTCCAAGATGACGTAATGTCCGTTTTGGTCAAGTAGTTTGTAAAATAAATGACCAAAAAAAATTTATTAAAATTAAAAATAAATTACCAAAAAATGCGACTTATACTCCAGTGCGACTTATGTATGTTTTTTTTCTGCCTAATTTTACCTGCATTTTTGGCCTTGTGCGACTTGGAGTGACTTATAGTCCACAAAATACGGTACTTCATCAATGACTACTAAGCTATGATTCCCTATCCACTTTCTCATGCACTCCATATCATTATGACACTTACATAATAAATTTTTCCATAGAATGTCAGCTAACCACCTCTCCCCAATTTTTTGCCTGCTTCCAATTAATGCCCCGTCCAATAAAAAGACATCATTTAGAACTGGGGAGTCCAGTTCTGGGGGGGGGGATTTAACGGGACACCACGTGGCCTGACACGTTTCCGGCTAATGTGTATTTGTAAATGACGGCACCACTGTTGAACACGCATGTCCACAAATACCCGCAAACACAGGATGTGAAAGTGAAGCCAGGAGTAAAGTGTCTTCTTGGGGGGGGGCAACAAGATTGTCTCTTTATGTGTGAGTGAGATATGTCCGGTAACATTAGGAGATGTGCGTCTTCTTGGAAACGGACGTTGCTTCGCTGCATACTTTTCTAAGTTAGGATGCTCGAAAGATTCATGATGTGCCGCCACCCCCCCACAACCCCGTCCCCGCTAACCCCATTTCTCCACATTGTTTGTGTTTTGGGTAGAACCTTCCATGTGATGTGATTCTAGGTGACCTCACCGAATGTGTAGCGGCTACACAACATAAAGGTTGTGTAGCGAGCATCTCTCTCTCACACACACACGCACACGCACACACACACACACACGTGCGCATATGTGTGTGATGTCTGTTAAATTTAGGCCTTCACGGAACTCAACCAAGCGGGCAGCTGCGCTCTGTAACCAAATAGGAGTGATAAATGTATGATGAGAACCGTGGCATATATACTGATATACTGTATATACACGTGTATGTGTGTGTGGGGGGGGGGCATGGCAGGCTATTTATGATCATAAATATTTAAAAGCCGTACGCCCCACACACGGATGTTGCTCTTGAACTTCACACGAGTTGGCCGGTTCACAGGGGTCAGGGCGAGGTGGTCAACGAGTGGACCGAGGGGTGGGGTGGGGGCGGATGAGGGGGGGGGGGGGGTCACACTATGTCCTGTCCTGTCTCCTCGCTTGCTGACAGCGGAATGACATCACCACGGGGGCCCTTTTGTCCACCTTTTTTTTGGGGGGTGTGGGGGTGAGGGTCGCACACAAAGGCCGCTGCTATCTGCACATCGGAGTGGACGCAGCACTTTTGAAAATCCCTAACCAGATTACAGCGCGCCGCAATCAGCTGTCAGCCGCTGCGGGATCACATATAGGATGTACGCCCCCGCTGTGTTAACGCAACACGGCGGGGGGCCGGCGGGGGAATATGCTGCTCTACTACAATGGCGCGCCGCTACAACGCGTTAAACACCAAGGATTGTTTTTGCAAACTGCCAGGATGACTACAGTGGGGAAATTACTTAATAATAATTGTCTTTCTAGCATGGAAAAAAGTCTATATTACTTCTATAATGTACTACAGAAAGCTATAGTACAATATTACTGCATGATACTACTTTTGAGTTACTTTTACTACAAACACACAACACAAATCCTGGCCAGGTTTCATAGAATTAGACTTGAAGTACACTAAAAGTACAGTTTTGGAGTTTTTGTCGCGTGCATGCGTATGACCCCCTAGCCCTAAATCAGGACGCTTCCTCCGCTTACGTTTTCAAAGAAGCCTTTCCTGCGCTGATACGCGGAAGCCTTCACTCACGCACTTTATCTTCGACAACAGACGAACGGCTCTCGCTGGTTTGGTTCTGCTGTTGTCCAGATGTGAGCCAACCGCACGTTTACTACGAATACACAACAAACTGTAAGATTGGGGAAGGGTCGGGGGGGTTACTGTAGTGTACCTTCAAGAACATGCCAGAGTTGCCCTGTTTTCCAGCCTTGGACTTCCAAGTAAGTCACGTGTCAAATGTCAACACATCCGCCTCCATAAATCCCACCGGAGTAGCAACTGACGTCACAACTAATTACATGGACAGCGGTACCTCTGTTTTGGTCCTTATTAGCATCATTCATCGGTATTTGTTCCAAAAGGTTCCACAAAAATCGACAAGTACAAAAAAATATACACTTGCTCACGGTGCAACAAAACAAGTTAATGCATCACATACATAGCACGTAACTTAAAACTGTTATTTCCAAATGCCTGCAAGGCATGCTGGGTAGTCCAGCTGCAACAACAACATGAATTATGAACAATAAATGTCAAGAGTATGTTAACGCCTCCTCGTTTACTTCCCAACGTCCTCCACGTATTTTGCAATCAATCGAAAAATGCGACAAAATGTCGGCAGAGAAAGTACCACGTATGTAAGCTAACTTTCATGTAAGCTAACTTACATTAAATGCTACATGATGGTTATCTTTAACACAATATTTCTTGTTTCGCCCAATACATGCCTAATTGGTGCACTAAATGCTTTTATTCCCTGCGATGACCTCTGAATGTAAATAAATAAATACAAATAAAGTTTTATTTGGGGGGAAAAATCCAGACTCCAATACCATATTCCAATATTTCTCATGCTTTCAACATCAAACATTTAAGCGTGCAATGGACAAATCAAAGTAGGAACCACTTCTATTCAACACCCCCCCCCCCCCAGAGACCCCGCCCACACTGCCTATAGCGGAGCGGGGTCAGGGCGGTGTCAAAGGTGACTATAAGAGCAGTGTCGTCGGGGAAATTAGACCACACTAATTGTTCAACAGTCCACTTTAATTACAGCACGGGAAGGCGGGGGGCGGGGGGGGGGGGTCATGATCACAGATTAAATTAGGGACGCTGAACTGCACTGGACACAAAAGTAAATTGGCAATTTAATTATCTAAACAAAGACGCTTAATGATGAAAGATACGAGGGGTGTAGAGCAACATAAAAATAAAGAAAAAAAGCCACAATAGTCTACGTGGACTTAATCGGGTGCAAACAAGTTCACATACATTAATTAGCTTGCCTTTCCCCGTGTTTTGAGGTTAGCGTTAGCATATTAGCACGCCTACAAGTGCAGGCGTTGCTATAGAAATTCAACCAGCAAGCACATTCCTATTTTTGGATGGAGACACGCATTTTTCTACCCCCAGAAGGATTAAAAAAAAAAAAAAAAAAAAACACACAACAACAAATGAGTCCTGACAGCTCAGCGCAAGCAGCTGTTGCCGTGTAAGGACCACCTGTACAACATGTGGCTGCCGTTTTCTTTTAAATCCTGCTATTTGCGCCCGTCTAGACGTGTTTGGGATTTACAACAGGAAGTTCGGGGGAAATCCACGGAGAACGGAGCGTTTCCTGTACAGTCAATTTCTTCAAGTACTTCCAGAGGTATAGCAACATACCGTCAGGGTTCGATTTATTTGAGGCACACGTCTCCAATTACGCTAATGATGTCATGTGACGGCCCTTTATTGATATTGTCACTTATTCCGAAGTATAAGCGAAATTGCGCAATCATCCGTCCTATACGTGTATATAGCATACATTTGCACAAGTAAACACATTTTTTTTAAGATTAACTACAGCTACCTGCAGCCAATTACAGCGCAAGCTGTGGTCCCCGTCATGCCCGGTACCGCCCCCCCCCCCCCCCCCCCCACCCGTCATGCAGTTACACAACAATTTATGTCGACATTTAAGCTGATTTTGATGTAGAAATGGTGTAAAAAAATACCTGCAGAGTTGAGATGCATGGCCCGTCTTTTCCTTTCGGGTTGACTTTGGCATAGCTTAGCTTGGCTAGAAGAAGAATAGAGGTGTTTTTTTGTTAAAAACAACAAAAGACAATTTAAAAGACACATAGTTTTGGACATTTTGGAGTAGCTTCTATTAGTGTTAGCTTAAACGACTCGTATGAAAACTAGCGCGGAAGTCAGCCACCGGGTTGAGTTTAAAATGCACATTCATATTTACGGAAAACGTACAACCTTTTAGCCAGACAGACGTCAAGTCTTTATGCTAGCATAATTTCATATAATCAAGCAGTAACCTGCAAACAATTTGACAACAGTTCTCAAAAAAATATTGAAAAACAAAAAAAATAAAAATTTGAATAAATAAAATGGTAATTGCTTTAACTAAAAATATTGAATTATTTTGTTAACTAAACTAAAATGGTAAATCCTTTGACAATAGCATAAGCCTTTATTAGTTCGGTAATGTGGATAGAAATTATGTCGAAATTTCCCAAAATTGTCTTTCAAGCAAAATAAATTATTTTATTCTGATCAAAAAACAAATATTCGTAATAATTTTTAATTGCTTTGATTAGTGAAACCTTTATTAGAGCTTATCAGGCTTTTCTAGAAAAAGATAGCATAAGCCTTTATTAGTTCGGTAATGCTGATAGAAGCTTTTCGAAATTTCTCCAAACTGTCAAGCAAAATAAGTTATTTTATTCTGATCAAAAAACAAAAATCATAATAATTTTTAATTGCTTTGATTATATAAATCTTTATTAGAGCTTATCGGGCTTTTCTAGAAAAAGCAGCAGCCGTCACGAACGATGTTGAGAAGCGCATCGTTTCATTTGACTTTAATGAACAACTCCTGATAAGCGTCACTGATTCCCTGAAGGGGATTCCGATGAGAAGCATGCGAATTATCCACGGAGCGTCGCCCTTTCATGGCGTATACAAGGGAAAGTCCATCAATCAACGTCTCCTGTTGGGGCAATTATGAAAGACTTGACATTACGCAAACAGTCATTTGACTCGTCCTACCTCGGAGGGGCCCCGGCTGGTGTCACGTTGCGCTGCAGGGGGGTCTTTTGGAGGCCCGAGCGGGATTCCTGCATCCATCTGGAATTGTCCCCCGGTTTCGGAGAAGAGAGGCCCTTAATGGGAAGAAATGCAGCACCTCATCAGCACCTCCCAGGGCTGCCATAATGGAGCATCCACGGTCATTAACGCAGCGTACCTCCCACCTCAAGAGTGTCTATTCTGCCTCTGTCATCATTCACGGCCATCACTTCCTCAGAATTTAATGCCTTTGGAGGTTCCTTTTATCCCATTGTCTCCCGGGATCTCTGTCCCTTCCCCAAACTAGAGGACGGGCCTGTTAGCAGGGCGTTGGGCCTGACCTCTTGCACCCCTTCGCTGGAGACTCCTTCAGCTTTGTTTTGGGCCTCTGTCCCCCTTGCCAAGGCGAATCAGAGCCCGGGCGGGTCACAGAGAGAGGGAGCCGATGGGGGTCTTATTGTTTGGCCATTCAGTGGCCCCGAGTGGACATCAGACGCCGCCTATAGCCGCGCACTCTGGAGGGGGACAATGTCCACGCAAAGTGACAGCTCCCATTGGGCCAGGAATGCGTGTGAATGGCCAAAAGGTTCAAAGAAGCACGCCAGCCCAGCGACATCATGGGAATATTTCTGCTTCTGAAGGAGAAGATTACAGTCCAAAATGATTCATTGGAATGCGGACAATACAGAATTTGGGAGAGAGAAACAGCAGTTATGACACCGGCGAGCAGCGCTGCACCTTGTGAGCTTTAGGGGGCAGCAGAGAGCCAGTAGACAAGGAGCAGTGAGGCAGGACCGCACAGGCAGGGCCGAGGGGTCAGCCTGCAGCTGGGAGGGGGGCATAGGGAGTCGGAGATGTCCTTCCAAGAGCTATCTGTGAAGACAGGCACAAACAAATCTGATGAGATCCAATACAAGATCTGCATAACAATATGTTTATTATGGAGAATTCTAATGTTTCAAAATGGCTACTGTTTAATGGAGATTTTGTATTGGATATCTTTGTTGGCTTTTTTGCCCTTTCTTCTCCAGTCTTTCCCCCATCAATTCGTCATTCAGACCTGGAGAAACCTTTTGACCACCAATTGCAATTATTGTATCTAAAACAGTGGTCTCAAACACGCGGCCCGCGGGCCAAATGTGGCCCGCAGGACACTAGTTTGAGGCCCCCGCCTTGATATGAAAGTTTAATGTTAGTGCGGCCCGCGCAAGTTTGATATGGATGCTGTATGGTATCATGTACCCAGAAAAAATTGTTACGTTTGATTAATGTTCATGTTAAAGGTTAAATAACTGATAATAGTTATCCTCCCTATCCGTGTGGAAGTGGTAAGTTTTTGGCTATTTAAGTTTTATCAGAGCTTTTCTTGTAGAAAATTGGAACCAAAGCGAAGTTTTTAAATTTTTTTTGTTTTTAATAAATGCGTTTGATGCGGCCCAGTCTCACCCAGACCCGAGCTCCAGTGGCCCCCAAGTAAATTGAGTTTGAGACCCCTGATCTAAAACCTTAGGTAGAAATGCACCCATACAATACCTGCATCAAAAATTCAGCGTTTTAACAAACATAATACCAATCCCAATCACTGTTATTGATACAAATTTCATGTTACAACAATTTCTGTTTCAGATGACGAGATGCCCTTCTGGCTACATTTGGCACCCGCCATGTTGAATTTCCAATGTACCATTGCGCTTTATACGTTTTGATAGAGCTTTGCATTGGAACCTCATCAGATTGCGACATCTTGCAGTTGTTTTGTACGTCATCACTCCCCCTCGTTTTTCCCATCCAGAGGTGGAGAAGCCTCCCGCGGATCTTTTGACCACCATGTCGGAGGACATATTTGTGTTTAAAGCGGCTTAAGGCGCTCATCCTGGGTGATACCTGCTGAGAGTGAATAGCGGCATCTAATAGACTTATTATAGTTTAAAAGAACTGGAAAATCTTCAGTCATGTTGTATTTAGGTGTTTTTTTTTGTTTTTTGTTTTTAAATCGACTGGGTGTTACATTAAAAGGTGCTAAAGATGTTGTGATGACTAACAAAAGCTTTTTAAAAAGGAAACTCCAGGTTGTTTTGAATGTTTCCCTCCCTTTCAGGGTCCAAATGTCATCATTCCTCCCCCTCAAGGCGGCCTCTCACTGTTGCCACGCCGCCAGACGTCACGGAATCAAACACGTCACCCGCCGGAGCACGCACGCGGTGCATGCTTTCACCTGGTTTCCGCGGTAACCGAGAACCACATCCTCCTTTGCAGCCCCCGTACACTGGAGGGCCCCACTAGAAAGTCTAATACTTATTGCAGAGCCATTCCATTGAAGAAATATAACATAATATAATATATAAGTAAAGTATTGTTTTTGTTGTCATTTTTGTCATCATGGAATCATCAGTGTCACAAAAGCTGCCTAGCAACAAGTATCTGTTCAAATGTGACATAACCAGGAAACACAATATTGGCTAGAAAACATTTTCTTCCGTGTACCGTAGCTTTAAATTCAGCTCAAAAGGTTGTGTAGTGGTTAATTTGCTAGTGGGGCAGGTGAGGCAGTGCCCCAGCAGATCCAGTGGGTTTAACTGTAGTTTAAAAAGAAATTCTCCCTACAACAATGGCTGTGCGTGTAAAAAAATGAGGAACAAAACAGCAAAAAATGACAAAAAATGCAATATTGTTTATGAACCAGGTAACCCTTAACGTCCCACGATGCTGCACACTATTGGCCGAGCTTCGTGTTCACGCACGGCGCTGATCCACTTAACGGTCTCAGACCGCCACACAGCTGGCGATGGCAGTTCACCAAGAGCCCGCCGCCCGCTCACACTTTCTAATAATACTCGCCGTGCAGGCAAGGCACACGCCGAGCCCGGGCACGGCGCTCACCGCACACGGCGCCCGACCGGGCGAGGCGCCAGGCCCTTCTGTGTGACTGGCATGGCTGGTCATCGCCACGGCAACGGGAATGTTGGCCCCGGCCGGTGCCAAGAGAGCAGCTGGTAGGTAGTGGCAGATTAGTCGCCAAACAGATTTACAGCCATGTCAAGTAGTGCGTGGCCTCTGGACGCGGGGGCCGTGACACAAAGACGCCATTGTAGGACAACCCAAGGAACACACAAGGGGAACCTTCTCCGGGCCCTGATATGGGGGGCTTCACTTTGCCCAGTGGAAACTTTCGAAAAGACACTGGGACTGGCAACTGGTGAATGTTTGTATTGACCTATCCATCATTATAATAGGACGGCTATTAGCTATTAAAGGCTTCTTTATTGACTGGAAAAGTCACATATATTAAAAAAATACTGCTACTTCCTGACATGTCAAAGTGTAAACACATCAGATTTATATGCAGTAATAATGATAGTAACAATATTAATATATTTACATTAATAAATCAATGCATTTAAAAAAAAATGAAGACAAAAAAACCCTTAAACTGTATTATGGAAAGCAGGAAGTGAACAAATGTAAGCTTTGCTTCTTCCTACTCTTTTTGGACATGTGGAACTGTGAACTGATTATGTGATGCATTCAATTGTAATCTGATGCACGTTCAAATGAAATAAAACAATGACCATTACCAAATTGTGGCCTCATACAATAATTTGCATAAATTATTATTTCTAAAAAATATGTTTTTGCATAATTTTGGAGAAACGGTACATAAAAAAGGTAATTCCAACTAATTGTCATTACTAGGGATGTCTGATATTGGCTTTTTTCCTGAAAATTTCCAATACCGATATGTGGAACATGACATAACACATGTGTTGTATACAGCATTTTTTTCATTTTTTTCATGATCGGGATAAACTCCGATACCGATATCACATTTTGATGCCGATAATTATCGAACATCCATAATGTCACACCTAAAAATGTGATTAGGATTATTCTTTGCACAATATACATGCGTTTCATTGGACATTGACTGTAAATTAAAAGACTAAATCTAAATTCCATACTAAATTTATCAATTATTATATTCCCTTCATTGTGTAACCTTTTGATATAATACCCAGAACACCAAGCTATACACACACAAGTACAGTAGCTTTAATATACTATGTTTTTTTCTTCCTCACTCTGTCCCACCATTGATTTAAATTCAAAGTGCGTCTGGCCGACAAGAGGCGGCGGCGTCCATTAGAGTGTTTTATGCCCTCTGAAAGAAAAAAAAAGAAGAGGGAACATCAAGTTGATTTGAGTGCTGCTGTGATTGCTAATGAAGTCCTGCAAGGAGAGAAGGTGTTAAGTAGATGCCAGGAGCTTGGAATGTTTGCTTTGATTTAGGATGTACAGCCCCTTAGAGCCCCGTTATGGATTATATACAATATATATATATATGATATTATTATGTTATCATCATGTCTATGCGACTGATAAGAGACATGAAGTATGTTGTCGTGTAGCCTCTCACTGATGATTCCGCTGATTCAGCATGTCTGGTTCAGTTTCTCGCATCCTCGCCACCTCCAAGGATAAGTAAGGGAAGGAGGCGAGAAGGAACCCCCCCCCCCCAATTCTCATTAAAGGGAACAAGTTGAGGCATGTCTATGCTTTTGGTGGCTGAGCACGAATCCATACAGTCTTTCCAGGGACACGGACCGCCATTGATGCAGAAAATAACCCATTCTAAGCAAGACATTGCATGTTTACGGCTCTTTGGGAACAGTTTAGGGAAGACCCTGATGCGCATGATAAGGTCCTTTGGGTTCAAACGTCACCATCGAGGACTTCAGTGTCCCAATACAGCGGATAAAACCCAACATCGAGATATAAACGACGAGTATTAGGGCGGTTTTGAGAATAAAATTTACTTTATTCTTTAGTCTATCTATCTTCATTCTAACACGTACTACAACTTTAACAATATAATTATAATATTACAATTTTTTGGGCGGCACGGCGGACGAGTGGTTAGCACGCAGACCTCACATCTAGGAGACTTGAGTTCAATTCCACCCTCGGCCATCTCTGTGTGGAGTTTGCATGTTCTCCCCGTGCATGCGTGGGTCCAAAAACATGCTAGGTTAATTGGCGACTCTAAATTGTCCATAGGTATGAATGTGAGTGTGAATGGTTGTTTGTCTATATGTGCCCTGTGATTGGCTGGCCCCCAGTCCAGGGTGTATACCCCGCCTCTCGCCTGAAGACAGCTGGGATAGGCTCCCTCCCACATTCCAAAAACATGATAGGTTAATTGGCGACTCTAAATTGTCCATAGGTATGAATGTGAGTGTGAATGGTTGTTTGTCTATATGTGCCCTGTGATTGGCTGGTGACCAGTCCAGGGTGTACCCCGCCTCTCGCCCAAAAACAGCTGGCATAGGCTCCAGCACCCCCCGCAACCCTCGTGAGGAAAAAGCGGTAGAAAATGAATGAATGACAATTTTTTCTTCCAGCTCCCAAGTCTGTCGGTTGACTTATTTTCAGATGTGTAGCAAAGCCTTTTCGAGCGCTTCTTCTCTCAGCAAACGTAAACGGCGTCTGGTGCTCATATAAAAGTAGAGCATCATTCAAAAGCTGACTGAACCAAGCAAGCACTTTGGCGACAGAGGCAAGGAAGAACCTGGAACAGCAGCGAGCGGTTTTTCTCCTGAAACAATAGTCCTCATCCCGGCCCGGTCTTTTTATAGCGCAGCGTTTCACGTCGCAGCCTCCGACACGAGGCGTATCATTAGGGAGTGGAGAGCATCTCCTCGGTTATATAACCATCTTTCCTCTCTGTTTTGCTGTTGGCATCAAACCCCCCCCCTCTCCTCCTCGCTCTCCTCCGCCTCACTCTAGCGCTCCCTGGCTTTTGGCCCGTCTCCAGTCCAAACAGAACCCACTTTGTGCTGCTCTCTGTTTTTGGCACCAGCTGTTTGGCGCCCTATTCCAGCAGCTGAGTCCATTGTGGTGCCGACTGATTTCATCGCAGTTTGATGTGTTCCTGTTACCCCCCCCCCCTTCCCTTCCCATCCACCACCATCACCACCAACTGTCTGCAGAAGGAGCTGTTAGCGCAGTGATGTATGGGGGGCAGCTGACGTCCACCTGCTCCCCAGCAGTCAGTCTGGAGGAGGGTGGAGGTTCTAAGCTGCGCTGTGGTCCATCCATCGGCCTTTCACGGGAACAACTGGACCACCTGTCGCGGCGCCTGGCAAACCAGTTAAAGCATTAGCAGGGAGGGCTAACCATTCTGTCGGCTGCTTTCGCCCGTTTCCAACATCAACCTGCCTGAGGTCAAACGACGGCGTCGTTATTCCCTACTCGGGTTCAGGATGAGTGACGGCCCGATATGGATGCGATGTCAGCGAGTTACCGTTTTCTATTATTTACGCTCGTTAAATGAGGACCGCTAACCTCTTCAACGGCATTGATTTGTGCTGGAGGCAATGCAATACGCCGCCTCCTCCTCCTGTTGCTGACACCACTCATTTATGTTCAGGTGCCCCCCCCTCCCCTCATCCCCACCCCTTTATTTTTACTCAACACAGTAGATCATCTAATACAGCTATGATTACTATAATACTATTTGTTTCTATTTTATTCCCCAAAATATTGATTTTGTGAGATAGAGATAAAAATATACACATTTAGTCTTTTTTCCATAAACAAAAAATATATATCATTTTTACATATTGGATGGATAAAATATTTTGATATGGACAAAAATATATTAAAGTTAAAAAACATTTTTTTCATATTTGTATTTTTGGCTATGAAGAAAAATCTAAATATAACATGATGGGGAAAATTAAAAATTAATAATTAAATATTTAGGTTTTTTTCTGAAAATTAAGAAAAATATGTATACATTTTACCCTTTTTTCTTTTTTGCAGAAAAAGAAAAACATATTTTTGGATATAAATACTAAATATCAGTCTAATATTATATGATGGAAAAAAATACATTAATTCATTGCATTTAGGTTTTTTTCCTGGGAAAAATATGTATATGTTTTTGTATATGATAAAAATTTGGTATATTTTTACTGGAAGAAAATAAACAAGAAGAGTCCAATTGCCTCTTTCCCACTTTACACATGCAGAAAAGGAAAGTCAGCCGCCCTCTGCTTTGATTTCTAATACTAATGGCTGCTTGAGTGTGTCCCTGTGTGTGTGTGTGTGTGTGTGTGTGTGTGTGCGTTTGAACACCTCCGCCTCCATCCGCCCTCCCTCGCATCACTCGGCAACACAACCTCGAGGCTGGCGGCGAAATGCACCTCAACAGGATGAGGCCTCGAGTGTGTTGCGGTTGGCTCGTACGAGAAAAAAGTTACTATGACCCAGAGAGGCACGGTAGCAGACAACCACAATATCTCCCGCCGGGTATCCTTATATGTATCATAGAAAGTATAAAGTGTTTATTTACTGTCTTTAGGGCTTCAATTGTCCCAGTTACTCATCATATTTGCTGTGACTGAATGTCAACATATATCCACTTCCTGCCTCGTCAGCGTCACAAGCACTACCCCCCTCCATCCATCTATCCATCCATCATCCTGGGTGGGTGGGATGGTGGGGATTATAGGTTGCCACGGTAACCGAGACGGCTTTGGACAGTAGCAGGGGGGAAAAAGTGAGTCATCAATGGCAGTCAATAAAACAAAGAGCAAACAAGTGCGTGCAGGATGGCTATAAATGTCAAAACAATCATTTCCCAGTTGAGGGAGGGAGCATCATAACACAGCTCAAGGCGTAAAAAGTACATAAAAACGATCATACGCATTGTAGTACTGAATCAATTGAGTAGTCAAGCATGTTATGACTATGTGTTCCAGAAAGATGAAACACAAAAGATGTCTTCTTTCTCTCTCTGTTCCATGAGAAAATGAATTTAGGTTTCATTTCCTGGCACGTCTGAGGTGATTCATGACAATTAGCCCACTTTCTACACAGAACAGCTCTCATTCTGCAATACACAGCTGCAACCAGCAATGGCGCTGTTGCTTCGGTTTGTTTATTTTCTGCTGAGAAAATAATAAAAAAAAAAGGTCACTGCCTTCCTAATCTTTCCTAAAAGTCTTCATATATTCACAAACAAAAACCCAATCAAATCATGCTTGCGGGCTACAATCTGGAAAGCTGCACATTTCTATGTGGCACAAACATCCATGGAAGAAAACGTATGAAACGCTGGATTAATAGGAAATTATAATATAATAAATATAACAGGGAATACACTTTACCGCCCCCTCGATGTGTTATATTCAGACATTACCTTAACACTGCATGAAGTCAGCTATGGCATGTCCGACATGACAGAGTGGGGAAAAAAGCTCTCCTCCCATTCTGTGTGGAAGTGGTAAGTTAAAGTTTAGAAGAAATACATTTGATTATTGCACGCTCAACCATCTCTGTGTGGAGTTTGCATGTTCTCCCCGTGCATGCGTGGGTTTTCCTCCCACATTCCAAAAACATGCTAGGTTAATTGGAGACTCCAAATTGTCCATAGGTATGAATGTGAGTGTGAATGGTTGTTTGTCTATATGTGGCCTGTGATTGGCTGTGACCCTCGTGAGGAAAAGCGGTAAAAAATGAATGAATGAACATTTGATGCTAATTGGTTAGCTCCCCAGCTTGCTAGCTAGTGGCCGTCTCAAGTCCTTGCAGCCCAAGGTGAGCAAAGTATCGTAAGATGTGCAAAATAGTAGTGTAAATGTGACCTATAGGGGTGTTATTTCATGTCTACAGGGCTCTAATAATGTAAAAGGGGATTAAAACTGATTACATTTACTCCAATTGCCAATGAAAAAGTGAGTATTGCTATTCTGCATACTAGCATACCGAGTGTATGTCATGTTTAAGTCCTCTTAACAGCTCGTAAAGAAGGTTTTATTGCTTTCAAAGTGTCAGAATTCTCCAAAAGGTGGCTTTTATTGCACTTTAAAAGTCTTTGCAATAATGTTTTCCTTGGACGTACAACCACAAGATGGGGTGCACACAGATACCGTGACAAATATTTAGCCTTAACAAAAGATGCTAAACAATTACTGCTAATTTTTTTTAGTGCTGTGGTCTGCACGGCTTCATTTTCTTCCATCATGTGAAGGAAGCAATATGGAGGGAGGTGTTTGGTAGATAGAGGGAGCTGCTCTCCTGTAGTTAGGAAGCTGACCGGTCACATCCCAGCCCACTCGCTTCCTTTTCCCCGTTGGTGCAAAGTGTTAATTTCACACAGCGTTGCATTTAGGAGAGATCACTGCAGGCCAGATGTCATAGTGACCTCTCTCTTTCAATCTTTAATGAGGAGGAGATTGGCTGGCCGGTGCAGGTATTGGCTTTATTTGACAGTCCAAATGAAGGTGCTGTGATCAGAATGGCCATCTGCTCTAACCTTGTTCCACCCGCCCGTAAAAACAGGCCGCCTCCATCAGAGACAGAGAGGGGGGGAAAAAAGGATCTTGGCCAAATATTTGCCGCTCTTCGACCCCATTTGGTTTAGTGTGTTCTCTGTTTGCATTTCAATGACCCGCGGTCAGTGTCAGGAGCGTGGCACGTGTGTCCCTGACGAGCTGGCCCGGCCGCTGATAAAACGCCAACAGTGGAGGGGGGGGGGGAGGCGGCGAGGCCTTGTGGGATAAGAGAGGGAGGGTGAAGGATGGAGCGCGGGCGCACAGGCTGCTCGTTCACACAGCCCACAATCTCCTCCAAATGACTAAAAACACTCTAACGTGCATGCCAGGCCAGGGGTTGCTGATGGTGCCTT
Source organism: Doryrhamphus excisus (assembly GCF_037039965.1). Classification (NCBI taxonomy): domain Eukaryota; kingdom Metazoa; phylum Chordata; class Actinopteri; order Syngnathiformes; family Syngnathidae; genus Doryrhamphus; species Doryrhamphus excisus. Next base: position 20,380,699 of record NC_136363.1, read on the forward strand.
CCATGCTGCTGGGAAGTCGGACATATCGCACTGGAAGCTTCCAAAGCAAAACAAAAATGGTCTCAAACATGCTAATTAGCATTAGAGGTGCATTCAATGATGTCAAAGTGACATTTTGATAATGTTCGAACTGTTTGAGAACCAAAAAACATCTCACTTGAAGGAAAAACCTCCTAACTCAGGCTTCACTACGCGTCTTAAAATGCAGCCAACTATCTGTTAGTCACCTATAGACGTCGGAGATGTAAGTTTGACCTAGCATGAAGTTGCTGTTAAAACGCAAGTGTAATGTTAGCACTGTCGCTCACACACTGTAGCTATGCTAGTGTCGCTAACTTTACGCTAGTTTATGTGACATACAGTATATATGTTATTGTTTTTGTTCAATAATAACATGCGTGATGTCAGAGTTCACTCCTTAGCGGACTAAAAATTGATTTTTTGGGGGGGGTGCATATACAGCAGTACCTCGGTTTTCAAAAAGGGTCCCGTAAAAAACAAAATGCCCAGAAAACGACGCCATTTTTCCCATAGGAATTAATATGAATATAGTTAATCCCTTCCAGATACACAAAAACAAAGATGTGACAAACTGTACTCTTATTCTGAAGGTCAGAAAATTGTGTTGAGAATGTCTGCTTTCGGTTAAAACGAGCTGGGCGCAAGAATAAACGTGCTTATTCAGAACTTGCACGACATCAGCGGAGGCATCGAGTCACACACACACACAATCTGCCCTAGCATGCTCTGCTAAACTAAGCTAACCCCAGCTAGCTTCGATTCACACGTTTCAAACTTTTGCCAGTGTTTTGACGTGTTTAGTTCAGGGGCAGGGCGAGGTTTTTGTGCCGGGGGAAATACTTCCCCCCCCACTGCTGCATTCACATGACGTCAATTTCCACGAGATTACGCCTCTCTGATGTTCTGGTTGTGGTGGACTCATGCATGCCTACGATGAACACCACAACATTTCATTCGGTAACCCCAGCCCCCAAATGACACAATTTGATGTGTTGAAATCAAATAAATCATAAACAGCTGCGCATGTTTCTACCAAGCGATGCGGTCCCGTTTTGCCACGGTACGGGTTCGAATGTGTGTAAGGGAACGACTGCATATGTCATCTCCGTCAAATGCGCCAGCGTGTGTGTCACTGAACGCAGTGTTTTCTGCACAGGAGGCTTTAAAAGGGCTTATTGAGGCTTTATCATCGCAAGCAGCAGCACCTCCCAGCCAAACATATTGCTTTTAATCCACAAGCCTCCTAATTATTGCTCTTGCAAAATAAAGTGTTTTATAGAAGAGATAAATGGAGGCTTTTTGAGAGGATAAGAGAATGTTCTCCAAGTGAGGCGTTTTAATTTTTTTTTTGTTAGTTTCTTTTTTTAGCGAATTAGCCGAGGACGGCGGCAGGATTGTGCGGATTAGGCAGAGAGAGAGAGAGAGATGGCGGCAAAACTGTGGACGCTTATGTGTAATTCATGTTGGCGTCCTTGAAATTGCTACTGTGAGAATTGGGCAGCTGCTTCAAATAGGCCCTGTTGCAACCACCCACTGCAGGAGAAGAAGCACCCCCCATGCCACCACCCCCACTACTTCGCAGGAATGCACCGTGCAATGCAACACGGCGGATTTTTTTTGGTGACTTTTGCAGCTCCTAAAAATATTCACGCTACTGACATGTCGTCTTCCCACACTTTCACGGCCTCAAATCCTTGCCTAAAAACACACGTGGCTTTTTTTTTTTTTTTTTGCATTCATGCTGTAGGGCTGGAAGGCCACAAAAATGCAACAAGAAGCAGATGAGCATTCCAGAAGCATTCCACATATGCCCCCACCTGGAATTATTATCCACTGAGGACATTTTCCCAGTGAAGATCTGAGAAGGATCGCCTTCAAATGAGGCGCGGGGAGGAAAACGTCATGCTGTCATTGTGACGTCAATGTTCCTTGCTCAAGGGCGCCCCTAGTGGCTATTCAACATGAGGAATAATTACAGTACAGTGGTACTGTAGTAGTAGAAGTGTGAAGATGAGAATAAAACAGAACTTGACGCGACTTCTAGCTCAAATTATGAGCCCTGTCCTGGCTGCTCAGTACAACATGACTGCTGTTGGTTTCGAATAAACAACGAGTCAATGTCCACACTTTTATCAGTTACAGTTCATAAAGTTTTCACCATGCTTGACTCTGGATCAGGCTCATTCAATTTGATTTTGCTTTGGCTTTTATGTGATAACACCACTAATTTAGCCTCGTAATAATGAAAACAGGTGAGGCGTGGTTGTCCTGGCTGCTCAGTACAATATGGCTATGTTTTTTTGTGTGTATTTCAGTTGTAACAAAGTGTACTTTACTTCTCTCTATATTTATATGCCTTACTTAAAACGTTGTCTGTGCTATTAACTCATTCAATACCAAAGATATATATTATTTTAATTATTATTATTCATTCATGTATTCATTTTCCACCGCTTATCCTCACGAGGGTCGCGGGGGGTGCTGGAGCCTATCCCAGCTGTCTTTGGGCGAGAGGCGGGGTACACCCTGGACTGGTGGCCAGCCAATCACAGGGCACATATAGACAAACAACCATTCACACTCACATTCATACCTATGGACAATTTGGAGTCGCTAATTAACCTGGCATGTTTTTGGAATGTGGGAGGAAAAACCGGAGTACCCGGAGAAAACCATGCAAACTCCACACAGAGATGATTATTATTATTTTTATATTATATTTATTTTATATATTTTTTATATTTATTTTAGCGCAAGAGGCAAAAAGAGGTGACTTTTCAGGCAAAATTGTCTAAAATTGCCGATATTGAGGGGGCTACATTTTGAAAAATGGCTGTGATTGAATGAGTTAATAATGACTTAATAACAATAATTAAATTTCCATGACTTTCTGTAGGAAAACAAAGAAATTATTAAGTCGGGAAGCAGCATGGAGGTTAAAAAAAGGTAGCCCAAGGCCTGAAAGGCTGCAGTCCAATCTTCAGTAAAAGTAAATAAAAAGCATGCTGGGAACAGAGCATGTCATACTGTGTGTGTGTGTGTGTGTGTGTGTGTCAGGTCTAGCCAAAGTTTACCCGCCCCATTACAGCATACAGTAAGAGGATTATATCAGCAATCCCCTCATGCCACTATAGCGCTGCTGTTGAACCCCAACCCCCCCAAATCTACAAGCCCTGCACCCCTCCTGCTTAGTCAGTCCCGTCACACTCAGGTAGACGGTGGAGCAAGGAAGGAGCCTTCCTTGTGTGAAACAACGAGCCCCATATGGTGAAAGAGCAGAGGTGACATGTTAAAAGCTGTCGAGCCATTTGGTCTTTGACACTGAGGAGGGATCGTTTCCCCTGGAAATGACCATCATCACGGTCTGCCCTCGCTGTATTAATTGTCTCATAAGTCAATTCTTCATCCCCGGGTGCTGCCCACGTCGGTGAAGACACACCTTTTCATGTCAGGCAAACATCACGCTCACAAGGTAAAAGTAACACTCTCATGACTTACCGAGCAAACAATGGAACCACTCTGTACATTTCCGGAATCTTTTCCCCACCACGTTTGAACGATTTTTGTTTGTCCTTTAAATGTCTACAGGTCTAAAATAAATACGCTTTGAACTCTTCGTCACATGCTGCCGACAAACGCAACTTGTGACCAGAAGGCCGACACTCACTTTGTGGGAAAAAAAAAAAACACTCACACATAGCAAAAAATTAAAAAATGAACATACCATGTGATGCAGTTCCGCTCCAGTCCTGTAGGGGGTGATAAGCACTTGTCATCTTCCACAAACAGTCGTTTTTCATCGCGGCTTCATCTGCTGTCTTCTCACATGGACACTGATGCAAAAAAGAAAAAGAAAATAAATTCTAAATCCTTCATGTAAAGGATAAAGTTTTGTAATTGTTATATAAACAATTAATAAACAAACAAAATAAACAGTTAATAAACAAATGCTAAAAAAAATTATTTCATTAAGCAAAAGTCATAATCATTAAAATGACAGTATTAAAATTAATTTAGTTAATTAAATTAATTAATGATTTAACTAAATTAATTACATTAAATTAATTACATTAATTTAATTGTATTAATTAATTGCATTAATTTAATTACATTAATTAATTACATTAATTAATTACATTAATTAATTGCATTAATTAATTGCATTAATTTAATTGCATTAATTTAATTGCATTAATTTAATTGCATTAATTTAATTGCATTAATTTATTACATTAATTTATTACATTAATTTATTACATTAATTTATTACATTAATTTATTACATTAATTTATTACATTAATTTATTACATTAGTTAAATTAATTGAATGAATTTCCTTAGTTTATCCCCCAAATGGAAGCCTCATGGTGACAAACAGCACTCCATTTTTTTTTATTTTTTTGGCCATTTCTTGCCATGCATACTCAAGTTCCACCAGAACCGGTACTTGGAACGGGCCCGCTTTTCGGCAAAGGAAAAATCGTTAGTGGCGAGTGAGTGGAGTAGGCACGCACTTCAGCCTATTGTTTTGTATGCAGACCCCAGACAAACCCCCGGGTCCCAGGTCTGGTCTACATCCACACTGATGGCCCTCAAGGCTTGACGTGTGCCAGCTGAAGAGAGTCTGGATAAAGGCTATCAAAGCATCCGCGGGACAAGTGAAGGCTGTTTTATTGTGGCGGGGGACTCTTATCTGGGATTATTACTACGGCGCCTCCATTAGTTAATCACCCTTACATTAAAGCCTCCTAAAGCCAGCAGCGGGGCCGACAATGGAGCGACAATCAATCAATCAGCATTTTACGGCTCGGCATTATTCGCCGCGGCCGATAAATTGGTGGTCTCGGCGGTGACATCTGCCGCAGGCGTCTGGCCCGAGCACATGACGGACATTTTAAGCAAATTACAAAACGTCACTTCAGCGTGATGTTCGGGCGGCGGGAGGTAGGAAGAGTTAGATAAGAGGAGCGACGCTTGCTCAACCGGTTCAATGCGGCGGGTTGCCGTGACATAAAAGTGAAGGGGAAAGGATCCCAAAAGTGTCGTCACGGTGTGTAATGATTGACGGAGTGGACACAGGTCATCTGCTCGATTACACTTGACCACAATAACGACTGTATCAAAAAGTGCTAACAATCCCGTAAAGCCGCGTTTCATCCCCGCCGTGCTTCGCCCGAGTATGAAAAACAAAAAGAAGAAGAACGTTGAGTGCGAGGAGTCTTCTGTGGAGACATCCATAGTCTCCCCGAGCCTGCTGAGGAATTCACGGAATGCCACTTCTCGGCACCGATCAAACGGCTTGAACATTAACTACGCTGAACCCTTCGGCCCCGCGGTGCCGTTACCATGGCCCCGCCCTTCAGGTTCAAGGGTCCCCATCATCACATAGGAGCCGCCTCCACGCCGCGTGTCAATAAGGTATGTCACATGGGGGCGCTTCCACGTGAAGCCGCCGCCAGATCCGAGGAGAGGTGTGCTTTCCCAAACATAACAGTCATCATTTTTACTATCAATATGTTATTATAACAAGGCATTCAGAAGACGCGTTCAAAGACATATGTTGTATTCTACACTACTCAGTATACATTGATGAGGCAATAACCAAACAAGGAAGTAAGCAGTCCGGGAAAATAACAAGTAACTCCTGCAATGCTAATGCCTGAGTCTGTTATCTTATTTTCTGTTATTGTGTCTACTCCACTGGTTAATTTGAGTGTAAGGGTGACTTTAGGGGTGTTATTTCATGCCTGGAGGGCTCTAATGTTATAAAGGACTCCCACTACCTACCATGGTCTATTGATTATATTGATATTGTAGGTATACCTCATCCAGCGTGTTGCTCTTCTAACCTGAGGTGACAACCATTTTCCCGATGAGCGCACCAACACCTGCGCTACCTGAGAGCCCCTGCGGGTGTTTTTTTTTTTTTTTTTGCCTCCCTCTACACTTTGAATGAACTCCCCCCCTTCTATCTACAGGCTGTCAAGAAACACAAAAAAAGTTAGCCAGCTCAGAGATAAATTGTCCAGATTAGACCTCATAAATATGTGATCTTTGGACCGATATGGCGCTGCTACGACAAGCTGAAAAATGTAAAAAAAAAAAAAAAATGTCAGCAGTGCGCTTGAACAGTCCACAGATTTGCATTCACACACACGATAATGTTGCAATTTACTCACTATCACCTCCTGTGGTTCAAAGTGGTATTGCACTACAGTTTAGTACTTTAAAGATTCATATTAAACCTTTCTTAAATACATGTTAAAATATGTAAAAAAGTTTTTGTCATCATTATTCAATAAGTAATGCTAATAATTGCTAATTTAAATAGCATTTAAACACCTTCTGTGTCACTGTTCTTTGTAAAACAGCAGCCGGAAAAATGACTGCATAAAGGTACAAAGAGCATACTGAATTTGAGTACAGTTCGTTTGTAGCCGTATGGGGTCCGCACTCTTCGTAAAGCAGGCACACTTTGCCTGCAATCCCTTTAATTCAATCATAAAAGCACCCGAGTATGACGGACAAGAAAAGACGGCGAAATCCTGCTGATGTTCTTCGCACATGCACATCAGAGCGGGGATTATTATGAGGCAAACGCTCCAACTATTGTTTCATCGCTATCTCCTGGCTGACTTCCCGGGGAGTCGGCTACTACTGACAACCACTTTTTGGGACGTTGCCATGTTTTTTTTCTCCCCCCCACAGAGTGACGGGCGGGTTGGGGGAGACAAAAGAGGCTCCGGAGGCGTGAAGAACGACACGTGACAGAAGACGAGGTGGTAACATGTTTAAAACATGTCATGTTAGCGTGGTTAAAGCCCGGTGCTTCATGCATACTCACATGGTCTGAATTGGTGGTGCCCCCCCCCGCCCCCCTTCGCATGAATATTTCAAAAGCCGCAATGCTAATTATCAGGGGGGGCCTTCTCTTTTATGAAGCTTCAAGGGCACTTGTTCATTATCAAGCCTGGCTGAGTGTGCATGTATGGATGGGTCTTCTTCTCACATCTCCTCACTTATCGCCCCGTCCAGATAACTTGCAATATTTTCGCTGAGGAGCGCACCCCTCCTCACCCGTCGGGCAAGTAACCTTTGACCCACCTAGCAGAGTAGAGCCTCGTCACGTTTGCAAGCAGAGAAGCAGAGGAGTAGGTCAGGAATCAGCTGAGGTGGCCCTCGGCCTGAAAGCCTGCAGCCGCGCGGAGCTATTTGCGTCCGCCGCCATCGCCGCCATGCATACTTGGTGTGTGAGCCGCCTTCATCGCCACCCCCCCATACACACACACACACACACACACACACAGCAGCACATGATCCTCGCCGCCACAACCACCCAAAGCGACACTATTTATGGCGTACAAATAAAAAGACAAAATAATTGTTTGGCGCACAGATTTAAGTATGCGGTGGAGGGCGTGGCCTTTGTCATGTCGCCCCGCCGCACACTCCGTGAACTCTGTGTGGCTTTCTCCTTCCTCGCAGCCTGACCTGTCATTTGAGGGATGATGCCTCCACAACTATACTGGGCCCCCCCCTGTCACCCCCGACAACAGCCTCTATATTAGATTCCGCCGGAAAATTACAACCTCTGATCCAATAGCTCTCGTCTTTGGACGCGAGACGGCGCGTCACGTGAGCGACGGCTTCATTCTGATGCGTCTCCGCCGTGTCTGTCCTTTCATTTAATTACACGGCTGGACCGAAGTGCGGCGATGTCATGTTTGGAGGGAAAAATCATGTGCGTTTCTCACGCCGCGTGAGTCATTGACCGAAGTGGAATGACCGAACCGCAAACTTCCGCTCACGTTCCTCGTGCTTTGCACAAGAATGCATTCGATATTCCGTACAGAATTTAGGAATACATGTCCTGCTTTGGTCATTAGTTTTAGCTCGGCGCCATGCTAATATTTTCACCATGTTGTTACAATGTTGTATTCTACAGACGTCGATGCCATCCGGACATCCTTATGTTGGCTCCAGGTTGCTTGCACTCGGTAAACGCGGGTCCTCGGGAGCGCTTGGGAGTGTGACCAATCACAGCGGAGTGGGTGTAACCGGAGGAGGGCCGGGAGTACCGTATTTTCTGTACTATAAGACGCTCCGGAGTATAAGTCGCACAAGGCCAAAAATGCACAATTAGGTAGAAAAACACACATATAAGTCGTACTGGAGTATAAGTCGCATTTTTAAATTTTATTTTATGACCAAAACCGACATTACGTCCTCTTGGAAGGCAAGTTCTAACAATAAAAGAATAGAGAACAGGCTGAATAGGTGTAAGATATGCTAACATAATGCTACAGCTACACGAAAAATAAACATAAAAAGGTGTCCAGCGTCACAGGAACAGCCAACTTATGAAAAAAAAGTGCGACTTATAGTCCGGAAAATACAGTTTGGTTCAGAAGCAGGAAGTCTGTGAAAACACTGCAGACAGAGGTGCAGAATCTGGAAGATCTAGAAAGCTTTATGTTGTACAGCTGCTGTATAGGAGTCCACAATTTGATACAAAGCGCCGAAAATTAGCATAAGGGGTCACTTTTAATGTTTACTCAGTTAGCATTTTAGCTAGTGTCAGGACGCTAGCTGTGTCCCATCAATATATATTTGAGATTTAAGATTAAAACATTTATTTTATGAGGATAATGTTTATTTGTGACTCGATTCCACACCTCTGCCTCCCTGCGTGCCCCTCCCCAGTTGAGAAAAAGTAGTCCACAGTAATATATTATTCATGGCTAATTTCATAAGTAGATATGTATCGTGTGCTTTAAATAACCTTACATAGCCTTTAATGTGTCTAACTTGTATTAGCTGCCTATTTAGCGCCGCCCTCCCCCCCTTAACAGTTGAAAACGGCTGAGTCATTAATAATTCTCAGTCCGCTTGTCTATTTGCAATTCAGATGAGTCTGAATGAGGAGGTGGCAAGAAAAGCTTTTTTGCGGTGGCTTTCCGCTGAAACAATACCTCAAAACGCTAAATGCTAAACTCCGTAAAGAGAAGTGAGTCAAAGACAAAACACGAGTGAGAACAAGAGAGGATATGAAAGGGTCGCCTTTTGCGAAGGGGAATCTTCCCATCGACGTGACTTTCGTGAACACGTTACCTTTTGTGTCACCGTGAAAGTCTTTTCCCCGGCGTGATGCTACACTGCCTTGTCATAAGAGAACGGTACTTTTGTTGTTGCTACGGCAACACTAAATCCACCAACGTAGAGGTCCATAACATGGGTGGACCAGCCTGAACACCTCTATGCGCACCTCTTTGCACTAGCATTGTCGCAAAGGCTACTCTTCAGTGCAGGATAACTTCCTGTTTGGAAACCATACTGCTGAAATCGAACAATTCGTACATCGATTTTTCCCATGAAAGTTCAAAAAGCGATAAGTGGCAATTTTTAACGTGTTTAACAAACGGTAAATGGAAGTTGTATAATAAACAACAGCTCTGACTTGACCCTGGAACTGACTATTTCTGTTATTACTTCCTCCTTAAGTCAGCTGAGCTTCCCTAAACCTGTTAGCAAGTCCCTTTTTAGCATCTTTACGTCAATTTGTAGCCTTAAAAAGCGTTAAAAGACAGCTAGATTGATTCTTCTTTTTACATTTGTGTCAATAAGCAAAAAAATCTATTTATTATCATCATCATCGTTACATGTGACGTCTTGTGAAACAAACTTGAGAGGCCATCAATTTGAACAGCCATTCTGCACCGCCGACTCGCATAGCTGCGGGATGCCTTCCAGTGAGGTTTCGTCATACTGAAACGCTCTCTAAAGTGCAGCCGAGGGCGGAGCTAGTCTATATTTCACCGGCTGGAATGAAGGCGGCGAGCCAACGTCGCCTCTTTATGAGCCTCCCATAGATGGCTTGCAAAAAAAAAAACACCTTGGATGTAAAAAGTTGAAATATGTACAGTTTTTTTTTTTTTACATCCGAAGGACAAATTCTAAGAATATTCATCTCTCGTACAACAGATCATAGCAAGCCTCACAAGTTGCAGCAAGTGCCCCAATAGCAGTAGCTGGAAATAGCCTGCTTTTTCATGCCTTTTGTGATGCTATTCTGGGTCGGGGAAACGGGGCGGATGAAGTCAACCCGTGTTTTTTTAAGCATCTAAAATTGTATTGGAGCTGTAACATAGTCCCAACAAGGTCCCAATATTGTAATCTATGTAATCTGATCAAAGGTGACCGTACCATTCCAAACCGTACCGTATTAAGCTGAAGCGGCCCGAGATGCTAACAAAGTTGGGTGTGTGGAGCGTAGCATCTTCTGCTTTTAGGAGAAAAGGTCATAAGGTAAATATTGCGTGATGGTTTTGGGCTGGAGGAAAAGTGCCTTGTTGGCCATGGAGAGCAGCGAGGCATGATTCCTGGAAAGTGCTTTCCCACGTGTGGGCGGTAAGACAAGGCTGCCGCTGTTGGGCGTGTGAGCACTCAGACCTCCCACTTTTTTTTTTAAAAAAAAAAAGCTTGGGAACGCACGGCCAGATGCTCACCTGCTGCGTGTCCGAACTTTTTTTTCCTTTTTAAACCCTCGTTTTGACTCTGCTGCAGGGAAGTTATGGGAAGCGTTCCGCCTCGGTGCATAGTGGAAAGAAGAAGAAGAAAAGAAAAAAAAAAAAGATAAGTATGTAGCGAGCGCAGCTGTCTTGTATTACTCGATGGCGAGATAACAAGAAGCAGTCACGTGCAGACGTGCGCATGCATACATGTACACATACTGTATATGTTAGCGCGCACAGATAAAGGGATTAAATGGCCGGCGATGTGAGCAGTTACTTTAATTGAAGATTTGCTGATGAAGACACCCTCATACTTAATGACTAGCTGCAATTAAAGCCCCCCCCACACACACACACACAATAGACTGACTGACCTCCAGCAAAATGTATCACTTCCTTATTTAGAGATTAGCTTTTGTGAATGAAGGAGTTGGGTTTGTGTTAAGAGGAACTTGATACTTTGAGGGTGTGCTGCTTCCCATCAATGACATATATGTAATCAAACTACCTGTGTTTCTATTCATACCTGAAGTCAATAGAGAGGTGCCAGGGGGGGTCTCATTTCTGGACTGTGAAAAAAACACACGGGCTGGAACAGAAGTTGTGGTGTGAAAGATGCCGCCGCCTGTAAACAAACAGGGAAGAAGCTGGAGCCGACAACTGTCCCAATACTTTTGACAATAGTGTATACCATAATACTTATGCACACAAACAGACGGGTAGATAGCTACATAGAAATGCGCTTTACGGATAAAGTTAAGACTGGGCATGGGCCAATACGAGATTCCGACGGTTTGATAACCTTGGCCAAAATATCACGGTTTGACGGTTTCACTGTCAAAAATGTCTTATTTTGAAATAAAAAGTCAAGTCAAAACAGCCTGTTTTTAAACCATGTAAAGGCTTGGAAATCGAACATATGTATTTCAAATACATTTCTAAATAAATCATAAATAAAGAGTCTTGAATCAGTCATGATGTGCTATATACGTATATCACTATATTGACACTTACTATGGTACCCATTATGTCATTGTATGGTCATATCACGCCGTACTGCGATACATGACAAAACAAAAAAAAAACTATATTAGGAAAGCAGGAAGTGAACAAATGTAACAGTTACTGCAGTGGAGAATAAACGCTTTACACCACTTATCCTCCACTCCTGTCTCCCAGCACGGCGGCAGCAGTCAAGCTCAATGCTAACGAGGCAGCGAACAAGCTTCGGCGGCACATGGAAGCCCGATTCCGACTGCGAGGAATTGACACGGGACGTTTCAAAGTATTTCCCGGGATGAATGTCCCACTTTCTCTCATGTCGTAGAAACGCTACGACACACAACCGTCCCGTCTTTCATACCGTGGTATATCGTTAAAGCGGTAACCGACCCGTGCCTAGTCGCCGATTCTTCCAAGTTGTTATGCTAACACCTAAAAAGAATAATAATAATAATTTAAAGAGGCGTCATGTCTGCCGGGTCAACTCTTGGTGGTTTCCTTCTGAGCGAAAAAGAGAAATGACTTGAAGCGTCAGTTGGCAGGTGACAAGTTACTGAAGTGTGTGAATGACTCACCCGTGTTCACCGGGTCTGGGGGGGGGGGCAGGTAAGAAGAAGGTCACACCATCTTAGCTGTAACATAAAGTGAAAGAAATGAATGACACCTGCAAGACCCAATGCTGGTAGTCCAAGTGATAGACAGCATGAAGAACTGGACAATGTCTGCATGGAGGCATGCATGGGGGGGGGGGGGGGTTATTTATGAATGAACATGTTCCATGCGTAACGTGGATCTTGTGACAGTATTGTGAGCTCATCCGTTCAACATTTTCACTCTCAAGCTGTGACCAGGATGAGAAGAAGAAATGCAAAAAATAATAAAGTGTATAATCATCTCCTCTTTTCTGCAAACTGATTGGCTAAAAAAAAGCACTTTTTTTTATAAAACCCCAGCAAAAATGGAAATATATAATGATACTGATATACAGAGTACATATACCGATTTCCCTTGGTGGAAATACTTCGAATAGTTTGGACTTCCCCCCCTTAAGCAGTGCATAGTGACAGTTGTAACACGTTCAAACCACAGTGCGGTGCACTGCAGGGCCAATTCGAGGTGCATGAATGTCCTCTCCAAGAAAAAAGGAAGTAGAGACTATTTAAAAAAAAAAAAAAAAAAAGAAAGTAAAACAAGCACACACAAAAAGCACGCAGCCTACACGAGTGAGAGTACGCACGTTCCATGTAGCCGGGACAAAAACCGAATCCCACGCCCACGTCACCATTCCCTTTCTTGAAGCAGCTGCAACAGAAAAAAGAAAATAACACATTAGAGTTTTGATATGAGATAAGGTTCATTTTACACTTTCTAGAAAGACCCCCTCCCTCCCCAGTAAGGAATGATGACCAGTCAGGTTTAAATTGCATTGGGTTGTAAAGTCATAGAGTGACAGCCTCAAGCTGGAATCTTCCGCCGCGTCCTCCTATGCGATGTCAAACATGGCATGTGACCCAAGTGGAGTATCACCTGTTGCATGCTAAAAACACGCTACCTTGACAGTGCGTGCAAGTGAGCCCGACCGTCAACGTTAAGCACTGTTGGTTTTGGCTGTTCCTAATGAAGAGCCACTAAATAGTCCACATATTGTATGAGACGTACCCCACATACGTGGGGTTGGCTGTATGAGCAGCCACGTGTCCCCGGTGAAGGGGGGGCTGGAGTATTAAATGTTACATGGGAGCAAAGTTGTAAGCAACACGACCCGACTGGCACAGCGCCAACGCTAGCAATCAGAGATAGCTAGCAAGCTTGCCGGCTCACGTGACCGGGTCCCTATTTGTGGAAGTCGGGCGTCCGAAGCGGAGAAGGGGCGCACTATGTCTTTGATATTTATATACCGGCGCCCGAAACACAGCGGTGTGGGGGGGGGGCGGGGTGCATGACATCTTGTGAGACACATTTCTCACTATGACTTTGGGGTACCGGGGGTGGTGGGGAGGGGGCGGGGGGATACCACGTCATGTGGACTTGATTGAAGAAAATCGGTCACATGGGTGTTGTTGACGCAATAAACTGACACTATAGATGTGACATTTTCCTTTAACATTTTTTATGTTTGAAAATGCTTTATTTAGGCCAGGAATTCATAACATTTGCAATTTTTTAACGAAAAATAGGCTAGTCAAACACAAAACCATAATCAAACCATGATATTGCGAAGGACTACTGTACATTAAAATTTTGTTAGCTAGCAAGATTACGCAAAAGGTTATTAATGGCATTTGTCTAGTATGTTGTTTATTCTCAACGGGCCCGCCCCTGTGGCAGCTACGCCGTCCGCAACGAGCCGCCTCTAACTAGTTGAACGTAACGCAACGTCAGCTCGCCCGGGTCACGGTTACTAATCTGGTCGGAACTCCAGCTGCTTCATATCGCCACCGTAATGCAAACCCATTAGGAATGTGCTGCAGCAGGGCCTGCGGGCCGGCTGCTCCCGCGCCGAGCTGACATCCCATCTTTCATCGACAAGACGCTCATTACTGCGGAACCTTCGGGTCGCAATCAACGGGACTGAAGACTTGACGAGATGCAAAAACGTCCGATTAAAAACCATATCCGTAGCCACCGTATTCCGAGTCAAGAAGTTTCCACAACTGACCTTTGGAACGCTTAAGAGCAGAGGTTAAATGTTGGGTCTGACACTTTTAACCCCCCTGACACCCCCAGCAACATGGTACTGATGCTATTAAAGCGAATGAAAGAGTCCTAATCTTAAGACTACCCCCCCTCCATCGGTGAGGATGCAGCGGGGAAGCGTCGTCACTTAGCACTGCGGGGTGCCGAGTTCAGGGTCAAGAGCTCATTAGCAATCTGTATTTCCGCCCGTCGCCCACCGGCTTGCTGACTGACAGCTGTGCCGCGTACAGTACCGGGGAAGCACCCGAGAATTAGCCACGGGCGCACCAAAGGCGGTGGAGCGTTTCTTTGTAATGAGTCAGCATTGCGATGGTTTCTCTGCGCACAGCTGCTCGCTTGATGAACGCTCTTCTGTCGCCAAGGACGCCAACATATGAAAGCACGGGTGACATTTTCAGTGGCCTCTTCCCGCGCCTCCTTTGAGTCACATGAATGAGACTGAAACGACGCCAGAGCGCAACCACGAGACCAGATGAATGTACTTTTATTTTATCTGAAAAAAAAAAAAAAAAACGCCTCAATGAGATGGAAACTGACAGCTGACGCCGTGTCAAATCAGAGCGCTATCAGGTTCAAGGCGCAGGAAAAAAAAAAAAAAAGCCTCGCCTCCGTGGCTTTTTTACACAAGGAGCCAGTGAAGTCGTCCCAGCTGCCAGCCCCTCCCCCTCGCCATCAACCCGCCCCCACCCCCTCCCCGAGTGAAAAGGTCGTCCCTCCAGCTGAGGGCTGTAAATTCAAGATGTAAAAACGGGAAAGACTTACGCTCCGTTCAACAGGTGCAGATTCGGAATGAATGGTCACCCCTTTGCTCCCGCCCCCCGGACTGCGACGCAATTATTAGGCCTGGACGACTTATTTATAGTTACTTATAGTTATGAATTACATCCTTTTTACCAAAAAGCTGCCAATCCAATGAAGTCTTTTCATTAGGGACAAACAAACCCTTCGATTTTTAATAAATATTTGAATGGCAGCCGACACATTTCCCCCCCCAGCGTGACATTTTCCCGTGACGGCACCTTGTCTGACTGGGTCCACCTGGATCATCTGATTGGGATCATATTGAAAATATACGCAATTCATCTAAATGTCACAAAAAAGGTGAGTATTGGAGTGGAGCACGTGCAGTCATTAAAAAAGAAGCAGTTTGAGACGTTTCCGCTGTGGTTATAGACGATAACTCGGCAGTTTTGGCCTTTTCCCAATCTGATACTTTGACAATATTATTCTAGATTGACACGGTAAAATTGTTTTTAGCAAGTAATTAAAGTAAACACATTTTTGTAAAGCTTATTTCAATTCAATTTGAAATGAATTAATGTAAATCACATGGAATAAAACTTCACTTTAAAATTTCACCTCAGTTTTCATACACTGTCTTGGTTTGCATACTGTTACAATCATTGGAATTAACTTGTACTATCATTAGTCCGACCCTGTGACTCTAAGCGGGTCATTATTCACGATAAAGGTCAAATTCGCCGACTCGCTGCTGCCTTAAAAAGTGCGAGCACCTCCAAACGGGATGGTCACCTCCTTGCTGCGTTCCGCGGCCAGCCAAGGTGAATGGTGACGTTGGCTCCTTTGAAGCTTCTCAAACACAGCAGGACAAATATTTACACGGTGGGGCTCTGCTTGTTTAATGTAACGTAATGCACACTTCCACTGAAACGTTTTAGACAAAACACCTCCAGCGGCTGACGAGTTGCAGGCCGTACTCTCCCACAGGTTGAACCTCCTTTTCGGGGCATGCCTGGGAGCCGGTGGTCTGCTTGTGGGGATGGAGAGGAGGGGGGCGGGGTGGACCCTGCTGACGCTGCTGTCTGGCTGAAAAGAGGCAATGTGTGCATTTACAGTTGGCCGGGAACCAAAGAGATTAAACAGAGGTGGGCTGGGATACCATGTGAGGGCATGCCACGCAAAGACAACACGCCGTCTCAACAGCTGTGAGAACGACACCGAATGTCGCCAAACAATGAGACGCAATGTTGGCAATCGGATTTTACAGGGGGGGGGGGGGGGAAACCCATCATGGGCATTCCCGTTAAACTCCTCTTCCAAACCCAGCCTGGCCAATCTTGGCTTTACAACTGGAATACTGACTCATTCATAAAAGCAGATCTTTGTGTTTTAGGCCAAACAAGATAATCACACATATTAGCTGTGACTCTGGAAAAGAGTCTATTTTCTGATATGTTGCAGACCAAACCATAAACTGTCTTTGGTTCTTACTGATTTGGTCCATCGAGGACCTCACCAATTACTTTTAATCAAATCAACAAGGTTCAGATTAATCGACGAAAGGCACTGATCGCTATTTTTGCCCCTTTTTGGTGTGCTGCGGACCAAACCACTAACTGTTGGTGTTATTCATATCCATTGAGGGCCTAATTAATCTAAACAAGTTCCAGATTAATCGACTCAGACAGTGATAGATATTTTTGCCCCTTTCCTGATATGCTGTGGACCAAACCACTGACTGTTTGTGTTACCGATTTGGTCCATTGAGGGCCTAATTAATCTAAACAAGCTCCAGATTAATCGACTCAGACAGTGATGGATATTTTTGCCCCTTTTCTCATATGCCGTGGACCAAACCACTAACTGTTTGTGTTACTGATTTGGTCCATCGAGGGCCTGATTAATCTAAACAAGCTCCAGATTAATCGACTCAGACAGTGATGGATATTTTTGCCCCTTTTATGATATGCTGTGGACCAAACCACTAACTGTTTGTGTTATTCATATGATTCATCAAGGGCCTAATTAATCTAAACAAGCTTCAGATTAATCGACTCAGACAGTGATGGATATTTTTGCCCCTTTTCTGATATGCTGTGGACCGAACCACTGTTTGCGTTACTGATTTGGTCCATCGAGGGCCTAATTAATCAAAACAAGCTTCAGATTAATCGACTAAGAAAATAATCATTAGCTGCAGCCCTTGTGTGTCAAATAACATTTAAATAAAGTCACTAGATTGGGAGTCCATCCATCCATTTTCTATGATGCTTATACTCGCTAGGGTTGTGGGGGTATGCTGGAGCCTATCCGAGCTGACTTTGGGCGAGAGGCGGGGTACACCCTGGACATGTCATGTGACATGATGTCATGTGACATAAGACTGAACAACGCTTCCCAAGTATGCCAACAACACCCAAAAACTCAGTTGACAACGTGTTCCGAAGGAAGTTGAATGTTGACGAAAGAAGATGCTTTAGCCTTTCCGTGATGTCCAGTAAAGTCAGCTTAAAGTCAATTTAAGCTCCTCCTTCACACGCCGCCATCCAATAACGCAAGGACTTTGTGTCGCCTCCGAAGGGAAACAAAGACATCAGCGAGCTAATCTGTGGTGAATCAGCAGCAATGGTGAAAAGAAGGACAGCCATCAGCAGGAAGACGCAAACAATGTCAGACGTCACCGACAGAGAAACTCCAACAATAATCCCCCCCCCCCCCCCCCCCAACGTTCAATCCATCAATGGTAGCAAATCGCCGGGTCTCTTCCAAATCGTCCAAACTGGAGATTCATTTATCGCAATCTGAAAGCTTTTCCGTCTCATCTAAGTTGGCACGAGTGACGATTAGAATCACAAATGCGAAAACTGCTGCCTGCTTCAGTTCAGACGAGGTGTGTGTGTTTGTGTGTGTGTGTGTGTGTGTGTGTGTGTGTTGTGGCACACAAAAACAGTCTTTGAAGAGAGGAACTGTTCAATTAGCACTGGTGCTGGAATCGCCACTTGATGCTACGGCTAAACTCCATCAACTCAACTGAAGAATAGGAGACACTAGCCAATGGCAGCGCAGCGTAGCGTCTTAGCTTAAGGGGTCGTGTGAAGGTCAGGTGTCCTTGCTGAAGAACCTTCTGGAAGGATGCCGAGCGCGCCAAGGAGGGTGGCTTGCATAATGTGCCGGGGGGGACCCCTGAGGGGCCCATCTGTTTTGCGCAAATAAACAGTAGCTTCAGTCAATGGGGGAAAAAGCGGCGTGTTCCTCGCGGCAGACGGGCTCCATTAATCAGAACCAGGATGAGCTCGCAGTGACGCGTCGCCGGCGCCGCTCCTCCTCCTCTTCCTCACGCTGTATCTCCATTAGCGAGGCCAGGCGTCAGCTGGAGGCAGCTTCTGGTGTCACTTGCTGTGTTTTTGCAACTGTCCGCCAAGAAAAACGAAGAAACAAAAACGTGGCAAGTGAGATAATGGGGGTAGGGGGCGTGGCTAAACCATCTCTGACAAGCCAAGGACTTGACTTGACATGTGGTGAGCATCCGGAGTCCTGCGACACCTAAACGCGCCATCTGACTGGGAGCTGCTGGTTTTTTCCTCCCTAAAGACACCTTGACGTGGCCATCCGTCACTCAAACACCCCCCCCTCTGCCCCCGCTCGCGTCACATCCATCCAGGTCTAAAAGTACATTAACCTTTCCGTTGGAACTTTTTAATCAATGTGATGGATTCCGCCGGACGGAGCGAAGCCTGACCTTCAACCCCTGACGAGCGAGCGATGGAGAGAGCGGGGCGCCGTCGAGACACAATTAATATTTCATTAGCTGTGCTTTAAATGGTCATTAAACGAGCTCGGTGAACTCTGCGACGGCAACATGTGATCCACTGCCGGACCGTCTGCCGGTCGCCGTCATAAATAAAGATGAATTAGCCGCCATTGAGATGCACAAAAGAACCTTCCACAAAGCTCTCAGACTCATGCATATGGAACGGTAACTTTCTATTTGATTCAGTGGCATTGTCGTCATAATGGTTTTTCATGTATTACAAGGCTGAGAGACCACCAAAGACTGAAACAAATCCCCCATGAGCAAAAAGTCCCTTGATCTTGCACAAATGGCACGTTAGGCCATAAATTCTATTGCCATAAATTGACTTGTTTATCGTATATATTTTTTTTATTAAGATAAATAATGGAGTACTTACTGAGGCTTCATCATCTTTGCCGGTTGCAGAAACCTACTGCACATAAAATTATTAAAAACTTTTTCTATGGCGCTTAGCAGCGTGATGCTACTCCTTGCTGCCTCTTGAGGCAACCTCTTTTCAGGAAATGTGGTAAAAATTTGTACTTAATACTAAATTAATCAAATAATTAACTGTATGGTGTGTTGTCAGGTCATAGACAACCACAATGTATCCCACCGGCTAAAATGTTAACTGTACTTTGACATTATAAGATAGCAGAACCTTCTCAAAATTGAAGACGATACCAAAAAAATAAAAACATTAAATGCTCCGATGTAGTCGCCGAAAATTTTGATCATTCCTCAAGCTAAATAATTAACATTAAATTTAATTTAAAGCCTAAATTAACGGCCTGTCCTTATTTCAGTTGAAGTAAATAAATACCTCGAAATTTACTGTATACTCCACCAGCAATACTAGGATTTAGGAAGCAGCAACAGCTCATTAAAAGATGTGTCTATGCTTCCTTTCACCCTTGGTACGTAAACAGGGATGTAGGTCAGGCTTCACCACGCCCGAGGTGAGCAGAGAGCGCATTGTTTGCCCATGCGGCGTGAGTCATGTCACATGAAACAAATGCCGCTCTCCTCCGTGACGTCCACGCCTGTTATTAGTGGATCGTGATGGAAATGAATAGAAAAAAACGGGATACACGTAGCTAGGCATTGCACACACCGAGTCAGCGCCCCGCCTCTCCCCAATGAATGACAGACAGGAGGGTTCCATCACTCTGTTCACTCCGCTATAGAACCAACACGCCCAGATACTGAGACAGTTGCACAGTGAACCCTCTTGTCAGCCAGCCTGTTTGAAAGAAAAGGAAAACAAACACATACAAATGCTAAATTATAGAGTTTGTTTTTAATTTATTGTGTGGTTAATTGATTTATTGATTATTGTGACAGGCCTACATGTAATAAATATAAGATTTTGGCGTCGGCCTTCAGGAGGTACAATCAGTTTGTAATGCATAATCCATTTTTTTGCAATTTTTTTTGTATTTTTGTGTAAAACAAAAAAATATATATAAAAATTGTAATGTTTTCATTTAAATTTTTTAATTTAAAATTATTTTAAAACTTTAAACGCTCATCGCAAGGTACACCGAGGCAGCTCGGGTTGAAGGTCAAATCTGTGCATCAACAAGTCAAACTTGTACAGATTTCCGCATTTCAAAAGTCCGCAACTTGAAGCAATCATCATCAAATCAGGGACTATTTCACCCCCTATCGATTCTGAGAAACACAACCTGGCTAGCCAAGGAGCTGAGCTTGCAGGAAGATCAATTGTTTTATCATTACTTCTTCCGCAGTCTACCGTTTAAATTCTGCTGCTCATCTGAGAAGAACCTACCATTCCACACACGTAACAGCCATCATGGGAATCAGGTCTTTGCAGCTAAATAAGGTAATTATGTCAACATTTGAACTCCATGACCAGCCTTTAATGTTAAACACTTCCAAACTCCAAAGCTTCAGTTTAAAAAAAAAAAAAAGCTGCCCTCTTTCTCGCCTTTACTGGGAGAATCCGACAGGAGAAAAAAAAAAAGTTCTCTAATCCTTGATGGCTTTGATGACGATACGTGGCATGTTGATGCTCCCGCTGCATGCAGATGAAACAAAAAAAAAAAGCTAAAATCTCAAACTGAATGTTAAGTAAGTTGCGGCTACTTTGATTAGCTAAAAATAAAACAAAATTACACTAGCCACCATCATGTGTTGTGCTTTTTATTTGGCTTTTCTGCAACCCAAAAAAAAGCAGCAGCCTCTACATGGGGAGAATATACTCCAAAGGTAAGCTTGTTAGCTAAATGAAGCTGTGTAATAAAGTTGTGGTTGAATAAATCACTGCATCAGCTGATAGCGGCTGGCAAGGTGTCAAGAGGGCTGAAAGCCATTCATTAACTGAATGTTAAACTTGCAACAACAACAAGCAGTGGCCGCAACAACCAACAAGATGAATATAATATACACAGGAAGTAAGCTTGTTGAAAAAGTAATATATATATATATTTTTAATAGGGTATTGTTTGACGGTGATTAACTACTTTTTACACTTGTAACAGTAAAGAATGTAAAAATAACATGTATTTGTTACATGCCTTTGATTGCAGCTGCGTATAAACAAAGTTGAAACAAACTTGTCAATAAAGTTGTGATTGAACAAATCACTGTAATCCGTACTGCTTGTAAACTGACTAGCTGTCAAAAAGGATCCAAGCCACGTTTAAAACCCACAATTCCACTCCATAATGACAATAACAGTAATAATACTAATATCTTTGTGTTCCATATGTCATATTGCAGTTGTACAAACACTGAATTATAAGTGTTTTACGGTTTGTCCACAACAATGCTGCTTCAAATGATGCACAGCTGCGTTGATAACATAATGAGTCACATTGCTAACAACAGAAGCCTGCGTTAGCTTCATTGTAGCGCAAATAAACAGCAGTAAACCAGCAAAGACACATAAAATGTAGAAAAACTGACATTGTGCAGCAGCGGTAATAGCATTAAATGAAGTTAGCATCATCCAAACTGAGAAGTCGATCGATAAACAGTGCATTGCACGTGAAAGTAGCGAGAGGAAGAAAAAAAACAATCCTAAACAAACTCTTACCGTGTCATAGTCTTTCTCCTGCTTTAAAAATGGCACCTTTGTAATCCCTTTTGTCTTGTTTGCAGCAATGTGGCCGAAAAAATAATCTCGACGTGACTTCCATGTGCTCTCGTCCTCTCAGCACGCGCTCAGAGAGGCGAGCTGAGGACAGGACGCGACGTGACGTCACGACCACACACGCAGGGACTCGATGCTCATTGATGACGTCACTGTAATCATTTAGTTTTTCTATGATTGCATTAAACAGCAAATAACTTTGGAATATACACTAAAAGTTGTCCCATCATTATTGTAGTGTTTTTTTACGAGTTTATATTTCCGGGTTCTTACAGCCAAGTGGGCGTGGCTTTTATGTACTGTTTCCTATTGACCTGTGGGGCATTGAAGAGTGTGGCTTCCATCATCTCCGCCTAGCAACAGCAGCAAATACATTCCAATTGGTTGCTAATTGAAAATATTGGATTGGAGTAGAAATATAATTTTAAAAATAAGTAAATTAGATTTTAAGGCAGAATTTGAGGGGCTAAATGGGTTGAGGGTGAAAAGTATGCCAACAAAAACTATGATTAATACATAATTAAGATGTAAGTTTCTTATGACAGCTGCGTCCACTACTGTTTTTGTGGTTAAAGGACAGTAAGAAGGGACTATAGTAGACATTTTTAGGGCAGTCCAGTGTCCTTAAAGGTAAATAATGCACTCTGGATTGCATATATATCCTGTTTTCATTGACAGTATATATTGTTTTTCAACTATTAAGTGTTGCAAGTGTGTTTATTTGAGCGGGATGCCATTAATTAAGTACTTTCCTTTTGTTTTCAGTGCAACACAGGTCAAAGTCAATTCCTGATCAGAAAGAAACAGATCAAACTTACTCTCCTTGCTCAAAAGTGTTAGCATTAGCGGTCATGAAAGCCTAAATATGAGTAAATTAGTTCCACATAGTTCAACATGAACCCCAAATCCACCCGTACCAAGCAAGAAAAGGAGGCACCAATCCAAGAACCATTTTTTTTATATTTGAAAAAAGAATCTAGGAACATAATGAAAAAAAACAAACACCGAGTCTGAACATCCAGACAATTGAGATCCAAAAATACATTTTCTTAGGAAATATTAATTATATACAAAAACATAAAAATGTATATTTTAATTTGGGCTCCTACTGAACTGTGAAGCACCATTTTTTTATATTTTATTAATAAAATAAACTTTAAATATTTAAATCCAACCATAACTTCAATTGAGGCAGTTTCAACATGGAAATCAAACAATGATTCCAAACATCCTTATTTCCTGCATTTGCATGCAACAACTGTACAGTCTTGAACTTGCATATAAAAAAAAAACAGAACAAAAAAAAAAAGGCCAACAGAAGAAAAAGAAGTTTTAAGCGCTCTGCAGCTGCAAGAGTCTCTGCTTTAAAAGTTCGCTCTTCCTCCTCAGCTGCTCCTTGAGGGACTGCAGTCTGTGCTCGTCGGACTGCATGCTGCAGATGCACTCGGCTGCCTTCTTCAGGATCACCACCTTGGCCGCTTTCTCGTTGTTTGCCACCTCGGGGATCTCGTCCCGTAGGGCGAAGAAGCTCAGCTTGAGCTCGTTCCTCCGCTGGCGCTCCAGCACGTTGTGAGTCCGTCGCTTGTTGTGGTCCTCCGTGTCGGACGTGCGGGGGCTGGAGCACTTGCGGTTGCTGCTGATCTGTTTAAGGACACGGCTCTGGCTTACTATGATCATGCCGCCACCACCGCCCCCTCCTCCTCCTCCTCCTCCTCCTCCTCCTCCTCCTGAAGCGCCTTCCAGCTTGAGCCTCTTGACAGCCGGCTGCTCGTGCCTGCTGGGTGGGTGGGCGGCGTAGTTGTGCTGGTGGGTGGAGACATGGCACCTCTTCAGCACCAGTGGGCTGGGGTGTCGGGTCTCCGCTGGGCCGGGGTCGCATCTTTTCACCGCCTGCCGCTTCTCCACCGTCACTACATCAATCTCCTCATCCTCCTCCTCCTCGTCGTCGTCGTCGTGGTCCTCCTCCTCATCATCATCATCATCATCATCCTCTTCTGCAACAAACACATGACATTTATCATCTACCAGAACCACCTCCGGACATGAAGCCGTGATGTGAGAGTTCTTACCCGAGTCGCTGCAACTGCTGCTGCCGCTGTGGGCCGGCATGTCCCGTCCCGAATCCCGACAAGGGGACCCGCTCTGCTTAGGCGTCTCCGCCACAGGGTAAGGGAACACCACTGAAGGGTCAATGCATTCCGACGCTGAGGTGTTAAGGTCCTGCAGGTAGCTGCTGCTCAGCTTCCAAGTGGCGACACCCGTAGGCTCGGAGCCCCCC
Organism: Doryrhamphus excisus; assembly: GCF_037039965.1. NCBI lineage: Eukaryota > Metazoa > Chordata > Actinopteri > Syngnathiformes > Syngnathidae > Doryrhamphus > Doryrhamphus excisus. The sequence goes on from NC_136363.1 coordinate 20,404,860, forward strand.
TCAGAAGCGGAGGCAGCGATGGCCGCCGCCCCAGACGACACGGCAGAGGCATTGCTGGTGGCGGTGATGGTCGTGGGGACGCTGCTGCTGCTGATGTTAGCCGTGGACTCTCTCCGGACAGCCTGCAAGGAGGCAAGCTGCTCCGACACCACCTTCTTGAGCTTGGCGGCTGCAGAGAAACCGCTCCACATGCAGTCCTGGATGATGATGGACTTGAGGAACGTCTGAGAGTAGTCCGCGTCGCAGATGATGCTCTGGTTGACTGCGTCGTCGCCCAGGAACTCGCTCACCATCTCCAGCTGGTCCGCAGTGGAAGGGTACAGGCTGGACAGAGACGGCCGCCGGCTCGGCGACAGAGGAGGGGTGGGCAAGAGCTCGAATTTCTTCCAGATGTCCTCGCTCGGCGCCGGCGGCTGCAGCTGCTGCGGGTAGAAGTCCTCCTCCTCGTTGTTGTAGTAGAAGTAAGGCTGCAGGGAGTCGTAGTCGTAGTCGTAGTTCTTACTCGCTAAACTTGAGCTCAGCGGCATGATGGCGGTGCCCGGTGGGGTCTCTCGTCCACGCTGAAGCTGCAAAAGCAAAACGTGGAGGTTAGTCGGCAAGTTCAAACATGCACAAAAAAAAAGTGTGCACGCTTTGCATGCATGGAGCAGCAGGTGTCCTGGAACTAAACGTGTTTGAAGTACAGTCATTGTCCGGCTTACCGTTTAAAGTGCAGAACCGAAGACGCGACACAATAAGCCCAAATTGCAACAACAACAACAAAAAAAAAATACGCGTAATACAAATCCACCAGCGTCCTCCCTGGACATTAAATCCTTCCTGCGGGGAAATCGCGCATGAGGAGCCGGTAGAAGCGAGCGAGCCGGCCGGCAGTGGCCAAGCTCCGTGTGTCATGAGCGGCTTGAGAATCACAGCTGAGACCCCGGCAACGAGGCTTTATAAGCAGCCGCGTCACTACCTCTCTCCGCCCGCTGAGGCTAGTCCCCAACCTCCCCTCTTTTTTCCCCTACTTTATAACCTACATCGAAAACGACTATTAACCCCCTCTGGCGTATTCTCTTTTTTCAATTATACACCCCAAAAGAAGAAGATTTGTACCCAAAAAGAGTGTTTTTTTATGAATACAGTACTTGAAGGTACTAGCTTTACGCATTGATACGTCAGGTCAAGCAGAGGGGAAAGTGGGCGTGGCCATAGTAGAGTGGCGCCTCCATTGACTGAAGGCATGCAAGTCATATTAATGTGGCCTAGCCTAGCAAGATTCATTATTAGCACTGCAGCAGTTTTTTTTTGCACAAATAATTACATTACACGCAAATAATGTTATAAATACCACAACACAACCCCTAGCCAAAACGAATCCACATTTGTGGCTAAATATTAGACGACTTAATAGCATAAAGCGTAAACGGTTGCAGGCTCGAACAGGTGAAGACGCCATTTGCACAACATTTGCACAAGTGCAAGCGTTACCTCCGTAAGGGAAAAGCCGGTGTCAGAGTGGATGATGGATAGATTGGTGCTAATTAGTCACAGGAAGGAAGCAGTTAAAGCAAATCAGGCGTGCTTTCGGAGTTTGAATGTGGCGGAAGCTCCTCTGCGGCTCCTCTGCCGCCGGATGGAGATGGGCGGAGTTGGAGCACCCCCTGCTGGCCGTTTGAAGTACTGCAATGACTTTGAGCGTCAATAAATCAAAGCTAATTAAGAAAGGAAATTAAAATGTTTTTTTTTCCACAAAGGTAGTGTATAGAAACATTACACTATTATTGATAATGTCCTTTTAACAATGATATTATGACAATTTTGTAATCTTTTTGATTAAATACAAGCTCCCCTTATTCAAGTAGCAATTGTAACTAATTAGCAGTAACTAATTAGTGTCATTGCAAACAGCTGACTGTGTCCTTCCAAAATAAAGCACACACACACATGCTGAAATCATAAACCTAAACAACTGTAATTGAGCTAAGCAGACTATTAGAACGAGACCTCGCTGTAATAGCAATACAAAGATATATCCTTCAATCAATAGCTACGGGAACCTGTCTGTCAAACTGTGGTGTTGCCAGGCAAATTTTCTTCGTGTGTAATTCACTAGAGCCGGCACTTAAAGCCCCCCCCCCCCCCATGAGGCAAATCTGTGTTTGAGCACATTCATAATTCATGTCCCTCGCAATAAAAATAAAGTGCACATTTTGGAGTGGCCTTTTATTGTGGCCAACCTAAGGCACACCTGTGCGATAATCATGCTGTCAAAAAAAAGTGAAGAGGCACTCAAATGCTTGCTTTTTATGGAGGGGGCGGGGGGGGTGGGGGTTCAAAGGCTTCACTACACATCTTAAAATGCTAGTCACGTGATCATGTAGATTTTCTTTAGTGCATAGGCTAACCTCGCATGATGTCGCTGTTCAAGGCTGGATATGGTCAAATGTAGTGGACAATTCGAGAGAATTTGTGGATTATTTCATTTGAAATTCGTTACTCGGTCTGGGGTGTTCAAAATGTGGCCCAGGGGCCGGTGGATGTCTTTTTATCGGCTTGTGGTACACTGTAAAAATAGAATTTAACACAAAAGCTAAACACAACAACATGAATTGATTAATAAGCAGTAATCTGACAAGAATAGAGTCAAAATATGAGTGGAACAAAGTCATAACTAGAAGAAAAAAATGGGGGAAATTGGGTTGGGGAAGGATGGAACCTGGAGATCGATAGGTGCGGCTTCTGCAGTGATTAGTCTATTGTGGTAAAGAGCGAGCAGGGCCCAAAGGCAAAGCTCTAAATTTACATGTCAATCAAAGCTCATATGTCTTGGGTAGTGATCAAAAGCACAAGATCACAATTAAAAATGGCCGAAATGAGTTTTCTTCATAGGCCAAAGCATTGCAACATCGTTCCCCCCTCTCTCTCTCTGATACGACGCCAGCCTCTTGTAACGACGACAACAATAGACACAAGATGAGCTACACAGCAAATAATACACTGACAAACACAAATCATTCATAGCCTGCCACTTTGCATGGACATGACTCAGCAGTCGTGCCCTGAAATGAGGCAGAAAATCAATACTTGTTCCGCTGAGTCGCTCATCGATGAGAGGAGCGGCCCTTGTGTCAAACTGCTCCTGAGCTAATTGTGTCATTAATTATTGACAGCGAGTGTGCCCCGCTGGATGAGAGCCAGCGTCCTATCATCAGCGTAACGTTACACACACACACACACACACAGACACACAAATGGCATATCTGGTGGCCGTCTCACTCACTCGGTTAACTGCTAAGACTAGCAAAAATCATTCACTGGTTTTAACATTATTAAAGTCACACTAGCAAGTTAGCATCAAAATTCATTTATTCATTCATTTTCTACCGCTTATCCTCACGAGGGTCGCGGGGGTGCTGGAGCCTATCCCAGCTGTCTTCGGGCAAGAGGCGGGGTACACCCTGGACTGGTGGCCAGCCAATCACAGGGCACATATAGACAAACAACCATTCACACTCACATTCATACCTATGGACAATTTGGAGTCGCTAATTAACCTAACGTGCAAACTCCACACAGATGGCCGAGGGTGGGATTGAACTCGGGTCTCCTAGCTGTGAGGTCTGCGCGCTAACCACTCGACTGCCTTCTAAATTATTTCTTCTAAACTTAAGCCCAAAACTTACCACTTCCACACTGAATGGGATAACTTTTTCGTTTTAACATGTTACTATGTTACTCCCGAGTGGAGCAGAATGACGCGTGGACAGGAAGTGTAGCCTAGAGATTACTGTGCCTGTTGTGAGATCATTCAAACATGTTGCTGTGATAACCAAGTCTGGTGCTTGTGTGTCTCACCGAATATTACTGAAACAGAATAAAAAGTGTGTTTTACATTTCATCAACGTCTATGAATGCGTCTTTTGAATGCCTTATATGGGTGTTTTAGTTCATTTAGACATTTTTACAACCAGTCCAGGGTGTACCGCACCTCTCGCCTAAAGACAGCTGGGTAGGGTTGCCAACCAGAATCGTTGTGTATTTAGATATAAAAGTACTATGTTCAAGTACACACGAATGAGCGTGTGCTGACATTCTTACTGTTATGTTGCCAAGTTACGTTATGATGTCATCACAAAACAAAGCGATGACACCACACTTCTTTGATCGCTCGCCTATTAGTCTCTTTGCCACTTTACTTGTGCTGGCATCCTTGTTTCTAGTTTCTGGTCTCTGGACTCCAAATGTGAGTTTTTCAGCAAAAAAACTAGTCCACTATCACCAACGGGTTTCAAAACGCTGGACTACTACCCCATGAGAATTAGTCAAGCTAAATAGCTAATTTTCCTCCAGGCAAAAGTGACAAGAACTGCAACTAGAGAGAGACTGACAACATGTGTGATGAAGGAATTATGAGGCTGTTCAATTGCGATCTCGGAAAAGACAAATTGAGTGGTTCTAGTTCCAGGAGGGGGCTGCACGGTGATCGAGTGGCTAGTGCGCAGACCTCACAGCTAGGAGACCAGGGTTCAATCCCACCCTCGGCCATCTCTGTGTGGAGTTTGCATGTTCTCCCCGTGCATGCGTGGGTTTTCTCCGGGTCCTTCCCACATTCCAAAAACATGCTAGGTTAATTGGGGACTCTAATTTGTCCATAGGTATGAATGTGAGTTTGAATGGTTGTTTGCCTATATGTGCCCTGTGATTGGCTGGCGACCAGTCCAGGGTGTACCCCGCCTCTCGCCCGTCTCCAGCACCCTCTGCGACCCTCGTGAGGAAAAAGCGGTAGAAAATGAATGAATGAGTGCATGAACAACCTGAAATGCATATAAATAGTGAATTAAATGAATAAATTTTACCGTCACTGAAGACGTGACTGTTCCCAACAAAGACATGAGGTGGCAGTGAGAAACCTGCAAGACAGAATATACAGTACATTTCATTAAAAGACTTACTGCTTCAAATTGCCTCAAATCACCACTAGATGGCGGATTTCAGCAGCTAAACACCCACAAGAGCTTTTCAGTGTAGTGAACTTAGTATCAGTTTGTTACTTTAATGGCACAATCACATCAATTGGAAGGGTCTAATTCATTCATTCATCATTTCCTAGATGTAAATGTTTTATTGGTTCACTCTACAAAAGCTCAAGCCTGCTCAAAACTATAAACACATAAAAAACATCATTTTGGAGCCATCCTAAAATACAACAGCAGTGTTCACTAGAACAGCTTACATCAGTGACCATTTGTGCCCACGTTGTAAAAGAAACAGCGCTGACATTTTTGGATAATTTAGCCATCTGCTTGTATGCACACATCTGACTTTACTTAGCGCCGTGAAGGAAAGGCATGCCTGCCAGTAAAAGTGTGTGGCGACTGGTAAAAGTACTGCACAGAACTCCCTCAGGCACCAGTCATATGCACAAACAACTTTTTTTTTTTTTTTGAATGAGGTGAAGAGCTTCTTTAAATGCATACTTCCCCTTACCAGACACATTCCTGCATGTTTAAAAAAAGCAATGTTATGTTGAAATAGCAGGATAACTGTAAAGCTATATGTGCATAGTAACTAAGCTAATATATATATTGTGTGGCGTACCTCAGGGGTCAACATTGGGACCCAAATTGAAATGAAACCATTACCATTCCAATGCACAACCTGATATTCACATTTGTATCAACAATTTCTTGATCTGTTGATACAAAACATACAAAGCAAAAGTGCAATATGTTAGATTTTTATGTGGGGTGTTTCCTCAGACAGTGTTTACAAGCTGAACAGAGGTCACGGCTGTGTTACGTTACATAATGAGCACAAAAACACAAGCTTTTTTTGGATCAGTGAGTAGTTATTTTGGTTTGACTCAAACTTTGTGCAGAAGATTGAACTCCAGTGTTCCATTTTCTAAAGGAGGTTTGAAACGACATTTGTTGTAAACACTTAATCTAAAAAAAAAATGACTATTTGCATTGGGACTGTGTACATACATACATACATGAATTAGGGTCAAATAGTGACCTTATAATTCTGTCCACCAGGGGCCAGCATTTGACAGTGGTGAGCATGCGTCAGTATTTCAGCCATCAATGTAAACACTGTATAAAATAATGAAAACGTTGACGTAAACACTGCTAGCAATGCAGTTGAGGTGAGTGTCCGGTGCGCATGCTCAGATTGCAGAGCCAAGGCCAGTTGACGTCACATGTGGCGTCATTGAAATACAGTAGAGGCGTGTAATTAGCCTTAAATATGCTGTAAACACGCTGTAGATGTCCGTACAGTGGTTGAGGGTGCAGGACTGGACCCTCCCCTTGGTGTTCTTTGTCGAATTGGGTGCAGTTTGATGTCACCTTGCCCCCCCCCCTCCCCTCCTTCCTAGCTGGCACTCTCCTCCCCCATCCCTTCCTCCCTCCTCCTCCTCCTGATGATTTGCAAGGAAGATGCGCGCTCTCGGAGATTTCCACCGACCTTCGCCTTCGCTCGGCCCCATCGACGCGTTGTTGTGACGCGCCGCCGCCACCGGAGCGCCTCGGCTCCTGCCGCCGCGGGACTCACAGGTGCTTCGACCGCCTTCCAGCTGTTTCGACAACCCGCCCCCCCACCCTCCCCACCGCCGCCGCTCTCTTTCACCCACTAAACAAGCTCCTCCAACCCGAGTGAGACCGAGGCAGATGCCCGTCGCACTGCTGTCACCCCGGCTTGTACTATGGTGGAGTTCCCATCCCTGAGCCCTTACTGGCCGCTGCTCCGTTTCCTGGTGCCTCTGGCGATCACCAATGTTGCCATCGACCTCGGCGAGCAGGTAACGTCTCATCTCTCTCCCCCCTCTCTCTCTCCGTGTACCCCTGGTAAGCGTCAAGGCAGGGCTCCGGGGAGGAAGCGGCTCGCTAGCGGCGGCTATTGCTAACGATGACTAGCTTCGTGGTCCCTCCAACCGCCACCCCGCCCCACCCCACCCGTCCTCACCCCCAAATCACAACATTTCGACGGTGTAGCCGCGGCTAGCTTAGCCTGGTGTGTTACTCAAGAAGATGCTTGTGTCATCACCTGCGTTGCTAAATGAGTGTTACCGTGTACTGAAGATCAGGAAGCACACTGAGATGTTGGGATTAAGCTTATGTAACTGTCAACTGTTATAAATAGCCCAGGGTTCTGCAAAGGGAAAGGGCAGCTGTGTTCTGTCCAGGCTCTCACTGGTCAAGATTCCCCCCCCCCCATTGCATGCTGGTCTTTAACTACCAAACTGTCTTTTCTGACTGGTCCTTCAGGCCCTCAATAGGGGCATCGCCACCGTCAAAGAGGATGCGGTGGAGATGCTGGCCAGCTACGGCTTGGCCTACTCGCTTATGAAGTTCTTCACGGGCCCCATGAGCGACTTCAAGAATGTGGGCTTGGTGTTTGTGAACAGCAAGCGCGATCGCAGGAAGGCCGTGTTGTGTATGGCGGCGGCGGGGGCCATAGCGTTCGTGCTTCACATCTTGATAGGTGGGTGCTCCTCCCAGCCCACTTCCTGTCGGTGTGATGTTTTGGTGGTTGACTTTCATGATGTGTGTGTGTGCAGCCTACACAGACCTGGGCTACTACATCATTAATAAGCTCCACCATGTGGATGAGTCTGTGGGCCACAAGACCCGAAAAGCTTTCCTCTATTTGGCAGCTTTCCCTCTCCTGGATGCCATGGTGAGCACCTCGGATTCCGGGAGGGAGTTGTTTGTATCCCAATGTCAGATGAAAAACAACATCAGATCGCCTCTTTTTGTTTGCAGGCGTGGATTCACGCGGGCATCCTCCTCAAGCACAAGTACAGCGTCATCGTGGGCTCGGCCTCCATCTCGGACGTTGTGGCCCAGGTACCGTACCACCGCTCATCTTCCACAAAATGCTACAGCACCTACTGGCTCACATCCGTTGAGGACTCAACCATAGTATTGGATCCAGCAACAGTGCAGTAGACATAAAATAGTAACTTCTTTGCTCCAGGGCTCCCCCTACAGTTATCAGGTTGAACTGACATTATGGGCCTATGGGCCGTGTTTGGACCAGGCGGTACAGTTTGGTACCACATAGTGTGATTTAATGCTTACCTAATGACACGGAAGGATGGTTGTTCTCTTCTTGCAGATCGTGTTTGTGGCCATTCTGCTCCACAGCAACCTGGAGTGCGTGGAGCCTCTCCTCATTCCCATCCTCTCCCTCTACATGGGTGCCTTGGTCCGCTTCAGCATCGTCGGCCTGGGCTACTACTGCAATATCCACGACGCCATCCCCGACTCCAGCGGACTGGACGTTGGAGTAGGTGCCCAGAGGGTTCTACGTGAGAGAACAAGAAAAGAGGAGCTGCTTAGTGAGAGGTTGTCGTTTGTGTGTGCAGGGTGACGCCACCATCAAGAAGATGCTGAGCTTCTGGTGGCCGTTGGCTCTCATCCTGGCCACTCAACGCATCAGCCGGCCCATCGTCAACCTCTTTGTGTCACGGGACCTCAAGGGGACCACAGAGGCCACAGAGGTGGGGCTATTTTTTAATGATGGGAGTGAGACATCTAAAGATGGAGGAAAAAATGCTTTTTACATACACTTATTGGCCACAAGACCCGATAACAAAACTAGTAAACTCCCTCTGGAGTTTGCCGGCTTGCAGCGTCCACAAAGCCGTTTGCCAGAATGACCTGGAAACAAGTGACAACACATTCCTACCTGGTCGGTCGGCCGGCCGGCCTCTCGTGTGCCTACGTGTGTCACAATAACAAGCCGACACACCCGACCATCTCATATCTGCCACAAACAAGTGTGATTTCACGAGCTGCGTGTGTGTTCACGCCGTATTTGTTGTCATTCCAGGCAGTGGCTGTGCTCACAGCGACGTACCCAGTGGGTCACATGCCCTACGGTTGGCTAACTGAGCTGAGAGCAGTGTATCCTGCCTTTGACAAGGTAAACGACACACACACACCCCTCCCTTCCTAAACCACACGGACAATTGTAGAAGGCTTTGTTTGTTATGGGGGCTAACATGCTCGTTATTCCGACAGAACAACCCCAGCAACAAGCTGAACGCCGGCAGTCCCGTTACAAAGTCGCATATTAAAAAGTTTACATTCTGCTGCCTGGCCCTGTCACTCACGGTAAGGTTTCTTCACTTCATATGTCGTCTTTGATCAAATATGATCTGACTAAATAGAAAAACATCTCCAAGTTGGGGGTGGTGTGGAGTAACGGGCTCCACTTTCATGTCGGGAAGTGTAATGTTTCAGCATTGGTTTCCATCCTGGGTTGTTTACGTTCTAACGTGACTGAGATGGTGTCAGTTGGTCTGCAGTCTGCAATGTCGCCTTCAATTCTCAAGACATAATACTGCAGCTATGAAACGTGGATGTGCTTTAAAGTAGTCAGTGTACAGCTTGCATTGCAGATGTACTAACCACTGGAAAGGAGTCAACACAGCAGCTGTTGCCTGAATATCTGGAAACACACTGGGTCCTTAAAATTTAATAGGGGACAGAGCAAGTGAAATGTCTCCATCCATTTTTTTTGGGGGGGGGGGGGGGGGGGGGGGTCTGCATTCCATAGATCAAAAACGACAAGACCTCAGGGTTTCTAATGCATTGTCTTTAAAACTGCATATGGAGCTTCCTGTTCACGACAGGCGCCGTGCATCATAACACGCCTCATGTGCACTTGGGCATGCCAGAGAATAAAACGTAGCAAAAGAGATTTGTGTTGCCAAATTAGTGTCATGACTAGCAGCAGTCGTTACTGTCATTTTGCACCAGAAAGGAGCTAAACCGCTGGTCTGGATAAATACTTTGGATCCTACCCCTCAGACGAGAGTTGCCCCATCTAGTTGCTGAGCATGAAAAGCCTGCTCCGACGTAGACAATTATGCAAATTAGGTGATACCACGCCCAACGCCCTTGGGGGGGCGGGACCCCATCACTATGAACAGAACGCTGACCTGTGGAAAAGACAGTAGAAGGCTACTTTATCTTTTTTTTTTTAATCTGAACACAAGTGAGTGGACCTCACGGTGAACGTGCCTTAATCCTCTTGGGCTCAGAGCTGCACAGGTTGTTACTGGAATCCTCTTCCACTCCTCCATGATGTCATCACTGGTGGATGTTACACACCTCGTGCTCCTCCTCCTCCTCCTCCTGCCTTCCTTCGTTCTGCTTGAGGATGCCCAACAGGCACTAACCTGGTTTGGAGACATTCCTTGGTCATCATCCTGACAATTATGGCTGTGTTGACTCATTTTCAGTGGCTATGATACAAGCTGTACATGGACTACTCAATAATAGACACACAGAGAGTGGGTAGTGTCCTACCCTGCATGTGATGCAACACTTGTGGAAAAGCCCTCCAATACTGGTGTGACTGGTCTGCAGCAACGTAGCGCACAAAAGAGTTTGACTTATGGAACAAGGTTAAAGGTCAACGTCTGCATCTCAAACATGTACAGTCGAGGGGCCGGCTTGGTCACATGGACCCGCTGCATGTACCCTTTATGCGCTTGTGGTGTCAGGTTGCACTCAACCCCCCCACAAAAAAAAAAAAAAAAAGACAGGCGGGTATAATATGTTGGAATTTATAACGCGGCCGAAGGAGCTGTTTGTCTTTCAAGCTTCACATAAAACATATCACTTCATACATTCCACAAGTTGTACGCAGGCAAAAAGGTGCTTGCATCACGAGATGAGCAGTAACATAAAAAAAAACAAACTTTAAAGCCAAGTAACCTCCAATGGGAAGCACTTATTTAGGTATGTGTGCATGCTGACAGACCCCATGCCAGAACTTGTCCAGCTTGCACATGAAAACAAGTCACGGAATGAGAACAAAGTTTAAAAAAAGCTCCACTGCTCCACCGTGCCAAAAATAATGCTCTCTTTTTTTTTTTTTTTAAAGGGGAACTGCACTTTTTTTGGGAATTTTGCCCATCATTCACAGATGAAACATAAACACATGTTTCTTTCCCTTTTCTGTGCATTCCAGGGCAAGAAAACAAGTTAATACGAGCTACATAATAATGGACGTCAAGGGAAGTGCAGATTATGACGCTAAAGCACTCACAAAACAAACAAAAAAAGTGTCCAATTTATGTAACTGACTTCTATATTATCCAAACTACAGCGATATTGTTATTGTAGTCGCTAACATGAAAACATACTTTTATTTTCGCTACGAAGATGCAACAAGATGCTCGTTTGCTTTCAGCATTTTTTACCCGAGGACTGGAGCACACATCTTGTGCTGGAAGATACAGCCATCCCAATAAGAGGGGGCATTGTAAGTGTTGTCGCTGTATCTATGCTGCTGTTATTGACGGAACTAGCATAAGTATGTGAAATCAATGCGCCGAGGAAAGTATTACATGTAATCAGTGTACGTGTTAATGCATGATCACGGCATCTAAATCAAGCGATGCAACGTTGTTAGAGTTTTTGTTTTTTTTTTTTCTACAGGGTTTCATAGTCTAAATAATTTTAATTGTAATTAATAATTAACAATTAGGTATTTCAGAAAAAAAGTGCACTTCCCCTTTAAAGTTGAAAGATTTTATACTCTACATTATTAAGACAGCACCTAAAGAATGTGGTACAGGAAGAAAATGTGGAGGTTGTGGAATGTGAGGGCCCATTCTTGGTGTTTGAAGGCTTCTTCCGCCACACTACAATAGTCCTTATAATGAAATAAACAATCGGGTGTGTCCCAGTACTTTTGTGCACCTCCGGTGTATTCAAAAAGAGCACATTAACTTCAAAGCCTGCTGGGATAATCAGCTAATCAATTCCCGCCGTGTTTATTGTGGCAATGTAAAAAACATGAGTTTTGTTTTGTGTGTGTGTGTAGCTTTGCTTTGTAGTGTTCTGGAGCCCTCACGTGTCCGAGAAGATCCTCGTGGACATCATTGGAGTGGACTACCCCTTCGCCATGCTGTGTGTGGTCCCGCTTCGAATTTTCTCCTTTTTCCCGCTTCCAGGTGAAGACAAACAGTTTAGTTTCAAAATGGAGTCAGTGTAGTGATGGTGCTATTATGTGTGTGTGTGTGTGTGTGTGTGTAGTGACAGTTCGGGCCCACCTGACGGGCTGGCTCATGACCTTGAAGAAGACCTTCGTGTTGGCCCCCAGCTCGGTGCTCCGCATCATCGTCCTCATCACCAGCCTGGTGGTGCTGCCGTACATGGGGTGAGGTCACGACCCCTCCGCCGTTCCTTTTCCCAGCAAGGTCACAGAGGTCACCGGTAGTCACGGTCATTGTCGGCTCTTGCAGGGTTCACGGGGCCACGCTCGGGGTGGGGTCTCTCCTGGCCGGCTTCATTGGGGAGTCCACAATGGTTGCCATAGCAGCCTGCTATGTTTACCGACAACAGGTGAGAGCAGCTGCTAGCATCCCGCTGAAAGCACTTTGGTATAAAAGGACCATTCATGGGCGATAAAACAACTCGCTTGTGTGCAGCTGTGCTATTTAGTCACGTTATTGTTTAGCGTTTGTTTTGCACTTATTTGAAGGACATTTTGGTGATTATTATCACCCGATATATGCTAATATACTGTATTTGTTTACAAATAACATGAGTGGGACAGAACATTAGCAACAACAGCAAGAGTAACGTGATGCTTAAGTGCTAACAATTCACTCACATTTCAACATTTAATCGCTTAAGAAAAAGTGAAAATGAAACTTACAGCTCCCACGTCTGTAGCTGACTGATGGATAGTCGTTAGAGCGCCAGCCTGCATTTTAGGATGTGTCGCCAAGCCTCTACGGTGGCCGTATTCAGGCTGTGCATGAGAAACGTTTTCTTATTGGAATTTCAACAGCAACCAATAGAGCACCTCTTGTCGTTTGACGGTTTCCATCATTTTTTTTTGAGCAACCTATTTCAATGTAATGCTTGTTTGCATCACTCAAATGTCGTTTTTGCATAAAAAGGGACCTGCCCTTTCCTGAATTTAGCAAAAATTCCCAATTGGTATGGATTGTACTGAAACAGGAGCCCTCAGTGGAATTCTTCCTTGTCTTCACAGAGGAACTACGAGATGTCCAACGAGCTGGTGGTGGAGGGCGAGGACTCGGCCCCCATGAGCGAGGTGTGCTCTCGCTCTCAGATGGACGCCATCGAGGAGGTCCAGGAAGACGAGGATGGCGATGGGAGGCGGGAGTGAGGAAGAGGAAGGCGAGGCAGACCACCTCCGTGAGCGTTACAGTGTAGGAACGACAAGGGAGGAGCGTGAGGAAAATCCGAGTCTCTCGACTTTGTTACGGCACCCTTCCTCGGGAGGGCGGACCGCCATCACCATGACGACGCACACTGTAAACAAAGCCATGCACCTCCAAGTGTTGATCCAATCAGTGTAAATACCGTCTGAGCATCATCGCTTTAAACCTTCCTTCGTGTTTACTGGTAAACAAGGGAATTTAAAAAAAAAAACGACACGAGGGACGTTTAGTTTTTCTCTCCGCAGAGGCAAGGGAAGATCTTGCGAATCGGAGTCCTAAATATGAGTTCAATTCTAGAAATGTTGTGGGACTTGCTGGGTTGTGCAATTGTGTTTTACATAAAGTGGTGTACAGATCGTTTTCTAAAGCAATGTGTATATTTGATTGCGAGGAGGGGTCAGGAATCCCTCGTTATTATCACAACGTATTCACTTCATGCAGTCTGTTTGGCCAAACATCTTCCTTGCTAGTGTTCAGACTGTCCCATGTGCTGTATATACTGTACAGACATTCTTATTTGGCAAATAAATTGCTTTATTACTAAAAGACGACTCCTCTTGGTTCCGATGACGATGAAAGGACACGCCGTGGAGAATTGTGCTTCCGTTTTATTCAAACGTCATCAGCGAGCGGACAATCCCTGCCGTTGCTGACTTCTGAGACACGCCACATTCATTCATTCTTGTGCATTTTTTTTTTCTAAGGCAACATGGAGGACCGAGCTGGCCTTGACGACGAGATCCAGCAGCTGGTGGTCGGGCCTGAGGCCAGCCCTTGTGGCAACATTGGCATGTGTTCCTGCTCACTGGCTTGGCTTGGCAAGGCAACAGGTTACACGCCCACAGTATTGTAACCCAACGTACTGTCGTCGCAAAAAAAGAAAAAAAAAAGATGGCAAGCACCTGATTTTTCTTTTGGGTAATAGTCCAATTAAACTGAAATTAATTCATGACATAAAACCTGAACGTAAGCGCGCCATGATTCCGTCAAGGCGGCACTGTTGGCAACGTGGGCTTCAAAGTACAGTACAGGGTGTACAAAAACACACACAGACTTCTTCTACTGGACGGACCTGAGGTTTGGGTTTGCATGACAGGACAACGTCTCAGCTGGAATCCACCTCCTCGGCTGTCTCGGCGGCGTCGGCGACGGGCACGTTGTAGTGGCGGTCGTCCTCAGTGACGAGACTCACGCACGGCCAGTCGTCCTTGTGGTCGTCTGGGTAGTAGGCGACAAACTCCTCCGTGTCGGCCATGTAGAGCCTGTAGACCTGGATAGTGCACTGCAAGGCGTATCCCAGAAGGAACATCTCCACCTGGACATAAAAGCGTGGAGCAGGTTCGTTAAATGTGGGCACAAGTACCGCGGCAAGACGCAAATCAATGAAGACGCCCCAGGTCTGTCTGACCTGCTCCAGGCCGGCGCTGAGGCCCACGTGACCCAAGTGGTTGGCGAGGAAGGAGCGCGGGCAGTCGGAGGAGTCGCGCGCAAACAGCAGCCAGCAGAAGAGCGGCACGTCCCGGCCGGCCTGCATGTGACCGTGCAGCTCCACGGTGCGGGCCAGCATCAGCAGCTTGAGCGCCTCCAGCATGGCCAGCTCCTCTTCGCCTCCCTGGAAGGTTCTCTCGCAAAGTTGAAGACGCTCCTCGGCCGACGAACAACCGGCCGCTGCACGCCACTGCGGAGGTTGACAACGGCGCAATACAATAGTATCAACACAAACCATCTTTGTGTACCAACTAGAGCAATACTACTATTATAAATAACGTTCTTCTGCATGGGTTCTACCTTATGTTGGAGGAGCTCCACGTAGCTTTGAAGCTGCTGGACCACATCTCCCTGCAGCAGACACTCGCCAGGAAACCTCCACTGGCTTATCAGACCCGACTGGGCGGCCAGTTCCTGTGGCAGCTGTGCACGTTAACGACACAATATAAAACATTTTATTGCACAAGCGCCCATCGCTCTGAAGTCGCCGGGTGGCTTTCAGAATGGCGAGCGTTAAATCTGTTAAAGAATGACAAAGGATTAAAAAGATGACGCGGCAAATGTCAAACTTTTACTGCGAGCGGTTAATGTGGAGCAAGGCCACAGTAATGTGTGGCCATGTCTTAACAACGGGACGGGACGGGAGGTTACCTTGGCGATGTCGTCCTCCTGCAGCCACGCCGGCACTTGAGCAGTCTGCGAGAGCGCCTGGAACAAGGTGGCCCTCAGGGCGCAGTAGTTGTCGCCCCGGACTTGCCGCACGCCGACAAAGTGCCGAGACATCTCCTTGTAACCCTGCGGGAGAGACGCACACGCAGGAGGTCCGCCAAAATAGCCACACCGGCGACGACCCACCTTTCTGATGAGCGCACTCTTGGCCGTGTGACCTCGCCATTCTCGCTCGCTGTAGGACAGAATATCCATAGGTGGGCCCAAACTGCATCGAGCTTCCACTTTGGGACGGGAGAAGAGAGGTGGTTAACTCTAAAGGTGGTATTAGGGCCTTATTACATCTTTTTGCTTAACATTGGTGCAATGCTTATTGCAATTATATGTCAGTAGCAAGCACACTATTGATTTTGGGTGCTGTCCAATAATTCAGCATGACTTCTTTTTTACTTTACCTGTTCCGACGTGCGCTAGCAATTGGAGGTGGTGTCCAATCCAGCATACTTGAGGTTATCCAAGTTCAAAAGGTAATTAGTAGAACTTTGTCTTGTCAGCTTTACCCGTTTCAAGTCTCGTCCAATCTACTACAAACTTTCGTATTGATTTTGGCTTCATATCAGCATTTATGGGTGTAACTCATCAACTTTTAGATTTATTATTCTTTTATTGTCATTTCTCTAATTAGAACTTTATGGAAATACAACAGTGCAATTTCACAACTGGTTTTAACATTTTTAAGGAAGTGAACTCACGTGTGGTTTCTAAAAGTGTTGCTGGTCGTGCGTCGTCATTGATGTGTGATGCTGACAGGTCGTCTGCTGCTCTGTATAAGTCTTCCTCACTGCAACGACCAAAATAAACAAAGCAAAAAAAAAATAATCAACACGTAAAACATACATAATATTTCAAGTGTGTTTGTTTCTGAGTACACACCCGCTCCTGAGACCGTCTTCGGTCTTCCTGACCACCTCTTCTGGATCATCTTCTCCATTTTCCTCCTCAATCTCAACGTTTCTGTGAGCCTCCACATGATCATTCTGCACCTCCTCCAACTTTTTATCTTCTATGAATTTTGGACTAAGTCTATCTTGCAGCTCTTCCACCGCATGCTGGGAGATGTTCTCTGTGGAGGCTTCTTCTTCTGGGCTGCAGAGAGCAAACATTATGTTTACTTCTGCTGCAATGTCTCATTATGCCACCACAACAACCATGCAGGAAGTCGTAAAGGCAAACTGTGGTGTGCGTCTGCCCCCTTGTGGTCAGAGCGAGAACTAACAACACAAAAAGAGTGTTTATCGTTTTCAGTTCAAACCCGCTGACCTGTTGCTGGCGTCTTCTGGCGCTGTGGTCAGTGGTTCCTCAGCAGGGCGTTTCTCTTGGCTGCAGTGTCTTTCTATTTTGGGCTCACACTCTGAAGCACTTGAACCATTGAAATCTTTTCCTTCCTGGCCGTCTGTGAGCGCTGGACAGCTTTCATTGTCTGGATCCTCACTCGATAAACTAGACACAGCACAGAAGGAACGACATCCAAAATCATCTTGTTTTCTTTGAAACGTTTCCACATTTGATCCATTAGAACTGATGACATTATTCAAGCACTATTCAAGATAAAGTTTCTGGATTTTGCAGCAAATTTTATTTGCTAATACATAGTTGTATAAATTACATTTCTTAATTTAATACATGCATAACTACAGTAGCTGTTTTATCAAAAAATACTTTATTTTTAATGGTTATTTACTTGACTATCAGAATCTACTTTATTCATATTTTTAAAAATCCTTTAAAAATAAATGTATTACATAGGCACTCGAATTAGGTTCAATGTGATTTTCCATCTTCTATGTAATTTTTAATAGAGTCGCAATTAACAATTGTTTTTCTGAAGCTTGTTTCGATTAATCGAATACCAAAATAGTTGTTTAATTGTATAATTTTATGTTCCAGTATCACAAATAACTGCACCTGTATTGCTGCTATCTTGTAAAAAGCATGTATCTCAAAATAATAGTATTTCAGTACCTACTGTTTTTTACAAATTTAAAAAAAACATTCATTTTTACAAAATTTAAAACTGATATAATAGAAAATATTGGAATTTAATTTAAAAACAAAATGAAATGTGTTGAATAGTGTCACATGACTCACCACGGCGAATCAGCCGTACAGACGGGTGACTCCTGAGTGTCGGACAAAGCATCCGTACTTGGCCAAAGCTTCACGATAAGGGCGCTGCCATTGGCCACAATGGCACCAGCATCAACATCATCATGGCGACAAATGTCCGATGTGTTTTTACAGGGAGAGTTTGGATCATTGTCTGTTTCTGTGAGGCTCTCTTGTTGGACGTGAACCTCCATAGCGGCTTGAGGCGAGCCTTCCCATTCAGACTTCACTTCCTGCGGGGGGTCAGCCGCTGCACTTTTGGGTGGGGTCTCTGTGTTTTCTTCACCGGTGGAGTTTTCCGTGAGTGCAGCATCTTTGTCCGGGCAAAACATGGATGTGTGCATAGCTTCTCTCTGCAGCGACCCGTTCTCCTGAGCGACAGCTGGCTCAGGCTCGCTTACGTTGGAGAGCAGCTTCACTTGCACGCCGCCCTTGTTGTCGCCGCCATCCACCTTTAATATGGCATCGACAGCTGTCTTCCTGGGTGATGCAACACAGACAAAACCTCAACTACAAACCTTAAAATAAATATACCAGTTGATCACTCTTGTGCCGGAAGAAGCTGCTGCTTCTATGCTAAGCAAACGTTTTCATTGTAGTGTCACCTGATATTTTCATCCCCTTCAGGACCACATGCTCCCACCATAGTCCTGTCACCCGTGGGCCCCGCAGCCTTAGCGTCGTCTTTCAGGAGACTGCTTCTTTCCTCCACGCTGCCACAGGGACTCTCAGGGCGACAGCAGCTGAGCCCCATCTGCGTGCTCCCCCTCGAAGAGGTCGGATGGGGGGGCCAAACGGGTCACCTCTGGTCCTGAAGAAGTTTCAGGATTTCAGAAGTCAGTGAATAGAATCAACTTGTGTGACACCTGGGGAATAATTTGTACCATACATATATACACATACACACGTGTGTGTGTGTGTATATATATATATATATATATATATATATATATATATATATATATATATATATACACACACGAGCTAACACGTCTGTGTGTGTGCGTGCACGAGAAGGTGACTTTTTGTCATCACGTTCTCACGTGAGTGGAGGCTGAAGAAGGGTTAATCACAGTTTGTTAGTTTTCCTCGTTTCAGCAATATTCTACAACACATTTAATCGTTATTAAGTTCTTAGTAAGACAAAAAAAGACATACATTACCTGGGAAGACTGTGTCGAGGCGATGAAGACCAACAACCGTTCAAGCATGAAGCGCAGGTGTTTGTTTCGCTTTAGTTAGCTTGAGTAAGCTAGCAAGGTAGCTAGCATTCGTCAGCTTAAAAGCAGCAGTTCGGAGTGAGCGCCCTTCGTTAGAAGCATCATTGGCACATTGATAGTCTCGTATACTCACACGACTGTTACGCTGTTACGGTGGGACGTTTTTGAAAAATAAAATACGCGGTTGCGTTGAGCGGTGTTTGAAGCGGAACATCTGTTGGTGTGAGCCCCTAGCATTATGGTGGCGGGAGCAGGAGGGTCACGGCTCGGGCTGCGCGTGTGACGTCACTGCGGGACGCGCAGAGCTTTGCTGCGTTTATTACACCTCGGAAACGGGAGCAATACCCGAGCTGCTGGAATCAGTCTATAAAATCAAATCGCTTCTCCGCAATATGAACAGTAACTGTTTCAAACATTAATATTTAGATTGATTAATTAAATAAGTATGTGTGTAATGCGCACTTTGTTGTGTATATGTGAGAAAAGTACTGCAGTTGTGAAGGCCCCATGGGCTACATTCACTTCTGCTTATTAGCAGCAACTGCGGATTGAAGCTCATACGACCAAAAGTTAATTTTGGGTCCTGTGGGAGGTTTCGACCACCTCCCGTACCAGACAAAACCCATGAAAGCAAATTCCGTTTGTGAAACCGAAGTACTACTGTCTCCATCAGTGATGTGATGTATCAAAGTGAAATAACAGATCCAAATATTCCATATCCAGTGTCCAAACTTTTGCAGAAGACCGTATCATTTCTACAGTATGTGGTGTAGTGTTGTTGATTTACCACACTCCACTAGATGGCGGTAGTGAGTCCACACGTTACTTTCCGTCACAGCACCCACAAAAGCAGAAGAAGAGCTGGTGACTCACCAAGCAGCGACTTGTCTTAGCGGCGCTCTCTCGCAGTCTGTCCGAATGAGACGGGGCTGATTTCGGCTTTACAATGATGACATTTCTTCCTAAACTCCTCCTGTTGGTGTTACTGGCCTTCCCGGCACACATAGTCACCAGGGGTTTGTAGGTTTTACGTATTTTCCCGTGCGATAAAGGAAAAAAAAGCAGCATTTTAAACTAGAAGCTACATTTAGCCGCCTAGCTTGTTAGCTTAGCTGCTGCTGAGTCGAAGGCCGTTCTCCTTTTGACATGTGCGGGCTAGCAGTACTGCTGTTGTTATTAATGATTCATTACGTTGTATTAAACTTTTTATCGATTGTGTCACAACCTGTATCTTGTAGCAAAACGAAATCGCCTGTTATTTATCACTTTTGCGGTAATACTCAATTCGCTTCCTTATACACTGACGTGTCCTTACTGCTAGCTTAGCAAGCTAAGTGGCGTGATTAGCCTGTAAACTTAACTCGTACTGTTTATATTGTTGCAATAACACTTTCGTTCATGAACACAGTTTAGCGAGATTTAAAGTCAGCGTTAACAACTGAAGATCATGTGGGCATTTGTGATTAAATATCTTCTGATTATTGGTGAACTTTGAACAAGCTGAAATATTTTCTGTTGAAATGTAGGAGCTTTGTTCTGAAGAGGCAAGAAGTTGATGATGTGACAAAACATGACATATTATGTTGTTATGGACATACGGTCTTCATTGTTTACATGCTATGATCATAAAAAATCTGCTTGTTTAGATAGTAAATAACTAAATTATCTCTGTTTTTTAGGGCAGCTGGCCAGTGCTCAGGATCTGACTGAGGATGAGGAGGTGGAGGCGGTGGAGGACGACGTCGTGGATGATGCGACGGCAGAGGATGAGGACGACGAAGCTGAAGTAGAAGACGACGAGAACACCGAACTCGTAAGAGGGACTTGTGAAGACCAAGTTATATACAAACGGTATCGTTGAAGCTGACAAGCATGTTTGTTTATTTTTCTTCTAGACAGAAGAAAAGGAGGATGAAGAGGAGGAGCCGTCAGTCGGCGAGGTGACGGCGTCTCCCAACGGCGACACCACCATCCTCTTCGTCAAGGGAGAAGGTAATTCAAAGGGCAGGTCAGAGGTGGTCAGAAGAAGGAGCTTGTTCCTTGCTAGAAACATCAAAATGTTCTCTTCCTAGACTTCCCAGCCAACAACATAGTCAAGTTCCTACTGGGTTTCACCAACAAAGGATCCGAGAACTTCGTGGTGGACTCTCTGGATGCTTCTTTCCGCTACCCTCAGGTAAGATGTGGTCCAGAAGAACGCCGGCCACGTGGTCTTAACACGGTTTTATGTTCTCTCCTGTCAGGACTACCAGTTCTACATCCAGAACTTCACGGCGCTCCAGCTGGACACAGTGGTCCCCCCCAGCAGACAGGCCACCTTCGAGTACTCCTTTATCCCGGCAGAGCCCATGGGGGGGCGGCCGTTTGGACTGGTCATCAACCTCAACTACAAGGACAGCAACGTGAGTGATGACGTGTAGCCTAGCAACACCCCGTCCCCGCCCTGACACTGTCGTCTTCTTCTTCAGGGGAACGTCTTCCAGGACGCCGTGTTCAACCAGACGGTCACCATCACCGAAAAGGAGGATGGACTGGATGGAGAGACGTAAGGGCCCGCTTCCACCCCTCCCTTCTTTATACTTGCACCCATGTGACTAACCTTCTACTTCCTGCCAGCATCTTCATGTACATCTTCCTGTCTGGCCTCGGCCTGCTCGTCATTGTCGGCCTTCATCAGCTGCTTGAGTCCAGGAAGGTAACAGCGGTGCTTAGACCACATTGACTTCTTTACTTTCCTGGTTGTTTAAATGTGTGTGTGTGTGTGTGTGTGTGTGTGTGTGTGTGTGTGCGCGCACAGAGGAGGCGTCCTGCTGCGAAAGTAGAAATGGGAACATCAAGTCACAACGATGTGGACCTCAGCTGGATCCCTCAAGAAACTCTTAACCAAATCAGTATGTATAAAACTATAAATATATGCTATATAAATAACACTTTTCCTCATGAGTTAACAGGTAAGCGTCCAAATACTTTTATCTACCTATGGTTTCTCGGGAGGTGTCAACTTCTTGCTCCCGCCTACCTTGATTGAGCTTTTCGGTGCATGAGGATGGCTCACTCTTTCTTCTTTCTTCTTCTCTCTCGCCGCTTCCCGCTGTCACGTCTCCTTCAGTGCAAAGTCGCAGAGGTGAGATGTCGTGTCCGTAAACTGGCAGCTCTGCACCGCACCTGCATGCATGACATGTAACACGTGTGTGTGTGTCGTAAGGCGTTCATTCAATCGGTGTAAAGGGTGGTCATCTTGTCGTCCTCCGCAGACAAAGCGTCGCCCAGACGGTCTCCACGCAAACGCAACCAGAAACGCTCAGCGGGCTCGGACGAGTGACGGAAAAAACGACGACTGCCAACGCCTCCCTGACATTATGGCGGCCTTGTATTTTTTATTTTTTTTTCTGAGAACTTGAAACATGCTGAAATGTTCAGCACACACACACACACACGATTGAAAGAGGACAGTTGTGATGTCACTGATGTTTATCTGCTGATGCCGCTGTAACGTGGAGCTCCCCCACTATGACGGTAAATAAATGCACTCGTTTTTTTTTCTCTTGTCCGTTTTGTGTCAACGCCAGCGTGTGACGCACTGATAGCTTAAAAACAAAGTGAAAGTGATGTCATGTTCACTTTTACTCTTGTTTACTGCAAAACTCTGCACCTGGCAACATCATGGATGGAGCAAAACGTCGCCTAATTTATTTTGTAGGGTTTTTTTTTTTTGTGGTGGAAGGGGGTGGAATGTTTCTATTTTTTTACCACTAGGGGACGACACTGCAGGCTTCCGGTCATTTGTAAACAAAACAAAAAGCAGCAGAGGTGAATGTCTTGTCAAGGGCTGCCATTCATGACTTTTATTTTGCTTTTTACAGTCCAGGAAATAAACTTTTCTTTGCTCGTAGCTTGTTGGTTTGTGTCTTCTGTCGGAGAGGATCTTTGAGTAGTGTTTTTACATTAGGTGCTGAAAAGCAGCAGTGTGCTCGTTTTACGTAGAGGATCTTTGATGAGTGTGTTTTTACATCAGCAAGCAAGGATGTCCAGCCTGGTCCACAGGAAGCAACCACCCTTAGACAGGAAGACCGCTTGGCTGCCAGACCTGTAACAATGACTGGCACCTAAGGGTCAGATTTTGTACCGTGTACAAAAACTTGCATACATGTTGACTGTAGGATAACACAAGTCAAACAAGCTTTTTCAATTTCAGACATTTATTGGATGTTTTAAAGTTTTACGCGGTGCTAATACGTCTTTCTGTACATATGATGCAGACAAGTTTATTAAAATGGGGAAAAAAAATACTAAATATAAATCAAGAAGGGAAAATGAAGCATGTGGCGACAAGATCTTTGTAAAGAAATTCAGTGTGACATCACAGCTTCAGTGAAAATACGAGGAGTTAATTGCAGGGTCTAGCATTGTCTCACTTGCAAACCTAATAAAATCATCATTTGCGTGTGCAAAGTCACAACGTGGGCGTGACGTCACGTTAAAGCAACCACACATGTTCTACGCTAACAAAAAGCTGAAGCTCAATCTTTGAAAAAGTTCCTCACTAACAAGTCCAAAAGGTTCTTTGGAGTGAGACAGTGAAGATGTCTCACTCTGTGCTCACTGCGGGGGACGGTTGTGCTCGGGGTTGTCCACGGTGCGGATGATGACGATCTGCTCCAGGCTCTGTGCGGGTGAGGCCGGCGGCCTCAGCTGCTCCACCAGCGCGTGGAGCGTGTCCGAGTTGATGGTCTGCTCCGCGTCCGCCTCAAAGGTGACGGGGTCGGCGGGGGAGATGGGCGTGTGGCTGGGCTCCACCTTCAAGTCCTGCAGGCTGTCGCCGAGAACGCCGCCGTCATCGTCGTTGCTGGCGGAAGGGCCTGAGGCTTTGGGGTGGGGCGTGGCCGGTTCTGGGTTGGGGGGCTCTCCTTCGGGAATGGACGTCAGACCTTTATCGCTGGACAGTTTGCTCTGCACGAAGGCCACGGGATGGCTGGACGCCAGCAGGACAACTGCGCCACACAAGACAATGACGTCATGTCAACAAACGAGAATCGTGTAGGCGGAGCTCCTCGTCACTCACCTGCTCGTGCTCTCTCTTTGTGTTGGCGAACTTCGTCGGCATGCGCCTTCTCCTGGTGCTTGATCATGTTCTTCACGCTGGCGAACCGGTTTCCACACAGCAGGCACTGCACGCCGTTGTTGCCCTCTGAGACACCACAGCAGCACGTATGACCTTCACGGTCACCATAGCAACGTTGTGCTTCTCAGGGCAACGCTCACCTGGGTGAAGTCGTCGCATGTGCTTCTTCAGTTCGGACGACGTGACGAACCTGGAGCCACAGTGCGGTTGGGAGCATTTGTACGGAGTCTCGCCTGGAACAGGAAGCCATCACATTATATTCTGTCCAATCAGAAGTTTACAGGAATCTTAGCCCCGCCCTGCGTACCAGTGTGTTTGCGTGCGTGAGCAATGAGCGAGGACGAGACGGAGAAGGACATGCCGCACAGGTCGCACTGGTAAGGTTTCTCCCCGGTGTGGCGCCGCTTGTGGTAGGTCAGCGTGCTGGACTGAGCGAAGGCCTGGCCGCAAACGTCGCACACGTACGGCTTTTCTCCGCTGTGCAGCCTGAAGGAGCGACAACAACCGGTCGGCAGGATGAAAAAAAAAAAAAAACGATGGGCGCGGCCATGCCCGTGGCTCGGCTCAGCTGCACGCCTACCTGATGTGGATCTTGTAGTTGGACGAGGTGGCGAACTTGAAGCCGCAGCGCTCGCACGTGTACGGCTTCTCCTCGCCGTGGTACATGCGACGGTGGGCCACCAGCTGGCATTTCTGGGCGAAGCATTTATCGCAGTTGGAGCAGCTGAACGGCTTCTCGCCTGGGGGGGACGTTTCGTAAAACACAAACTCGCTCAAGTACTATTTCATCTTCAGTACTTTTATCATAATAATACCTGTATGGATGCGGAGGTGAGTTTTGAGCTGGGTGGCTTGTCGGAATGTCTTGGAGCAGAAGATGCAAACAAAAGGTTTGAGTCCCTTGTGGATCTTCTCGTGGCGTCGCAGGCTGCTCATGTCTTTGAACATCTTGTTGCACTCCGTGCACGACAGGTTCATGTCGTCCATCCCGCTGGCGTCCTGGTCTCCCTCGTCTCCTTCTTCGCCGCTGCCGTCGTCATCGTCGTCGTCCTCATCCTCCATCCGCCTCCTGCCCCGTCCCCTCCCTCTGCCTCGTCCCCGCCCCCGGCCACGCCCTCGCCGCCCCTCCCCGATGCTCAGACGCAGCTTCTTGGCAGGGGACTCGTCCTGAGAGGGGCTCCAATCGGCCGACGTGTCCCCAAAGTCCTTCACACTGGTGTCGGAATCCTCCGGAAAGGGCTCTTCACTCTTGATGACTCCCCTGCCTCTTCCCCTCCCTCTCCCGCGGCCCCTTCCCCGTCCCCTGTGGGCTGGGGTTTTGGTCGTCTCCTCCAGAAACTCTGACAGCTCGCCGTCAAAACTTTTGGGCCTCCTGCCCCGCTTCCTGCCCATCCCCTTCTCGCCGCTCATCTCCATCACGGACATGTACTCGTCAATATTTGTGATTCCTTCCTCCTGCTCCAAACCGGCGGCCTCGTTCCCCTGCTCCTTGCTGTCTTTGCCCTCCTCCTCCCACGCTCCTGAGACGGACGCGATGGACAAAGTCACGGGCGAGTGGGGGCTGCCTGGAGAGCCGGGACTGACTGAGGAGAGGCCGGCCTCTTTGTCCGCCTCGGACTGGTACGCTTCGCTTGTCTCGGACCAGTGGTGACTTTCCTCCAGGTACTTTGTGGCTTCACACATTCCCAGAAAGATGGCAGCTCGGCGGACGGCAGCTTGTCTGGTGCTGAAAGGCGATAAAATACCAAAACGTGACTTAGGGCACCCAGTCTGGTGCAGACAGTCTGGAGGGGTGCTGAGGTACCTGCTGAGGTTCATCTGTCCGGTGTAGACAAACTCCAACAGCTTCTCCAGAGCGTATCGGCTGACTTTGTCAGGGTCCAGGGTGGTCACCTCTTGACCCTTCTCCGCCTGGGAGGAGAAGTACTTGCTGAAGGCTGCCAGGATGTTGCGGTGCGCCCGGAACTCCACGTCTCTCACCACAATGGTGACGTCGCACAGGAAGTCCATCTCCCGCTGCTGATGCAGGCGTTGCAGGAGCAGCTTGCCATGATTGGCGCCCTGAGCCATCGCTAGGAGAGAGCTGTGCTTGAATGCTGCTCATAAGTCAAACCTGTTATGACATACTGACGCATGCTTACTGTCAAATGTGTGCCAGTGATGCTGAGAAGGTGAGTCTTAGCCTCTCAAATCGGCCTCAAGTGTGATCTGTTGGGAGATTTTAGAGTTTAAAACGTTGATAATGACAATCAAGTGAAAATAATAAGAATAATAGCAGCCTAAATTAAATCATAAACAACATATACAGATGAGTTCCCTGAGCCACCAGCTGATGGGGAGTCGTTTTTGAAAATAAAAGCTCCCGCCCGCTTCCTGGGTAGGCCTCCGCCGGATGCTAATGCTAATAGCATCGTCGCACCTCGTCTTAAAAACAGCGTTTGCTCTTAAAGGTTCTGTATCCATTCACCTTTACGTAGCTCTGCCAACAAACCAGTTCCGACGAGGTTCTGTTATTTGGGTTTCCTGCCGGAGTGGGGAACCAGTGAAGATAAAGCTAAGCGTCCTCTTACACACGAAAAGCGCGGAAAACATTAGGCTCTTATTTCGAAGGATTCGCTGCTCGTGCCGGCGATGCCTAACATTAAGTTTGCCTCGTTTTTTATTACACGATAAAATCGGAAACTAATCGTACAAATACACCCTCTATGAGTATGAATAGGCGGTGGAAGATCTCTGTTTTTTAACAGAGTCAACGAAAATAAAAGCAGTAAAGTACCTTCGAATATCCGTGATCCACAGCCGTTATCTCGGGACGTTTACCAAGGTCTCGCGAGAACTCAGAGCGTGAGCGAATTAATTCATGGAGATGTTATGTCGAGAGACACATGTCGATTATTGACTAGATTTATTCAAATATATTCGACATATGTGTATGTATTTGTTAGTTATAAGGCAGCAGCTTGCAGTTTGTTCATATAATGTTTTGATTTTTTGAACTGCACCACCATTAGGGGATTAAGAAGTTAATTCACTTCTTGGCTTCGTTGTGTTAACTAATGTCTCGCTGCAAAGACTTTTTTTTAAATGTTAGATAAACTGGGTGGGGTCATGGTGGATGAATGGGTATAAAAAGGAAGGCGGAACCAACCATCGTCATAGTTCGGTACCCAGCGGGCTCGTTTCTCGGACGGACGCCGAACAGCAGCATCTTACAACATCCCGCCTTCGCCAACAGAAACCACTTTTAATCCTCTTAAGAGTCCAACTCCTCGACCAGTAGCATGCAAAACATGTTGACCATCATTACCAACGCACTGTACCGGATAACCGGAAGGAATGTGGTGAGTATTCCGGTCTTTTCGAGGCTGTACTGGTTCATGCTAACATTGCTTGTAATAGCTGGCTAGCTTGGTGATGTTGGGGTTGCTCCTGACCTTGTGAGCTGTTCATTTACGACTTGAAATTCCACCTCGTATTATATCATGTTATTTTTCTATATTTGTTATATACTCAGAATTAGAATGTATTTTATTGTGTCAGCAAGTTTCATGCAGAAGCAATAGTGCTTCCAATCCCTGCAATAACAACACGCTTTCCCCACCTGTTTACATCTGCACCCTTTTATATAATGTCTACTAACAGTAAACATACTTTATCACACATTTTACTCATTAATTAGCTATTGGCGGTCCCTCATTTTGTCTCTTGCTTCTCTTGTCCTTCTACCCTTCTACCCCCCCCCCCCCCCCCCCTTGCTTCACCCGAACCTGAACCCAAGGGAGCCCAAACAGTGTCGGAGGTAAGCTGCTCACACGGCTCCCCTGATGTTTATCCCTAATCCTTCCCTTTTGCAGTGCTATCTCACATTTATTTTTAAGTAGTGCAACCTTGGTGTGCTTCAATGTAGCACACTAAGTCAAATAAATGATTAAAGCAGAGATTGTAAAATGGTGAATTTGTCCACAGGAATGCAGCACGTTGTCTAAACAGTGTCATGACTGTGTAAATTGTGTCATGGCTGAAATATTTTAATTGTAAACACAGCTGGTCTGTCTCAGTCTCTTGAGTCTGGAGTAGCTTCACGTGGTGTGTGTGTGTTGTCCTCCACTTCACCGGTGACCCCCTCCTTGTCGTCATCGCTTTGGTAACCTTTCCAGCGAGGCTCTCATTGGTTGGCTCCTGTTCTCCCCAGTTGCTGATTGGCCTGTCAGAGTACGTCAGTGTAACCTTCCCGGCGGTGCCCGACTTGGCACGGACGCAGCGGCTGCCTCCCAAACCGCCGCCGACACCAACGTCGCCGCCGGTAGTAGCAGCTAGCACGAGCACGGCTCTCTTAGTTAAGATGCCGGCCGAGCCGTTAGCCCGAGCAGTAAGAAGTGGCGCCGCTTCTTTGTTTCCCTGCTAACTAACTCTACTGATTTCTTTTTCTGGACCTTTTTTTTGAACTCCTTTTTAATCAGAGGCATGTCCCTAATTGCATTTAAACCCTCTAATTGGGGAGCTCTCAATACTGTCAGGAGGAAAATTGATTAGGTGCTTTTAAACGTGATCTTGGGCTTTATAGACTCAAACTTTAATGTGCTAATAGTGTGTGTACATGTGTGTTTAGGCTGCTTCACGCTCATTCGCCAACTTCACACCTCAGATGACGTTTGACATCAAGGTGAGCCTACATTATTGATTTTTTTTAAACTTTGCATTCTAAATTAAATTTTTTCTTGTCAATAGAAATGTGACCTGCATGGTTTGGAGGAGGGGCCTCCAGTGAAGGCGGAGCTAACACGGGAGCAGGGCCTGCAGTACTACCGCACCATGCAGACGGTGAGGCGCATGGAACTGAAGGCCGATCAGCTCTACAAGCAGAAAATCATCCGTGGGTTCTGTCACTTGTACGACGGACAGGTAGCATAAATGCGCCCACACCAAATCCCGCACACGTGCAGACTGTATGTTTTGGCCTCACACAGGAAGCGTGTGCCGTAGGTATCGAGGCCGCCATTAACCCCACTGATCACCTGATCACGGCGTACCGTGCGCACGCCTACACGTACACACGCGGCGTACCCGTCAAAGAGATCCTGACTGAGCTCACGGGTGAGATGACTTTTAGATTTAATTAAATTTCACGCATTCATGTTGTCGCTCCGCAGGCAGGAAAGGCGGCGTCTCCAAGGGCAAGGGAGGCTCCATGCACATGTACGCACCCCATTTCTATGGCGGGAATGGCATTGTGGGAGCGCAGGTGAGCACCGCAACATGCGCAGATATCTGAAAGTGCAAGCACCCTAGCACCTCCTCAGGCCAACAGTGGCATTGCAAGAGGATTTTAACCCGTGTATTTTGGACAGTAATGATGATTTGAGTGGCGGCATGCTAATTAGCTTTAATCAAACTGATGCCATCTTTGCAGAACCACTCTTGTGTTGTGTACATCAGGTTCCGCTGGGTGCCGGGATTGCTCTGGCCTGCCAGTACCAAGGCAACAATCAACTCTGCGTCACGCTGTATGGCGATGGAGCGGCCAATCAGGTGGAGTCTAACTTAAATACACCAAATCTGCCGACAAAAAAAAATAACTGGAGCGCCGGGCTTTTGTATTTGGAACAGGGGCAAATCTTTGAGGCCTTTAACATGGCCGCCCTCTGGAAGCTCCCCTGCATCTTCATCTGCGAGAACAACAAATACGGCATGGGCACGCCGGTGGAGAGGGCGTCGGCCAGCAGGGACTATTACAAGAGAGGGGACTATATACCAGGAATCAGAGTGAGATGCGTCATGTGACACACATGGGTCCTGGGGTGAGGCTGCTGCAAGACCGTGTGCAGCAGCCGGGCCCGCTTGGACCCAGATTAGAACAAGACCGCCATTGGCGCGTCCTGGCAGTTGCAGGTGTGAGCATGTACCCAGCCGTCTGATGCTCATGTATGATACTGCACACATATTATACACTTCATACCTGTCACATAAGGAGTAAGCGTCTTCCCGCCAAGTCTTCCACTCAGTCCTTGTCTGGTCTTCGTGCAGGTGGACGGGATGGACGTCCTGTGTGTGAGAGAGGCTGTCAAGTTTGCCGCCGACCACTGCCGAGCTGGAAAGGTGATTGATTGTTTGTGTGTGTAAAAAGACCATGTATGTTGACCAGTTTTGCTTCAGGGCCCGGTTGTACTGGAGCTAGAGACCTATCGTTACCATGGACACAGCATGAGTGACCCCGGCGTCAGGTAAGACACGGTTATTAACATTGTGGAAGCCTTTTCATTTACCTACATGTGACTCAACTTCCCATAGCTACCGCACTCGGGAGGAGATCCAGGAAGTGCGCCTCAAGAACGACCCCATCTCTGTGCTGAAAGGGAGAATGCTGGACAACAATATGGCGTCCGCAGAGGAATTGAAAGTAAGGACGAGTTGAGTTTGGTTCGGCAGCACTGGATTGAATGCTCTCATCTGCATTAGGAAATGGACATGGCTATTAGGAAAGAGGTGGAGGAGGCCGCCCTGTTCGCCACGTCTGATGCGGAGCCGCCGCTGGACGATCTTTGCAACAACATCTTCAAAAGCGATACGGCGCTGGAGGTCCGAGGGACAAACCCCTGGCCGAAGCTCACATCCGTAAGCTAGTCTGGCAGCTGGATTCCTCCTGCTACAAAAACTGGGGCTCTGTTTGAACTTTGCAGAATTCAGGACCTTCACGGGCCTGGACTTGGCCCTGTTTGCCACTTTTTTAATAGATGTATTTATTCATATATGCGCTTGACTTTTTAACAAAACAGCACATGGATTGTACAAGTTGGATTTAATTTATTTAAAGTTTTTATGTGATTTATTTATGCAAGTGTTTTATTTTTGTTGTATGCAAGCGACAAACCTCACAACTGCTAGAAGCACTTTCGTTTTTGTTTTGTTTTTTTTTACAGTGAAGGAGGAACTTGTTCCCCTCATATTTCATGCCGCCAATAATAAAAGTATGAAAATTGTCTTGCTGTTCTATCACTAGCCGCTTGATGTCGCTGCAGAGTTGGAAATCAATGAAAGCAGTAAATGCAACAAACAGGGATTTATGTACAGTATTTGTATTAAAGACTGGTAATATTTTTTACCAGAAGAAGAATGCACCTGAAGGCATCTTTGAGGGCTACAATGAAATCTTGCAAAGATGATGAAACGGCATGTTTTACTGTAATTTGTATTAACAGCATAACACTATAACAATAACCTAATTTTAGCTAACTATGCCTTTAATGCACGAACCTAATATTCTTTTGTTTTCCCGTGTCGCTACACCAGCTATGCTGATTGTTTTGTATTTTTTTTTTTAACACCGAAACAGGAAGTGAGCAGACTTCAATGACATATTTAACACGTTTTGTCAACATGTAAAAGATAAATAAATGAACAATAATTGAAAGTCGAAAGAAATGTTTTATTTAAAAGCACAGGAATGTGATTTATTTGATTCGAGTTAACGGATTTGTTTGGGTTAACAGATTTGTTCCCCCAGGGAGTCATCGACCCCGGAAGCGTTCAAGCCACACCCCTGCTCCAATGTTCACGTTGTCACTTGCTTTCTTTTGTGATTTTTTAATAATAACGGCATCTCAGTTAGTTTTAGAGAGGAAAAGCACAAGATGTTGTCATTTGCATTTAGTTTCCAATTAGTTTTCCGCCAGCGTGACGCAGCACGACAGGTAAGCCGACACCGGCCGCCATATTGGGAAGTCCCGGAAGTGAGGGAGGAGGACAGGAGCGAGAGAGAGAGAGGGGGCGTCAGATCGTCAACCGATCGACTAATGTTGCATGTGGCTCTTGAGCATCTGGAAGAAAGAAAAAAAAATCTCATCCTCATCGCCTTTTCTCATGTTCGACCGCCCGGAGCAAGGGGCGGACTCGGCTCCACAGTACACCCGCAGATAGCTCGCGTTCACTCGGCACCAGGAGCCAGCAAGCACCGCCAAGCAGCCGGCGAAGAGACGCGGAACTAGCTGAACATTTGTCAAAGAGGCCGGAAGAGATTAACCGGCGACTGGAGTGCGAGTACCCGGGCGAGACGCGAGGAATTGTACAGCCGGGAGGAAGAGCACAAGTCCAGCCAGAGTCCAACAACAAGATGCCGCTGGCTCAGCTGGCCGATCCCTGGCAGAAGATGCCGCTGGGGGGAACCGCAGGAGAGGTGAGTGCAATGTTCACCTCCGCAAAAAAGTTACTACTGCAAAAAAAAGTGAACGTTTACAAAAAAATAAAACTCAAAGTTACCACTGCACTTTTTAAACCACAATGCAATAATAACATAACAAAAAGTACAGTATTAGACCAGAAATAAATGTGGTTTGCAAGAACGTAAAGAGGCCTACTCATACCTATCTACTATGTTTACATAAGATCCTCAAGGTGTGTCACACAGGCCGTGTTCCACCTTTCTAACTAAGACAGCAACTGATTCAGAAATGAATAAAAGTATTAAAAAAATAAAATACCAGGCAATAGCATGAAATAACAATTTGCAGTGTCAATATGGTGTGTCGGCGGCACGGCGTTCTAGTGGTTAGCGTGCAGACCTCACCGCTAGGTTCAATTCCACCCTCGGGCATCTCTGTGTGGAGTTTGCATGTTCTCCCCGTGCATGCGTGGGTTTTCTCTGGGTACTCCGGTTTCCTCCCACATTCCAAAAACATGCTAGGTTAATTGGTGACTCCAAATTGTCCATAGGTATGAATGTGAGTGTGAATGGTTGTTTGTCTATATGTGCCCTGTGATTGGCTGGAAACCAGTCCAAGGGTGTATACCCCGCCTCTCGCTCGAAGACCCCCGCGACCCTCGTGAGGGAAAAGCGGTAGAAAATGAATGAATGAATATGGTGTGTTATGGTTTATTGTTTTCTGACACAGTTACATTTGCACAATTCGACATGTCCGAAAAGGAGTAGGAAGAAACAGAGCTTATTCCATACACTAGTACTAGGAGTGTAAATGTATAAATAGGCCGACACACATTTGAAGTGAGTCTCGGTGCAGAATGACATCAATGGGGGTTTACTGTCAGTGAAAGCAGCACGTCATTTCTCTTTTTAAGGTCTCGGATCTCGTGTTTTTTTTATTCTATTCTTAGTGTTTTTTGCGGTGTTATGCAAAACACGAATACGCAGTTGTAGAAAAGTGTGGGATTGCTCCAGAAAGTGAGTAAGACATATCTGGTGTGTGTGTGTGTGTTCCAGTTCTTGAAGTTTTAGAATCTTAATCTAGGAGGCGTTCGTCCACATGATTCAGGAAGGCGCTTCTTGCATAAGTCTATTTCCTGTGTGCGGAGTGTGCGTGACCACTTCCTGCGTGCGGTGTCACCGGAGCGGCGTGAGCGTGTACGAACTCATCAGGCCGCGAATAATCCACCCTGATTCACCAGTGGCTGCAGCTACAAAGAAAATGTAATGAGTCAGCCAATCCGATTGTGGCGTTCCGACAAGCTCTTACCTGTTCACCACTTTTCCCACACCGGCGACAAATGTCACCTTTCCGTGTCCAGTGTTACACCTGTAAAAGTGTGTGTTTGTGTATGTGTGTGTGTGTGACGGTGGATGTCACAATAGGGGAGAGTGGCGAGGAATGAAGATCAGTCAGCGAGCACGGTGAAAGAGTTTACATCCTGTTTCTGGGTGGGAATGTTGCTGCAGGAATGCTTTGTGGTTACACCTGATTGTTCGCTTGTTTTGTCTTGTACTGGCTTTGTACGCGTGACTGTGTACTTTGTGTGTACTACCAGACAGACAGAAGTTGGCATTATTACGAATAGATTGCACCTTTTATAGTCGTGTAGTGTTCTCAATATGTGTTTTGTATACGTTGCTGAAGCTCGGCATCAAACACGTTCTCATCCTTGGAATTTTGCACCCTGTTGCAGCATGTTGCTGTAGTCACCGGTGCAAAAAATAGCAGGGGTGGGGGTTCGACACACGTCATCAGTTGCTCACCAATCTCCCACACACATATATGTCATATTTCATGAGAGGGACAACACCAAAGAAGTGGATAGAATTTAGAGTAGTCAGTGTAGAGCATGAGTCACACACAGCCCATCCATCCATGTATGGTTGTATGAGTGCTGCTCAAACCGGGGAGATGCGGTTCATTGAGTGTAGAAAACATGGCAACACACAGTCGTTATTGTTTAAATAGCTGGCACCAGAAGTGAGTAGCAAGTTTGTGTATTGCATCTTAACGTCATGGTCTGAGGTTGCATGAGTGCTGCCCAAACCAGGGAGATACGGTCCATTGAGTGTAGAAAACATGGCAACACACAGTCGTTATTGTTTAAATAGCTGGCACCAGAAGTGAGTAGCAAGTTTGTGTATTGCATCTTAACGTCATGATCTGAGGTTGCATGAGTGCTGCCCAAACCAGGGAGATACGGTCCATTGAGTGTAGAAAACATGGCAACACACAGTCGTTATTGTTTAAATAGCGGGCACCAGAAGTGAGTAGCAAGTTTGTGTATTGCATCTTAACGTCATGGTCTGGGGTTGCACGAGTGCTGCCCACACCAGGGAGATGCGGTCCATTGAGTGTAGAAAACATGGCAACACACAGTCGTTATTGTTTAAATAGCTGGCACCAGAAGTGAGTAGCAAGTTTGTGTATTGCGTCTTAACGTCATGGTCTGGGGTTGCATGAGTGCTGCCCAAACCAGGGAGATGCGGTCCATTGAGTGTAGAAAACATGGCAACACACAGTCGTTATTGTTTAAATAGCTGGCACCAGAAGTGAGTAGCGGGTTCGTGTATTGCCTCGAGTCAAGCATGGTGGTCGTAGTGTCATGGTTTGAGGTTGCATGAGTGCTGCCCAAACCAGGGAGATGCGGTCCATTGAGTGTAGAAAACATGGCAACACACAGTCGTTATTGTTTAAATAGCTGGCACCAGACGTGTGTAGCAAGTTTGTGTATTGCGTCTTAACGTCATGGTCTGGGGTTGCACGAGTGCTGCCCACACCAGGGAGATGCGGTCCATTGAGAGTAGAAAACATGGCAACACACAGTCGTTATTGTTTAAATAGCTGGCACCAGAAGTGAGTAGCAAGTTTGTGTATTGCGTCTTAACGTCACGGTCTGGGGTTGCATGAGTGCTGCCCAAACCAGGGAGATGCGGTCCATTGAGTGTAGAAAACATGGCAACACACAGTCGTTATTGTTTAAATAGCTGGCACCAGACGTGTGTAGCAAGTTTGTGTATTGCGTCTTAACGTCATGGTCTGAGGTTGCATGAGTGCTGCCCAAACCAGGGAGATACGGTCCATTGAGTGTAGAAAACATGGCAACACACAGTCGTTATTGTTTAAATAGCTGGCACCAGAAGTGAGTAGCGGGTTCGTGTATTGCCTCGAGTCAAGCATGGTGGTCGTAGTGTCATGGTTTGAGGTTGCATGAGTGCTGCCCAAACCAGGGAGATACGGTCCATTGAGTGTAGAAAACATGGCAACACACAGTCGTTATTGTTTAAATAGCTGGCACCAGAAGTGAGTAGCAAGTTTGTGTATTGCATCTTAACGTCATGGTCTGAGGTTGCATGAGTGCTGCCCAAACCAGGGAGATACGGTCCATTGAGTGTAGAAAACATGGCAACACACAGTCGTTATTGTTTAAATAGCTGGCACCAGAAGTGAGTAGCGGGTTCGTGTATTGCCTCGAGTCAAGCATGGTGGTCGTAGTGTCATGGTTTGAGGTTGCATGAGTGCTGCCCAAACCAGGGAGATACGGTCCATTGAGTGTAGAAAACATGGCAACACACAGTCGTTATTGTTTAAATAGCTGGCACCAGAAGTGAGTAGCAAGTTTGTGTATTGCGTCTTAACGTCATGGTCTGGGGTTGCATGAGTGCTGCCCAAACCAGGGAGATGCGGTCCATTGAGTGTAGAAAACATGGCAACACACAGTCGTTATTGTTTAAATAGCTGGCACCAGAAGTGAGTAGCAAGTTTGTGTATTGCGTCTAAACGTCATGGTCTGGGGTTGCATGAGTGCTGCCCAAACCAGGGAGATGCGGTCCATTGAGTGTAGAAAACATGGCAACACACAGTCGTTATTGTTTAAATAGCTGGCACCAGAAGTGAGTAGCGGGTTTGTGTATTGCCTCGAGTCAAGCATGGTGGTCGTAGTGTCATGGTTTGAGGTTGCATGAGTGCTGCCCAAACCAGGGAGATGCGGTCCATTGAGTGTAGAAAACATGGCAACACACAGTCGTTATTGTTTAAATAGCTGGCACCAGAAGTGAGTAGCAAGTTTGTGTATTGCGTCTTAACGTCACGGTCTGGGGTTGCATGAGTGCTGCCCAAACCAGGGAGATGCGGTCCATTGAGTGTAGAAAACATGGCAACACACAGTCGTTATTGTTTAAATAGCTGGCACCAGACGTGTGTAGCAAGTTTGTGTATTGCGTCTTAACGTCATGGTCTGGGGTTGCATGAGTGCTGCCCAAACTGGGGAGATACGGTCCATTGAGTGTAGAAAACATGACAACACACAGTCGTTATTGTTTAAATAGCTGGCACCAGAAGTGAGTAGCGAGTTCGTGTATTGCCTAGAGTGAAGCATGGTGGTCGTAGCGTCACGGTCTGAGGTTGCATGAGTGCTGCCCAAACCAGGAAGATGCGGTCCAATTAGTGTAGAAAACATGGCAACACACAGTCGTTATTGTTTAAATAGCTGGCACCAGAAGTGAGTAGCAAGTTTGTGTATTGCGTCTTAACGTCATGGTCTGGGGTTGCATGAGTGCTGCCCAAACTGGGGAGATACGGTCCATTGAGTGTAGAAAACATGGCAACACACAGTCGTTATTGTTTAAATAGCTGGCACCAGAAGTGAGTAGCGAGTTAATGTATTGCCTAGAGTCAAGCATGGTGGTCGGTGCATCATGGTCTGAGGTTGCATGAGTGCTGCCCAAACCAGGGAGATGCGGTCCATTGAGTGTAGAAAACATGGCAACATGCAGTCATTATTGTTTATATAGCTGGCGACACAAACGAGTAGCAACATTGTAGTGGTAGAGTCGTGGTCTGGGGCTGCACGAGTGCTGCCGGCCCGAGGTAGCCACAGGTTACTTATACTGTGATGTTACGGAGCAGAAACTGCACTGCATGACATATTTCCAAATGCCTGCGTGGTTTTAACAAGTAGTAGTTTGCTAGTAGTAGGAGTGCTATCGATGTCGCAATCGCAGCTGCTGTTCCAGCAAGGAAGGCGTTGGGCTCGCTAAGCTGCCTTATGTAACGCTACTTCCTGTCTGTCCTTCTTCTTCATCGTCGCTTTGCGTGGCGGTGACACCACATAGGTGTCCCTGCGGACAAATCTCACACCGCTGCCGTGTGGAGCCTCGGGGAGGTCTGACTCTCCACCGGGGTTGCAGCAGGTGTTAATGAAAAGGAAAGTGAAAATGAAAGCAAGTCACTTTTGTTGAAAAAATGGGATCTCCCAATGCACAAATGAAACATTTCCTATTTCCTGTGACAACCAACAAAGACGTGCACCCGCCATGTTAACCTTTGACCTCTCTGTGTCGACAGGATGCACACAACGACCTGGAGGACTCGGTGGGTGAAGACGACGCCATGCCGCCCTGCGCTGTAAGTTCCCCCGGTGCTTTGTGTGTTTGCATGTGTGTGAGACTTGATTGACGCCAACCGGGAGGCTGACGCCCACTCCTCGGCGGGATAATTGGCGTTGTGAGAGCGAAGCTCACTGCAGCTGACGATCAACGCCGTGACTCATCCCAAAACATAAACAAGCCCTCAGAACGTTATTATCATCAGCTCATGGCGTCGTTTTGATATGCAGGAGGATATGTTGACGGATGTAGCACCTCAAGTCTGTGTCTGCTTGAGTGCACCAAAAAAAGGTTATTTCTAGTTGCAGTGTGTGTGTGTGTGTGTGTGTGTGCGCACATGCATGCATGTGTGTGTGTGGTTGTTGGCGGCAGCTGGAGGCATCGATTTTTAAATGCAGAGGAGATGGCTTATGGATCGTCTGTCTGAGAAGAGCTGAGTAGTCATTACTTTGCTCTCCAGAGTCCTCCACACACACACACACACACACACACACACACACACACACACACACTCCACCCAAATGTAAGAGGCTATGTGCAAATGGTCCTGTATAAGTGTGTGTGTGTGTGTGTTTAGCAAGGTTAAACTGAGATAAAGAGGCAACCCGTGACCTGAAATTCTGACCCCACGTGTCCAATCGTCAATTTGAATATTTTTTTCAGCACATGCACACGAGTCCTAACTCTCTCTAGCATGCACACACACACACACACACACACACACACACACACACAGTGATGCCCCCAGGAGACAGAAAATGGTTCCCCGACAACATTAGAAACATCGCTGCTCTCTTAAGGGACTGACTGCCATATGCTGTAATGTACGGCTGCCAAGGTGTGTGTGTGTGTGTGTGTGTGTGATCTAGTTATGCAGCACGACGTCACATAAAAGACATTAAATGTTCCTGCCAGGTTCTGACCCCTTCTAAACTCCTTTTAAAGGTGCCATATTATTCATTCATTCATTTTCTACCGCTTTTTCCTCACGAGGGTCGCGGGGGTGCTGGAGCCTATCCCAGCTGTCTTTGGGCGAGAGGCGGGGTACACCCTGGACTGGTCGCCAGCCAATCACAGGGCACATATAGACAAACAACCATTCACAATCACATTCATACCTATGGACAATTTGGAGTCGCTAATTAACCTAGCATGTTTTTGGAATGTGAGAGGAAACCGGAGTACCCGGAGAAAACCCACGCATGCACGGGGAGAACATGCAAACTCCACACAGAGATGCCCAAGGGTGGAATTGAACCCTTGTTTCCTAGCTGTGAGGTCTGCGCGCTAACCACTAGACCGCCGTGCCGCCCGGTGCCATATTATAGTATTCAAAATAATAATAATAATAATAATAAGAGTCAGTGGTGCCGCAATAGTGTATTGGAAGTGTGTTGTGCAAAATTTTGTCTTGATTTTGAGCAATGGTGTCCTAAGTGCGGCCCGAGGGCCATTCAGTACCCATGGCTGTTTTTTTATTGGCCCAAAGCACATTCTAAAAATATAATTTAACCACAAGACTGACAAAAAAATCTTAATTAAATAAAAATTGGCTGCACGGTCGATGAGTGGTTAGCGTGTAGGCCTCGCAGCTAGGAAACCCGAGTTCGATTCCACCATCTCTGTGTGGAGTTTGCATGTTCTCCCCCGTGCATGATTGGGTTTTCTCCGAGTACTCCGGTTTCTTCCCACATTCCAAAAACATGCTAGGTTAATTAGCGACTCCAAATTGTCCATAGGTATGAATGTGAGTGTGAATGGTTGTTTGTCTGTATGTGCCCTGTGATTGGCTGGCGACCAGTCCAGGGTGTACCCCGCCTCATGAGGATAAGCGGTAGAATGAATGAATGAATGAAATCAAAATATTTGGCGACAATAGTTGATCATTTCTTGGGAATAATGAAATATTAGGAAAAAATTTAGGAAAAATGACAACACTCCAATAACATGAAGTTAAAATATTAAAAACACTGTTTTTTAAGTCGTAATATGAAAAACAAGCAACATCTTTGGAATATTAGTCCTAATTTTATGCGAATAATGTCATAATACTACAAGAACAGCCCTCGGCTGCATTTTATGATGTGTAGAGAAGCCTGCGGGATTTTGGAAAATGAGAGCAAGACATGTCAAACATCATTAAAAAGTTATTTTTGCATCATATAAGACCTTCAAGCCCTTGCTTGTCTGCTCTGTGGACACTCGTCCACGTCATTGAACGCACCACACACACCGTGATGTACTTAGGTCTAAAGGCCCAGTCTCATTTCCCGCTTTCAAGCCGGGGTCTTCCTGACAAATTATCCAAGGAAAGATTCATTATTCATGACTCCCTTAGAGAGCGAGCGAGGCCTCTATCAGACGGGCTAAAATTAGAACGCCTTTCCTTATTGAACCGCTCGTTTTTCTAATTCCATACATCATGTCACAACTTCCTGTGTGTTGGTGGTGGTGGTGGTGGGGGGGGGGGATTTGGCAGATGGTGTTTAATCTTGTGCAGCCATCTGGACTGACTTTGGTGCCTTTTTAAACACACACACACACACACACATACACACACAACAGCACACAACTTTGTCAGGTGTGTGTGTTTATATGAGGAAGTGAACCCACACCAGGAAATTCAATATTGTCTTCTGGAGGGAGGACATGGGGACATGACCGGGATGGGAAGGACATCGGAGTAGAGGAACTTTGCTCTTGAGTTGTAAACCCCACAGGAAACACCGGCCCCGCCCACTCTTGTGTGAGTGGCTATTGATAATCGCATTGATTGATAATAGGCTATGTGTGTGTGTGTGTGTGTGTGTGTTCATGGTGCCAGACAGGGCAGGGAGGGGTTGCTGAAAGCAGTGCATTGTGGGTCCTGCCATTGTGAGAGGTCACAGGGCGATGATGTAATCTGTCCCGACCCGTCAGTGCTCTTCCTGAAAGCGCCGCTTTCTCTCTCTCTCTCTCTCTATCTCTCTCTCTCTCTCTCTATCTCTCCAGGAAGCCGCCAATCACAGCGCACGGCGACACACTGGTGCTTTTACTGCGCCGAAGTCTTACCAGGACACCGTGCATGTCTCTAATCCCTTTGGTGTCTGCACAACAGGAAGTTGACCATATATAAGCAACAATGGCTTATTCGTGATTAGTAGTACGATTACTGATGAGGTCAGACTGGAATTTGACATGGACGCTCCGAAATCCCTTTTTTTATCTATACCCCCCGCTCCCCCCCTCCTGTGGAATTCCATGCAGTTTCCTAATCATTTCCTGTCAAAAATCGTATTGTGAAAGTTTCATGGTGCATTCAAAGACCAGTTGGAAATCGTAGCATTGTATCTTTATCTATATTTACACATAGCGTGTGTATGTGTGTGAGACAGGGGCGGCTTTTGCGCACAGATGTTTGCTTCCTGCGCAGATGTTGTTGCCAGGGAGACAATGACGGGACGTGATGAGCGGCTAGGGGGGGCCTTCCCGCGTGCGCGTGTGCCCTCGTCTCTGCTCAGCTGTCACTTCTCTCATCAGTTGGATGCGTTCAGGCGTCATGACAGCGCAATGAAGACGCTTTTACTGCACGCCAGGAGACTCCGCTTTCAGGTACAGTCTTTGCCGGGGATTGTGTGTGTGTGTGTGTGTTGTTGAATATTTGGGCGGTCTAGAAGGGGGCGGGGGTTGGATTTGGCGGCACTTTGACGTCCTGTCGGGCATCACTGCCCATTTTATTGATTCTGTACAAGTCCCCCCTCCGAGTGGATCATCGTCCTTTTGTGCAAAGATTGTGTGCTCATGCACTAGCGACATGCTGAGACCTTTCTCCAGTTTTGTTGATGAAAAACAGCAGCAGGGGTGCGAATATTTGCTTCAAAGATGATTAAGGCACGCTGGGATTAGTTTTGTCCAAATGTGACGAAAGTGATCATCGTGGACTTTATTTATTTATTCACTCATTCGCCGTGGCGTGCTCTCTCACATGTTGCGTTTCTGCACTCTGTATAATTAAGAGGCTTGGAGAGCCTCACTTGGCAACTGATGAAGTGCTTTGATTCCACTAATGAGCGATGTGTGTGTGTGTATATGTGTGTATATGTGTGTGTTTAGTGAAGTTATGGGAGAACGAGTGGTTGCACGAGCACTTGAAAGTCTCCACTGTCCCAACACATTGTCACATTCTCCTGTGTGTGTTTGTGAGCGTGTGTTATGACCACGTTGCTATGGTTACACAGCTAACACATGGATGTGTTGACTGCACCTATGACCTCTTCTTTTTACATCGAGGGGCCTTTCTTTTTTTCCTGGTTCCGTAGCGTTCCGTGCTGCTCTGAACGTTCTCGGAAAATGTGCTGTGTCTGGCTTGAAAAGGATGAGTCAGTTTGTGTAGCGACTTTTTTTTTATTTGAGGGATGGATGACTCTCAACACGGTTAGTCAGATATTATGATCCGATTGCAGAAATTGTGACAAATGTTGTTTTGTTCCTTCGGATGTTTCTAAGAAATTTATCAGGATCTACAGTGTTCCGTCTGTGTCTGGCATGCTGGTGTTTCCCGACCTCAAATGTTGCAATGCCGTACCTCCTGCCATCTAGTGGAGAGAGAGAGTATTTCATCATTCAGTCACACTGTTGTTTTTGAAATGAATTAATGCACGGTGGTCGAGTGGTTAGCGTGCAGACCTCACAGCTAGGAGACCCAAGTTCAATTCCACCCTCGACCATCTCTGTGTGGAGTTTGCATGTTCTCCCCGGGTACTCCGGTTTCCTCTCACATGCCAAAAAACATGCTAGGTTAATTAGCGACTCCAAATTGTCCATAGGTATGAATGTGAGTGTGAATGGTTGTTTGTCTATATGTGCCCTGTGATTCGCTGACCACCTCTTGCCCCAAGACAGCTGGGATAGGCTCCAGCACCCCCGCGAGGAAAAAGCGGTAGAAAATGAATGAATGAATGGTATATTATTAGTTGAAATATATCAAAATGCTAGTAAAATGTAGCATCAGTGATGTCACCTGGACGACACATTGATGCTTATTGCATTACCCAACCCTACCTTGCACTCGATATAGACAGCCATGGATGCAGAGTGAAAACAAGGCTCTCCTCTTGTGGCGTGTGGAAGTGGTTTCTTACTTTGTCCATGTTTAAGTTTAGACAAAATAAATTT
Organism: Doryrhamphus excisus; assembly: GCF_037039965.1. Classification (NCBI taxonomy): domain Eukaryota; kingdom Metazoa; phylum Chordata; class Actinopteri; order Syngnathiformes; family Syngnathidae; genus Doryrhamphus; species Doryrhamphus excisus. The sequence continues at coordinate 20,447,468 of NC_136363.1, forward strand.
GAGGATTACAGTCACATTTTAACAGCCACAATCATGCTAGGTTAACCTAGCATCAGTTGCTGACTGACACATAGTTTGCAGAAGATCGGATTTTAAGATGTGTAGCAAAGCCTGAATTGGTGTTTGTATACATGAGGCGGGTCAGAACCGGAATCATGTCCGTTTTTCACACCACTTCTCTCAAAAAAATGGATCGCCCCAAAATGTGATCCACATTCGAGGACGTGCTCACAGCGACGCTGTTCCACCCGACCCCAAAATCCGCTCTACATAATTATAGAATCATTTTGGCACCACATTCACGGCAGCATCCACGTGCGCGCGTCGCAGTGATGGAGTGTGTGGTCTTCGCCACCTCCTGAATAAATGATGACGGCCTGACTGCTCCTCCTCATCAATGTTTCATGCGCTCATCCTCTCTCTCTCTCTCTGTCTGTGTCTCATTGGTCCGGTCTTTCACTTTCTCACCCACTCTCTTGTCATCATTTCTTCAGCATGTGGTCCGTTTGTTGTTGTTGTTGTGCTGATGCAGTAGGTGGCGCTGTGTTGTGCACAGTAGCACCGTGTCCCTTGTAATATTTCCGTAAAAAGTGTTTATAGTGCTGAGCCCACTCTCTCATCTTGACAGGTGTATGTGTGTGTGTGTGTGTGTGTGTGTGTGCATTTGCGAGCATGTTATTTAAGCCACAAGCTTCAAGCGAGCGGAAATGCACTCTAACCTGACAAATCCCAAACGTGTGTGTGTGTGTGTGTGTGTGTGTGTGTGTGAGCGAGTGCACTGTGGCCATCCAGCCTGTTAATTTGATTGCGTAACAGGATTAGAGGTTGCAGATTGTGTGGAATGGAATCCCGGACCGCTCAATCTGTGATGCTATGCAGAACACACACACACACACACACTTTGATGACATTGACTTGTAAGTTGGTGTATTTGCTCTCTGTGTCAAGGAGACATTTCTAGCAATGTCAGTGTCAAAGCTCACATATTATAAATATTGTCTCAGCGGTCCGCAATCGTGTATTGGAAGTCCAAAAATGAATCCTTTTGATGTTGGAATTTAGACCGTTTAGAGCCCTGTAGACATGAAACAGCACCCCTACAGTCACCTTTAAACTCCTTTTTATTCATTGTTCAGCACACATTGCGCAACATGTATGTTAGCCTCAAATATATTTCTTCTAAACTTTCATTCATTCATTCATTTTCTACCGCTTTTCCTCTCGAGGGTCGCGGGGGGTGCTGGAGCCTATCCCAGCTGTCTCCGGGGTACACCCTGGACCGGTCGCCAGCCAATCACAGGGCACATATAGACAAACAACCATTCACACTCACATTCATACCTATGGACAATTTGGAGTCGCCGATTAACCTAGCATGTTTTTGGAATGTGGGAGTAAAACGGAGTACCAGGACACTCAGAAAACCCACGCATGCACGGGGAAAACATGCAAACTCCACACAGAGATGGCCGAGGGTGGAATTGAACCCCGGTCTCCTAGCTGTGAGGTCTTCTTCTAAACTTAAGAAGCCCAAAAATGTACCACTTCCACACTTAACGGGAGGAGAACTTTATCATGTTGTAAGGTAATGTTGCAAAATACTCAATGTCACTAATAGACGATAGTCTACGACAAAACTGTGATCATTTAGTAATAATCATAACACAATCATAACATATGTAACTAGTAAAATATAATTAAAAAGACATGTTTGCGTAAAAAGGTTCCTTTTTAAATGTTTTAATGATCTAAGATATCTGATATACAGTGTGTACAGTGTTTATTTGACCTTGGCTGCCCTTGGTACCAATGGAAATCAGACATAGAGTGCAGTAAATGACTTATTTGCCACCTGAGTGCAGTTACCCCTTTGCCTTAGTCCACTTTGCATCTCCCCTCCACGGCGTGACTGGAAATGTGTCCTCACACATGGAGGGCGACAACAGGTGGAGGTAACCTAAGAAATGTCAAACCTGCCGCCGATGCCGCGCTTGCATTGTGCAAAGTTGTGTGTGTGTGTGTGTGTGTGTGTGTGTTTGATAGGCGGGGGAATTTGGACACACAAATGTTGTGGTAGTTTCATTGAGAACAGTGAAGCTGTCAGTAAAGGTTGTGTACTCGGTAGGATGGGGGGGTTCTTGTGGTCGTGGTTTGCTGTCATTGGTTAGTGTGTGTGTTGGGTCGGGTGGGGGGGGATCTCCAGAACACCTGATGGAAACTCTGTATGGAAGGTTACAGCTGTGGGTCAGGAAATAAGGGGAGTGGGGTCAGTGTGGGGAATCCCACCCTCCCCCTCCTCCCCTCCTCTCTCGCAGACACAGCTCCTCTTACTGTGGGTATCCCCTCGCACTCCAGTCATTCACTGTTACAGCGTCGCCACAAACAACACGTCGCACTCCTGCCTCGCGCTGCATTTGGACATGACGGCCGACACCAAGCCGGCCTGCCTGTGCCACCTCGACGGCCTCCTGCGGGCGCTGAGGGGGCGGCTGAAAGCGCTCCGTCACTTCCTGCTGCCCCCCAGAGCGGACGGCAACCACGGGACGGCGTTCCGCATGTCCGCCATGAGAAGGGGGGGAATGTTTGGCTGTTTGGGATCAGCACCCCGCAGCTGGACCGTGAGTTGTCTGCTTGCATGTCATGTACAGGGTGATTGAAAAAGATTATTATTAAAGGGTTCAGTGATTAATTAATCATGCAATTAATCGACAATTATTTTGATATTCAGTTTTTGTTTTTTTTTAATTTACATATCATCTGAATCAGCATCTCAAATGTAAATATTTATTTGATTTGGTTTGTCTTGGCCCAGTCGATTATTTGACGAATCAAAACAAAATTTTAGATTAATCAACGATGAAAATAATTGTTAATTGAAGCCCAACTAGCAACTTACATAGGCAAAGTGGGCTCAGGCTAGCCAGCAAAAACACCGGTGTGCAAGTCCAAGCGTTGACAGAGTGACAGCGTGGACCACCAATCAAAAAATCGGCAAAGCGATTGTGAAACAAGCTGAAGTGCCCGTTTTCCCGTTTTTTTTTTGGTCCACCACAAAAGATAGGGGGCGCCACATTTGTCATTTACATCCACTAATTGCTGTGTGTGTGTGTGTGTGTGTGCGTGTTTGTTAAGTGGGTCACCACGAGACAATATTAAGAGCAGCTACAGGTTTGAGAGGAAGGTGACATGTACGAGTGTGCACGTCTTCCTTTGTGTTCCTATTTTGTGTTTATGTGACTGTGTGTGTGTGTGTGTGTGTGTGTGTGTGTGTTCAGAGCGCATGTGCTGGCTTTGCACTTTTAATCCCGTGATTAAGAGGTGTGACATGAGCATCCTGTCGCTCCGGCTCTGATCCGCCATCTGTGATCTGACTCACACACACACACACGCGTGTTCATATGAAATGGCAACATTCCTAAAGTACCTTAGTGTTTTTATTGTTATCTATTCAGCGTTAATGTCTATGTCTGTGTTTATGTCGTCATTATTACTTATTGGCATCTACCATTCCATTCTGGAATTCTGCTGCTGAATGTCATTCCCCATATTTCACTTCCCTAAAAGGCCCCACACCGAATAGCAGCAAGCGCTTGTTGCGGAGTGTTGAACTAAAGACAGAAGTGGGAGGCGGGAACGCGGGAAAGGAGGGAGGTGAAGATGCGTCTGAGTAATGTAGAGTGAGCGAGAGAGAGAAAAAGAGAAAGCGAGAGAAGAAGAAGTGTCAGGAATGATCAGAAGCCGGCGGTGCTCCATCCTGACGCGCAGCACAACATGTTGTCGCCGCCCAGCCTGGGACGCACTCCGGACTGCAGGATCCATCATGCACTGGGAGCCTGCAGGTCGTCCACCTGGGATGTCCAGGTACAGAGCGATGATGGAGGACGAGGAAGGGATGATGGGAGATTAGGATTTGTTTTCTTCCGGTTTGAAGGATGAACGGCATCGTTAGTCACTGCAGGTATCGGGGGTGGCTCCATGACAACCATGTGTGTGTGTGTGTTGTTATCTCCCAATATGCACATGACAAATGCCGAGGAAGCTTGTTCGACTTGTCGTCAGCGAATGGCGTCGCTCTGTGGTTTCTCTTGTTGTCCCGGAATTCTTTCACCAACAAACACAAGACCTCTGCCAAGGCCAAAGCATCCTAAACAATCCCACTTCCTTCTAATAGTTAGAAGTTCCACTCCAATCCTGTAGGTGATGATCTTTTGGGCCAAGCGTCCCCAATGCAAGCAGACTTTAATTTCCTCATGCACAACCCCTATGCAAAGTTTCCAAACGCAACCTATTGCTTTTCCTGCTAAATAAAAGCTATGCAAACATGGTCATGTGACCTGGTCCTTCTAAATCCAATTCTCTCCCATCAGACAGCTCATCATCATTGAGTCACCAGAAGCAGCAGCTTGAGAACCTGACCTGTTATGTGTTAGCACTCCACAAACAATAACAATGTGTGTGTGTGTGTGTGTTACAGGATGACGTTCCCATCAAGGAGATCAGCATCACTCACCACGTGAAGGAAGGATGCGAGAAGGCAGACCCTCGCCAATTCGAGCTGCGCAAAGTCCTCGGACAAGGGTCCTTTGGGAAGGTGTGTGTGTGTGTGTCACTTAAGTTGAAATCGGTGCCAATGTTTGAGAGCCGGTTGCCACGGAGACGGCAGGCTAAGGGCACTCCACGCTCCCACTGAGTGTCATCATGTTTATGAATGAGCAATTAGCCTCCCGTCCGCGTTGGCTTTCCATTAATGCACTCCAACACAATGCAAGCAACCGACACACACACACACACACACACACAACCCCACAGAGTGACTGTGTGTATAATGTAGGTGTTCCTGGTGAGGAAGATCACGGGTCCCGACGCCGGACAACTGTACGCCATGAAAGTCCTGAAAAAAGCTACCTTGAAAGGTACACAGACCAGGAAGACGTCAATGTGGTTCCTCCGAAATTGAAAATGAATTCGATCCCGTTTGTGTGTTCAGTGCGTGACAGGGTCAGAACAAAGATGGAGAGAGACATCCTGGTGGAGGTCAACCATCCCTTCATTGTCAAACTGCACTACGGTGAGTCAGCCAATCCCACACCCGAGCCATGAGTCATGGCGCCACGGTGCGGCCAATCGCAGGCCGTTATTTTTCCACTTTTAGATTCCCCGACAGGGAGTGGTCCCCGGCTGTCTTTTTATCTGTATTTACCTTTCCTCCTCAGCGTTTCAGACGGAGGGCAAGCTCTACTTGATCCTCGACTTCCTGAGAGGGGGTGACCTTTTCACACGCCTTTCCAAAGAGGTACAATAACACACTTATTGCATTCATTCTTATTTATTTTCTCATCTAATCAATGAATCTACAATTATAATTGTGTTTCAGGTGATGTTCACAGAAGAAGACGTGAAGTTCTACCTCGCGGAACTCGCTCTGGCTCTTGATCACCTTCACGGCCTCGGCATCATTTACAGGGACCTGAAGCCTGAGAAGTAGGCGCACACGCCATTTTAAGCACAAAACTCCATCAAGCAGACTAGGGGGGGTCACTAGGTTCTGAAGACCGGGGGAGGGGGGTGCTTAGCCCCCCTGGAGATGCACATATGAATGAATGTAGTAGACATTCAAAAAAATCCAAATAACGAACAAGAACCGGGATGTAGGCCACCATTAAATTTACACAAGTACACACAATCTAAACCGCTGCTCAAGCTCTGCAAACATCCTGTCCAGTGGACAGTGATCAATTATATAATAATCATGATTATATTATTAATTAGCCTATTATTATTACTATCATCATTATTCTTTTTCTGAATATTACTACTACTAGTCGGCTAGAATTAGCCTGCTTATTGGCTTGCTTATTAGCCTGCTTTTGCCTTGTTATATGAAATTTGTCAAACAGTTTGTTTGTAAAAAAAATAAAAAATCAATACAAAAAATAGCTAATTATTTATTTATTTATTTAGTAATTATTTAGAAATTATTTATTAATTATCTAAGTATTTATTTATTTAGTGAAGCCCCCCTAAAGTAGGCCTAATGACGCCACTGAAGCAGACTCTTTATTTTTATTGTCCCAAACCCCGCAAATTATGTGCGACCTCTCAACTCCCTGCAACCTGGACTCTCAACTCTCCAGCCAATCAAACGTGTCCCTGCATGTCCCCAACCACGCCCTCACTTCCTTGTTCACACTGACAGAATGATGTCCTCTCAATCATCGCTTTACATTGCTCTCAAGTGTTCCCCAAACGGTCTCAACGAAAGCTACTATGTGCAATTTGTTGTGGAACATCAGGCAAAGTAAAATAACGCGGCCGCACCACAGTCTCGTGCAGATGGAACATGTAACGGAGACAGAGACATAAGGCGGACAACAGGAAGTGTGTTATTCTCTTTCTTCCGTCTGGCTGAAGCAGAGAACAGGATACAGTTACCTGCCTGACTAAGTGACTCACTGAGATGGGAATGCCCCCTGGTGGTCAAATGGAGATACAACTCCCAACGTTGTTCTTTTATCAAATTAAATAAAAAAGGCTCTTAAATAATAATAATAATAATAACAGTTACAAACAGCCACAAAACATTGCAACTAAATATTTGTATTCTTTCAGCATCCTGCTGGACGAGGATGGACACATCAAGTTGACAGGTGTGTCATCATTTGACACTGTAGCTCCCTGAGAGACGCCGCCGCGATACGTGTCACTCCAACGTCCTTGTGCGCTTACAGACTTTGGCCTCAGCAAGGAGTCCATCGACCACGAGAACAAGGCGTACTCCTTCTGTGGGACGGTGGAGTACATGGCGCCGGAGGTGGTCAACCGGCGGGGACACACACACAGCGCAGACTGGTGGTCGTACGGCGTCCTGATGGTGAGCTGACGAATCATAGACGTTGTGTTTTTAATACAGTGGAATGTATTAGCCGCGGTGATTAATTAAATTAATTTTTTCAGCACGATTAACGCAAGCCAAACGTATTAGCGGCAGTAATTAATTAAGTAAATTTTTTCAGCACGATTAACGCAAGCCATATGCATTAGTGGTAGTAATTAATTAAGTTAATTTTTTCAGCACGATTAACGTAAGCCACACACGTTAGTGGCGGTAATTAATTAAGTAAATTTTTCAGCATGATTAACGCAAGCCACAGGCATTAGCGGCGGTAATTAATTAAGTTAATTTTTCAGCATGATTAACGCAAGCCACAGGCATTAGTGGTGGTAATTAAGTTAATTTTTCAGCACTTTTAACGCAAGTCACACGTATTAGTGGCAGTAATTAATTATGTTAATTTCAGCATGATTAACGCAAGTCACATGCATTAGTGGCGGTAATTAATTAAGTTAATTTTTTCAGCATGATTAACGCAAGCCACACGCATTCGTGGTGGTAATTAATTAAGTTAATTTTTCAGCACTTTTAACGCAAGTCACACGTATTAGTGGCAGTAATTAATTATGTTAATTTCAGCATGATTAACGCAAGTCACATGCATTAGTGGCGGTAATTAATTAAGTTAATTTTTTCAGCATGATTAACGCAAGCCACACGCATTCGTGGTGGTAATTAATTACGTTAATTTTTTCAGCATGATTAACGCAAGCCACAGGCATTAGTGGTGGTAATTAAGTTAATTTTTCAGCACTTTTAACGCAAGTCACACGTATTAGTGGCAGTAATTAATTATGTTAATTTCAGCATGATTAACGCAAGTCACATGCATTAGTGGCGGTAATTAATTAAGTTAATTTTTTCAGCATGATTAACGCAAGCCACACGCATTTGTGGTGGTAATTAATTAAGTTAATTTTTCAGCACTTTTAACGCAAGTCACACGTATTAGTGGCAGTAATTAATTATGTTAATTTCAGCATGATTAACGCAAGTCACATGCATTAGTGGCGGTAATTAATTAAGTTAATTTTTTCAGCATGATTAACGCAAGCCACACGCATTCGTGGTGGTAATTAATTACGTTAATTTTTTCAGCATGATTAACGCAAGCCACAGGCATTAGTGGTGGTAATTAAGTTAATTTTTCAGCACTTTTAACGCAAGTCACACGTATTAGTGGCAGTAATTAATTATGTTAATTTCAGCATGATTAACGCAAGTCACATGCATTAGTGGCGGTAATTAATTAAGTTAATTTTTTCAGCATGATTAACGCAAGCCACACGCATTTGTGGTGGTAATTAATTAAGTTAATTTTTCAGCACTTTTAACGCAAGTCACACGTATTAGTGGCAGTAATTAATTATGTTAATTTCAGCATGATTAACGCAAGTCACATGCATTAGTGGCGGTAATTAATTAAGTTAATTTTTTCAGCATGATTAACGCAAGCCACACGCATTTGTGGTGGTAATTAATTACGTTAATTTTTTCAGCATGATTAACGCAAGCCACACGCATTAGTGGTGGTAATTAATTAAGTTCATTTTTCAGCACAATTAACGCAAGCCACACACATTAGCAGCAGTAATTAATTACGTTAATTTTTCCAGCACAATTAACGCAAGCCACACGCATTAGCAGCAGTAATTAATTACGTTAATTTTTTTAGCACGATTAATGCAAGCCACACACATTAGCGGCGGTAATTAATTAAGTTAATTTTTTCAGCACAATTAACGCAAGCCACACGCATTAGTGGTGGTAATTAAGTTAATTTTTCAGCACTATTAACGCAAGACACACGCATTAGTGGCAGTAATTAATTATGTTAATTTTTTCACCACGATTAACGCAAGCCACACACATTAGCGGCGGTAATTAATGAAGTTAATTTTTTCAAGCCACACCAGGCTGTACACCGCCTCTCGCCCCAAAGTCCGCTGGGATAGGCTCCAGCCTACCCCCGAAACCCTAGTGTGAATAAGCATAGAAAATGAATGAATAAAGAATTAATTTGAAACCTGTGATTAATGTGATTTAAAAAAGTTAATCATCAGCAGCCCTGCTATTTAGCTAGTATTGAATGAGATGCATTTTCTGCTTATTTTTCATAGAAAAAGTGGCAAATATGCAAGGTCGTGAATCCTGAATTGCTGAATCCAGCGTATTAAGAGCTTCAATTGGTGTACTTTCTGACTTTTTTTTTTCTCCTTTTTTAGTTCGAGATGCTGACGGGAACGCTGCCGTTTCAAGGCAAAGACCGTAAAGAGACGATGACCATGATCCTCAAGTGAGTCCACGCAATGTTATGTATTAAGCCAGCAACAAGAGAAGGATGTGTATTCATGTCTCACATAAGGATTGTACTCTAGATGATGGCCGAATCTCCAAATAAAAGTGCAGTTTTCCTTTTAAACTGCAGTGTATGATGGATCATTTTCGGATTTTTAAGCTTCTGTCTCTCCTGTCCGCAGGGCCAAGCTGGGAATGCCGCAGTTTTTAAGCTCCGAAGCCCAGAGTCTCCTCAGGAATCTTTTTAAACGCAACCCGTCCAACAGATTAGGTAAACCTTTATTCCAGCGCTTCTCAAATAGTGGATTGATAACGACAAAGTCACGTGCCCCCTGCTGGCCTCTGCTGGTAACTGCTCATGTTTTGCAGGAGCCGGCCCGGACGGCGTGGAGGAGATCAAGAGGCATCACTTCTTCAGCACCATCGACTGGAATGTCAGTTTAATGCTTTTTTGTCCGAGTGGTGGCCGTTTATGTTTATGTTTATGTTTTGGCGCCGCTCCCACAGAAACTCTTCCGCAGGGAGATACACCCGCCCTTTAAGCCTGCCGCGGGACGCCCCGACGACACGTTCTACTTCGACCCAGAGTTCACTGCAAAAACACCCCGAGGTACAACCTGTCCCCGCCAAGTCTCCTGGATGAAATAACAGCCCCGTGTGTGTGTGTTAGATTCTCCGGGGGTCCCGCCCAGTGCCAACGCCCATCAGCTCTTCAGAGGATTCAGTTTTGTGGCAATAACAGAAGAGGAAACAACGCAACCCATGCCCAATGCCATTGTTAAGGTAAACACGCACTAAATGAGCCTGATTCGTGGATCGATCCAATAACCACTTTGCACCGGTGCCTGCAGCAGCTCCACAGAAGCACGTCGCAGTTTTCCGACACCTACGAAGTGAAAGAGGACATCGGCGTGGGCTCGTACTCCATCTGCAAGCGCTGCGTCCACAAGGGAACCGGCATGGACTACGCCGTTAAGGTTAGAACACGGCAGTGTGACCACTGACCTCTGAGGGCCTTCTAAACATCTCCATGCCCCTCATTTGCAGATCATCAACAAAGCCAAGCGAGACCCCACTGAGGAGGTGGAGATCCTTCTGAGATACGGCCAGCATCCCAACATCATCACGCTCAAAGACGTGAGTCAAAGATCACAATACATATATTAATTTGCAGTTTTCCACCATGTTTTAAGTTCCGATCTGGACACAGGTCTACGACGACGGACGCTCCGTCTTCCTGGTGACGGAGCTGATGAAAGGAGGAGAGCTCCTGGATAAAATCCTCCGTCAGAAGTTCTTCTCGGAGCGGGAAGCCAGCGCCGTTCTCTTCACCATCACCAAGACGGTGGAGTACCTGCACGTGCAGGGGGTACGTATGGGTGCTTGCCATCCGAGTAGCAAGAAATAAACTGTGCTGGCAGCACTCGTGCACCCCTGGGTCATGAAGCTACCATGCAAAACACAGTAATAATGGCTGTGTTGACTATGCTATATGCTCCTATACAAGCTATACCCTGACTACTCTAAAGTAGATACAGTTCTAGAGTCTAGTATTCACTTTTGGGAGATCTCTCTACTGTGCAGGTGGTCCACAGAGACCTGAAGCCCAGCAACATCCTCTACGTGGACGAGAGCGGCAACGCCGAGTCCATCAGGATCTGCGACTTCGGCTTCGCCAAGCAGCTGAGAGCGGAGAACGGCTTACTCATGACGCCGTGTTACACCGCCAACTTTGTCGCTCCGGAGGTGATTTGTCTAGATTCGAAACCGTGCGTGGTAAGTCGGTGATCACAATGCGTGTGTGCTCGGCTGACAGGTTCTGAAGAAGCAGGGTTACGATGCGGCCTGCGACATCTGGAGTCTCGGAGTTCTTCTTTACACCATGCTAACAGGGTAGGAGAACACTTCCTGTGTGACATCATCGATCGTTTCCTAGCAAAGGCGCAAAACAGTCCTTTCGTGTTATCATTTTCCAGCTTCACGCCGTTCGCCAACGGTCCTGAGGACACACCTGAGGATATTTTGGCTCGAATCGGCAGCGGGAAGTTCTCACTCACGGGAGGATACTGGAACTCTGTGTCTGCAGAAGCTAAGGTGCGTTGACAGGTGATTAGTTTGACTATGTGACCCGACAACGTGGACTCCTCAGGACCTGGTGTCCAAGATGCTGCACGTGGACCCCCACCAGCGGCTGACGGCGGGCCAGGTCCTCCGCCACCCGTGGGTGACCCACCGAGACCAGCTGCCGAAATACACCCTCAACAGACAGGACGCCCCGCACCTCGTTAAGGTGATGTCACTGTTTTGAATCTTTATTTCCGACCTTCCCGTTCCCAAAAATCAATCCAAGTATATTTGGCTGTGACGTTCCAGGGAGCGATGGCCGCCACGTACTCGGCCCTCAACAGGAACGTCCCACCGGTGCTGGAGCCGGTGGGCTGCTCCACTCTGGCCCAGCGAAGAGGGGTGAAGAAGATCACCTCCACCGCTCTGTGACCTCAGCAACCTTTAACCACGCCCACTCCACCACTCCCCCGCCTCCCCCCCACTTAATACCAACTCTGACCTCGGTCCGGTCCGGATGGACAGACTACTGAGAGAATCTTGGAACCGCTAATGCCAAAAAGGAGCACAGGGGCCCTCCTAACCGCCCTCCTGCACACCCACCGCCCCCACCTCTCCAACCACCCACCCGCACCTTATCGGACTCTTGCCGGGGCCTCGGACGGGTTTTTGCTTTGGACAATCAGGACAGGAAGTGAGCATAAAGCGTGTACATAAAACTGGGAAATGATGATCATAGAACACAATAATCCAACATAAGCATTTAAAGGATGTTTTTAACGCCGTCGTCATGGTTACGTGGACGCACAACTCCTCTCAAGACATAGCAGGTGCACAAGAAGGGAAAGTCTCATCTCAAAGGAAACAACTCAAGTTTTTTTTTAAGCTGTGACGCCGCCACTTTTCTTTTGCTGTTCTTGGCCAGCCGCCATCTTCCGAGTGGACGTGGAATTTGTCCTGTTTCCATATTTTATTGACAGGTGTGACACGGTTGGAGGGTGGAGCTGACAAATGATGATGCTGAATGCAACCATGATGTCATACATATGCAAATGAGATATTTCCCCAATATTATTAAGCCCTTTAGCTCCTGGCCCTCCGTGTGATTTATGCAAGAACAAATACAGTAGACTTTGAAGTACTAGACTAAAAAGGTGCCACTTCGCTACCCTTCAGGTCCCGAAGTGAAAGACACAGGTAGAGGTCACCAAATAAGACTTTAGCTGCAATTATAAGGCTTCCATAACGATATTTCCTTCCTCTTGACGTTGCTACTGCTACAAATAAAAAAACATCTCAGGTTTTCATTCGTCCAGCAGAAGACGACATGACGAGCACAACCACGCAAGGCCGAGTGGGACCAAAGTGCCGTTCCGAAAACTCATGAATTGTGTTCTAGGCTGCGGATTCATGAAATTTCATTATTTGGTGTCATTGGCGCCCCCTGTGGTGGATGTTCGACAGTGCAATTCTTACGATGCCTGAACCGGCGCACGTGCTCTCCCAGCCAGTAGGGGGCAGTGTTTCAAATGCAGGTTGTCATGAATGTGTGAGACAGGATGGGTCATCTGTCGCCGTACAGTTCTGGGAACAAGGAATGTAAAAAAAAATTATATTGTTTATGTAATTACAACTGTCTTCTGTCATCTTCCTCCTCTTCCTCGTTGATGTGACCTGTCAGACGTGCTCAGCCCTGCTGCTGCATCACCTCTTTTTTTTTACCTGCAGGGAGACTTTCTATGAAAAAATAAAAATAATAATAAGCTGATGACCTTGTTGACTTTTCATTCATCTTTTGACTGCTGTAGTATTGACTGACATAAGACATTAAACATAAATGATGCTCAACTTACGGTAAATACATTGACGCCCAGTGTAGGTGTAGTGACAAGCATGAGCTCTGTCTTTGTCTGTTAACTTTCTTCAATAAAGCATGTTTTGAATTCCGCCGGACAACGCATGCGCAGTCCATGGGGATGCGCATCAGCGGTACCAGTCGCTGCTAGCTAGCTTGTCGCCTCGTTCGGTCCACTTTAGCTCTTACGCTTTCGTGACACTTGTAAACAAGTTAGTCGTTCATTTTTTTCCACCGAACGGGATTCAGTTGACGGAGGTGTGAGGGAATATGCCCAAGAATAAAGGTGAGTAGCAGTAATATGATGAATGGTGTCAGTTTTGTCTTTTTTTTGTCTTCGAGCCCGCCGCCGAGACGCGCACGGAGAAACGTGACAACTAGCTGCTAATGCTAGCTAGCTATACGGATTAAATCTTTTTCTTGAGGTCTTTGATGTCTTTCAGACCAATTGATTTCACTTTTAAGGTTGCTTCATTGTCTTGAGACGAAGCGGAACTTAACCGACCGGCTACCGATGCTAACATAGAGCTGCGATTATGCAGCTAGCCATCTCTGATAAGCTAGCTAGTTTCGAGTTTCATCACACTCGCTTGGCCTTTGACATCTGCTTTAGTAATTAATCATCAAGAGCAGTCACTGCCACTCCTTTTGTTTAACAAGGTTATACTGTAACAAAAACATAACCATACCAAGGGTGTTAGAGTAATCTACGTCACGCTGGCGATGTGTACATGCTTAATTTAACTCCCTGCCCGGATTGTCCTCCATTGAACTTAATGTGTCCTCTTCACTTCTCCCCTGCTTCTGCTTGCAGGTAAGGGAGGAAAGAATCGGCGGCGTGGAAAGAACGAAAATGAGTCTGAGAAGAGAGAGCTGGTGTTCAAAGAGGATGGACAGGGTGAGTGCATCCTTGATTCCATTTTCAGGACCCCCTTTTGAGTTTACAGTATTTAGAGTGGCGTCTTTTTTAACAGAATGACTGTCATGGGATTTTTTATTAATATGTATAATGAACCATCTCATTTTAGCATAGGGTCAGGGGAATATTCTATATATAGATATTTTATTATTCTGCAAATAATGTGAATTAGGATTTTCATGCTTTTGTTTTAGAGATATTGTACTGTTGTTGCTGTGTTTAAGAAGTTTCCAATGGTGTGTTGACTGTTCTTTGTGGAGGAAATAAAAATATAAGCCACCAGGTCAAGAACATGGCAGATACAATATTCCACATGATAAAAATTAGGCAAAAAACAGTTATTTTGTGTAAAATGGCAGCGTTTGTTTGTGATGCTGCTCGTGAAGTACTTTTAAAGTGTCTGTTTAGACATTAAATTGCATGTTGGTGGGAATCAAGATCTGAATATTTGTATTTCTTGTGCAGCTCTAAAATGAATCACAAAATATTATGAGTGGACAGGGGCCCACGCTGAAAAGAAAAAAAAGTTCAATGTTTGAATAAGATATCACACTAATACAATGATTAGCCTTCCCAGAGTGTCCAATCAGTAAGAACGTACTTCAAATAAAGTCCTTATGTTATGAATGTGAGCTGACCTCCTCACGTGTTCTCTATTTGTATTCAAGGGCATGCTGCTTACTTTTTGTTCCGTGTCTATTTTGGGCTCTCCCGTATCGTTCCAGAATATGCTCAGGTGATTAAAATGTTGGGGAACGGCCGTCTGGAGGCCATGTGCTTTGACGGCGCCAAGCGGCTCTGCCATATCAGAGGAAAACTCCGGAAAAAGGTGAGAATGCCGTGAAACGTAACGCTGAGTCTGCTTGTTGTCAGTGGCTCAATGCTGCTGTTGTCACATGACCTCCCCGGGTACGGGTCACAGAGTTCAATGTGATGATCTTCTCTCTGCGTTTGTCCAGGTTTGGATCAACTCGTCAGACATCATCCTGGTGGGCCTGAGAGAATACCAGGTGACGCCTCAGGTGAAAGGAGACCCTCGTCTTTTTTTGGTATCTAATTGCGTCTTATTGCAGGACAACAAGGCCGACGTCATCCTGAAGTACAATGCAGACGAGGCTCGCAGCCTCAAAGCGTACGGCGAGCTGCCAGAGCATGGTGAGAGCATCCTCATCACACATTACCACTGCAGGTGGTCCTCGGAGTATGCCGTTCCTTTTCGGGCTGGGCCCCCAAGAATAACGTCGCTTATGAGTTAACATTTTGGACTTTTTACGTCTTCCAAGCAGATTTTTGCCAAAGAAAATGAAAGCCATCATTAGCCATACATAAAAATACAATCAACCAAGGCAAAATTTTAGATGGTAACCAAAAAACGCACTGACTGGGGCGAACGTTAACCGTGGTACCACAATTGTGTCCTGTTTCACAGCCAAAATCAATGAGACAGAAAACTTCGGCCCCGGAGACGACGACGATATCCAGTTTGATGACATCGGTGATGATGATGAGGACATTGATGAGGTAAGCTTCTTGAACTTTACATGATTTGTCCTCAATGTCCTCATTCGCCAAGGATGCTCAGTTTTGACGGTCTTCCCTTGCAGATTTAAAGACATGCCACCAGGGGGCGACAGTGGCATTTTACTAGAGAAGCTCCAATTGGGATTTTCTGAACCCATACAGCACCGCTAACTATTTTTTATTAAGATCATCTTATGCCGGGCCTGTACGGTGTGTTAATTTTCAGTAGACATTTCCATCAGTAGACATGTTTGGTGTTTCAGAGGGACGTTTGAGTGCTTTGGATATGTTGGAATGAATAAACATGAATGGTGCTTGAGGTAAACGCTGTTCACCACACAGCTGGGATGAGGACTCAAAGTATATTCATCACCAGCATCTTGGAGGATGTAAAAAAATATATATATCATTTTGTTCCCGCCCACAGAAAGCAAATTTGTGTTCAGCCATTGTCTTCTTTGTTCCTTGTCCGCTCTCTTTGGAGGAGGCCAGCATGCGACTGCAACACATTACATCCAATGTCTTTTAAAACAAATAAAGTATTTATATTAATTTCACAACATGTGGAATTTAAGGAGAAATGCAGAATCTCTGGATTCACCAATAAAGATACAAAACATAGATTTTCGTTTGTTTTTTTTTTTACCGGCATCCTTTTTATGTATCTGCTGTTTGTTCAGTGTGGAGGAAAAAAAACATCCACTGGTTTCAAGAGAACAATCAAAATGTGTTTTGTTTTTTTGTGTGTTTTTGCTGCTCGGCTGCCAGAAGCAGCAGTTGGTTCAGGAAACGTGGAAAACCTCACATCACTTACCTACCCTCATTTTATCTGTACAAAACATGATTGAATTACATTTGACCTGCTTTTTCCTTGTGTGGCTAGTGTTGCTGCACCTCATTTGGAAAACCGCTGCTCTCTCTTGGTGGCCTGTTGCTGTAACGTACAGTACTATAGTGTAACTGGCGTGACGGTCGGGTGTCTAATAAAAGATCTTAACTCTTAATTACCTGTGATTTGATTGTGTTTTGTAAAAAAAAAAATACATAATTAGGTAAGATTTATGTTTAAACTGTACACGTGTTCCCTGAGAGAAGAGTAGAGATTGTTGGTGACGTCATCACAGATGGCCCGCCTCAGAAGGCACCGACGGTGACGTAATTGCGCCGCTGGCCTGGTCTGCGTTCGGCACGTGCGGTACGTCACCACCCAAATGAGGCCACGTGAGGAGGAAGGATAAGGGGATGTTGTACTGAAAGGTTGTTCTTAACGCTGTTATAAGTATTGTAAAATTGTATTATACTACATATTATGTATTATACTACTACCAAAATCGTGCGCTTATACCAAACAGCAGTATTATGTTTTGGAAGTTTTACTATTCTGCCTTCAAATTATCGTTTGTTTAGTCACTGAAGCTAGCAAGAAAGTTAGCTAAAATTGGTGCTAGCTAGCCAGCGAGGAAACAAGGAAGCGCTCCCTCCCGCCCTTTCCTCCCTTCTTCACCCCTCCCTTCTTTTGAGCATCCTCTCCTCACTACATCCTGAGTCATCTCACTGCTGCGTCCATCCACATTGTTTTCTTCTCAGGTTCGTTGTCATGACCCAGGTGGTTCCCACTCGTCCTGCTGCTTTGACAGGTGAGCTAAAATGCTATGCATCATTTAGGCAAAGTACACATGCAGAACAACAAACACCTGACAGGCATACCTCAGGCCAGCTAACGTTTGCATGGAGCTGTCTACTTTTATGTCATTTCTGTTAAACTGTTAAAAACTGTTAAACTTGTGCACTTGAATGTGTTGTGGGACTGTTTGTGCTGAAATGATGTAAAATCTTCTGAGGATGCAGAATACACTTAGATGTGTGTAAAATCAGACGTGCTATCAATACAGATATTCACTGTCAATCATAGGGTTTGCAAAATACAAGCTCTCAATCGATACTTTATTATGACCCCTGATCCCTGAGGCTTTAAGGCGGCGGATAATATGTGCAATTGCATTCGGACGCCATGTTTAGCATGTTGTCAACGCTTCATCGCAAACAAGCTTGCAGTCACGTTTTCCTCTCCGGTGTTTGTTGTTCTATTTTTACATCTGTGCCTATGAATCATGTTATGATTGCTCTCTCCAAACACACACAAAATGCAGCCCTAGCCCCGCCTCCCTCGCCCCTGCTGACCAATCGGAAGGCTTCTCCATCTCGAAGATCACCATCCGGTCACAGGAGCACCCTAGGTAATTGTTGTAGTTGATGTCTTGGTGGGGGGGGAAAGTGCAGATCAATATTCTTCCATTTTTAGGTGTGCGTCATGGAGTGCGCTTAGCTAAAGACAGACATGGCGATGGCGGAAAGACACAAGATGAGAAGTTTCAAAGCCTTCAACGTCTGCTCAAATCACCACAAAACCACTAGGGGGCATATTTACTTAAATACAATAATCATTCTTATTGTGAAATATTTATCAATGTTATCAAAATACTGTCATAAGTAGAACATAAGCACATGCGTGTGTATGTGTGTGTGTCCATAGAGCTGTCGGAGGCGTTGCAGGACAAAGAGCGGCGCTCTCGGCAGCAGCTGGAGCGCCGGGGCGAAGAGCGTGAGCGCAAGATGGCGGCGCAGAAGAGGAAGGAAGAGCAGCGCCGTCTGGCGGCCGAGGAGAAGAGACGACAGCAGCAGGAGGCGGACAAGGTCAGAGGTCACAGCAAGCTGGACAATTTGGAGTCGCTAATTAACCTAGCATGTTTTTGGAATGTGGGAGGGAGCCTATCCCAGCCGTCTTCGGGCGAGAGTCGGAGTTCACACTGGACTGGTGGCCAGCCAATCACAGGGCACATATAGACAAACAACCATTCATACTCATTCATACCTATGGACAATTTGGAGTCACCAATTAGCCTAGCATGTTTTTGGAATGTGGGAGGAAACCCACGCATGCACAGGGATTGAACTCAGGTCTTCTAGCTGTGAGGTCTGTGCTCTAACCACTCGTCCCCTGTGCAGCCCAAAAAATATATATATATATAATAGTATATTAGTATTAGTGTATATAGATATATATAATATAATAGATAGTAGGTCACAAGCTATATTAATGCAGGCATCATTGTTTTTTATCAATGAGTCTAATTACATTAATTAGAGGACAGCATTAAGGACGCCATGAAGTACGTGCTCGGAGGAAGAGGATGTTAAAGGGGACTTATTATGCTTTTTCAAAGCAAATGGCCGGTAAATAAGCATAATAGGTTCCCTTTAAACAATATTTGTTCACACTAACGACACCATTTAAGCGCCCAGCAAAGTGTTAACGAGCCCCCGAGGCTCTGTCTGGTCCTCGGTGGAGCGCCTTGTTGCCGCCATTGATTTAATGCCTCTGTTAGCATGCGTATATCCTGACCCACCCACCCCCATTCGCAAGCCAATGACACAATGATGGCTAGCTGTGGCGAGGGATGACATCAGCGGCGCGTTTACGGGAAGGAATGAGTCGACGGAGTGACAGGCACATATATCTTTTCAGATGAAAGGACGCCGCAGGGTCCATGATAGCAGTCAAGCTAACTTTCTCATTCATGTTATGTATTGAAATGTCACAAGTGCAGTCGGGGGTCAATTTTTGGCCCGCGACTCCTTTTTTTTAATTGGCCCAGTCTAAAAATAAAATCAATTCATAATTAATATGACATATTCTTAGATATTACACTACTGAACCCATTACTTTGTCACATTTAACAGAGAGGATGATTTATTTTGATAGCTTAGCATCTAGCATGTCAGCATCTTTAATGTGCAAAATCTATCAATCCACAAATGAAGAAATGTTTTACTGTGACGACCCGCTCGTTAGCGTATCATCATTTAACCTGCTGATGAATCTTCTGCCAGCTGACTGTGTCTACTGGAGGCAGGAGGGGTGAGGGGGAGGGGTGGGAGACAGCAGCTAGAGAGGGGGAGGGGGATGAGAGGTGTGCCGCGGTGCTCTCTCTCCCCGGTTATCGAACAAGCGAGCTGCAGCCCAAACAGACTAGTGGGACGGTGGTGAAGGGGCGAGGCTGCCGCTGCTAAGCTCAGATGCGGTTACCATGGCGCAGCCGTCACCCTGCGCATCGCCGGGCGTCCGCCGCCGTAGCGACGGCTCAGTGAGGGAGTGTCTCTTCTTTCCTGTGTCTGAACGCAACGAGCAGGAGAGGCTGGAGGGCCTTGTACGCCGGAGAGCCGGGGGCGCAGAGCGGAGGGGAGCAGGAGACGGAGCGGAGGCCCGGGAGCACCTGGATAACAGGCCTAAACGATGGACCTGGGGGGGACCGCCTGACGGAGTGGAGGGTGAGTGTGATGTGATGTGGATGAGGTGATGGCCTGCTAGAGGACGATGGAAGGTGAGGAGATAAGGAATGAAGTGATGGAAGGGAAAAAGGGTGTGGAGGCTGCAGTGGAGGAGCTGCTTTGTCTGCTCCTCAGCATGTCTCCTCCTCCTCCTTCTGCTGGCTGGATGTGGCCTTGGAAGTGTGCCACAGGTGTGTGTGTATGTGTGTGTTATTTATGTGTAGTTTAATTTCCACGCTGTCACAAAGAAGGGCAGCACAGCTAACCTTGGGCAACAATAACGACAACATGTTTATTTTTCCATCTGTTTCTGGAAAAAAAACATCCGCCACATCACTGCCGTTTTATCAGTGGCATCATGTGACCAAGCAATAGGCCGCCAGAGCTGTGAATTCTGCGGTGCATTCATAATGGCATCAATAATGCAGCCGGGCCGTCCTGGAGCTGACCTGGGATCAGACCCGCCCAGCGGGCCGTCGCGCTGCAGCAGAACCTCATCCGGCGCCGCCATTAAAGGACAGACACATGCAGGATGCTGTTTTGAGGATGGGAACATGTTCAGGGTGTCATGGCGGCGTGATGTAGGAGATGATGTCATAGTTTTTGGATGATGGAATACACGGATGCATGGAACGTGCTTCACTGGGTGGGGGCTCGCTATATGATTTAAAAAGGTATCGGACCTACACCACGGCTTCAGCTTGTGGTTCTGAGGCGTGTATGGTCGTTTGGATGCGGCCATGTTGGTTTTCCTGCATGCGTGCTAAACAGAAAACTGGGATGTTGGAAACGGCGACTAGGAAAAGCAGGAATTGGGACAAATGGACCTCATGGAGATTCAGTCGTCTGACATGACACAACAATGACGCTCTTTTCCTGGTTGTGTTTTTGTTTCCCATTTCCCAGTTTTATTGAATGCAGCATCAGATTAACTCTTACCCCTCCTGGATTGTGTGTGAATGATTGTGTATGTGTGTTGCGCACGTGCACAGGTGCTCGCGTAACGCTTTGCTTTGTCCGCTTTGCCTCACCTGTCGCCCAGGTAACCCTAAGACCCCGCCCTGCCACGCTGTTCAGCCTAATCAGCTCCCTGCTGCTTCAGCTTCCAGTGTCCACCAATCCCGTCACGGTACAGATCACATGACTCTGTGTGCCCCGCCAGCATGTCATGGGTGTTTTTTTTCCGGTTCTGGCCTCCATGTCTGTCTGTGCGTTTGTTTCTGGTGTGTTTGCTCCTGGTGCGCATACGTGCTTTTTCATGTCAATAATGCGCACAGCTGTGTTATTGTCATGTGACCTCTTATGTATGTTGTCATGAAGGTCTGCTCTGAGCTACCCTCCCCCACCTTCAACCCAACAAAGGAGGGCTGTGCCACTTCCTGTCCTCCTGCCTTTTACAATTACGCACACACACACACACATAAGTAATGTAATAAGTAATAATCATAAGTAATGTATTCAGATTTAACTGTTTAAGTACAGATTTCAGACTTTGAAGATGATGAATTCAATATGTCCAGTTCATGATTGTCATAAGAAATATTTATAGTCATTTAGGCTTGAATCAGGTCGTGTCGTATTGATTTTGTTTCATGATGAAGTACAGATTCTTCATCACCATCCCACATCGCCGTGGTAACATCAGTCATTTTGTGTCTCTTTGGATCAATGTCCCGGTACGGACGCCATTCCAGATGCGTCCCAGTGACTCCCAGCTCACTTCCAAGTGACTTTACTCTGACATATCTTTTATTTTCTTGCAGTCTGTGAATTCCTGTCCCCACCCGCCTCATCCGATCCACCAATGAGCAAGCAGCTGTCCAACTCGTCAACGGCCCTCCACTCAACAGAGACAGGTGAGGAGGTGGACGCATAGTTCCTCATCTCATCTCATGTGGATTCTGAAGTGAGTATTGTTGTGTGTTGGCGCAAACAGCTTCCCCCATCAACAAGCACAGACCTCACAGAAGTTCCTCCAACCGCAGGAGCATCGCTGCGTTCCCTGAGGAGATGTCTAAGGCCAAAACGCCCACGGTCAACACACACGCAAACACACACGCACACAATGTGAATGTCATGCTTATTTTCCAAATGTCACCCACAGGGGGAAATTCCGAACGCACCAGTTCGTAGCTCATCTTTTAGAGCCAATAGTAAGGGTTCCGCTACACCAAAAAGGTACCACACACACACACACACATACACATCAAATCAAATGCTGATGTGGTTCTTTTTCTTCCAGGATGCGGTCAAACAGGAGCCGGGCCCAGTCGCCCTGCTCCCCTGGCCAGTACCCCCCCTCCCCTCTCCGGCAGAGGGCCACAACTCCTGGCACCGGGGACGACAGGAGTCACGTTGAAGTCAAAGGTCACAGTACCCTGGACAGGAAGTCTGCCAAATCTGACCACTCTGAAAAGAAAATCCCCAAATCCACCAGCAGAGAACTGTGTGCAGGTGAAGAACTGAAAATGAAACTACAAACATGTCCGCCTTGATTTAATTCATGCCGCATCATGACCACGCCGTCCATGCGTTGTAGAGTCCCCAGGAACGCCCACAGGCCGGAGCGTCGGCGGCACCATGGATGCAGAGGAGGCGTCCAGACTGCTGGCTGAGAGACGTCGCTTGGCCCGAATACAGAAGGAGCAGGAGGAGAGACAGCGGCTGGAGGAGGAGCAGTGAGTGTGCCATCTGCTTTAAGAAGCTCCTAAATCCTGAGTGAGACTCCACTAGCTTAGACCTCCCGTGTCCCACCAGGCTAAGGGCAGAGGAGGAGCGCAGGAGGCAGCAGGAGGCCCGGGAGCTGCAAGAGAGAGCCGCACAGCAGGCGGAGGAGGACCGAGTCCGGTGGGAGGAGGAGAGGAGAAGCAGAGAGGAGGAGGAGAGGCGGCAGAAGGAACAGCGATGGAAGAACATGCAGGAGCAACTGGACAAAGAGGTCTGCTTTCATCAGTGAATCCGCTGGACCGTCTTGAATGACGTCTTGTTGTTCCTCAGCGGGAGGAGGCCTTCCAGCGAGCCCAGAAAGAAGCTGAGAGGAAGCAGAGGGAGCGAGAGCAGCTTCACATCCAGGAGGAACAGGAGCGGCTGCAGAGGAAGAAGGTGTGTGTCTGTGTGTCTCTTTGTTGCGTTTCTTCATCACCTCCATGTCTTCTCTCTCCTTTTGAAGAGAATTGAAGAAATAATGAAGAGAACAAGGAAGAGTGACGTGGACGCTCTGCCGGGTGCTGCAGGTACCATCTCATCATCTCATGTTTGAAGGGTGACTCAGCAGCTTCAATCTGGCTGAGAAAAACAGCGCCCCCTGCTGCACAACACCAGTATTACTACACCACACACAAGTAGACCAGATGTCTTCACACCAGCATGTTGTCATGTGTGTTAGCAGCATGTGACGTGAAGTCCGAGGCACCGCTCATCCTGGAGGATGACGTCCCGACACCCGCCGAGGCCCCCGTTATCTTACTTGGACCACTGGAGAATAAGAGCTTTGTGGACGAGTTGTCGGACGGAGTCCAGTCCATGGACGTGAGGTGAGGAGTCACGGCTACCATGCTAACACGCTAAGCTGTCTGTAAAGTCAGTCCCTTCTGTTGTTTCTGTAAGTTCTCTGTCTGTCTCCGTCAGTCCAGTGTCCCGGGACGAGCCGGCCAGCGCTCAGGAGTTTTCGCCGGTCGCAGACAGGACAGACATGATGGACCTGGACCCGGCCCAAGCACCCCCTTACCCCAAGCTGCAGGCCGGCAGCGGGGTGGGGGACCTTAACAAGAACCTTCTCATCCAAGCGTACAGCACCGCCGCCGAGTCCTCTCAGCTCATACACAGCATTGGACCCAGCGAGGTGGACGTGTGAGGTACATGATGTGACCTGGAGTGAACCTGCTGTGAGATCCATCATACACCACATCTTCTCTTGCCTTTTAGGAGACGTTCATCAGCAGCAACAATCATTCTTTCCCTCCAGGAACAACTGCTCATCATCCACCCTGATCAGCGTCCTGCTGTTGGACAGAGTCGGACATCATTTAGTGAAGACATCATGTAGCGTCACATCTAAACAGCTTCTAATCAATGACCTGCAAGCAAGGTCTTCTTATTTATGGATTAATTAACACACATTGCGTTGCATGTGATAGCTTGAGGGTTTGCTTGAAGGAAAAGTTTTGTTCTCTCGATGAATGAAAGAGCTCAGATATCATATAAGCAGTTGATCACTGAGGGAAATCCAGACACGCAGCCTCACTCATAGGCCAGGTTTAAGTCTAAGACTGTGGATCGAAGGAGAAAACGTCCACATCTTTACTGCCACCTGCTTTAATCAGCGTTAAACTCATGCTTTGGGACAAGTGTAAATACTGTAGATGTGACAGGGCGGCGCCTGGAAGAAAATAAAAAAACAAGCGTGTGGCTACGTGACATGTTAGCGGCCGTGCTCGTAGCTTCGTTCCTCGGTGGCTCCTGCGTGTTCCTGTCCACGCTGGTGTTTTTGATTCGTAGCCTGTAGCTTTACCTCCTCCGCTGCTCGTCACTGGACATTTTGTGGACACTCCACAGAGGAGGGCAGGAGCTAAAAATGTCACTTGACCTGTGATTGGTCAGCGGGCCAGGAAGTGTATGTTGTGTACTTGTGAGGCACAGACTAACCACGCTAGCTGCAGTGTGCATTATTATTATTATTACCACTACCCCACCCCACCACCACCACCAAAATATACCTCACCCGTTGAGAACACACAGCTCATCACCTCTGAGGCCTTCAACCTCTGTGCTCCATGACTTGACTTCCCGCTGGAGCTCCTGCTGCAGCACGTGCACCTGTGTTCCAATAGCGTCCTTGAAAGTAGCAACACAGGAAGAGGATTTTCTTCTCAGCGGCATTGCAAGAGCCACTAAGATATTCCATTAGAAGAGCGGGACTAAAATAACCATGTGTTGCTTGTACTGACACTCGTAAGGGAGTCAAACATCAAGACCACTTCATGTCTTCTACTACTACTACTACTAGTACCTGCAGCCTGGTTGAATATATCATTGTAGATGTAATGCATGGATTACTGCTAAAAATCACCAATAAACTTCATCAAAACCACTTGTGTCAATGAGGCATGATCAGGTTGGACGATACTGTACTCCATTCCATCTTTTTTATCATCTCCATCATGTGACTCTTGATGTTGGATCCAAATTTGATCCTTTAAACAAGTCAAAATGAGGCTCAGTAGTGGGTGTGGCCTCTGCGGGCCTGTATGAGCTCCCTATAACGCCTGGGCATGCTGATGAGGCGGCGGATGTTCTTCTGAGGGCTCTCCTCCCGGACCTGGACTAAAGCATCAGTCTGTGGTGCAACTTGATGTCCCTGATGTTCTCAATTGGATTCAGGTCTGGGGAACATGCGGGCCAGCCCATAACATCAATGCCTTCATGTTGCAGGAACTACTGGTCTACCATTGTCTTGCATTAGAAGGAACCTAGGGCCACAAGAGGTCTGAGGATCTCATATCGGTACCTCAGGGCAGTCTGGTCTTTTTTGCTTGTTTAAAGAATCAAAGTTATATGAGCCTGTAGTGGGTTGTTCCACTTTCATTTTGAGTAGAACTCCAATTCCAGACCTACAAGGGTTGATACATTTGATTTTCATTGATAATTTTGTGTGATTTTGTTATCAACACATTAAACTATGGAAAGAACAAATAATTTAATATAAATATTTCATTCATTCAGCTCAACAATGTGTTACTTTAGTTTTACCTTTATTTTTTGAGCAGTGTATTATTTTTACACTACAAACCGTATTGTGGATCCTACCCAAACTGATACCAGAGCTTTTCACATTTTTAAATAAAAGCAAAATATACTAGTGGCTTTCCCCAAAGCCCTTCTTTATCCCATCTTTAGTTGTGCAAATAAATGGAAAACAACTGGTAAACACATCATTCCTATCAGGTTAGCATCGATCAAATACTGATCCCGCCATTGGTATCGCTATTTGCATCCTCCCGCCCGCCCCGAGTTTGACCCGGAAGTGAATGTCTGTCGCTCGAGCTAAGTGCTGCGTCACACAATACCAAGGCGCACTCGGCCATTTTATGAAATAATTTAAGCGGCAAAACCATAAATATTGGTTTAAAATTATCCGAACGCGTGAAATAACAGGGCTGCCAACTAAATGACTTTGTGAGTTATTGTGATGTTTGTATGTGCTTCTATACTGTTGCTGTAGTCGAGGCTGCCCGAAGACGCAGGTAAGACGCTAGTTAGCATTTGTTGGTTTATCAAACGTGTTGTTTTAGTAGTCGAATTGTGCTTGAGGGCTTTGTTGAAGCTACTTTTGTGTAATTGAACACACCAAGGCAGTTTTCCAAAGGACTGCTATCCATTTGTGGCGGTGAGTGCGGGCTCTAGAAGACGCCATCCAATTTACCACGACGCAGTTGCATGTACATTTTATATATGCTATGGGAGACAATAAGTGAGCACAAAAACATGAAAGTAAAACAATAATGTTTGGAAACAAACATAATCTTGAGTGGGCTGATTATTTGCTAAAAATAACTTAAAGTGGGCATGTTATTCCCAGACAACAGGTGTGTATGGGTATGTTAAGACACCTGAACATAGCGCCAAATGCTGTGAGGAGTTGGAAGGACAAACTGCAAAATGTAGCCAAACTGTACGCTGAATGCGCTACTACTTCATTTTGAGTAATATTTGTGTACTTTACAGTTCTTGGGGAGATGTAACAGGTGTCCGTCGTGTTCCACCTGTACTGTGTTGACACCTTTTTCCTTATCTTAGAAGGTTGCAATGTCAAGACCAAGGTCTTCGTCACCTCAAAGCAGGTAGCTAGACTGACACCTAAAGTCATGTCACATGTTCTACAAATCACTAAAGTGCAATCTTCCGATATATTTCCTGTCCAGGAGGCCCTCGTGGAACGACCGTGGATCTTACAAGGGCTTTTCAGGATACAGTAAAAGTCGGTCTGACTGGAGTTCCGCTCACAGAGATGAAGATCACAGGTTTCGTGATAGCATGATCTCGGAAGGCCACAGAAGAGCCTCCCCACCTCCACAGGATGACATTTGGCGTCACCAGGATCAAGATGGGTATCACCGTGGGAGGCAATCACCTCGTCGTGATGCGATGGAGCGCCGTGTTCCAAGATCTCCTCAGCACGATGGAGGATCAGACACGGACAGACAAAGAAGAGAAGACATGCATTTTAGTAATAGGAGTTGGGCACCATGTTCTTCTCCGAGGTTCTCCAGGGAGCACTTGGCCCCTAATTCTCACTCGGATCACTCAAAAGGAGCATCGGGTTGGCGGCGGGAGGAATGGGGGCAGGGCGGCGGGCGGATCAGAGATGGCAGTCCCAGTGTCAGGTCAGATGAGCACAGAGGAGGCAGAAGAGAGAAGAACGCTGAGGGTCCTCACAGAAGCAGACCAAGAGAAGATCTGTGCCCCCCTTGGAAGAGGCCAAGAAGAGAAATGGAGCCTCAGCATCACAGCGGGTAAATCTGAAGCTAACTGAAACGAAAAAGGGAAGCAAGAAATCAGCTTTCGGACTTCTTCTCTTTGTGCTCTTTCACCAAACTTCTCAGTTTTCTTCTTTTCCTGTCCTAAAGTAACGTACATGATGAGATGATGTTGACCACTAATGTGTCGCCTCCTCTCGCTGTCGCAGGTTCAGATGGAACAACAAGGTCCTTGGCGAACCAGCCTTTGAAGGAGACCACCGCGGGGGTCCTCCATATAAAGATGCTCACGGATCAGGACCATTTGCGTTTGACCACGGTGACTACAACCGAGACAACTGGAAGCCACCCAAGCAGGAACATTTGGACCATGGAGACCATGACTTCAACCAACATAGAGACTCTGGTCCACGGAGCTCCTCGCAGGAGCGATTCAGGACATCAAATAACAAGCCTGATGTCCATGAAGATTCCCGAAGACGCCCCTTTGCAGAGAATTGGAGGGGAGACTATGAAAGCAGGAGGAGCCCACCGCCACAAGAGCGGGCAAACATCCCAAGATTTGCCAGACGACACGGTCCCACAACCCTAAGAGGTAGGGGTGGACCTCATTCTGCGAGAGAGAAGTTCAGTCGCAACCATGTCAGAAACGTCGGACCCCCGAAGTACCGGCCGAACTTTAATCACTTTTCCCGGGGGTACCATGGAAATGCTCCAAAGGATCAGCGAGTGGGATTCAAACCCCATGAGGAAGCTCTTCACTCAAATGACAAGGAGGAGAAGAAGGAGCAAAGCTGGACAGAGGAAGATGGACACTTGGAAGAGACCAGGGCGGCGAGTCTGGACCGACACCTGCGAGGGGACAACCCGGGAAAGGAGCAGAATTGGCCGGGTGACGGCTGGGAGGAAGAGAAGTCCAAAAACATGACGGTTGTAACGGAGGAAACGCTAACCATTAAAGTGGACATGAGCCGGCCGGTCCACAAAAGGTAACGTATTTAGTTTGATTTCAACCTTTCTTGTGAGTAAAAACGACACAGGAAGAGGAAAGGGAAAAACAGTTAGGGAAAGACGTGCCGGGAAGAGAGTTCGACATTGGGAATGACGACGACGATTAGGAGGACAGCGTGTGGCAGAATTGGAATGTTGACCACCTGTTAAACATCTCATCATGCCTTCTGATGTCTTCTCATGTTTCCTCATGATGTCATGAGCTACCCAAAGTGGTGCAAGAACATCTTCGACTTTGCCTGCTCCTGGATTCATGGGAATTCTACACATCTTCGCTGCAAGTGCTCTGAGGAACCACATCTATGGATGATTGGTGCACAAGAATCTGACAGCTGCTTCTCCTGCAACCACTTGGATGACTTGAAGGTGAACCATGGAAGGTGAGATGTTGTAAAGACTATTCGAGGATGAAATCAACATTCACGGATCATCAGGAGTAGCTAAAGGTGGCCTGGGAATCGGCGTCAAAGCACTCCTTTTATTGGGAATATAAATATGCAATGCACTTATTGGCCATTGGCTCAGTCAATTCCACAACATGGATCCTTCTGCTTGGGAATGAAAGACTGAGCGGGATGAAGTTGGTCTGATATGGCTAACCAAAACGCCGCCGCTGGTTGCGAGCGGCCATTTAACAACCAGGAAGCTCATCTCATTCAGGATGGTGCCCAGAGAGCTGGAAGCGTTTGTTCTGATTGCTTCACAGAGGACTTTGTGAGCAAGGCTGATGTAGCGCAGTATGGCTGAATTAGGAATCGAAAAGGAAAAGCACAAAATGGTCGCTCTTCTACGGAAACACATTTGTAAACATGTTACAAATTGCAGTCCTCATGAAAAGCATAATCGCATGAACTCATCTTTGGAGGATGCACGTGAGGAGAACCAGGAAGGAAAATGTTGTCATTCACTGATTGGACCACCAGGAGTATTCCTTCATTCATTAATGGAGTCGACCACATGAATTAAAGGAGTCGAACACATGTCCACATGAAGACATAACAAAGCAGAGGAAGGTTCAAGGGCAAACGTGAGGTTAAAGGCCCCTCACATTTTAAGCGTGGAAGAAAAGGACCTCTACTCGTGGTTGAAGTTTGGTTACATCATTGTCATTTTCCTGGAATGATGAAACGCCAGCAGCGGGCGGGACGAGGAGGAGCATCACAGCCACAAAACAAGTGGCGCTCTCACTTTTTTAGATGAGATCGAAGAAGGGGGGGATTGGAGCGAGCCCGTCTGACTTGGTGCCGCCCGTCATCTACTCGAGAGCCAGTGAAGGATGTTCTATTTGCGTCTCTTTGTAGAATGTGAAAGAGAAATCCTCCGGTGTGGAAAGAAAGTGTCTCCCAAACAGGTGAAGAACATGGAAGAGAAACACTCCAGCGTGGAAAGAAAATGTCTCCCAAACAGGTGAAGAAGGTGGAAGAGAAACACTCCAGTGTGGAAAGAAAATGTCTCCCAAACAGGTGAAGAAGGTGGAAGAGAAACACTCCAGTGTGAAAAGAAAATGTCTCCCAAACAGGTGAAGAACGTGGAAGAGAAACACTCTAGCGTGGAAAGAAAATGTGCCTCAAACAGGTGAAGAACATCAGAGAAACACTGCAGCGTGGAAAGAAAGTGTGTCCCAAGTGTGAACAACATGAAAGAGAGATGTTCCAGTGTGGAAAGAAAATGTCTCCCAAACAGGTGAAGAACATAGAAGAAAATGTCTCCCAAACAGGTGAAGAACATAGAAGAAAATGTCTCCCAAACAGGTGAAGAACATAGAAGAAAATGTCTCCCAAACAGGTGAAGAACATAGAAGAAAATGTCTCCCAAACAGGTGAAGAACATAGAAGAAAATGTCTCCCAAACAGGTGAAGAACGAGAAAGAGAAACACTCCGGTGTGGAAAGAAAATGTCTCCCAAACAAGTGAAGAATATGAAAGAAAATGTCTCCCAAACAAGTGAAGAATATGAAAGAAAATGTCTCCCAAACGGGTGAAGAACATGTGGAAAGAAAATGTCTCCCAAACAGGTGAAGAACTTGTGGAAAAATGTTCCAGTGTGGAAACAAAATGTCTCCCAAACAGGTGAAGAACGTCAAAGAGAAACACTTCAGCCTGGAAAGAAAATGTCTCCCAAAAAGGAGGAGAAAATCTTGGCGGGGGATGCCACAGAGCCGCCAAGAAGCAAATGGTTGAAAACTGGAGCGAATGTGTCTCATCACAGGAAGTACATCAAGCCTTCATGGATGTCAGGAGCCATATATTCACCTTATGGTTCATGCTCAAGCGTGTGAGTGTGGGTTAGTTTGTGTAGGAAAACTAGGTCATGAAGTATTGACCTAGTCAGGTAAGTAGGTTTGTTTGGGGTTTTTTTGGAAAAAAAACAAACCAGTGTGCTAAATAAGTTTGGCCACGCCCCCATGCCTCCCCCATCTCATCATTCCTCACATCTTTCTCCTTATCTCCGTCCCTAAATCTTCCGCTTCCATCTCGACCTTCCCTCCCCCTTTTGCAGCAGCACGCTGTCTTATTCTGCAGATCGCCAGCTCTCTCTAGACCTGGTCAACGTGGGGCGCCAGCGTCTGGACTTCTTGCCCTCCTCAGCAGAGCCGTCCGGGAGCACCCAGGAAGGCACCGTGCACACTGGAACGTTTGCACAGGAAATCATCACACTGGTGCACCATGTCAAAGGTCAGCGTGTCTCGCATGGCGTAACGTTGGATGCATAAGAGGAAGTTCCAATGTACTTTGTCTCCTGCAGAGCTCTACTTTAAAGGCGAAGGCATAACGCTGAACAAACGCTTCTCCGCTCCCCAAAAAAGCAGCCACAGTGAAGAAGAGAGTGTGGGGATGACTTTGGACCAGAGGTTTTCGTCCAACCAGTACGCCACCCACCGTGATGTCGGAATTCTGTTTTAATCGTCCACTTTTGACTTGAGTCTGTGGCCTCTCTCTGCAGCTTCAACTCCAACGTGCCTGCAGAGCCTCAAGACGACCTCTTCCCCCACGTAAGCAAACGTGCCCGGCCTTCTCTGACACCACCAGACTTGTGTCGACATCATGTCGCCACGTTTGCGCACAGCAGCCCACGCATGGACCAGGCGACCTGAGGCACGATCTGGAGCGGCGGCGACAGCAGCGTCTCGATGGCGTGACCATCACCATACCGGGAAGCGGCCAGCGAGGCGCACTAAGCACGGTGAAGTTCTGCGGCGATGATGTGATGATTCCGGAAGTGCAGGGTTGGGAGCCCAACATGGTGAGTCTGAAAGCTGGCTTGACCTTTCATGTGGCATATGGGCCGCCAAACTTTGACCTTCTGTCTGTAGGGTTCCAGGAGAGGAGGAGCTCCTCACAGAATGAACGCCGGTCCGCCACAAAGGTACATGAACCGTCAACCCATGAGGGGCCAGAACCAGTGCAGCAACGCAGGTGACTTAATGCTCGAATAGTCCACACTAACTAGATGTCACCAAAAAACATAAAGGCTCCAATTAAAAACTTTTGTACCCAATAAAATCTAATTAGCATAGGAAAAAATGAAAACCATGTGGCTGTAGGCAACCCCCGATGTAGTGTTTGTTTAATTTAGCAATATGGCATGAGGTGCATTTGAAGTATCCACCATGTGTGCTCTTGAATGCAGTTAAAACAGCGGCTACTGCCCTCTAGTGGCTGCTTGTAAGACGGTCCTGAATTAGTTCTACCTTGACCCTCAACCTGGTGAGGCTCAGTGAGTCGCTTTTAGAAATCTTTTTCTGTCTCTCGGTTGTGTAACAGCCTCAGTAGAGCCCTTGACCTTTGACCTAGTGACTGTTTCCCTGCACCGTGGAGCTCGTCCAATCCCATTTCCTGCGCTCGCTCGTCACTGCCCACAAGGCAAAAAAAAAAAAAAAACCTCCTCCACTGTTGTGTTTGAGGGCTGATCCGCATTAGTCGCCGCCTCTTTGACTTAACCTGAATGTCTTTTTCCCTTCCTTCTGCTTTGTGTGTGTGTCTGTGTGTCGCCGCCGTCGCCGCCACCCGCAGGTCCCAACTGGTGATAGCCAACCCACCGTTGGCTCGGAACGCCGTCTGCCGACCCGCTCAAGAAGATGCCAACAAGTGGCTGTCATCACGTTTTGTCTGCTTCACCCTCATGTCTTTGTATGTCTTTCCCTTTCTTGTCGTATCTTTTCGCTCTCCTTTGTTTCGACACATTTCAACGCTGAAATCGTTAGCTGGTAGCAGATCTAGTTTATTTAGATCTGACGCATTTAAAAGTTATAGGAATAAATGAAAAAAAAATCACCCCAGCTTTTGTGTGGTGTTTGTAAACGGTATAAATGATACAGTTGGAGAGCTTGACTCCGCCTCCAACACACACGCTACGTCGTAACACACAGGAAGTAATGACTAAAGGCACAAACAAAGTAAAAAAACAGCAAAATAGAATCTGGAAAACGTGATACAAAATAAAAACCTTAGTGTAAAATGCAGCCTAGTTGGCAAGAAGTAGGTAAAACGTCTTTAACTGCGTTTCAGTCGGCGCACTTCCACACTTCAGTACCCGGATGTTAAATGGTGAGCCCGAACCACGATCAAATCAAATGCAAGTGTGGAGGTGTGCGAATTGAAACATAGCCGTTCTTTCGGTCCACCGACATATCCACCATGCAATGTGACTTCCTGTATTCACAGAAGTCTCTTATGAAGGGTGAGAAGGCGGCAGTGCCCAGGGGTGGTCCAGGCGGGGGGGTGTGCAGTTAAAGATGGGAATCGCACGACAACGGCCTGAATGCCACTTCCGTGTTCTCCTCCATGATGATGTCAAAGCGGCACATCAGCGGCCTAATGGAACGCAAAACATCAGTTACCCATGGCTGCCTGTCACCCTTCTGGTCTCGAGGCCGTCTCCACTTCCACTCACCTTTCTGGCCGTTCCAGCGCCGTCAGTCGTATCCGCAGCAGTCTGATTTTGTAGCGTGGGCCGATCACATTGCCGGTGTTGATGCGTAGGGAGATCTTCTGCACGTGCGGCAGGTCCTCATCGAACTGGGCCAGGAGACGCGTGGACGTGAACTGCTCGAAGCGCAAGAGTTTGCTGTGGAGGGAGGTGTGATGAGACCACGGTGGATACATGTATTAGAACCGGGGGGTGCTTACTGGTCTATCCGGGCCTCAGTAATGGTCCTGCCACTGTGCAGGCGGATGTAGACCACACCCCAGCGGAGGTACTGGTTCCACGTCACCATGTCCACCCTGTAGTTGAGTTCTGGCACACATGTATAACAAGCACTTTGAGAATCCGAATTGTTAAAGGTAAATAGAAGTCATGTGACTCACTTCTATAGGGGAGGGTCGCTGTGGTGCTGAAGAACACTTTGGTCTGCCCCAAACGCAGGAGGCTTTCACGCCATTGGCTGACGTCGTAACCTGAGAGGAAAAGTATCAGCCCATAAAGTCCATGACTGTAAGACAATACTCCATTTTTAATGCTCACCGAGTTGGGGGCAAGGGGCGGGCTTAAAGGCCTCACACTGCATGCACCGCCCATCCAGGAAGTCGGCATAGGAGGAGCACGGGTAGGCGGTAAGGCTGCAGGTTCGGTTGAGCGCGCACAAGTACAAAAACATTGACCGCTGGTGGTCACACACGAAATAAGACTTTCCTGTAGAGTGGAGAAGGGGGTTCATGCCGCCGCCGACAAGACGGTGTGTTTATGTGCTTACCGGCAAATATGGTTTTGGGGCACCCTGGTTGGTCCGCACCCCCGTTGGCGTAGAAGTCAATGTGACCGTGAGCGCCTCGCAGGCCAAAAGCTGCAGCACAGAAATTAGGGAGCGTGTGTAACCACAAAACTGGTTCTGGTTTTGGGAAGTGTTGTTGGACTCACAATCCATGTCTGTATGCAGCACGTCAACAAACATGGCGTCCGATGGGTCCAGCCTGTCGTCTGGAGTGGCGCTAGTGAAGAGGGGCCCCGCCGGGTCCAAACCTGGACCACAGGCAAACAGAGTTAATCTTACAGTATTGCAGGCAGCGCATGTGAGATTTTATTTTTATGAAGTACCTGTGATGCGTCCAAGCTTTCCCTTTAGGTTGGCGCCCACATACCCAGCCAGGTGAGCCCCCAAACTGACCCCAATGAGGTGAAGTGAGCTCAGCGTGGCTCCTTCCTCCTAAGGACACATTCCATCTTGAGCTCCCATTTGCTGCCATGTCCATGTGAAGGCTCACCTGCATGCTCAAGATGAACCCTGTCAGGTTGTAGGCCGCCTCCCTGGTGTAGCTAACGGCGGTGATGTAGTTGAGATTGGCGGCCCCCCGGTTCCAGTCCACCACAATCACGTTCATGTCCTCCTGCTTTGCCAGCAGGCGCACGAGGTGGTCGATCCAGATGGGCGGCGCCCCCGTGGGGCGGTAGCCGTGGACGATGAAGGCGGTGGGACGAGAGAGGTTGAAGAGCGGCTGCGAAGGGAAGAGGTGGTGATGGAGTTCGCGGCCGCAGTCCAGGTTGGAGCGCGTGTAGAGGAGCAGGCGCACGTACAGGCTGGTGCCCATGAAGCAGTGGGACAGGTTCAGGTCGGTGAAGTTGTCGCAGGGATCATCGGCACCCGATTCCTCCCAGCCTAGACCAGGCATGTGGAGAACGAGACTTACAAGTCGGGTATGCAGTGTCTCTTCTTTATTGTTGTTAATTTGTTCCTATATGAGAATTTCTGCATAGTAGGATTCCTTATTGATAAATTACCAGTAAATATTTTTGTACTGTGAACAAAGGAAACCTGTTCACAACATATTTTAGCAGTATTTGAGCTCTCGAGACTGGTGTGGATTCACCTTTTACACTCGTATTAACCAATGAAGAAGCTACAATGCTCAGGTGTGAGTGGTGGCGGACAGGAAGTTTCGGTTTAGCTTGTGAATAGCAGGCATCTGCTGCAGTACATTCATTTTATAGCTCAGTGTGTTCCATAGTTTTATCCCATGTATTAATATGTTAATTAAATACCAATAGAATCGACAAACGTTACTACATGATGAAAAAAAAACCCCAATCCAAAGTCCCGGTCTCGAGTACGTTTTATGGGACACTGGAGGTACTCGGGTGCGACACTGCCCTCAATCGGATCAGCCTGCTATAAAAACACCTCATCCTTCGACGCAAGAGGTGATTAGTGTAGTCAATCAAAGCAGGGGGGTGGGACCACTGCAGGGAGATGGAAGTAATTAACGCCATTACTGTTACTACTTCACTAAGAAGTTAGATTGCATATTCTGGGAATGTTTTTCGGATTTTCTATTTAAGTCGTGTTGCAAAAAATTGCCATCTTACCTTGGCAGAGCACGAGGACTCCCAGCAGACCCAGGTGTCTGCAGGACAGCATCCTTTCGAGTTTCTCAGGGAATGACAGCGAGCGGCGTTCCTGGTAAGATCGGGCTGAGCCTGTTGGTTAAGAAGGCAGGGAAGGCTCCTTGTGGGAGGAGCTAAAAGTAAGAGTAGGAGTCGGCTAATCACATGGCTTATTTTGCACACCAGTAACACCATGTCCGAGCATGCCCCTGCTGGTAGCTGGAGGTATGACATGATACGGTTTTGTCGGGTTTGGTTTAGGCCTATCCAACTAAGGGTGCTTGTGGTCCACAAAAGATGTCCGCGAAGTAAAGGGAGAACTTGCCTGGTGGTCCCGCAACGATCTCCATCCCAGATTAGTGGCTGTGAGGGTTATTAATAGCTTCCAAAGGCGGCCCTGCCCTCTAGAATCGGCACCGACACATATAATTTAGCTTGCAGCATGCTGGGAGTACTTCAAAGCAGCTGGCATTGTGAGGTCCGCGTGAAGTCATCACACTGGGACACTCTCAAGTCTTCACCATCTTGAGGACTTTGTCCAGAACTTGTGGACAGCCAGATAACGGATCAGGGAAAAGGTCACAATGTTCTGGCTGCCAAAGAGCTTATTAGTTGAAGCAACCCCACGTCACATACACAAACGTCAGTCACATGACTTGGCAAAGATAGGAGAGCAGCGTGGAAGAGATTAGAACATGAGACGTGGGTCTGATCTTATTTTGAATGGAAACTTAATTGATCTGCAGATGATTGACAGTCTGCAGCATCTTCTGGCTCTTTTAAAATAAAAGGCACTCAGGTTAGTTAAAAAAAACAAAACAAACATATAGATTATTTTACAGTTGTGGTTCCTTAACAGTACTGCTGCTGGTGATGGTGTCCATTAGTTCTGTAGGTAGCAAGACGACCAGGACGTTGGTGCTGCTTCGGGCTGAGGCTGCAGGTATCTCAGGTGGAGCGCCACTGGAGGGAGATTGGACGCCGCCTCCTTTAAAGCCTCAGACGCCTTCGCTTCCCCTTCGGCTGCTATCATCATGGACACAACATGAAAAACGTTACTTTCAACTACATGTTCCCTTCACGTCCACCATGACTTGAAATGCGTCACATGACCTTCACTTGAACCTATAGCGGCTCAGCCTTCACACAGATGGCGATGTCAGGTCAGAGTGGGCCGGCAGACCCAACAACATCAATCTGTCCAGGCGGCAACAGACCGACAGATTGTGGTACACTACTAAAAGACCAGACTTCTTTTCTGGTACCTTGGCTCTCGTTCCTTCCTGGAAGCTGCAGACTCTGAGGCCAGACAACACTGGAGACCGGCAGGGAAGCGCAGGTTCGTCACAGCGACCCGCTCCACCTGGACACCCCAGCAGCACTCAGCACCATCTGCAGGAGAAGACAGGTATTGCATGCATTCCCACAGAATTAATATCATTAGCGTTCAGTCCAACTGTTTTTACCGCCATCTATTGGGCTTGAGTGGAACAGCAACATTGGGAAGACCAGAAAGTGAAGAGTTTTTTTTAAGTCTAGAAAGACAAGCACATACTAGTAACGTATAATTAAATAATACTTAATTACACATAAGTATAATTAAAT
This sequence comes from Doryrhamphus excisus, assembly GCF_037039965.1. Classification (NCBI taxonomy): domain Eukaryota; kingdom Metazoa; phylum Chordata; class Actinopteri; order Syngnathiformes; family Syngnathidae; genus Doryrhamphus; species Doryrhamphus excisus. Next base: position 20,484,757 of record NC_136363.1, read on the forward strand.
TATACTTTATTGTCTATAATGATTGTTACAATACACGTTGCTAAACTGCACACCATACTAAGCGTTTCGTGTCAGTAGACTCTCATATCCCCCCCCCTCTCTATTGCTGACTTGGTTTGTTCCTCCTCCGGTTCGAAGCTGCGAGCGGGAGGAAGTTGCCGCCGTGTTGCCGGAAGTTGATGTCCATTCAAAGGCATAAAGTGGCTTCAAAGTAGCTCGAACTGTTATAACTATCTTGCTTTTATTTTATTTCGGCGTTGAATAGAACTAAAAGTCGTTTTAAAAGCTACACGTGCTATTAAACCAACTTTTTGCTAGCTCACCGTGTTTTTAACTTGGACGACGGGAATCTGGGGCACATTTAAGTTCTGTTTAGTGACATTAAGTGGGTCGTCGTTCTCCGGGATGGACGTGACGACAAGCTTGAAGTCTCTTCTACTCGCCATACAGCAATATGGAGAAGGCAGGAGCGCTCACAATGCTGCACAGCTCCTTAAACAAGTGGAGGTAATTATCTGTTTTTTCTGCAATATATATGACTTATGTACTGTACTGTATTTGCATGCTAGTATATAGCAGGACTTAATCCCTGAGTTTATAACGATATATCAATACGCACGATATATTTGGACACATATAGAGCAAAAACACATATTTGTGAAAATAAACATATATAAGAACGGAAAAAATATTGTATTCCAATACAATACTACCCTGATATTGATATTTGGATCGAGCCTTCCGCCTTAACCATATAGTAGACTTGATAGAATCAGTCTATTGATTGGTAATGTTGTTTCTGTACGCCTACTAATATATAAAGTAGTATACTTAAGTGGTACCATTGGATAATAGCAAATGGAGGAATGCAGTGTTTCCTATACTGTCATTTATTTGCAGTGGCCCACCACAAATACATTTTGTGCTCCCTTCCAAGTGTCACAAGTGTGAATGTTTGCAGGAGATTTCTGCCCTCAAATGCGAGCAGCTGCTGTCCTCAGGCCAGCTTTTACCCACCGAGTGTGTCCGCAGCCTGGTGGAGCTGACTGGGAACCCAAACACATGCCCCACCGTGGCGAGTGCCATCATCTCCCTGCTGGCTCAGCTGGGTACATTCTGGCACTGTCTCATGTGACTCATTAAAATATGTGTTAAACTGGCCTGTCCATCATTTTCAGCTTGTGATGATGACAGCAGAAGGATACTTCACAGCAGCTTCAACCTCACCAGCATCATGGCATCTGTCATACATCGGCACAGCACCACGCCAGAAGATCCTTTGGTACTGCAGGTTAGACCCCTGCCGACCTCCATTTTGTTTCTGTATAAATAAGGCGTGTTAAAGCATGTTCATCTATGGCAGCACGGTGGCCTAGTGGTGAACATGTCTGCCTCACTGTCAGATGTGTGCTCTGTATTTGGCTGGCGACCTGTCCTGGGTGTCAATTTGATCCCTCATCGGCGCATTGTTATTCCAGGCTGTATCGCCATAGTAATACCGTTTCCTATGACCACTTTAAGAGTCTACAGTTGCTGCAGAAGCTGACCTACAGCACCCGTGTGTTCCCGTCCACCAGCTACATTCACGAGCTCATCGGCTTCCTCATGACCAACATGTAAAAACGTTAGCAGATACGCAGCGAATGTTTCCTGCCTGCCACTCACATGGATCTTTTCCGTCTCAGCCACTCCCAAAATGACGACATCACCATGCCGTGCCTCGGCCTGATGGCTAACCTGTGTCGGGACAACCCCACGGTGCAGAGTCACATCAAGTCACTGGTGGGTTTTAATTAAGCAATGTCGCTTGTTGTTTCATCATCTTATTTTGCAGTAAATCTCTTTTACATCCGTGTGACCTCTTGCAGGATAACATCAAGCCCTTTTATCGAACGCTCATCAACTTTCTGGCTCACAACAGCCTCACTGTGGTGGTCTTCACATTGTCCATTCTGGCTAGCCTCACTCTCAACGAGAAGGTTGGAGAGAAGGTGGGTGCTGAAGCGGTCGCCATGCTGGTTTGTTTGTTACACAGGTGAAAATCTTTTCCTGACTCATGGTATGTGTCTTTGTCAGCTGTTTGATGCCAAGAACATCCACCAGACCTTCCAGCTGGTCTTCAACATCATTGTGAACGGCGACGGCACTCTCACTCGGAAGTACTCTGTGGACCTTTTGGTTGATCTCTTGCAGAACCCTAAAATTGCAGATTATCTCACCCGGTACCACAATCACACACACGCACATTAAGGTCGGATGTGTACAAGCAGTGTCATGAGCCAGGTGTGTTGTGGTCTCACAGGTATCAGCACTTCTCAGCATGTGTGTCTCAGGTTTTAGGACTGCTGCAGTTAAAGGATTCTGACTCTGCGGCCAAGGTGAGTTGTGTGTAATTAGCTTTGTTTTGTCTTGAACTGTGAGGAGTTGATCACATGATCACTAAAACACCTGACTGTTTGGTGGCGACAAGTCTTGATATTGAAGAAGATTCAGTGTTTGTCAAGTCATGTTGTGGGTCTGCAGGTTTTGGATCTGCTCCTCGCCATGTGTGGTGTCTCGGGCCTACGTCCGCTCCTGTGCCAGGTCCTGTTCAAGCCAGCCGCGCCCAAACTCAGGGCGACGGGTCGTAGGCAGGGGGCGGCGCTTGGCGGAGAACCCATGGCGGAGCCGGGGCTGGCACTGGTGCAATGGCTGAGCTCGCCTGTGGAGGGCGCCGAGGGTTGCTCACTGAAGGCTCTGCAGCTCTTGAAGGACCTGCTGGAGGTAGTTAATACATTAATAGTTCATTTTTAATACAGTTTTCATAGCTCCCTCTGCTGGTAGCTGCATTGATGTTCGTTTTGCGGTCTTTCTATCCAGGAGGCACTGGGAGCCGCCTCCGTGTCCGATGGCGTGCGCAGCTTCGTGGAAATGCTCCTTCCCGTCCTGCTTGGCTTCGTCAAAGATGCGGACCCCGCCCACAGAGACGCTCACCTGAGACACCACTGCGAGCGCATCACTCATGTCAACGACGTGCTGCTCGATATCCTCGCCGTCACGCCGTCGTCGGCCTCTCTGTGTTCCTTGCCACGTGTTTCTTGTTCATCTAAGCCTTAACTCGTCCACTCATGTGCGCTGAGGACGCCACGCGGGCTCTGGTGTCCAAGCAGGTGAGCGCTCAGCTGTGCCTCTCACAGGTGGAAATGCTTCTTGCCGGTTGTCATAGCAACAACCCTCCCGGCTCGGACAACAACAACCTCAGGTGAGTGAATGGTGCGTAAAAGTCCTCCACAGTGGACATAACACGTGTGTACGTGTGGATAGTCAGGTCTGTGCCGAGGCTCTGCTGAAGACGTTGGAGTTGATGAGCAAACTGAGGCAGCAGGTGAAGGACATGGAGACCAGCTTCTATCGCACACTTCAGGTAACCTCCATCTTTCTCCCCGCCATCTTCATCCTACGGTAGTCCTCACAGCCCGCGTGTCCATCTGACAGGACCAGAGGATAGCCACGCCCCTCTCTCAGGCCCTGACCTCTCATCACAGGGAGCACGTGCAGACCGGCCTCGCTCTCTTGTTAGAGGCCACGGCCCTCCCGGACTTTCCGTCCCTGGTGTGAGTGTCCAGTGATGTGTAAAATAGTCCTAGTGTCTGCGTATATAGTCCTGATTTCTCCTTGCAGACTTGGGGAAAGTATCGCCGCCCGCAATGCTTACCGCCAAAGGGAGGCTGACTTGTCTATCAAGCGCATCGCAGTACAGGACATCCCTGCTCCTTCTGCTCTTCCTTCTTCTCGCATCAACACCAGTGGCCTGGAGGTGTCCAGCGCATCCAGTAGTGGCGTCCACAGCCTGGTGGACAAGCTCCACAGTGGCTTGGAGGTTAAATTGATATCCTGTCTCTTAGTCAACTTCCTGGTTGCCACTTGTACTCACAAACTGACCCATGTCTCCTTATAGCTGCAGGAGCAGGCGAAGGACGGCCATGTGTCTGACATCATTGACGTTTATGAACAGAAGCTCGCTACCCTCGCTGTGAGTCATGAACAAGCCCCGTTTTTTAATCATAGCCACGTTTCCAAGTGTGGTCCAGCTGGAGGTCCTGCTGCCAAAAGTGGCAACCACAAGATGATTCCATGTTTTTCCAAAATGATGTTCTTGTTGTCAGTCCAAGGAGAGTCGCCTCCAGGACCTGCTGGAGGCGAAAGCTGTGGCGCTGTCTCAGGCTGACCGCCTTATCACTCAGTATCACTTCCAACGAGCTCAGGCCGAGGCCGAGGTGATGTTTGCCCCCCACCCACCCCACCAAAACTTCTAAAGGCGTGACCCTGCATGATGAGTGATGATTATCTGATCTGGAACGCAGGCTCGTAAGCTGGCCAGTCTGCTGAAGGAGGCGGAGCGGCGGCGAGAGGAGCTGCAGGGTGAGTTGGGTGGCCAGCTTGAGGAGGTGAAACGCTCCAAGGCCGACATGGAGGAGCTGCTGCAGCACAACGCGCGACTGCAACACGACTCAGAGGAGCACCAGGCCCTCAAAGGAAGCTACAACACCCTGCTCAACAGGTGAGAACACGGGACCCTACCCGAGTGGAGGCAATAATCGCAGTACATCATTTTCTCTGCGTGTCAGGTTTACCGAGAGCGAACGGATCCTGAGAGAGCTTCAGGCGGCTCACAGCAGCCTCGCCAAACAGCTCGACACGCTGAGGAAGAACCACGAAGCACTGCAGCAGCAGCACGACGGGTATGCAGCATTTCACCTCATTTTTTTACCTCTAACCTGGCTCACTCGGACTCCTCACTGTCGCCAGGACGGCGTCATTGCTGCAGGAGAAGGAGAAGGAGATGACGTCATTGCGTTCAGATCTGCAGCTGAAGGAGGATGACATCGAAGGTGAGATGAAAAAAAACCTCACAAATTTGTGGCGCCACCTGCAGGTCATATTGGGAACAACTAAGTAAGATGAGTTGTCATTGTTAGGTTTGCAAGGTGAGCTGCGGGCACACGGTGAGAAAGCCAGGGTCAAGGAGCAGGAGAGGAGGGAGATGGAGGAGATGTTGGACGTTCTTAGGAAGGAACTCAACAAGACGGAGCAGGCCAGAAAGGACGCTAGCATCAAGGTAATAAGGTGTAATGGTCATTTTTGTGATTCCCAGTATAACTGGAATCGAAGCATTATCCTCACAAGGGTCGCGGGGGTGCTGGAGCCTATCCCAGCTGTCTTCAGGCGAGAGGCGGGGTACACCCTGGACTGGTGGCCAGCCAATCACAGGGCACATATAGACAAACAACCATTCACACTCACATTCATACCTATGGACAATTTGGAGTCGCCAATTATGTTTCCAATTCCAATGTTTTTGGAATGTGAGTCCGGGGAGAACATGCAAACTCCACACAGAGATGGCCGAGGGTGGATTTGAACCCTGGTCTCCTAGCTGTGAGGTCTGCGCGCTAACCACACGAATGCCGTGCAGCCACAGGGGTCACAATTAAAATTCTTTAAAAAAAAAAGATAATGAAAACGGTATATTCCAGGCGTCGTCTCTGGAGCTTCAGAAGAGTCACCTGGAAGGCAAACTGAAGCAGAAGGAGGATGAGCTAAGTAAGCACTCCGCCATGATCGCCATGATCCACAGTCTGAGCAGCGGCAAGATGAAAAGCGATGTCAACCTCTCGCTGTGAGACGCACAACACCACCACAATGGAAAAATGACATCAACTTTATATTAAACATCACATGATGATTTCTTTACAACTGTTTTTTTTCCTATGTTTCTATTTAAATAACATGTTTTGTATCTTTTAGTATTTGGTCAATAAATGTTGATAAATGTGTTCTTTTGTGTAGCGATTCAGTACCCAAAGAGACCTATGTATAGACTAGAATTGTGTTAATTTGAGTTTTATTATCTCTTATGTTTAGTTTGCTTTCAATGAGGCTGTTTAATGTTTGTAATTGTGAATGGTGAATGGAGCTCAAAGGTTATGGAGGTCTTAAAGGAATAGAAAACAGGTAAGAAACTTCATGAAAAGTTCAGTCATTGTTTTTGTCACGCCACAGAACATTTAGGTGTTGGTGGTGGCGCTGGTTGTTGCCTTCTATTTTCTGCCGCCTGTGTTTCTGCAGCTGCCGGCTGTCAATCCAACGTGCTTTGGCAGAAGGTCAGCGGGCGGAAGGACGAGGGAGCGTAACCACATTTGACAACATTTAAGCTCGACATGAAGCCTCGACATGCTGCCGCCTCCGCTGCTGCTGCTGTGTTTCTGTTCTCACTGCTCTGGCCTGGTCAGTAATGATACGTTTATTTATTATTTTTTCAGTTAGCAGTACTATCAGATCAGTCAGGGTGTACTTTGGTTAAATCACCCAGGAAGGGTTTTTTGTTTGTGCTTAACTTCTGTAGAAAAGTCCAAAAACTCAAATTTGAATGAAACATACTGTGTGTGTGTGTTAGAGATCCAGATGGTGGTAGTTCTCTCACAATGACTAATGTATAAGCCTTGGTGGAGGTATTTTTTGTGTGTGTGTGTGTGTGTGTGTGTGTAGTGGATTAAAGCAGACTTGTAGGCCGAGTGGAGGCAGCTGCCGTGAAATTGGAGCTCGCCTTCTTTCTTTTCTCTACCGCTTTGAAACAAACTAAAAAAGTCACATGATGGAAAGTGATGGTGTTGTTCTTCAGGTTTTGTGGTCTTTGAGTCTTCTCAAAGTGTCTTTTTTTTGGTATGACTCTTTGCAGGCTGCTGGTGCAGGAACGAGGAGGAACGTCTCATCAACTTCCTGTTCAAGGAGCGCGCCTACAGCAAGGAGTTGCGTCCAGTGCAGAGACAGCAGGACGCAGTGGACGTGTACCTCGCTCTCACCCTCTCCAATCTTATCTCCTTGGTAACCGGAAGGATGGATAGATGTACAGGACTTGTGTTTGGCGCTCATGCAGCTTCTGTGTTCCTTTCCGTAGAAAGAAGTGGACGAGACGTTGCTCACCAACGTTTGGATCGACCATGTGAGTTTGCATGGAAGATGCTTCTTTTGTGTCTTGGTGAAAAAAATGAGTTGCAAGTCGTCTAATCATGGACACTAAGGGACTGTTTTTCTGGCAGATGTTATCGTTGTATTCACAAAGAGATTTACATTACACCCCTACTTTTAATAGATGAAAACCCTTTTTTATCTGTAAATAAATGTCGCTCCGGATTATAAGTCGCACAAGGCCAAAAATGCATAATCAGGTAAAAAAAAAAAACATACATAAGTCGCACTGGAGTATAAGTCGCATTTTTTGCGAGTAATTTATTTTAACTACTTGACCAAAACAGACATTACGTCCTCTTGGAAGGCAAGTTCTAACAATAAAAGAATAGAGAACAGGCTGAATAGGTGTAAGATATGCTAATACAATGCTAACTGCTACACAAAAAATAAACACGAACAGAAAAGGCGTCCAGTCTTTATGTGACATAAACAGTTTTTTCATTTATAAGTCGCAGGAACAGCCAACCTATGATAAAAAATTGCCACTAATAGTCAGGAAAATACAGTAATTAGGAGTTAACTATGGACAAATGTGATTAATTTTGACCCAAATACTCAGAAACCTTTAAGGGACTGACAAAACATGGCCGCAGTCACACAAAATGGCTTTTCAGGGGAACCTAACTCATTGTCCTTAAGTCAATGAGCATTTGTCGTCATGGTTATGGGCATTACCTGCGTGCTAGCCTTGACGACAACCCATATTGGACGCCACAAATGTAATTTGTGTGTGTGTGTGTGTTAGACATGGACGGACTACCGACTGACGTGGAACACGACTGAGTTTGACGGCATTGACATGCTCCGCCTCCCGTCCAGCATGGTTTGGCTGCCAGAGATTGTGCTCGAAAACAAGTAAGCGTCTTTTTTTTTTTTTTTACTTGAAAAAAACTATATATGACCCCAATTAACCAAGACCCCCCCCACCCCCAAGCAATGACGCCCAGTTCCAGGTGGCCTACTACAGCAACGTGCTGGTGAGCAACGATGGTCTGTGCTACTGGTTGCCTCCCGCCATCTTCCGCTCATCCTGCTCCATCAATGTCAACTACTTCCCCTTCGACTGGCAGAACTGCACGCTCAAATTCACGTAAGCCGCCACGACTATTTTTCATCAGAAGATGGCGTTGTTCCACACAGCAGAGAAAGATGTCCTCCTTTGCAGCTCGCTCACTTACAACGCCAAGGAGATCAGGATGCTCCTGAAGGAAGAAAGCGACGATTCAAGCAAGTGGACGGTGGAGTGGATCATCATCGACCCTGCCGGTTGGACAGGTAAGTTATCTCGGCCTTCTCGTCTTTTGCCGAGCGTCTCCACAAGCACTAAAATCGCCATTCCCTTGTCCCGCAGAGAACGGCGAGTGGGAGGTGATCCACCGTCCGGCCAAGAGGAACACCTACAGACACATTCCCATGGACAGCAACAAGCACCAGGACATCACCTTCTACCTGATCATCAAGCGCAAACCTCTCTTCTACATCGTCAACATCATCATCCCCTGTGTGCTCATCTCCTTCCTCGCCTCGCTCGTCTACTACCTGCCTGCCGACAGTCAGTGCTGCTTTTTCACCTATTAATCATACTTCAATCAGTCGGACAGGAGCTAAAATAAATAACGCTAATTAAAGATCCTGTTGCTGTTTTTAAGGACCTACTGTAGAAATGCTATTCAAAGAACCCAGTTGAAAATGACACTAATGTCCAGCAGGGCCCTCGCTAGTGAAGCTCTGCTCCTTCTTTCATGTGTGTGTGTGTGTGTGTGTTCAGGTGGCGAGAAGATGACCTTGTCCATTTCGGTCTTGCTCGCTCAGTCTGTCTTCCTGCTGCTGATCTCTCAAAGGCTGCCGGAAACTTCCATGTCTGTTCCGCTTATTGTCAAGTAAGCCGCGCTGACATATACACACCTCCATGAGCAGGTGTTTAGTTTTTTTTTAAAGCTTGATGTGTCTCAGGTACCTGATGTTCATCATGGTGCTGGTGACGGTGGTGGTGTTGAACTGCGTAGTGGTCCTCAACCTGCACTTTAGGAGCCCGAGTACTCACGTCATGTCTGAGTGGACCAAGACGGTAACACACACACACATAGCACCAAAGACAAAGTTAAGGACGACAACGACTATTTTGTCTGCACCACTGTTGCACAGTTCTTCCTTGAGCGTCTGCCTCGCATCCTGCGTATGTCCCGCCCCGCCGAGGCGGAGCCATACTGGGATGGAGCGTTGCCACGGCGGTCCAGCTCGGCAGGCTACATCGCCTCGGCGGAGGAGTACTACAGCGTCAAGTCCCGCAGCGACCTCATGTTCGAGCGACAGTCGGTGAGACACGGCCTCACTGCCCGACCCACGCATGCCTCAGGTACGCAAACACGGACCCCCGGAACGGGTCGATAGATAAGGAACAGTTGAACACCCTGAGTTCTTTGCCAGTGAAAAAGCTGCAGGAGGACGGCGGCATCACAGAGCAGCTCTACGGGGAAATCAAGCCGGCGGTGGACGGAGCCAACTACATCATCAAGCACATGCGCAACAAGAACGACTACAACGAGGTGAGGCGGTGCACAGCCGCAAACCATGATGATGTGGCGTTTAAGTAAAAAAAACATGGCTGACAACCTCCATAAGCAAGTATGCAGCCATTACATTATCGCCATCCCTCACATTATCACTGTTCAATTATTGAAATGAATGCGACATTACCTTATATTACATTACCTTAACACTGCATGAAGTCAGCCATGGCATGTCCCATATGATGGAGTCCAAAAAAGGTTCTCCTCACATTCTGTGCGGAAGTGGTAAGTTTTTGGATTCATAAGTTTAGAAGAAAAAATACACTTGAGGATAACTGGTTAGCTCGTTAGCTTGATAGCTAGTGGCTGTCTGGAGTCCCTGCAGCATGAGTGGCAATGTGGTGTAAACAATGAATAATTGGAGTGCAAAGGTGACCATATGTAGGGGTGCTATTTCATGTTCAAGGGGCTCTATGACGCTAACACCTTTTACACAAAGCTAGGACGTTGGTGTTTTGTTCAAATAGCTTAGCATATACCGTAATGACTGCAGGAGAAAGACAACTGGAGTGGCATCGCTCGCACGGTTGACCGACTTTGTCTCTTCCTGGTTACCCCGGTGATGACCTTTGGCACCATCATCATCTTCCTCATGGGCCTTTACAACCACCCTCCACCTTTGCCCTTTGCTGGTGACTCCTACAACTACAGGGAGGAAAACCCACGTCTGATGTGACACACACACACACACACTCACCACACACACATATGCACACATTCTAATTTTGTTTTGACTTTGGTGCTGTTTTTTTTCTGTAACTTGAGCTGACTAATGAAATTTGAGCGTTGCCATGGAAAACACCAGAAAAAGCGTCCATTGGTTTTGTATATTGGATGTGAACAATCATCACAAAGTAATCGAGAGGGCGCCAAAAAAACAATTATTGTAAATGCTGCCATTATAGCTGGGGCAGTTATTTACCAAACCTGCAAAGAGAACAGGGTGTTAGCTGTTAGCTGTGAATGCTGAATTTGTGGGGATCCACTGTACTTTCACCGTGCACACAAATGTAATGAACATGTGCGAGTTCCAAATTGAAACAATGTAACAAAACGCTCATAAACAGCTTAAATTTGCCCAGCAACATTCAGCATTATATGCAGGTATGAAAAAGATTTTGTCCACGGGTTCGAATGTTTCACTCGTCCTTATCGTCGTTGTCTTTGTGCTCCATGTCGACCTTGTAGTTGCTCTGCGAGTTGTCCTCCTGTTCTTTGTCCTTGGCTTTGTCAATGCATTGCACTGGGAGAGGGAGCACCGCATAGTTATTATGAGCTTCACACCAATCACTCCTCCTTTTGACGTAACTTAGCACAGACTCACCTTTACAGAACAGGTATCCTGTGATTATGTAGAGTACAGCCAATAAGATCAACGCCATGACAAAGTAAAACCACCACCCATAATCACCTGATGGAGGAAAATGTAGTCTTTTATTGCCAATACATCCAAAATATTGATGATTGGGCAATTTTTTTAAACAAAGAGGAATAATAAGGAATATGCTAATTTGGTATTGGTTATGTATTTCTGCTGGGATACATATTATTATCATATTATAAGCTCATCACCTGATTCAAACAGCCTGGCTGGTTTTAACTCCACTTAATTCAACCTTTTTAAATTCACAAGTGATGATGTCTTTACCTGAGGTCACGATGACGTCAGTCTGCGTGAAGTACGTTACGTCAGGTGTCCGAACCTCGCAGGTATACCGACCCTGATGCAGCGGCTCCACGTTGGGCAGCTTCAGATGACGCCACGCCGAGCGGCTGTCCATGACGCGAATCTTCCAGTCGTCTGAGAGACTCAGGTGGCTGTGTAGGCCGCTGACGTTCATGGAGAGGATGTGCTCGGAGCGCCGGATCCTCCACGTGAGCTCGAAGGCATCAAGGTCCTCGCGTGGGAGACTGCAGGGCACTTTGATGTCACTGCCGGCGGGTGAGCGGATGGCGGCTGCGGAGAAGAGACGACACGACACGACATGAACCAGGTTTTGTGAGTTTGTCAGTTCTAGTAGGTTGTTACCTTCCACCTTCAGGTAGGCTCTTTTGGACGAGTCCTCGCTGGTGACTTTACAAATGAAGGTCATCGCCGTGATGCTGGTATCGGCCGCCTTCAGCTGGAGGGTGCTCTCAATGTCGAAGAAGCGCAGATAGGTTTCCTCCGTCTTGGTTTTGTTGTAGAAGAGTTTAGTTTCTTTGAGCGGCTCGACAGACCAGGTCAGGAAGGGCTTCGGGTAGATGCGTTCTGCTCGACAGTAGACCACATCGTCGCTGAACTCCATGCCGATCTTCTCGACAGGAGCTGCATCACACATGACGATACAACCGTCTCGGTCATGTTCCCCCCCCAAAGGTGGTACTTTCTGAGTCGGACTACCTTTCACCGTCAGGATGATGACACCTGACTCGTCACTTTGCGGTGCAGTTATGGTGATGCAGACGTATCTGCCCTCGTCGTGTGGCGTCACGTTCCTCAGCAGCAGCGTGGCGTTGCCCTCCAGGACCTGGTCGGCGTACAAGTCCGTCCTGCCCTTGTACTTGTCTGCCGGCGAGCTGTGGCCGACCACCCAGCTGGTGTTGCCGTAACGCGTGCAACTCACCACAGCGTTTTTCTTGTACCACATGATGCGCGCACCTATGCCGTCAGACGCGAATTGACACGGGAGCACGCACTCGTCTGACGCCAGGCATGTGACGTTGATCTCTGTCAACACAATCGCAGAGCTATGTTAGTGCACGTAAACTATGCCGTTGTTGGCTACAATAAAGCGTGAACGCACCCACCGGTTCTGCGAGATTCTGACTGCTTTGTTGTATTATGAATGCTTAATTACCTACATTTATGCCACATGAATATCGACATTATGAATATTTTTTCTATCATCCTGACCTTTTTAACCCTAATTTAACAAGTTTCAAGTTCATTTAAATCCAGCAGAGGGTGCTGTCTCAAAAGTCAGTCCTCTCAACATTATCCAGCTGGAGGATGCTTTAACAAGCAAGACGTCACGTGACGCTGCACGTTTTGTAAGTACACTACTGTTTAATAAATGTGAGCGACATATTCTAGATTTTAGGGTATTAAAAATAGCCATTTTGGGTGTGTTTATCTTCCTGGAAGTCACATAAGAGACCCTCCCCTCTGTCACACTTTTACGTTTCAGGTAAGAGTCACTTACTGATAATAAGAGTACAGGACTACAAGCACCGGCCGTGACATTCGGTACACAAAACCAGTCAGAGAAAGGCTTCACTCACTTTCGGCTGAGGATTGTGCGAAGGTCAGCAACACGTGAAGAGAGCAGAGAACGATATATCGGTCCTTCGCCATGATGATTTTCAGAAACACTGGTATAACACTTTCTGTTTTGATTTGACAAACTGGATTGACAACATTAACCAGATGATTATCAGACCCAGAAAAACGACTTGTTGACGATTGATGACTTTGTTACTATTTTAATAGTACATCAAATAGTTAAAGCTTTGACCTCAAAGGTTAGAAGTGACCTTTGTTGTTTTAAAATGCTTTAGTAAGCTTGACTGGGAAGCAGTTTTAGGTGCCTGTAGCTTTAATGCTAATGAGCTGTGTGTCTCCCAAGAAGCACTATCATGTACTTGCTCTACCTTTTACATATATACCGTATCTCCTGTCCACATGTCACATACAACACAATAACATTAAGGAGTGGCATAGGAGGGCATAAACGCTCGTAGTATGTGATGCCAAAGTGCTAACATTACACTCAAACTTTTAACAGCAACCGCAAGCTAGGTTAGCCTGGATCAAACCAGGTGAGGTTATTTTTATGTTGTGCACTTTGAGCTACACGATACTGAAAGGAAGAAAAACAAAAGACAGCGCACATACATTGTTTTAATAAATACATGTTTTGATTTTTAAAAAAAATGTCTTATGTCCATTGTTCTTCATGACTTGTGAACACTTGTGGCAACTTGTGTGTAGATCAAGCTCCTCCTCCTGAGTCCCGACGGCGAGTCTCCTGTTGACCTCCTTTCCCCTTAAATGACGTTGCTTGTCCCTTGGCCTACAACCAGCAGGTAAGCATTCTCATCAGCTGTTGATGATTACACACGTGCAGTCACATGACCAGCGAGAGCATGGAAAAAAGGTTTTACCTGTGTTGTTTTTGCAAAAAACACAATACGCTAGAATTGCCAGCACAGCGAGCGTTGCCACCACCCCGATCACAATATGCGTGCGACCTTGTGAAGGTCCTGCAACACAAATGGACCAGTTAGCCTGATTTGACCAAGAGATGACTGTCACTTATTATTATAAATAATAGTTGTATAATAATATATAATAATAGTTACATGGCTCTGGATTTATCACGTGTGTATATATATACGTATATAGGTCAAATCATGACTTGGCATCATCACATGGCATCCATCTCCATTAGATGTGGGGCATGTGTGGACTGCGGTGATATACTATGAAGGTGTCAGCTTTTCTATCTTCCAGTATGACCTTACCGTCCGCCATCCTCAGGAAAAAGGTGGTCACGCTTGTTTCTGTCGCATTGGTCACTTCGCACGTGTACGTTCCCTCGTGGTCGCTGGACAGATGGTGCAGAGCGAGTCTTCCCTGAGCGGACACGTTCTTCACCTGCTTCTTCCAGTTCTCGCTGACACTGCTGCTTCTGTTGACGATGGTCTGACTTTGGTTGAACATCCAGACGAGGTTTGTTTTATCAGTCAAGAACAAACAGTCGATGGTGGTCTCTCCTTCAGAAACGCTGATATTCGCTGGAATTGAACGAAAGAAGACAAGCAGGCCTGCTGATACTTGTGCATGTACAGTATCTCCTTATATTCTTTTGTGAAATACTTTAAGTTCTTACATATGTTCCTCCAGGTGAGCCTCCTGCTGCTGCGACTTCTGACATCACAAATGTAGTCCACCTGAGGAGCGTCGTCCCCTGCCAGGTCCAGCAAGTTGCTAATGCTGTAAAGCTGCGTCCCCTTATCCCTGGATGTGTGTGTGGTGTTCCGCAGTGCGTGAGGAAGTGGAGGCTTGGTGGACCAGGTGAGTTGAGGCTCAGGGTAGAGTCCGCTTGAGCTGCACACCAACTTGTTGTCAGCTTCTTGGATGTGGATTTTGGTGACCGGAGCTGGAAAACAAACAAAGAAACTTTTCATCTAGCTAACGTTTATCTCTTGAGAGTGTGCTCACCTTCCACGTGGAGGTTGAGGAATGAGGTCATTTTGTCTGTGATGGTTCCTACGTAGCACTTGTACCTTCCCTCATCGGCAACAAGCACTTCCTTCAGAAGGATAGAAGAATTCCCTTTTCCAATGTTCTCCTTGAACATTGAGGTCCTGCCCTTAAAGTGCTGGTCCTGGAGTTGCAGCTGGTCCTTATCGTAGTAGTAGGAATGGACGTTAATGTCCTTTGAAGTCACCTTGAGCCAGTGTATGACCACATCGTCTCCAACAGGAAAGTTAGCCTCTAAAAGGCAGCTCTTATTCAGACCACACCAAACATCTTTGTCACCTGGAGAAACACAGGGGTGTGCAAAATCTGCCTCAGGGACCATTTGCAGCTCACAGCTGTCGTTTTATTGGCCCGCGGTATATTGTAACAATGAAGTCAAAGGTTTTATACTGAAAGCACATATTTTGCTTATATTAGATGTATTGTACTGGTAATGGTATTCATATAATTTCATGTAAACATGCATTAGATTACAATTGAATGCATCACATAATCAATTCCCGGTTCCACATGTCTAAAAGGAGTAGAAAGAATCAAAGCTTATTGAATCCTAACCCTCCATCGGGTACTTTTACAATCAGTAACTGTTAAATTTGTTCACTTCCTGCTTTTCTGATATTATTTTTTTATTTTTATTTTTTGTATTTTATGTATTTTTTGACACATATGGAAGTACAAGGTGATATGATCATATAATGACATAATGGGTACCGTAGTAACCATCATTATAGTGATATATATATATATATATATAACACGTCATGAGTAGTTCAAGACTATTTATCCTTACTGTAGTTTAAAGTGAAACAAGGAAATACAGTACAGAAAGAACGTGCTCTGACAGGGTGTGTTACTGTGTGTCATATGTGATGTCGTGAAATTGAAATTATCCTCCTTGCAGCGCTGCTGTAATGACAATAATGTCTATCTGCACCCATTCAATCATCATGGCGAGAGGCAGGCTACACCCAGGAATGGACGCTTGTCAATCACAAGCATTCACACGGACACATGAACGCCCGTCAGGTGAGCCAACCACTACACGAAAACATTCACAAAACACTTAGCTGCTTTTTGGACTCAAAAGTGTGAGGTCCTCCTTACCTCCGCTGACGACATGGCACAGAAAGGTCACGACCACCAAACATGCCGCAGACGCTGTTTCCATTTTCTTCTCATTTACAGAAAGTCTGTACGCACCAAGCAACCCGGTCAGGCTGCATGCCTGGAATGGTAATTTAGGTCAGAGTTTAAAGTGCTTTCTCAACAAAACTGCTTGCGTCACGCCCAGCAGGCGGTGCCAGGCTCGTGATAGGGCCCTCCCTGTTGAGAGCCCCCCTGCAGACATCCTTCACATTCCTTCATTCATTCCAATGCACTGACGATCTGTATGAATAGTTATTTATTAACTATATGGCACATTGCTCCACATATGACAGAAAGTGTTGTTGTCATGAAGAAAATCTCCACCCTTCCCAAAAACTTTGGTCTTGACTCCGGAGTGACCCTCAGCTAACCGCAAAGGGTCGGCTACAAAAACAAAAGGTTTCTTGTGGGTTCTTCCCACGAAAACCCTTCCCTTTCTCAGCAGAACATCTGGACTTAATTCCCAATTGAATTTTTTTTTTTCTTTGTCGTCACAGCTGGTCACAAATATGTGGACTAGGATACATCGAGGCATTGGTGGGCTCAGGAGAGGCCCGACTGTTCATTGGTGCCGCCAGCGAGAACACGCCCTCCCTCGCTCATCTGACTCTCATCACCAACATCTAAAAATCACAAACACGAGCAACAAATTAGACCAACAGTGACTGCTCGTGTCTTCACAACACAATGGCTCTATCTAGTGGACATTCATGTAACTGCAGTTTGGTGACCTTTGACTGAGTTCAGCTCTGTCACCTCCTCAGGGTCTCTCCTGGGGGGCTTGGCGGCGCTTCCTGACCAAAAACAAACACCATGAGGCATTTAGGAACATGCGACTGCAACGCTTCATGTGTGTCGTCTTCACCTTTAAGCTTCAGGTAAGCAAACATGGCAACCAGTCCCAGAATCACCACTGCCGCCGCCAGGGCCACGATCCACCAGTATGACGCCGCTTCCGATGTGCTCCGATTCACTGCGCATACACACATACGTGACACGTGACACATGCGCACTCACGTAGCAACGGGCATTTCACAGCTGTGAAGTCGCTGCAGGTGCTAGCGCCACATAAGGTCAGCTAACAATAGTGCCATACATTTTCAGCTAATGTGAGTACACCTTACTACATCTTATTTTGTAGATACTACTCAAAGATACTCAATATGACAGGAGTGCTCTGTTGTTCTTAAGCATCTACTGCAAAGCATCAGTCAAAGATCCTTTATAAAGCAGGAGCGCTAATGTTTTTAAGGGCCCGCTGCAAAAATAAAATCAAAGCTCCTTAATGTGACAGGAGTGCTGTGTTGTTTTTAAGGACCTGCAACACTGCGAAAACGTAGTCAAAGATCCTCTATATGAAAGGAGCACTCACTGTACTTCAAAAACACACATCAAAGATTCTATATATGACGGGAGCACTTTGTCGTTTTTATACATGCATTGGAAGTGCAGTCAGAGATCCTATATGTCCCGGAGCGCTCTGCTCTTAGCGTCTACTGCAAAAACACTAGTCACAGATCCTCTATTTGACAGGAACACTTTGACATTTTTATACATGCATTGGAAGTGCAGTCAGAGATCCTATATGTCCCGGAGCGCTCTGCTCTTTTTAGCATATGTTGTAAAAACACTAGTCAAAGATCCTCTATTTGACAGGAGCACTTTGTCGTTTTTTTATACATGCATTGGAAGTGCAGTCAGAGATCCTATATGTCCTGGAGTTCTCTGCTCTTTTCCGCATATACTGTAAACACGAGTCAAAGATCCTCTATTTGACAAGAGCACTCTCCTGATTTTTATGCCCTACTGCAGAAACACTAGTCAAAGATTGTAAAAGAGTGTTCTGCTGTATTTAAGGACATACTCCCCCAAAGAACTGCTAATCAAAGATCCTCTATATGATAGATCTAGTGCAGATGCCCCACCCCTCACCTGTGGGGCCATCGATGGAGACGTCCGTGCGTTCCGTGTGCGTGTTGTACGGCACAGAGAACACGCAGCTGTACGTTCCCGTGTGCACGCCGTGCTCAGGGTCCATCAGGCGCAGGGATCCGTCCCCAAAAGGCACCCTGAAGCCGTCCAGCTCCACGTGGTTGTCCCAGGACGGCGTGGAGACGCTGTCCCCTGAGCGACTGTCATAGGTGAGGATGTGCGCCGGGTCCTCGCCGTTGGTGAAGCTCCAGTGGAGGGTGGGGTTGTTCAGGTAGGGTGGAGCGAAGCAGGGGATGGTCAGGTCACGCCCCTCACTTCCTCTTATTTCTGTCAAAGAGTAAGATTGGCTGCCATCCTGGAAGAAGGCGTGTCCAATGACATGGTCTCACCTCTCTCCCGCAGTGAGGACATCCATGTTGAACCCCCGTAGGAAGTGCTGACTTTGCATATGTAGATGAGGTCTGGTTGGCCGCTCAGGGTCTTGAGCCTGCTGTCTGCCGTGTAGAGCCCCCGCTTGTCAGCCAGCATGCGTGTGATCGGTCGCAAGTCTTCAAAAGTGGGCGGTTCTGTGGCCCATGTGACCCGAGGCGGCGGGAAGACGTTGCGGACGATGCACTTCATCTCTTCGTAGCCGCTCAGCCTGTTGAGCTCCAGAGACAGTCCTTGGATGGGCGCTATGCAAAAACAGGTTCTTGATGAGTCCTGAAAGTTCTTACACTTGAGCATGTTGGCATCAAACCTACCCTCCACCTTCAAGACCACCTTGGCATTGTGCTCCCCCGTGGAGGTGCGCACGTGACACCTGTACGTGCCGCGGTCCTTCAGACCCACCTCCTTCAGCACCAAGCTGGCGTTGCCCCCTGAGATCACTTGTGGGAACATGGCGGCGTGGCCGGCGAGCGCCTGGCTTGCGGTCTGGCCGCTGATGTCTCCTCGGCGGAAGCTGAAAACCACCACATCCTGCTGGAACCAGCGGACACTCTCCTGCGTGGCGGGCGGGAAGCTGCAGGGGAGGAGGCACTCCTCCGAGACCAGACAGGTCATGGTAACATCTGGGAGAAGACACAAGTCATGATTGTTGGGAAGCGGTGCCAAGTGGTCTCAAAACTGTGGTACAAGTGAATTGTACGCAGGCTCCATCTAGTGGCAACAGCAAGTACATGCGCCACAAGCAAACCAGAGGTGGTAGTTTGTGTAAAAAGTCTGAGAATATTTTTACACGTTTTTTTTAAGTCACACGTAAAAGCAACAATTGCAGTGCCACGTACAGCCACTAGAGGGCGACAGAAAGTGCACCTTGAATCAAACTTCTGTTTCCATTCTTAGGTGATAATAGTATCACACTAATCAGTGTCACTTCCCCCTTGATGACATCACAGTCAGGTCGCCATGGTGATGACGCTGCTTTTTGTATGCATCCTGACACGTAAAAGAGGAAATTAGACCATATTTCTTTAGAAATATGCTCATACTTACTACAAATGGCACCTTGTCTGGCAATTATTTAGTGTTTTTCAACTTTTAAACATGGAGATCCAGCTGGAATGTCTCTTTTTGTGCTGGATCAAGAGCCTGCAGGGGCAAGTGTGCATTTTTGGGGCGCTCTTCACGAGACTATCCCGACTTTCCTCTGGCTTTTGCGTACTTTTCAGTCGGACGTTCCTGTCATTCTTCCTCTTAAAGCTCAACACAGACAGTAGCAGAGCAATGAGTCACGGCTCTGACTCACTTCATCTGTGTTGAAATAAATTAAAAAAACAACCCTGACATGACAAGTGGCGTGCTCACCTGCGTGTGTTCGACTTGGATTAGGAAATGCTGTGATGTGAACAAATAGGCCTGGAAGGCGGCCATGTCTATTTACATGTAGGCACACTATGTATTTCACTGTCTTACTATGCTCGGTGATACATTTCGTCCCTTGACGTGCTCACAGCAGTCGAGGTCAAAGGGTCACCAATGACCCTGCAGCACATTTTTGCCCTGAAACTTGTCTTTACAGGCTCAACGTGCCATATTTGTAAGAAAGGACAGGGGGACAACATGTGTGGTCAGACACTGGAAAGTTCTCACCCTGCTGGATAGAAAAAGTGATGTCTCCACAGAAGAAATGTTCCAAATCTGCAGCTTTTGTGTAGTTTAGTTAGACGCTTTCTTTTTCCCCTTACCGTACAGACTTTCCTTCAGAATGAGGTAAAGTCACTAAACTCTTAAACGTTCCCATCCTCTAAAAAACACAAACTGAGGCTTAACTCAGCAGTAAGTCGAACATAAACTGAGTGACGTTGAAGTCAAGCTACGTCTGGAAAGATTTCCAATTAACCCTTGCCTAGTTAACCCTTCAAAGGCACTCCAACTCTGAAAATCTAACATTTCATTGTAAAATGCAAAAAAAAAAAAAAAGTGAGTCAAAGATCCCCTATTTGTTGGGCGAATTCTGCTGTTTTTAGTCATCTGCTGCAAAAAACCTAGTCAAAGATCCTCTATAGTACAAGAGTGCTGTGCTTGTTTTTGGAATCTACTGCAAAAATGCGAGTCAAAGCTCTTTTATATGACAAGAGCATGCTGCTGTTTTTCGTAATCTACTTGAACAAGTGTCAAAGATCCTCTGTATGACAGGAGTGCCCTGCTGTTTTTAAGGACCTACTGCAAAAATGTGAGTCAAAGATCTTTCATATGACAAGAATATTATGCTGTTTTTCCTAATCTTCTTTAAGAATAATAGTTAAAGATCTTCTGCTGTTTTTAAGGACCTACTGCAAAAATGTGAGTCAAAGATCTTTTATATGACAAGAATATTATGCTGTTTTTCCTAATCTTCTTTAAGAATAATAGTTAAAGATCTTCTGACCGGAGCCGCCTGCTGTTTTTAAGGACTTACTGTAAAAATGTGAGTCAAAGATCCTCTATTTGTTGGGCAAATTCTGCTGTTTTTAGTCATCTGCTGCAAAAACCTACTGCAGAATGTGAGTCAAAGATCCACCATATGACAGGCTCCTTCTGCTGTTGAAGAAGACATGTCACAGATTCTCTATATTCCAGAAGAGCGGTGCCGTTTTTTGGAAATCTATTGCATAACTAGAGAGTGAATAAAGCACTTCAGTAACCAAATAGGACTACATTTAATCAGCCATGAAACCCAACGGGCACTCCTGTTTTTGTTTGCAGCTCGAACCTGAATCCCCCTGCTGACGGATCACTGAGGCTCGGGGACAAAGGCGCATTTGTGTCTCACCTGGTGTCTTGTCCTGCGCGGCGGCGCTGATGGCGAAGAGGAGGCAGGCCCAGATGCTCAACGTCGACATGGTTGGCTTTGACACACACTCACAGTGAGTCTTCAGGCTTCAGTCCATTCTCGTTTGGCTCTAGCGTGTGTGCGTGCGCGTGTGCACGTATGCTTGGCCAGGTTTTTTCCCTCTCTGTGGTTTGACATCACACAACAACAAAAAAAGACAAAATTACAGACACCTCCTCACTGATGTGGACAGAGCAAGATGGGAGACGTGACGGAACACGTGCGGCGGCCCTTTGAGTAGAAAGCGGTTTGGATCCAGGAGGATTCCCTTTTCATCACTTCTGGCTTTCGTTCTTTCGTCTGCATCTTTTCATCTCTTAAGAAGCGCATTGTCTCTTCACGCTTCAATTGAGATGAAACCTTTGAGTGCACGCCGATAACACGCCACATGGCGGCACTATGAATACTGTGATTAGTGTCCACTATCGGCTCCTACGCCATCACGTTAAGTCTTCTATTGAGACATCGCATCAGTGAGGACTGGGGAGTGAACATGTCAGGAAGTCTTTGTGAAGAATGTGCAAAGTCAGAAAGCCCCCGTGGGGCATCAGACTACAAAAAAAGTCAAGTAGGGAGTCTACAGGAAGTCCATGTGGGGAGTGAGACATCAAAACGTTTGCGTGGAGTGACATGTCATGACAAAGTCATGTCGGGAGTATTTTACTGTAAGTTCGTGTGTACGGTTTAAAATCCAAGAAAGTGAAAGGAGTGAGATGTCAACGAGACACAGAAGTGTGAGAGGAGTGAGATGTCCAATGAAGGTTCATTCAAGTGGCGAGACCTACAAAGTCTGTATGAGGAGTTAGAAAACGAAACTCTAATTTGATGTTAGGAGTGAGAGCTCACCTTGAGATATTGATACGTCTCTGTCAAGAGTGATAATCTGTGTAAGAAGTGAGACATCCATACATCCAAAGGAAGCGTGAGAGGAGTGAGACATCAGTATGTCCATGCAAAGAGTGAGATATCAGTACGTCTGTGTGAGTAGGGAGAAGTCAGTAATTTCCTTACAGGAGTGAGACATCAGCCTGTCAGGAAAACGTCAGCCCGACATCAGTTATAGGCTGTGGTTTTAGTGTTGAAGAAGAAGACGTCAGGAAATCCCGAGAGAGGAGTGAGACGTGATTAAAAATCGGCAGGGGACACTTACAGTAAAATCTGTCCAAAAGAGGAAGAGTCGAGCCCCGGCGCCCTCCGAGCCTTGTTAGCGTGACTGGATCAACAGGTTATTTAGAGAATACACCGCATGCTCACACACTCCGACACACACTTGTCTGAGGATGGGGTGGAGTTTGGTTGGCCACACACACACACACACACACACACAGTCCATTCAAATGTCAGAGAGCTTTGTTTACAAAGTGGGAATGTGAAGACCGGCCTCGAGGGTGTCAATCACTCAAATGAAAGATGTTCTTCAAAATTTCATCCTCTTGTGTCACCCTGTAGTTCTATATATTGTACTTCTATGTCATAATACTTAATAATCACAACCCACTAGTGGGATTCAGCTGAAAGCAGAAGTCAGTGTGCTGTCACTCCACTTGCTTCTTGTTTCTCCTGCCCCAAGTGGACAAACACCTGCACTGCAACTCGAAAAAACCCTGACATTATTTTTTACTGTGGTTTGAAGCAACCACATGATCAAAACATGAATGAGAAAATGACAAACATGAGGATTCTAATGGATGTGCATTTTCTGACGATAAGGATGATTATAAGGATGAGTAACATGAGAATGGTCATGACTGTCTTGATTCTTTTGGCCTGAAAATGAGAGCACGTTGTGGATGATGATGAAAATGAGAAACATGATAGCGATGAGAATGATGCACAATTTGTCTCTCACGGTGATTGTAATGAGAAACACGACAATGATGAAAAACAGAAACATGAGAATGATGCACATGGTGCTTGAGAATGAGGATGTTGTCGATCACGGTCATGATAAAGATGAGGACGATGTACACAGTGGTTCAGTGGAGTGTCACTTCATGTCACGATGAAGATGACAATGACAAATAATGAGGTTGATGAGGTTGAACCCTCTTGGTCCGACTGTGAGGATTATGTTGACGATGGTAATGATAAAACAGACGGTAAAGATGAGACGACATGTCTCAGATTTCTCAGCCTGACCATGAAGATGATAAAATAATGTTACAATGATGTCAATGAGAAACATGAGAATGATTCATCATCTGTCCTGTTTTGTGATTCTTTTTCAGGCACTGAGTGGATCTGGATTATTTCAGACAAAACCACGTCAGAAAATATCCAGAACATTGAAAGTCCAATTGTGTGTGTGTGTGTGTTGGATTATGTCTTTCCAGAGGTGTAAATTGAGGGGCGAGATGAGGCTGGATTAGGGATTAACTCTTGACAACCTTTTATTGTTTATGAGCCGCCTCCAGATTTGGGATTTTTTTTTCCCAATTTGCACACACACACACACTCACACACACACACAGACAAGTTAAAGGTGTGCATGCAACCCCAACAGGTGCCTGCTTTTTTTTTCATGGCTGCGCTGATAAAATCCTGATTAGTGTGTTTGTAGGTTAGAGAAAGATTGCTGTGGCTGTAGATAAGAGGATTAGGGTGGAATTAGTGTCATTCCTCCATCGCCGGGAGGAATAGATTCATATCGATTTTAATCAGAGAGAGAACAATTCACAGATGAGGCAGGCAGAGGAGGAGTGATGTGACCCCTGAAAAGGCAGACGTTCCTGGACATGATGAGGGATGCAGCAGCGATAACAAGACGAAGCGGGACCACTTCCTGGGACGCGTCTGGAAGTGCGTCCGTCCCCGCCGTGAGCTGTGAGATGTTCGCTCCCAGCTTCCCACGCTAGTCCGCACGAGCTGGAGGCCTGACTGGGGAGACGTGGAGGTGCTGGGGGGTGAGGAGTTTGTGGGGGCGGGCCGGAGGTGGATGCTATGAAAGATGAAGGTGGACGTGCTGGCTTGTCTGACGGTGGCCGCCGCGAGCCTTGTCGCCATGGTGACCGGGGGTCGCAGCTCCGGACGCAGGAAGCACAAGGAAGTCTTCCTGGGAGAAAACAGCAAGTTCAAGTTTGGGGGGTGAGGACTTCATGTCTTGGAGACTGCTGAGGAACTATTATAGGCACTGATCTGTGTGTGTGTGCGTGTGTGTGTGTGTGTGTGTGTTCTTTGAGCAGACGGATCGACTACAAGCTGAAGAAGCAGGACAGCACCAAAACACTTTTGATAAAAAGTGAACAGCTGCTGAGGATCGAGGAGCACGACTTTGCCATCAGACCTGGCTTTGGAGGTCTCTCACACACACACACACACACACACACACACACACATGTACATACTAAATGAGAAACATGGGAATGAGAATAACAATGACAAAGATAAGAATCGGTAAAATTTGGGTGGATTGACTTTCTTCATGCCTGACTATGAGAATGAGGTGAGATGATGATGATAATGATGACAATGACAAAAGTGCACACCCGAAAACGACGTTACAATGATAAAAATGAGGATGACGACGACAGCACGTGTTGGCTCTCATGGCTTGATGATGACTTCCAACGACAATGATAGAAAGTTGTCAATGAGAAAGATGGATAATGATGCAGGGTGCTTTCTTTTTCGATGGTTCACTTGACCTGACGATGATACAAAAATGAGAATGAATGAATTGAATAGCACACGTTGGCTCTTATGCTTCCACGATGAGGATGCGGATGATGATTACAATGATAATGAGTTCTCAGTGAAAAAGACGGAGACTGGATTAGATAAATGATGGTTTGTTTGCCCTGAGAATGAGAACGCTGTTACAATGACGACAATGATAATAATGAGGATGATGGACACTCCCTTTGGATTGCACGTGTTAGCTCTCATGGCTCGACAATGAGGATGTGGATGATAGAAAGTTGTCAGTGAGAAAGATGATGATAGTCATACGTATAATGAGATGACATGGACAAAAATGAGAATGATACTGACAGATGAGGATGAGGATACAGATACACAGATACCAACGACAAAACATGAGGACGGTGCACACATGTTTTGGGCGGTACTTGATTGACGATGACGATGATGACGGTGATAAAGATGACAATGATAAACATGGGAATGATAATGAGGAGGCTGCATGACGCGTCACGCCTCTACTGAGGTTGTCCAGACGATGACTGTGATAATGATGTACAGATTTTGGATGACCTGATGATGTGATGAAGGGCACTGGGTCACCATGACGACGGCTGTCTCAAGCCACAATCACCCAACACTGACCCAGATTGGACCTGAGTGTGTGTGTGTGTGTGTGTGTGTGTGTGCCCATGATCACTCCAACAGGATTGTGTATCCTCGCGTGTGTTATTGTAATACGACAGGAGCCTTTGAGTGCGTGTTGCCATTGTGTGCGTTTGGGAGATGGGGGTCGTGTGCAATAATCTGGATTATATTCCAGGTCTGAAGCAGATGGAAACAAACGTTGAAAATGGCCGATACACAACAACACAGCGGGACACAAAAAGACTTATGGCTCGCATGTTTGTGTCACCGGTGAATACAGGAAATAAACAGGACGTCCTCAGCAACAACACTTTGGATGTCCGCAAACTTGGAAGATATGTCCACCCTTACCGCCTCCGCTCCACATTGTTGACTGTGTGACCTGTCATTTTGTCACCCAGCACACACACAAAAGCACACACTGTCCCAAAACCACGTGTGTGACCTCTTGTTATTTCAACATATGTAGTACCACATCCACATTTTGTGTGAGTGTCTATTAGTGAGGATGCATGATTATACTTGTGTATTGATGTCAATGCATATTAGTGTACACACAGTAAAAGTGCAAATTACATTTATTTGTTATACTTTAGGGCTGCACAGCGGATGAGTGGTTAGACCTCACAGCTAGGAAACCCGAGTTCAATCCCACCCTCGGCCATCACTGTGTGGATTTGCATATTCTCCCCGTGCATGCGTGGGTTTTCTCCGGGGACTCCGGTTCCCTCCCACGCGTTAATTGGCGACTCCAAATTGTCCATAGGTATGAATGTGAGTGTGAATGGTCGTTTGTCTATATGTGCCCTGTGATTGGCTGGCCACCAGTCCAGGGTGTACCCCGCCTCTTGCCCGAAGACAGCTGGGATAGGCTCCAGCAACCCCCGCGACCCTCGTGAGGAAAAGCGATACAAAATGTCAAACTCTATTCACATGCCATTGTCATGTTATATATGACCGTAAATACATTTGTTATGTCGAGATTGGCTTTGTAGTTGCGTTGAGTGCGTATGAATCATGGAGGAGCGTCTCCCTGGTGCTAACAATAATCACATGATGAAATTGAAGCCTGTCATCCAGTGATCCACCTGACCAAGTGTTCACCTTACAAACAAGTTCATCCGTCAATGCTCAGGTGACGTTTATAAAATGCAGGCTGACTCGTCGACAGTGCATGCGAGCCAATGTGATTTTTCACTCGACAATGGAAGGGAATGACAGTAATGATGGTGATGGGATGTTTGTGTGGCAGGTTTGGGTCAGGACAACATGATAGATGTTAGCTCTTACCTCTGCGACTTTTGAACCCAAACTAAACCAAACAAATGAAGCTGAGCAAAAATAAACCATGCTTATATGCTCCCTAGTGGTCGTTAGCAGTGTTTATATAGTATATATGATATCAGAGTCTTTAACCACATGGTTATTAATGAATAGTATATTGCACGACACAGAAGCAGGAACAGAACCAATGTTGTAATAGCGGGAAGGAGCAAACTGATCATCCAGCTTGGAGTTTCACACCAACAATGCAAACAGTAGTGACATTCTAAAGTGCACGCAGAGGTAGATGTTACCAATGTTGTAATATTGCTAAGTAGCAAACTGATTATCCAGCATTAAGAGCACTGATGAACACTGATTGCACAATCACATGAGTTTCACACCAACAATGCAAACAGTAGTGACATTTTAAAGTGCACGCAGAGGTAGATGTTACCAATGTTGTAACATGAAGGAGCAAATTCCTCAGCTAGCATTAATAGCATGGATGAACGCTGATGACACAACCGCATCAGTTTCACACCAACAATGCAAACAGTAGTGACATTTTAAAGTGCATGCAGAGGTAGGTGTTACCAATGTTGTAATATTGCTAAGTAGCAAACTGATCATCCAGCATTAATAGCACTGATGAACGCTGATGGCACAACCACATGAGTTTCACACCAACAATGCAAACAATAGTGACATTTTAAAGTGCATGCAGAGGTAGAGGGTGAGGGTGTGTTTTGATATGTGGCGTTGGGGGAATTGGGGAATTTACAGTGATTTTCAGCCTTTCTACAAAACTAGAAATGAATTGTTGGTCTCTCAGCTCTCATACTTGAAAGTAAAAGTAATCTCAGTCTTTATCACTTTGCCGCTTGAGATGATGTCATCACACACCTGAAGCTACTTAAGCCTTTAAGGCCAAGCGAGAGTTGAACTCGGGGGGGGGGGGGAAAAAGACACACACAGGGCCGGGGGCGTGACATGGGGAAAAAGAAACAGAGTGAGTCACCCGCTGGCTCACTTTTGCGGTTGTCGTGGCGACTGCTGCAGCGGGAGCTTTGCCTGGCTTCATTAGGTAAAGTGTTTATTGAGCTGCTGTCATGCTGACGCTCAGGTGGAATTAACACACAATGACACACAAACACACACTGTCAATGTAAAGACGGGTTCTTTATATGCTCATTCTGCTGTCACATAAAACAAACATACGAAAGCTTAATAACTTGCGGACGCAATTCAGAGATTAGTAGGTCAGAAGGCATTTTCAAAGATTACGCTTTTGCTTTTGTTGATTTTTTTTGGCTACGGCGAGAGGCTCACAATGTTAAGAGACATCTTTCTAGTATAGAATAGTTAATTAATACCAATAATAGTTACTAGCAGTTTACTGGAGTTGACCTTTGAACCTGTCTGACAGGATCAGCCATCCCGGTGGGCATCGACGTGCAGGTGGAGAGCATCGACAGCATCTCAGAAGTCAACATGGTGACAAATAGCAAACACAATTATGTTCAACATGTTCAATATTTTTAGTTTCGCTTTTAGACTTATCTGTGTTTTGTTTTTTTTTTGCAGGATTTCACCATGACCTTGTACCTGCGCCACTACTGGAAAGACGAGCGCCTGGCCTTCCCGTCTCGAAACAACCAGAGCAGGACTTTCGACTCGCGGCTGGTGAAGAAGATCTGGGTCCCGGATGTCTTCTTTGTCCACTCCAAGCGCTCCTTCATCCATGACACCACCACGGAGAACATTATGCTGCGTGTTTACCCCGACGGGAACATCCTCTACAGCGTCAGGTGACCTCGCCAAGCGCTGTTAGCGTTAGCATGAGCTTTTAACCTGTCCCCCTTCTGAAAGATTTCCGGAATGTACCGAATAAAGCTTAAGCAGTGTGACACAGGAGGGGCGGTTGCCGTGGCAACACAGCAAGAAAGGTCAGTCCGGGACAAGATGAAAAGCTGCTCTCCTGGTTTGGTTTTTCAGGGTCACCGTGACGGCTTTGTGCTCCATGGACTTCAGCAGCTTCCCTCTGGACACACAGAACTGCTCACTGGAGCTGGAAAGCTGTAAGAGCCACACACACACACACACACACACACACACACACACACACATGCACAGTCATGACGCTAATCGTCTCACCTCCTCGCCACAGATGCGTACAATGAGAACGATTTGATGCTGTACTGGAAAAACGGGAACGACTCCCTGAGGACCGACGAGATCGTCTTGTCTCAGTTCTTCATCGAGCATTTCCATCCCTCCAGCGGCCTGGCCTTCTACAGCAGCACAGGTGGGCAGTCGTACCTAATGAAGCGGCCTCAGCCTGGTCCAGAATGTCACATAGAACCTGTATGTGTGTGTGTGTCAGGATGGTACAACCGTCTGTTCATCAACTTCATCCTGCGGAGGCACATCTTCTTCTTCATGCTGCAGACGTACTTCCCCACCATGCTGATGGTGGTTCTGTCCTGGGTGTCCTTCTGGATCGACCGCAGGGCCGTCCCTGCTCGAGTCTCTTTAGGTGAACCTCCCTAAAGATGAAGAAAAACATCTAAAGAGCTCATGTCTGACCTCTCATTGAGTCCAATATTTGTTGTCCTTCCACCTGCAGGTATAACCACAGTGCTTACCATGTCCACCATCATCACAGGAGTGTCCTCCTCCATGCCTCAGGTGAGACGCACACTGAGGAGACAGCCAAAAAGAACTATAAAATGTGCGCCTGTCTGTGTGCTGTCCAGGTGTCCTATGTGAAGGCGGTGGACATCTACCTGTGGACCAGCTTCCTGTTTGTCTTCCTGTCCGTCATCGAGTATGCGGCTGTGAACTACTGCACCACACTGGAGGAGATGAGGAAAATGAGGAGGGGAAAGGTCAGGAAAGGAGCTCAACATGAGCACCTGTTTGAGCATTCCAGCATACAAACAGCTCCCTCTGGTGGCAAAATGGCGGCATGTCATGCTTAATTATTTCCCTGCACCAAAATACTCCATAATGAAGAAGGCCAGCGCTAACAAACTAGCAATGAGATGTTAGATGTCGTTTGTGTGTCTTTCCAGCTTCCCTCCACCTTCAACGCAAGCCAGGCCATGGCCTTCGACGGCTGTTTCCACGACAACGACATTGAGCTGACACCCTTCCCTAGCATGGCTCAAGCTCTGACCTCCGACCCCCTCACAGCGCCCTCACCGCACCAGGACCCCTGCCCCTCAGAGGGGACCCGCCTGCGACGGCAGCGCTCCTTGCGGGAGAACGTGGACCTCCTGGTGAGCAACAGCTACATGATCGATTCGTACTCCCGCCTGGCCTTCCCTCTGTCCTACCTCCTCTTCAACACCATCTACTGGAGCCTCTACTCCTGAGCCGCTGAGGTTACACTAAGGAAGGCCCACATGGCCCACACATGCACGTGGAGACCATGAAGACTCCATACAGAGATGTTCCAGCAGATTCAAACCCGGATCTGCAGACCGCAAGGCTGACACTAACCACAAGGGCACCATACTTGAATATACCCGTCTTGTGGCGGAATCACACAACTAAATGAAATAAAACTACCGTACTTTTTGAAAAATACTTTTTTTTATAACTTGTTCTTCATTGTGTATGTTTTCAGCAATGACTAATAAATGGGGATAGCTTATAAATAACACGGGATAATAAAACTGTGATAACGTTATTTACGACCTTTGAAAATGCTTTGCGGCCATTATTTCCCTGTTGCCACGGTAACCCAAAACCTAATTTAGTGCTTTGTAAATGGCGGCTTCAGTCAACTGCGCAAGCGCAACGAAGCGTAACTACACACCGGACTTGTGCCCTACCTTGGAAACTGACAGGTGAGTTTTTGACGTACCTACCTAAAAAAATGTACATATTTACCTCATTGCCTGCAGTAAAGGTTAAAGGTTTGAAAAACTACAATTCCATTCATACCAACAGCTAACAGCTACACCGGCGGATAACTAGCTAGCTAGCTAGCTAGCATACGTCGAAGACGCTGTCACTTGGCTTTTTTCTTCCTCAAATCCTGCTAGTTTGATCGCTTAACAAGACCTTAAAATACTTTTTAAAGGTGTATCTTTTTTCGTCTTAACAAGTTTTACTGACATAACTTTGGTAACGATTCTAGGTAGCTTTAGCTCCTCTGTCTTCATGTTAAAGTAACTATTTTCACTATAATTACTATTTAGAGGATATTGTTAATTTTAAGAAAACAAAGTTGCTGTGTATTCAAATAGATAAATGTATTTTTTGATGTTACCATCATGTCTGCTGTTCAGTGCTTCCTGTCCAGTCTCCATGGCGACCATCAACGGCAGCTCTTCCAGTGGAGGTGGCGGTGGTCCCCAGTCACATTACTTCAAATTGGAACTCAGATGGTCCCTAAGTACTTTCGCTTCCAACAGCCACTTCACATAGAATAATATGAATAATAGGTGTACAGTATTACACACGTCAGGGAAGCTTTGTGCAGAGTGGGAGGGACCCATGTTAGTGTTGGTGAAAGATGCCAACGGGGGAGGGATGAGAGCTGAATGGTTGGATGTGGGGGGACAGGGGGGCTTACCGCTACTGTCCTGCACTGTGATTGGGGGCCACTGGACCATGTGCTGACCTGGCTCACTGTATAGGCTTGTGTGCGCACACACACACACATAGTGGAGTGTTGAGTGGCAGGGACATGTGAACCCCTTCACATGTGCTATTCTGGGTAAGGGAGGGGAGGCCGGGTGGGTAGGAGAGACTCTTTTTCTTTCTGCATGCGAGCAAGGCCACACGAGGACCTGCTCATCGTCGCGTCCTCTTGTGTTTAATTTCTGTCTGGAGAAGATGGGCTGCTGCTTTAGCAAGGAGGCCGGGCCAGGCCAGACCACCGAGAGGAGCAGCCTGCTGCACCCCCCGCCCCAGGATGGCCTCCACGAATCTGTGGAGCAAGTGAGGCAACAGGCTGTGGCCATGGCTCAGCATGTGTGCCTGGAGGAAGAAGAGGCCGGGCCGCCCCAGCGGAAACCTCCCAATCACGAGGAAGGTCACCCAGAACTTGATGGTAAAATGCATGTGATTGTTAGCGAGAAGAACCTCAGAACGGCCATCTCTCACGAGGGGGAGTTGGCTATTCTTATCCCGGCTGACACAAGTGTACAGGCGGACCCGGGCTCTGAAGCACGTCTGACCCACTCCCCCACGCACAGCTGTGACCCGGCTCCCTATATGGAGGTGCTCAGCCAGAGTCCGGCTAAACAGAACATCATAGAGAATGCTGCACGCCGAGCTTTGTGGTTCACTCAGAACCACCAAGGCCAAAAACTCCCTAAACCAGAAGGATGTTGGTCCACTCCGGCTATCACGAGTCAGGATGATCCCAACCACCCAAAGTTGGGGGACAACCCGGCTGAGCAGGAATCCCTCAGAACCAAGCATGAAGATCGTGAGGAAACCTGTATTGTCACTGCAACACTGGGTCAGGACTTCCAAACGAGGACCCGTCGGTTTTACAGCATCTGCTCCATTGATGACCTTGACCATGATGACCCCATTCGGGCCCGGACATCTGCACCCGCCAGCCAACCAGATTCCTCACCTCTTCCTCAACTGGAGAGCCCACCCTCTGATCCAGTAGAACTCTGCAACGGTTCTGGAAGCATCACGGACCATCACGTTGGCACATGTGACCCACAGTCATCAAGTGGAACCTCTGAATGTGCCCTGTCGGTGGTTACAATGATGAAGCTTCCAGACTGTGTGTCTTCAGATGTTCATATATCAAAGGGAACACCTGTCACTTTCCAGGAGAACCTACTCGACCATGTACAAGCTTCAGAAGAAGTCCATTCCAGTGTGGGCTGCACTCCAAAGCCTGACGTCACACCGCAGCACATAGAGGAGGACCTCGCTCCGTTTGCCGTGGATAAAACATCAATACATAGTGAAACCATCCATAGCAGCACGGCCCTCCAATCTCACATCTTCACATTTAAAGAGCATGGAAGTGTAGAACCATCTCGACGGGATCATGAAGACATGAGTGTCACAGTCAGTTCACCTGCTGAAGTCCAGGACATTTCAGAACAGGACGCATGTTCAGGGCATCAGCATCATGGGTTGGATCTCAAGGCAGAAAAAACTAGCCTAAATTGTCTTCCTGTCTGTGAATGTCCGAGTGTGTTTTCTCCATCTATGGAGGGGACCAGCCCATGCAGGCAGCTGAAGGTAGAACCTCCACAGGAGGAAGAACCGCAGACAACAGAGAGTCCGAGTGATCCAGTAGAACTAGTAAATGGACCTGTGTTTAATGAAGTGCAAATGATATATTCATCTTCCGAGACGTGTCCCAATCCAAAAAGTTTTGACACCGAAATAGTCCAAGTGGACACCTGTGCGACTCCAAATGGAACAGGTGGTCCTGCTGAGGTTATGTCCTTGCAGCAAGACCACAGATTCCTTGTGGAGCCGCACCAGCTGGACGTTTACGCCTCCACACCCTCCTATGAGATCCACTTCCTGAGTCAGGAGGTCCCCGCACCCAGCGAGGAGGTCGAGCGTGAAGGCGGGATGAGGGAGATGGTGTCAGAGCTGCTGGGCGAGGACACTGACCCCTCCGTGTGCCAGCTGGATCCTGACTCCTGGATCAGGCCCGCTGTGGAGGGCGGATGTGAGGCATGGTCCCGGGGGGCGCCGCAAATCCAGGGAGAGGTTTTGCTAGGGGCGTTCCCATACGGCGCCATGATGCCCCAGGGACGGTGCGAGTGGGGGTGGCACACGGGGGGCCCTCAGGGTGTAAGTGTTACCGCCCACATGCTGTTCCTGCTGAAGCAGAGACGACTGTCAGGACCTGATGGAGGATGTGTGTCCTGTTGTTTCTGTGCAGACCCTAAACCCGGATGCTGAGGTGTGGACCGGATGCAGATACAATTTCTTGCAGGATCAGCAACCATGGATGCATCTCCCCAGCGAGCAGGTGGACACCCATAGTGAGTTTGCTACCTGTTAGTGTTTATGACATAGAAGGTTCTTCTATTTAATCATTATGATGGTGCTATGTTCTTCTTCTGTAGGCCAGGTTGAGCTGCACAACACCAGCCTGGCTCAGGTTGAATCGGAACCCGCAGCAACAAAGGAACACATCCCACCGGAACCCGACACAGGTTCCCACGCAAAGCAACGTTCTCTTTTCATGTCCGTTTTTTTGCGTGTGAGCTCATGACTTGGTGTCATTTCAGAAGGACTGATGGAACAGCTGAGATCTGTGTTGGAGTTTTGTCTCAGCAGGTAAGATCACACAGGAAACAAAGACCACCCGTTGCAAGATCTTATAGCGGCTGTCGGTTTTTTTTGTCAGGGAGCACCTGGCCAACGACTTGTACCTCCAGTCTCAGATGGACGACGACCAGCACATCCCCTTAGCAACACTAACCGGCCTGGACGCCGTCAAGCGCATCACCACGGACCTTCAGCTCATCACGGACG
Organism: Doryrhamphus excisus; assembly: GCF_037039965.1. Classification (NCBI taxonomy): domain Eukaryota; kingdom Metazoa; phylum Chordata; class Actinopteri; order Syngnathiformes; family Syngnathidae; genus Doryrhamphus; species Doryrhamphus excisus. The sequence goes on from NC_136363.1 coordinate 20,518,997, forward strand.
TTGTCAAAAGTCCGTGTTTCTGGTGCTCTGGTGTCATGTCATTGCCAACATCACTGATGTTCTCCTCGCTCCTCAGCGCTGCCACATGTCCAGATGGCACCTTGCGGACTCAAAGTGAGACCCAGCCAAAGTCAATATGTGCTCATCTTGCGCGAGGTCCCCAGCACCACGTCTCGCGAGGAAAGATACGCCCGACCCTTCATCATCACTCTCTTTTTGCTTCAGTCGTGCCTAAAAGTAATCTATTACTTATCCTGCAGAAAGTAGTCGCGCTCTTCAGTGATGAGAACCTGCCCGCTTTCCTGAGCTGTGAGTTCGTCAGCAGCGATAACTGGTTCATCACCTTCAGGTCGGAGGCCGACGCACACCAGGTATTTTTTTAATTTTCACCTGTCATGGCAGCCAGCATTGAGACCTTTTTACCTTTTTGGAAAATGCTGCGTTTTTGTCCGCAGGCGTTCAGGTACCTGCGAGAGGAGGTCCAGGTATTCCAGGGAAAGCCCATCATGGTGAGGATGAAGGCCAAAACCACAACATTCGCTTCTCGTGCGCCCGTCAATGGCTACGGCCCGGCCCAGGTCAACATCATGGGTGATCATGGAACGTCCTATTTACCCCCGGACGCCTACCAGCAGCTGTATGACTTCACGTACCCGGTGTGGTCAAAGTCTGCGTACTCCGACTGTGCTGAGGTGAGTCTGCCGATGAAGACTTCCGTAACCCCTCCATCCACATTTGATTTTTGTCTGCAGCCGCCTGAGCTCGATGACGCCCTTAACGGGTTCCCTGCAGCCCCCCACTTCAAGCCGCACTTCCCACGAAGGAACAGGTACTCAGCAGGGTTGTCGCGCCTCATTCTTTGACACTCAACGAGGCTCTTTGGTTCCTTTATAGCAGGAAGGGTGCAAAGACATCCAGCTCAGATCAAGTCAGGAATCAGAAGGACTCCTCTCACCCGGCAGAGCAAACCTCAGAGCAGCGCTCCTCTTTCTCGAGGTCGGGGCGGGGATGGTCGCACTCTCGAGGGAACGGGCCTCATCATAACAGAAGGTACAATTGACATAGACGGCCTGACTTATGTGGGTTCCAGTGTACAACAGTGATACTACTATAATGAAATATAATGTATAACTAAGTACATGTAACTACTCTTATCAGGCCTATAAATGGCAACCAGAGGAGAAGAGAGAACCCGCGCTCCGGTTCCAAAACGGTACACCAAGTAAGTCTGAACACAGCATTTTTTTTTTTTTCATGGACATGCAACTTTTGACATTGTGTGTGTGTGTGTGTAGAAAACACCCTCTCCACCTCGCCAGCCGTCCCCCATCGAGCTCGGCATCTCAAACTTCCCTCCGCTCGGTGTGCAGAAGACGAGCGAGCCAGCAGAAACTTCACCCGACAGCACCCAGGAGCTCACCAGTGAGGTAAAGCACCTTTTTTGCTGCTAGTTTGGTACTTGTGTGTGTGTGATGGAGAAGACCCGAAACTGCCTTTGTGATTCTTCAGACCTCCAAGAAGCTGAGCTACGCCGAGATCTGCCAGCGGTCTTCGTCCGACGGGTCGGCACTTCTTGCTGAACCCGTCACCGCCGCCTCTTCCTCTGAGGAGACCCACTCGGCTTCTTCTGAATCTCCCTCAGCCTTGTTGCCACAGTAGTTGTGAGTCCTATTAGCTTATTGCACTGGTGGATTTAGTGCTGTGGTGTGGGGGCTTTACATCATTCACATGTATTCATATTGTTGGATTACTTTAGTTTCATTTGTTTTGGTTCCAGTTATTGTGTTGTTTTTCCTGGTGGTGGCGGGCATTTCCTCTTTCTTAATGTTGGTGAATGAAACAAAAACACACATGAAAAGTTTCCTTTTGCATGAGTTTGACTTTCATTTCCGGCTGCAATTCCTTTTCATTTTAAAATGTATAAATGGTTTGAATTTTAAGTCGTTTTTTTAAAGAAATGCAATCTTTTGAAATGTGAATCAGGCACATGTGGGTTTGTACAGATGTGTATATAATACCGAGCAATATTAAATGAGTGCCTTTTTGATTGTAAGCTATCCGGCTAACAACATACTGTGCATTATAATTTGTGTTGACAAAAAACAGGACCACGTAGTATCCAGCAGGGGGCAGCTGAGTGCCATCACAGCGTTGCTGCAGGATTTGGTGGATGATTCTTCGTTGACAATCCAATAGATGAATGGAGGCGTTCACAACATTTTCTGCTCCATTATTAACTTTGTTCATAGACGTTATAGCATCATCATTAATACCGGGTATGTGTATTTGCATTTGTTTATTATGTATTTAATATACATTTCATATTATCAATCTCTTGCATTTTCTTTATAAACGTTTGACCCACTAGAAAATGTACTGTATCACTATAAGGCAAATACAAAATATGTTGAAATATTTTGTATACAAATTGTAATAATATAAAGGAAATTAACCAAGGAATATTAAGAATTATGATTCCTGAAATCAAATACATTTTGCCCGATATTCTAATTTCAATGAGAATGTTTAAATATACAGCGTACGTGTATCGTACACAGTAACACGTCACCGTGTACTAGGTGTGGTTGTCGGCTGCTCTCCCTGCCGGTGATGCCAGGTACTACCGTCGATTCCCTCCCTCCCGCCTTCCCTCCTCCAGAGTCACGTGACCCCGCAGCAAGAAGCAAACGGCGCTGCTTCCTCCTGTGGTCTTTTCTCGCCTCCTCATCCCCATCCCCACCGCCGAGCACGACCCACCGCGGCAGCCACGCACCGAGCCCACCGAGCTACCGGACGTCAGCCATCCGAAGGGTCCGGGCACCATGGCTGGCCACCGTTAGAGAGCTACAGCCGGATTTTGAACCCCCAACCCCCCACCCCCCCTTTGTTCTCTCCCTCGACGCGAGTCGTCGCGCTCCTTCGCCGAGGAGAAGCTCGCTTCCTTTGCAGCGAGGAAGAGGAGGAGGCGGAGGAGGAGGAGGTGTTTGAGGCGGAATGGCGGACCGTGAGGCGTCGCCGATACCGTTGGAGATCCGAGCCCGGCTGGCGGAGCTGGAACTCGAGCTGTCAGAGGGTAAGAATGTCACACACAACCCCCCCCTCCCCACCATGACCCCCCCTAGCATTACTCCCAGCATTACCCGGTACTCTTGTTATCTCATCGCCATCCACCCTGGCAGCCCTGCGGTGTCTGACGGAATTTAACCATTAATTGTTAGCTCCCACCCGCCCCTCCTCACCGCCCCCCCCCTCCCGCTCCTCCCATCCAGATGTTTGTCAGCCAGGCGGACCGGCCCGGCCAGCTCCGCGTAGCCGGCACACGGTGAGCCCAGAGCGGTGTGCCGCTGCAATCTCTGTCCGCCACTCTTTTGTCTCAGTGGCCCTCTCCTGTCGGTCCATTCCGGTCCGGAAAGCGACCCCACGTTTGACCTTGAGATGTTGACACAATCGTGAAGGTCTACCCATCTTACCTGGGCTTGTGCATGTGTGTGTGCGTGAGTGCATGTTCGTGTGCGTGTTACGATGGCATTGCGATGCAGCATCTCTGGCCTTTTGGAGCTCCGACATTAGTGCTTCTTGTCTGGATGTTTTTGAGGCCTTGCTGCAGCTGAGGATAAGGATGCTCGGGAATATTTCTCTCTACCCCCTCACCAATACCCCCCAACCCGCCTTTTTACTCACAGTAAGGCAGTAGAGCTCAGTCACAGCTGTTAGGATACATACCATCTCACATTGGAACATTTGCGCCTTATATAATGGAGGCCACATCTTTTATTCATACAGGATTGGACGGCCTAGAACAGGACTGTTACACTGGATTGTTCTGGGGGACACATTTTGGGGAGATACTTCTGCCGTCACTGTTATTTTTATTTAGTGTATATAATACCAACGCCATACCTCGCTTAATATAATCTAAAATAAATCAAAACACAAGAGATTTTCCTTTTTATATGAGAGACGCACTGTTTTTAAGGACCAACTTAAAAAATGTTAGTCAAAGATCCTCAATATGACAGGAGCACTCTGCAGTTTTTAAGTACATAGTGCAAAAAAGCTACTCAAAGATCCTTCTATATGTTGGGAGTGCTGCTGTTTTTGAAGACCTACTACAAAAAAAACATAGTCAAAGATCCTTGATATGACGGGAGCACTTTGCTGTTTTTAAGGACGGGAAAAAAAGTCTTGTCAAAGATCATTTACATATCGAGCACTCTGCTGCTTTTAAGGACCTACTTCAAATAGTGAAATATTGTCATTAAAGATTGTCCATATGATGCAAGCGCTCTGTTGGCGAAAGGCTAGTCAAATACCCACTAAACACTCTGCTGTTTTAAAGGGCCGCCTACAAAAAAAATGCTTGTCAAAGATCATCTGCATGACGAGTACTCTTGCTTTTAAGGACCTACTTGAAATATTCAAATATTCTCAGCAAAGACACTCTATATAACCGAAGCACTCTTGTTTTTAAGCACTTACTACAGAAACATTAGTCAAAGATCCTCTATATCTGACACATGGCAGGAGTATTCTGCTGTTTTTAGGAATCTTAGTCGCTCCCAAGTTTTGGACTGAACTTGTAGGCTGGTGTGATGTCATTCTTGGACCAGATGTAGCTGCATGCCGCCAGCGGAATAGTGCTGTTCTCGGAACATGTTCTAGAATGTACCATGCTTTGCAGTAAAAAAAAAAAATCACCCAGAATCCTCTTGTTCCACTTAAACAATGTCCTGTCCTATGACGTGGAGTGGTAGGTTCTAGTTGGTGGAACCTTCTCATAATCAGTGACTCTTTAGGTGTCTGCCATGGCCATGTCAAACCTCAGGGCTTGAAAGACTAGCGATGCTGCAATGCTTTTGTCCAGCAGGCCTTGAAGTAACCACCTGAGTCTGTAGCATATGAGTGGTGCGTTTGAGTTGCTCACCTGAAGTCTGTTTGTGAAGGCGCTCACTGAAGCGGTGTGATCGCTTTTCGCATAAGGAGTCAATGACACCGAGTGTGTGTGTGTGTGTGAGAGAGAGAGAGAGGAGGAGGTGTAAAGCGGTGCATTTAAGGTCAGGTGGTGTTGTCAGGACGTTCTTGAATAATCAGTGAAATGTTCTCAAGTGTGCTCTCACTCTACTTGATCAAGGTAAAAGCAGAAGCTGGAGACTGTGGTTTTTTTTTAGTGGGAATTTGTGTGTCTGTTGGTGCATTTAGAATTTAGAGGTTGTCAAGTCGCTCCGTTGTCATGGATACAGACAAGTTTTGTCTGAAGCGGTTGTTGAAGGTGCACCAATGTCAAGTTCTTATGCTTTCTTGGCTTATGGAAACACACGAGACACCGTGCTGTGTTTGGAAGCTCCTCTTGGTATCAAACGTGCGGCATGCAGTGCTCATTGGATGTATTATCATGCCGCCACCTTGGTGAACAAGAGAGTTCACGTTTTGAACCCCTGAAGTCACATCATGCTATTTTTACACTTGATGACATGTTGACCCACTGAATCACCACGACGACCCACTTTGTTTTTCTGCTGACACATGACTGTGTGTGTGTGTGTGTTTGTTTGTGTGTGTGTGTGTGTGTGGCCCCTGGCTGTTAGAGTGGACACATACATCAGCTAATCAGCTTGCGGAGGATCTGCAGACCACCACACGGGGCCCGTGCATGTGAGTGTGACAGCCCAAGGTCCCAGCGCATGACGCATGCTTGTGCGTGTGTGTGTGCGCTGGATCTGGTTACCATGGTGCCGGTGTGCGATGTGAGGAGGAAAAGATGGATCAAATAAAAAGAGGTTCTTGAAGCACACAAAGAGAAACGAGACGGCAAAGGCGGAGCACCATTTTGTTTTTATCGTAATCTAGAAGTATGATGTTTAAAAACAGTTCAACAAAAATGTTTCATCCTCTCCACGTCATCCAGCAGAAAAAATCCATCCAATCCATCAGCTGCCTCCCAGACCGCAATCAGGGAATGATGAGGCCGTAACGGGGCTGCAGACACGGGCTGATGCGATACGCGCACACACACACACACACACACTCCCTAGCAGGTATCATTAGCCCACTTCTCAAATCTGACGCTCCAGATCCAAGATGGCCGTCTCAGGCCTTCTCTCCAGGAGAGCCGTTGCTAGGCAACTTCCTCCCTGTTCTGCTGCGCTGCAAGGGGAAGATGGCGTCTCCCTGTGGACTCTGTTCTGTGTGTGTGTGTGTGTGTGTGTGAGAGGGGAAAAAAGGAGGATGTTATGTTGCAGCTGATCTGCACGAGCAGATTGGGCCCAGATGTGAACATTCTCGTGGGTGGTAGAAGCATCTACGTATGTGTGCTGTGATTGGACTTTATCCTCCTTGTCCTCTTGGGTCTTTATAATGAAGACCTTACGACTTCCTGTCCAGGGAAAAAAAAAAAAGGAATCCAAAGTGCGGCCTCCATTTTGGGAATCTTTCCACAAAGTCTGTCCAAGTTTTTGTGTTCCTGTTGTTGTCGAGTCTCAGGATCAATAATTAGTGAAGTGGTGCGTTTAATGGAGTACAAGGAGGAATTCGCTCCTATTAGACTTTGCCGGTCGCACCCTGGGGCTTGTTGATTGACAGGACATAGTGGCGGTGGAGGCGGTTGCCAAGGCAACAGGGTCTGTCTGTCCATTTGAACACTTTGACTTTGGAACGCAGCAATTAGCATTTTGTCACCACGACGCACTTTACGAAGCTAGCAGTTGTGTTGTTATTCTTAGCCTAGCTCATCTATTCATATCAGCCATCCATCATTTTCATATTTTGGTTTCCGATTCATCGATTGGGTGAGACAGAGGAGGTCGCCTCTGCTCTTTCTCACGCTCTTTCTGTCTGTTTGCAGGCGACATCACTCAGAAGGGTTATGAGAAGAAGAGGTCCAAGCTGATCAGGGCGTACATTCCACACGCTGGAGGTAATTTAGCGACCTCTGACCCCCCCCCCCCCCACTCTCACACAGCTAAAGTAAACCCCCTAATCACGACAAATGCAATCGCACTATATCGATTTAGACGCCGTTAGCTGGTGTAGGCTAACGCCCCCTCGAGCTCAGCTTGGGCCTGCTCCTCTGTACGTGCACGCTGTGCCCACGTGCAAATTCTGACATGATGGAAGCAGCCGATCACATTTTATTTCTCACTTCTTCCATTAAATCCAGAAAAATGTCATTTTTTTCCTCCTGCCAAATCAAATCATCCTCATGTTTGTGTTTCCTTTTTTTTGTTTTTTTTTTTTTTTGCTGTCTCCGCTGCTGTCGTCAAACTGCTTGTGTGTTTGTTGTGTATGTGCACGTGTCCACATGCATGTTCGTCCCTGCAGGTATGGAAGGTCCAATGTCTCACCGGGTACCGCTCGGCCCGCCCTCTGCCGCCCGCTTCCATCGCCGGCGAACATCAGGCACGAGAGACGAACGCTACCGCTCAGGTAGAGTGGCTCCGCCCACTGACACAGCATGGGCACTTGGATGATGGTGTCACATGATGTGTGTCTCTGTTTCTCAGACGTCCACACGGAGGCGGTGCAAGCTATGCTGGCGCGACACGTGGAGAGGAAGGTGGCGGTGCCCATGCCCTCTAAGAGACGTTCTCTGGTGGTGCAGACCTCCATGGACGCCTACACGCCTCCAGGTGACCACACATGACGCTGCACGTGACCCGTCGAGCAGCAGTAACGCCATACTGACTCTCACTAGGCCTGTCGCCTCTGTGCTCAGACTCCTCGTCGGGCTCAGAGGAGGAGGCGGGGCCGGGGGACGACATGTCGGGGATGGAGCACTGGATGGGCCGCCCCTCCCAGCTGGGCCCCGCTCACCTGGGCTCCACTTCCTCCTCGTCCTCATCCACGCAAAGCGGTGGAAGCGGTAATGCTGGGCGGTTGGCCGACTCGCTAGCGCACACGCACATCTCGCACCTGGCACACCTGGCGCACTCGCACCTGGGGCAGTCGCACCTGCAGCAGAGCCACTTGGTGCCGTCACATCACGGTAGGACACCGACGCCTTTCACGGGGGCCCGCATGGTTTCATTCACAAGTGTGTGTGCGTGTGTGAAGGCATCGGACACCTGTCCCTGAAAAGGAAAGGAGCGCTGAGCGTCGCTGAGAATGGAGGATCTTTACGGCGGTCCTGTGAGTTCGGATCTGACATGCTGTGGCCGCCCCCGCTGGAATCCGACGGTACTGACGTTGTCACTGCGCTCTCTGGAGACTGATGTCCGGTCTAATCTCGTCCCGCAAACAACCATGAGTCACATTTGGCTTCACATTTGTCCTCCCTCTAGAAAACCACTCGGGACCCCCGGACGTCACGGGCTACTCATCGGACTCGCCCCACTCCCACACGGAGCGTCATCATATGTCCAACATGGGAACCATCGCCCGGAACACGCAGAAGTACGGCAACGCGGAGCGCATGGAGACAGGCGACGGTAAGAGGAAGTTAAAAATAGGGGGACCTCTTATTGGATGCAGCGCAGGGGTCACGTTTGGACGTGTGTCCATTTATGGAAGGACAACAAATCCTTATTAAAAAAAAAAAAAACAAGTTCATAAAGGCTTTGCAGGCTGACCTGAGGCCACCATTGTGATCACAGCGACGCTGACGTCTGACGTCTTGGCTTTACTTCGCTTCACAGGCGTCCCAGTCAGCAGCCGCGTGTCGGCCAAGATCCAGCAGCTTGTCAACACGCTCAAGCAACCTCGCCGGCCGCCACTGCGAGAGTTCTTCGTCGACGACTTTGATGAACTTCTCGAAGGTTAGACGCCGTGCTGTCGCATTTGAAGTCTTCAAGGTTTTTTCGAGCTCTCTCACACGCAAACATCACAATACATCTCTTCATGTCCAGTCCAACAGCCTGACCCCAACCAGCCTCGTCCTGAGGGGGCTGAGATGATGCCGGTGCGGGGAGACTCGCTTGGCGTGGTCACCAACTGGCCCCCCTCGCTGGAGGCCGCCCTGCAACGCTGGGGGACCATTTCCCCTAAAGCCCCCTGCCTCACCAGCCTGGACACGTCTGGCAAACCCCTCTACGTCCTCACATATGGTAGGCAGCAGCACCACCCGGGGCCTTTTTAAAAAAAAAAAAAATGGCCGCTGCATATTTTGGCTTTTTCAGTGTGTTCTCTGTTGGAAACAATTGCCCAGCCTTCATTGCTAACTTGTTTTGTGTGCGTGCAGGGAAGCTGTGGTCTCGCAGCATCAAGCTGGCGTACAACATCCTCCACAAACTGGGCAGCAAGCAGGAGCCCATGGTGCGACCTGGCGACCGGGTGAGTGCCACGCCCTGCACACCATACTGGTCACATGAGCTCACTGACCACCCACTGTGTTTTTGTAAACGCCAACGGCTAGTCCTACATCTGTTTTTTGGAACATAGTTTTACACTATATGGCACATTTCACAAAGAGTTATTACGTGTCATAAAAATGTGTTATATTTGCACACAAACTACAATTATATTCCTAATTAGTATCTTTCTTTATATAGCCTTGTGCATCTGAATGTGTGATAGCTCGCTTTAATAGAACACCCCTCTCCTCCCATATAGTACACACCATATATAATGACATTACATTGTTGTATTGATTCGTCTCCTAGCGTTTAGGTTTGTTATGAAATTACCGCTCATTTTTCTCAAAGAAATGATCCGCTTTGAAGCCACCTGTTTTCATTTCTGCCATTATCTCACCCACAGGTGGCGCTGGTGTTCCCTAACAACGACCCAGTGGCCTTTGTGGTGGCCTTCTACGGCTGCCTGCTGGCAGAGGTTGTCCCGGTTCCCATAGAGGTGCCCCTTAGCCGCAAGGTATGCTGTGACCCCTACGTCCTACATCTGCATAACATATTTGTGGAAAAACCTTTCCCGTCTGTGGTTGTGTGTCGTCATGGCTACGGCTTGATGATGGCCTCCCGCCTATTTTCATGAGAATACTGTTGGCAAACATGTGGTCATATAGAACATTTACATTCTACGGGACAAAGTGAATGAAAAAGGAAATAAGGGGATCGTATTGTGCCTAAGGGGAGGGGCTGAGGTCCGTCATTCAGATTTATCGCTCCGTGACACATTCATAGCATAGTACAGTTATGGGGGCGAGTGATTTATGCCAAAGCCGACCCGTCTCCTGCGGTCCTTCAACAGGATGCAGGCAGTCAGCAGATCGGATTCTTGTTGGGTAGCTGTGGTGTCACCGTGGCGCTGACCAGCGATGCCTGCCATAAGGGGCTGCCTAAGAGCGCAACAGGAGAGATTCCGCAGTTCAAAGGTGAGCGACGGAGAGAGCATCCGTCATTAAAGGTGGACAATAGAACATAAAGCTTTGTCTACATTTAAGGGGACGGCGTCGCCTTTCCTGGTTGCTACATGTCAACATTCCAACTTTTCTCTTTGTGCAGGGTGGCCCAAACTGCTTTGGTTTGTCACCGAGTCCAAACACCTTTCCAAGCCGCCCCGGGACTGGTTCCCTCACATCAAGGACGCCAACAACGACACCGCCTACATCGAGGTGAGCTCACTCTGCGATCTAGTTCGCCGGCATGTTCTGATCCAAGCGTGTGTGTGTGTGTGTTCTCGCAGTATAAAACATGCAAAGATGGCAGCGTGCTGGGCGTCACGGTGACCAGGATCGCTCTGCTCACACACTGCCAGGCCCTCACTCAGTCCTGCTGCTACACTGAGGGTAAGAGTGTTTACGCTGTGCAACGCAGACCCTGTTCTAAACTCTCCTCCCGCAGCCGAGACCATCGTCAACGTTCTGGACTTTAAGAAGGACGTGGGCCTGTGGCACGGCATCCTGACGGTAAGGGTTCATAACCGTGGGGGGGTGATGATGAACCTACCACAGTTCTCAAATGCTATAATGTGTGTTGTGTAGAGCGTAATGAACATGATGCACGTGATCAGCGTGCCCTACTCGTTGATGAAAGTCAACCCTCTATCGTGGATCCAGAAAGTGTGCCAGTACAAAGGTCAGGAGCGCACTCCTCATGTCACTCAGCCCGCCCACTTTATCTGTCCGTCACATAGATTAAATGCAAATGTGTGTGTGTCTCGCAGCCAAGGTGTCATGTGTGAAGTCCAGAGACATGCATTGGGCTCTGGTGGCCCACAAGGACCAGAAAGACATCAACCTGAGCTCGCTGCGCATGCTGCTGGTCGCCGACGGCTCCAACCCTTGTAAGACCTTTTACGTCTTGAAAAACTATACTATATATTCATTTATATACATTTCTTCATGGTTGGCAGGTCTGTGTTCGACAGAAATAGACATGCTCGGATGGAAAAATGGACACATTGTGAATAGACTGGACACTTTTTTTATGTTTTAGCTCGTTAAGAAGCAGCATAATGTCTTTTTTTGGTTTAATTACAGCTGCTTCTCATCATAATTCATCTCATTAAAGAGTCTTTTTTTGTGTCTGTGATGGGAACACTTCGAGATAGTCCAGCCCTTCATCGTGCCTTTGTGTCTTTCATCTTAGAACTTTGTTAGAAGCTGTGTGTCCGTGTCCGAGTCCCCGATTGTGACCACATTTGGAGTCCTAAATAGAAACATCTCTCTCCCTGCCAGGGTCCATCTCATCCTGTGATGCCTTCCTCAACGTCTTTCAGACCAAAGGCCTGCGAGCTGAGGTCATCTGTCCCTGCGCCAGCTCGCCCGAAGCCCTTACGGTCGCCATCAGGAGGTACGTGCACAGCTTTACATCCACGCAAAAGACGTGTGAGTGCACGCGGAGAAGCATTAAGGCAGGAAGTGTGTGAATTTTGTTACTAGAACGTGCGAGACAGACGGGATCATGTGACCCAGGCAGTTAACCCAATTTGTAGCCACATTGTTTTTGTCCGAGAAACAGCTGTTGGGTAATCCTGGTGCGTGTCCCTAGGCCGGTGGAGGACAGCAGCCAGCCCCCAGGTCGTGGCGTCCTCTCCATGCAGGGCCTAAGCTACGGCGTGGTCCGCGTCGACACAGAGGAGCGCCTGTCCGTCCTCACCGTGCAAGACGTCGGCACGGTGGCCCCCGGAGGTGCGTCGGTAAACATCGGGAGACATGTCAGGTTTTTTTTTTTTTTTTCCTGAGGTTTTGAATCACTAACCAGTGCCTGCAAATAGAACCATCGTGAGTTGAAGCCCTTCTGTCGCTTTTAATCCTCAAAGAAGGCTGCCATCTGCAGAACGGACCAACAGTACATTATGCCAGGCACCACCCAGTGTTTACCGCATGAATTACACCATGGGTGTCTGGTTTGTTTTTAATTATTTATTGTAAAAAAAAAAAAAAAAGAGGAAAAAATACTAACCACTGGTCCACCGTGCAGCCTTTTGTCAAAGATCTTAGCAATTCATCATTTTTAATGTGTCTTCATCCTCTAGGTCTGGTGTGTGTGGTCAAGCCCGAAGGTGTCCCCCAGCTCTGTCAAACCGATGAGATCGGTGAGCTGTGCGTGTGCGCCATCGCCACCGGCACCTCCTACTACGGCCTCACCGGCATGACCAAGAACACCTTTGAGGCGAGTTAAAGTGTGATTTTTTTTTTTTATCGTACCTAACAAGCAAACCGCACCTCACACGTGTTTTTACAGGTGTACCCGGTGAGCTCCACCGGCGGGCTAATCAGCGAGTACGCCTTTGTGCGGACCGGCCTGCTGGGCTTCATCGGACCGGGAGGCCTCGTCTTCATCACCGGCAAGATGGATGGCCTCATCATGGTCAGCGGGCGAAGGCATAACGCTGACGACATTGTCGCCACGGCGCTGGCGGTGGAGCCCATGAAGTTTGTCTACAGGGGAAGGTGATTTCTGTTGCTGGCCGACCATATAGAAGTCACTTTGAGAAATTAGAAGGTGTATAATGAAACATCGGTACTTGAAAAGGAGCCAGATGTGACTATGCTCATGATGAATGAGAAACACTAACGGAGGGGACTTTAATGGAAATGCATCTCCCGCCGCCAAGCTTTCATGAGCTTTTTCAATACGAGCTTAAGTAAGTCGATGCTACTGTGAGAGTGACGCTGACGTCCCGCCGTGCAGGATAGCGGTGTTCTCCGTCACCGTGCTGAGGGATGAGAGGATCGTGGTGGTCGCCGAGCAGCGGCCGGACTCCACGGAGGAGGACAGCTTTCAGTGGATGAGCCGCGTCCTGCAGGTAGAGTGCCGCACGTTTTAAACTATTAAACTCTGCTTCTTCCTACTCGACTGTCACTGATGTTTCACAGGCCATAGACAGCATCCACGGGGTGGGCGTGTTCTGCTTGGCTCTGGTTCCGGCCAACACGCTACCCAAGACACCTCTGGGTGGCATCCACCTGTCTGAGATCAAGCAGCTCTACCTGGAGGGGGGGCTGCACCCCTGCAACGTCCTCATGTGCCCGCACACCTGCGTCACAAACCTGCCCAAACCCCGGCAGAAGCAGCCTGGTAGGAACCAACCCGGTTCTGTGTGTGCGCTCTGCAGGCCGCTAATGTTCTAACGCTGTGTTGCAGAGATCGGTCCCGCCTCTGTGATGGTGGGCAATCTGGTGTCGGGCAAGCGGATCGCTCAGGCCAGCGGTAGAGATCTGGGGCAGACCGATGACAACGACCAGGTGAGACGAGTCCGTTTTTGTCTAAAAGCGGTTGTTTTCTGTTCTGACTGGTGGTCTTTGTTGTAGTTCCTCTTCCTGTCTGAGGTTTTGCAGTGGCGAGCTCAGACCACTCCAGACCACGTTCTCTATACTCTGCTCAGCTCCCGGGTAACGATACACAACTCATCCATCGCATCGGTCGACATAAAAAAAGTCACATGTAAGAATGAGTCAGCCAATCCCGCTCTAAGAGCCCCTCTGTATGTCTCCTGCAGGGGGCGGTCTCCAGCTCGCTCACCTGCCTGCAGCTGCACAAGAGGGCGGAGCGGGTGGCTGCGCTGCTGATGGAGAGAGGCGGCCTACAGGAAGGGGACCACGTCGCTCTGGTTTACCCGCCAGGTCCGGATGCACTCTAGGCTCGCCTCATTGGTTTCTGTGCTGACGCCGCATGTGTCCCCGCAGGTATCGACCTGATTGCAGCCTTCTACGGCAGCCTGTACGCCGGCTGCGTGCCCATCACGGTGCGGCCGCCGCACCCGCAGAACATCTCCACCACGCTGCCCACCGTCAAGATGATTGTGGAGGTGAGAGTGAAGATGCAACATTAACATATCCTGTCCAAAATACTGCAGAGAATTCCCTTAAATTGTCCAATTCCTCTCCCCTGTGTAGGTGAGTCATTCGGCGTGCGTGATGACTACGGCGGTTATCTGCAAGCTGCTTCGCTCCAAAGAGGCTACGGCGACGGTGGATATCAGGAACTGGCCTCCTGTCCTTGACACAGGTAACACCCAAATCAGCTGTCCTTCTTCCATATTGAGACGACGTGTTGCTCAGCAGACTGTGTCCACCGCAGATGACCTTCCGAAGAAGAAGCCCCCATCTCTGTACAAACCCACCAACCCTGATGGTTTGGCGTATTTGGATTTCAGCGTGTCCACGACCGGCATGCTGGCTGGCGTTCAGGTCTGCCCAGAACCCCGACCCCGCTAAAATCTTCCCGGTTCGCTTTGTCATTATCCATCCCTTTTTCCTCTGCCCTACAGATGTCCCATAATGCAGTTGGAGCATTCTGTCGATCAGTGAAACTGCAGTGTGAGCTGTACCCCTCCAGGGAGGTGGCCATCTGCCTCGACCCATACTGCGGCCTGGGCTTTGTCCTCTGGTGTCTCTGCAGGTTGGTAATTGCACTTGTATGACATAGCAGTTAATATTTTCCTCCACTCATTATTGTTGTGGCTTTTCCTGAGCTACTTTTTTTTTTCATGTGGACTGAGATATTTCTGACTGCGGAGTATTTTAAAATGAAGAACTACATCTAATCTGAGAGTTCTTGATGGCATCTCATCGTCTGCTTTGTTTTAAATTCCCTGCTAATGAAATCTAAACTTGGCCAGCCGAAATAAATCAGGCTGCAAATCACTTTAGCTAAATAGATGGTCTTGTACCCCCTGATCCCTTAATGAGGACGACTCACTAATAACCACTTTTATAAAGTATGACCGTGAGACGCTGTCCCCTTCGGGAGACGCTTGTAAAACAGATGAATGTTCCTTTTTGCCGCATGGAAGCATTTAAATGTGTGTCTTTAGCGTCTACTCGGGCCACCAGTCCATCCTGATCCCGCCCGTAGAGCTGGAGTCCAACCCGGCACTCTGGCTGCTGGCCGTCAGCCAGCTGAGGGTGCGAGACACCTTCTGCTCCTACAGCGTCATGGAGCTGTGCACCAAGGGTCTCGGCCTGCAGACCGAAGCCCTCAAGGTCAGGTTCTTGCTAGTTTAGGGTCACAGGTAAAGAAGCAACCCGTGCGTCACTTTGCGTTGTTGCTTCACATGTGCAGGCTCGCGGTCTAGACCTGTCACGCGTCCGGGCCTGCGTGGTGGTGGCCGAGGAGAGGCCCAGGATGTCTCTGACTCATTCCTTCTCCAAGCTCTTCAAAGACCTCGGCCTTCACCCGCGTTCTGTCAGCACGGCGTTTGGATGCAGAGTCAACCTGGCCATTTGTTTGCAGGTAAACACGGCATTGAACGCTCCTACTGGTGTTTATTGGTACAAATACCATCACCATTACTAGCATCAATCCATGTGTTCCTGTCTTCACCCCGCTTTCATTGTCTGCAGGGAACCTCAGGACCAGACCCCACCACAGTCTATGTGGACATGAGGGCGCTCCGCCATGACAGGTCCGTGATGCCACCTCACCTCACCTCACGCGAGGAAGCATGTTAGCATGCGTGTTTTTCTTTCTTTCAGGGTACGGCTGGTGGAGAGAGGTTCTCCTCACAGTCTGCCTCTGATGGAGTCCGGAAAGGTGAGCACACTTTGACTTCAGTTGAACCAGAGCTGACACCATAGCGACAGTGAGGACATATTTAAAGATGATTAGTGCGGTTTTACAAGGGAATCTGTAACAGTCATTTTTTTCCCCAGCAACACAACAACAAGTTCTGATTAAATGTCAAAAGACTATTTTGGTGCTTGGACTGAACTGCATGTCCTCCCACATTCGCTGAGTCAGGTTTGAGTCCACATCCTCCTGTTCATCTGTGGATATGTGAGCGAGCAGAGCGTCGCTTTTAAAGCAACACAACATGTGCACAGCTTGATATCTGGGGTGTCCAAATTGCGGCCTGGGGCCCCTCGGCATATTAAAAAACACAATGACTGATCGTTATTATCAGTAATAAGCAAGAATGGAGAATAGAAGATCAAGAGCTTGCTTGAAATCTGCGAGAGGGAAAAAAAAGAAGATAATTAAGCAACAAACTGAGTTTTGAAGAGCGAGAAAGCAGGCCAGGAAAGTCAGTTTTATTAATAGAACGCAAGCAAATGTTGCCGCCGTCTGCCGCCCCATCTGCTGGTTTATTTTCTCGTCAAGGACTCAAAAGTAGTCTCAGGGTTTTCCGCTGTCATGGGAAACCTAAAAAAAAGGGAAGATTCCTGTGTGTGCTCGTGGCATGATGATCTAACAGATTTTAATTCACCTACAAATACAGATGCTTTCAAAAAGTGCTGCTTAATACATCACAGCATATCATAACAATCCCAGATCCCATGGAAATGTGCCCCCTAGTGGCTTACTATGGGATTAAAAGCAAAGCATTGCTGGATAAAAATGAGGAAAATGCTTAACTTTGCTTTCTCCTTTCAGATCCTTCCTGGAGTCCGCATCATCATCGCCAACCCCGAGACCAAAGGACCTCTCGGGGACTCACACCTGGGAGAGGTCCTGAGACAAAACAGTGGATCATGTGACCTGCCCGATATGTCGCTAACCACTCGTCGTCGTCTTCTTGATCACAGATTTGGGTGCACAGCGCTCACAACGGCAGCGGCTACTACAGCGGCTACGGCGAGGAGGTCCTCCAGTCCGACCACTTCAACTCCAGGCTCAGCTTTGGAGACACTCAGACGGTGTGGGCCAGGACGGGCTACCTGGGCTTCCTCCGTCGCACTGAGCTCACCGACGCCAACGGAGGTCATTGTTGACTCTTTTGTTATTTTATTGGCTTGATAGTCTGCTTGACTATATTGTATTTCTTTTTTTTTTTTGTTGGTACAGAGAGACACGATGCTTTGTTTGTGGTCGGCGCCTTGGAGGAGGCAATGGAGCTGCGGGGTATGAGGTACCACCCCATTGACATAGAGACCTCGGTAATCCGTGCACACAAGAGCATCATGGAATGGTGAGTTCGATTTCACGCCATTTTTGAGAGAGGAGACGAACATATGAATGTAATCTCAGCACTGTAGCTCACACTGAATGTGATATATGGCATCATATTATTGTACTTGTAAAAAAAATAGTGTACAATAGTGCTTCTTTAAGAGCACTCAGTAAATTCCAGCATCAAGGCTAGATTTACTATTGTTAAATATTAGACCTTTCGTGTGAATGACTGGTGGTCCCGGGGTTTAACTGATGCGTTCCCCCCTCAGTGCCGTCTTCCCGTGGACCAACCTGCTGGTGGTGGTGGTGGAGCTGGAAGGCTCGGAGCAGGAGGCGCTGGACCTGGTTCCCATGGTGACCAAGGCGGTGCTGGAGGAGCACTACCTGATCGTGGGCGTGGTGGTGGTGACGGACATCGGCGTCATCCCCATCAATTCGCGCGGGGAGAAGCAGCGCATGCACCTGCGCGACGGTTTCCTGCAGGACCAGCTGGACCCCATCTACGTGGCCTACAACATGTAGCGTGTGTGTGTGCTTGTGCATATGCGTCCCACCCCCTCCCAAAAAAAAATCGATATGGATTTTATTTTTATTTTTTTTTGCATCGTGTGCTCTCGACTCGTCTCTTTTCTTTGTTGCTAGTTGAGCGCCTTGGTGGACCCCCCTCCCACTCCCCCCGCCCTCAGCTAAAGGAAGCCTTATAGGAACACTGTGCACGTGTCGCCTTGTTTATGGGGACAAGAACACTGGGCGGAAGTCTTCATTGAAGGAGAAGGGGGCAGCCAGCTTCTTGTAAAAATATAAATATTGTACATTGACATAATCTATATGGAGAGGAACCTAAAAGACGAGGAGGTGTCTAGTAGCCCCTATATGCAGCCCTCTCCACCCGCACCCTGTGAGTGTCTGTGTGTGCGTGTGCGTGAAAGAGACGGGGACATTTTGTGTCGCTTTAACGGGGAATTTTAACGGATTTCGTTCATCAGCACACGGAAGAAGGAAAACCGTTTCAAGCTGCAAGTGGAGTGGGGTATCAATGGATACATCATTTGCCGTGGAAGCATGTCCCTAAATGATAAAAAATGGGACGTGTCCATCGTTTAAAGGGGACGCCAGGCGTGGAAAGGTTGTTTCGTTTTGCACCCTGACGTCCAAAGGAAGCTGCTGACTGCTAAGCTAACACTGTAGCAATAAAAGACCCAAAGCGACGTTCCTCTTGGCGGGTATTATGATTGAGTGATCTAAAAGGCATAGTTTCATCTTTGACAGAGCTAACAAAGAATTCGTCAGTTAAATTAACATTTACATTAGCATGGGTGCTAATTAGCTGCACTGCTTTAGCTGCTATTATGGTTTCCTGGGATTTTGCCATTCAATTGGTCAGTAATTTAAATTATAAATTACTAACTTTATTAGTTAAATTATCCACATTTCGAAATTGATTTAACACTTTTTTTATTGCTAAAATGTCCAGAGAGAAGCTTGTCCTTTTTGTCTTTAGCACAACTCTTACGCTCTTATCTGCACTAACTCAGATGTTTATTATAGTCTAGAACGAATGCAGAAGATTAAAGATGAATATTTATTTAAAAATACATAAATAAAACTTGAATATTGTCGATTTATGCCAAAAAAAAGTGGCTGTCATCTTGGCTAGCTTGGAGCTGTTAGCATAGTTAGCGGTACTCCACAGACTGTGACACAGCAGATTATGTAGAATATTTAGAGCACTATTTGTTTTTATCACGTGGAAGGGTCCTGTGTCTTTTATTTTGACCACGTTTGTCCTCGGCAGAAGAACAAAAGTCTTTATGCATATCAGCTAGTTTAGCGATGCTAGCGTGCTAAGTTAGCCGCTTTCAAGCGCGACAAAGGACGTCCCATCAAGTGAGTGTGAGTGTGCGTGTGTGTATTGTATGTAAATAGTGTTGATTTTGTACGGTACAAATGTGTGTGACTTGTTTTGTACACTAAAAAGACTACAAAAGATGAAATGACACTTTTATAAGAGCTCCTATTGGCTCACGTCACACTATACAAGTGCAATAAAGTGCTTTGATTGGCAACACGACTCATGTTTATTCATATTTGTCATGTGAGAACTCGGTGACGTGACAGTTGTGGTTTGTCATATCAGGTCGACTACGGAGACAACATCCTCCGCCAGAGGTCGCTGTGATGCCATGTCTGGAAGCGGGTACGCGCATCCTCCACTCCTGTGACGGTGACGCGCACTGGTTGTGGACCAGTGGTGGACATGTGTGAGTCACTCCCGAGGCGCACACCACGAACACACACACCTCTGTGCTACTTTGTAGTGAACATTCATGAAAAAGTTGTCTAAAGAAAAAACAAACTTTTAGCGGACTTGTTATGAAAGTTTTGGTCCGCTGTAGTCACTGCATGAGAAGAAGACGACGTCGGGCTGGATGAGAAGATGAGGAAGTTCACGCAGAAGCACGCTGTGCTCCTGCTGCTCACCTTCCTCCTGCATGAGGTCAGTTTATCATCTCCTCTCTCATGCACTTCACTCACACAAATCTTTTCTCATTTGCGTCATTATTTTTCTCACCTGTAGCCACATTGTCTCATGGAAACACCTATTCTCACTACTGCATCCTCATCTCATACCTGATGAAACCTTCTCACCTTTTCCCATGTCCTAGGTCATTGTTTCTCATTTGAGACACCATTTCTTTCACTTGGTATCATCTCATTAGACTGCAGAACCTCATTTTCTCATCTCCTGTGACGTTATCATGTCATGGACTCTCACATCGTCTGCATTCCAGTGGCTTTATTTTCTCATCTGCGCCGTCATCATCTCATCTGCCCAGCCATCTCACTGTGACGTGGCTATACTTGGACATCATTTTCTCAATTGCGTTATTATTTTTCTCACCTGCTGAGACATCATGGCATCGTCATTTTCTCACCCTATCTCATCTGGTTTCATTTCTCTTCTTACTTTATTGACGTCATCATCTCACCCTTGAGGTAACTTTCTTTCCGGCTGTGCCATCATCTTCACATCTTCACTGACAAATAGTTATTCTCATGTTCTAGGACATGATTTCTCACCTTTTCTCATTTCTAGGAAGACATCATTTGTTTCACCTATGAAGATATCACTTTCACCTTTCTCGTAATATCCTAATTTGTGACATATGTCACCCGACACCACTTTCTCATTCAGGGAAGTCGTCTCCTCATCTTCTCATGCACTGACATACACACTTTATGAGAATAAAGTCAAAATATAAAGAGAAACAATTCATATTCTAATGAGGGAAAAAGTCCCAATTTTACCAGAATATTAAATAATAGCTTATTTGGTTAGGGATAAAAGGTTCTAATAATATGGGAATAAAGTCAGAATATTACAAGAAGAAAGATTAAATATTTGGAAATTTTTAAAAAAGATCCCAAAGTTCATACTAATAATACTTTTTTTTCACCTACATCACAAAGCTTTTCTTGAAATACTGCATATATCCAAAATATCATCCATATTTCACTTTGGGGCCCACGTTGGAAAAAGTGTTAAACTAATGTTACTGCATCTGGTTAATGTTTCATTGACTTTATCATCACGCCGGCTGCTGAAACTTTGTTATCATTTTGAGTGTGGAAATGAACAAACTGTTCACACACACACACACGCACACTCTCAGAGACGCAAATATCATATTTTATCTTCACGATCTGCCCTAGTGATCATTCAGTGCAGATTGTTTTTGGTAATGAATCATTCATTGCCATGTGTGTATCGCTACACACACATACACACATGTTGTACGATGTGTGTTAAACAAACTGACAAACTGCCAGGCCTTAAATGCTGTAGAGTGTTGGTGTAAACACACACAAACACACACTAAAGAATGACGCATCAGACTCAATAAAAAAATGCATGGCTGTCTTGCAAAAATCCAATCATCCGCTAAAAGCTTGAGTGGAACATCTGCTGCGTCTCCTAAGTAACTTTTTATTGTGAAACCCGAAGGAGAGCACACACACACACACACACACACACGCATAAAGGTGAACTTTAGTCCACAAAACCACAAAGCCGCGTTTATCAAAGTGAACTTTTGACTGAAGCAGACATCTGTGGCTCGGAGGTGGAACGTCACTTTCCAAATATTTATTTCCTCCCGTCCCCGACAGGCTGATGGAAGGTTTCCTCACTGCCACTTCGCCTGGGAGATGAAGAGAGCCAGCGACGAGTGTCATGCTCGCTTGCAGAAGCTCACAGTGCCCCACTCAGGTGCACTTTCACCTTCACAACACCTGTCATTCACATAAAAAACACATAATAGAAATATTATAATACTAATAATAGACGTTGTAATGCTGCAGGATGTCTTGGCGAGTGGGACAATGTTTTGTGTTGGGACAGCGCGGCGGTGGGCGAAGTGGTGACCCTCCCCTGCCCGACCCCTCTCCTACACTTGTTTGGAAAGAACGGTGAGCCAGAACCTACACAAATTGTTAGCGGTTTTTCTGTGGAGCGGTTCGTGTTAGCTTCCTGACCGCCAATTAAACTCAAATCTAAAGTTAGCTTATTGACTTTAAAGGTCCCTTGTTATGCATCTTTACTTTTTAAAGATATTCTAACAGTTCTATGTCTACCGATTGTTTAAAAAAAAAAAAGGCAGGCTTCTCTACACATCTTAAAAAGCAACTATCCATCAGTCAGCTATTCAGCATGTTGTTTTTCTGTTTTTCTTTAGCGAATACTCAAACTTAGCATGATGTTGCCGGTAAAATGTGAGTGTAATGTTAGCACTTTAGCATCCAATAGCTTTGCCAGCCTTGCTAATGTTTTTTTTCCCACTGTCCCGCTCCTAAATGTTAGATTTTGGACAACCCACTTCCAATACACAACAGTGGGACATCTGAAACTGGTTAAAAATACTATCACAGCTAGCTTAACGAGCTAACACGCGGCAGTATAAATCAAGCTCTGTTTATAAAACTGCGTTTTCGCAAGAACGCTCTGCCAACAGTGAGAGTTGCGATAAGGCATGGGCGGCGGCCGAGATTTAAATCTTAGCATAAGAAGGCTGGCGTTTGCTAGCCAGATGCTAGCCCGCTAACCTCAAACGCTGCCAGGCGATAGCAGAGAAAAGCATCTCTCGTTTTAATGACAAAAATGAATTTACTGTGATTGAGTGATACAAATGAACTTTGACCCCCAGGGAACCTGAGCAGGAAGTGCACAGAGGGAGGTTGGTCGGACGTTTACCCCGTCATCGCCGTCGCCTGCTCGTCCAACACCACGAACCAACCAAACGAGGTGAGATGGTTTGTTGTGTGTTTCGATGTTGACATCACCAAATTAATTTTTCTGCCAAAATGGCTAACATGATGAATCAACACACACACCCACGCCTGGCATGTGATCTTCTCCAGAAGCATCAGGTGCGTGTGTGTGCGTTTTCCATCTGGAAAGCTTTTAGTAGGAGACCAGACACCCACTGGCTGGCTCAGAACTGCTTTAAGGTGCAGAGTGAGACGCCTGGAAGCATCTTTGTGCGAGGCGCCGGTCACATGACCACCTTTTAAGAAGGAAGCATCACATAGAAACATGTGGGTTCAGTTGAGCCAGAACCATTCTCATGTTTGTTACCAAATAGATCTCTATTTGTGTGTGTGTGTGTGTGTGTGTGTGTGTGTTAGTGGACAGGCCAGAACCAAACAAAAAAAAAAGACAAAATCTCCCCAAAAATGGACATCTTAAACTCAAGTGGCTCATAAAATTGCAACAGCTGCATGAGAGGAGGAGGAGGCGGAGTTTATTTTGAAGTGTAGTGTCTACTTCTACTATTATGGAACAATGTGTAGTTCACAAAAAGCCAAAGAAAAAGCACAACCCTCAGAATTAATGAATTGTTTGTCCTCAGTTCTGAAGTAAGGTTTTGCTGCTGATCATTTTTTTTTTGTCAGCTCCTGTTCTACAAGGTGGTGAAGGTTCTATCCACTTTGGGTCACAGCTTGTCCCTCATTAGCCTTCTCACCAGCACCGTCATCATCTGTCTCTTCAGGTCAGCACACACACACACACACACCCATGGAGTTTATTTGTGACGTTCCAAGCGGCAGTCCATCCTGGATCATCTCCAGCTGTTCATTCGCCCACTTTGAGCATGTTTACATTCGCGTGTATAAACAGAACATTCCTGGATGTGCGTGTGTAGGAGGCTACGCTGCATGAGGAACTACATCCATCTCAACCTGTTTGTGTCCTTCATGCTGAGGGCCGTGGCCGTGCTGACCAAAGATGTTCTTCTCTTCTCGGAGGAGAAGGAGACCACCGACTGCAGCGTTCAACCTTCACTGGTTGGTGACATTATTATGGGACGTCCATGGCACGACCATCAATTGTCTCCATCTTGTAGTATTTTCATTTTCTACTGTTTATCCTCACGAGGGTGGCGGGGGGTGCTGGAGCATATCCCAGCTTTCTTCGTGGGCGAGAGGCTGGGTACACACTGGACTGGTGGCCAGCCAATCACAGGGCACATATAGACAAACAACCATTCACACTCACATTCATACCTATTGAGTTGCTAATTAACCTAGCATGTTTTTGGAATGTGGGAGGAAACCGGCAGGAGGACCCCGGTCTGGTCGTAGTATCAGATATGATATGATATGATGTGATGTGTTTCAGGTGGGCTGCAAGACCAGCCTGGTGTTCTTCAACTACGCCATCATGGCCAACTTCTTCTGGCTGCTGGTGGAGGCGCTCTACCTGCACACGCTGCTGCTGGTCATCCACACGTGCTCCGCCCGCCTCTTTGTCTACATGCTCATTGGCTGGGGTAATTTGTTTTTTTTTTCACCACACTTGAATGCAACACGGAGCATGTGTTGTAGCTCTACCGCTGCTGCCAGCGTGTTTCTACTCCTCACATGCTGCCAAAACACGTCACTGTGAGCAAAACTGTTGTCAGTCAGGGTGCCCGACTGTTTGCACTCAGCCGCGTAACTTCTAAACAGTCTCCTCTTTCCACCGTCCATCATAAATACACGTGTGTGTGTGTGTGTGTGTGTGTGTGAGCTGCTACCCAAGGGCGACACCTTTCAGGGCTTATAAACACTCTTTATCCACTTTAGGGATCCCGTGCGTGTTCACCGTGGCGTGGATCCTGTGTCGGATACACCTGGATAACACCTGGTGAGTCACAGAAATGCATATTTGAGCGAAGTGGAAGTGAAGTTGCGGGTTTTCATGACAAAACAGGCTTCGCTACATGTCTTAAGAGGTAAAAATTCGGTATAAAGTGTAGAAAAATTGTGATAAAACTGTTAGTTTGTGTTTTCTAGGTGCTGGGAGAGGAATGAGAGTCCCGTACCCAGCAGAGTCCTGGACTGGCCCATCTTGGCATGTGTCATCGTACGTGAGCACAACGACTATTCTATGCTGCTAACAACATTGTTTATATTTGTGCGTCCTGATCCCTCTGCCAGATGAACTTCATCCTCTTCATCAGCATCATCCGCATCCTGGTCCAGAAGCTGCGCTGCACCGACGTGGGCGGCAACGAACAATCGCAGTACAAGTAGGATGGCGGACATTTTGAATAGGAGCCACTCTGAAGTCATACTACTGTGTGTGTGTGTTTGTGTTTAGACGTCTGGCAAAGTCCACCCTCCTGCTGATCCCCTTGTTCGGGATCAACTACGTGGTGTTTGTTCACTTGATGGAGCCCACCGATAAAACCGTGCGTCAAATCAAGATCTTCTTTGAGTTGGGGCTCGGATCCTTCCAGGTTTTACACACACACAATTCCAAACACACAATACTACACACGCTCTTTGCTTGACTGAGCACCATGAGACTTTGTAATTATTAATATATTTTACTAGATATTTTTATTATATATATTATATATATATTTGTTTTTTAAGTAACTTAAGTTTATTTTGCTATATTTTTTTACATTGTAACCATGAGATAATGGGAATAAATGCCATTTTTTTAATTTAAAATATCTTATTACTTTTCATAATAATGATGATAATACAATATATTATCAAATATAACGCAAAACTATTATGACATTACTATATTATAAGTAGTAGTATTTTATTCTAGTATGATGATATTGAAATAATATATTGTTATATTATTATACACTTTGTGAAGTGTTTGAAATGAACCATTAGCATTTTTAGCATTTTAGCATTAGCATATTTTTATTAAGTTCTGAAATATGTTCAACATCCAATTAAGCCACATTTGATTCAGAATGATTGACAATTAACTCAAGTTCTGTACATATTTATATTTCAGGGTCTTATTGTGGCGGTCCTTTACTGCTTCCTCAACAGCGAGGTGAGCCTTCTGCTTCCTCATCCTTGCTCTCCACCATCATCCTCGTCCTCCTAAACGTGTCCTTGTTTTCCGCCTTTTGCAGGTCCAGTGTGAGCTGAGGAGGACGAGGAGGAGTTTGTTTCTCAGGAGTTACGTGGGGCGTGACTACAGGCTGCACGCCGCCTCGCTCGGCCCAAACGGCGGCGGCTGCGGCGGCGACGACTCGGCGCCAAGAAACTCACGAGCTCAGTCCATCCTGCAGACGGAGACTGTTTTGCTGTGATGACGCTCAGCGGAAAAAGGAAAGAACTCTTTATTATTATTATTATTATGAAATAGTGCAAATATTTAGCTAGCGTTTTTATATTTTAATCATTCATTCAAGTCACTTGAGGTTTCATGCAGATGTCATTTTATTGTCCATACGTGAATATTACAGAACTGGCAAAATAACTCTGCATACTTTCCTAAGCGTTAACACTGGAACATCATAAATAAAATCTGCCCTACAAGTAAGTCAAAATAACTTATAAATAAACCGGCTATTAAATTAAACAAATAAATAATTGCAAGATAGTAAATATTGAGCTCAAGTAAGAGTGTGCTTCAATCTTCATCCTAGCAAACAAAACAAAAGTGCAAATTTTCTCAATGGAGTTTTGAATGGCATCACGGTGAAGCGGAGGAAGGCGAGGGGGACGCTGAGGGAGCGAATGAGGACACAAAGGGAGTGTGCGAAGGCGCCGAGGAAGCGTATGAGGCCGTGGAAGCCAGGATGGAGAGCAGCGTGGTTTTGGGCGGCGAGAGGGTGCTCATCCTCTGAGCGTTGGCTCTCCTGTGAGGGCGAGAGCGTGAGGAGTTAGCCTGAGGATGAACGCATGATGAGTGGATGTCAGGATGATGGCTAACTCACTCAATTGCCGCTGCCTTCCTTCGGACCCACGGGGCGTGGATGTGAGCGCAGTAATGGCCGCTTTTAGTGTAGAAGCTGTAGAACAAACGTTTAGCATTGTTAGCTTCTTCTCAAATGGCGTATTTACATCATTTTCACAAAGTTTTGTGCCGTGTGTTTGGTCCTGTAATACCACTCTCTACCACAGATGGTGACAGTGAGTCAGACAGATCTTTTAATTGTCAATCAAAACAATGCCAACTGAATCATTTTACAACATTTTTAAATGCTAAATGGAACAAGCTACTACCACGATGATGTTAGATTAGCTCATTTAGTCAGATTCTCAACTTGGGGTTGATTTCGGGAAAGCTAAAGTACTCACATGACAGCAGGCACACATGGTTTGACAGGTTTCCTGACGCTGTACCCCAACACTTCCTCCGTTATCTACTTGGTGCCGACCTTGGTGCAGCATTCATGGGGCTTGATTACTGGAAAAGTGACAGAACCCAAGGAAGAGTTTAGCGTCCCGGTTGAGGCTTTGAAGCAGAGCAACACAAACCGAACGTCGTCAACTTACCCCCTTGTCCGCACTTGACCAGAGTCACCAGCATGACCACCATCAGCAAGCTCTTCTGCAGACTCACAAGCTTCTGCATTTTTTTTTTAAAACAAAGGCGATGAATGAGACGGGGGAAAAAAGGTCAAAAGCTGAGATGTTCTCTCTTGAAGCTTCAGAGAAGTGTGTGAAGTGACAAGGCTGGGAGCGATGCATTTAAAGTCTCAAAAAGCAGAAGTCGCCTTCCGGTTAGTCATCCCTCATTTTCTCTTTCCATCATCTCCTTTCGGTTATTCCGAATGTGTGACACCCTCGTTTGCTGGGAAATACTAAAAGTGACCAACATCAGGGAGACCGGAAGCTGAGGTCAGGTGTCTTTATTTATCATCATTAATCAACGCGCTGATGAGTCAAAGAATGATTGAAAACACTCAACTCATCATAATACATGTATTTAGTGACATTTATGTCATTTAAAGAATTATTTTAATGCCATTTTGTTTTGGTGTTAGCTTGCCAGCCAGGGTAAGTCCTCTCCTGCAATACCACTTTCTACCACAGGTGGTGACAGTGAGTGACAAACAGTAAACAGTAACCCTTCCTTTATTGTGGTTTATTGGTTCCGAACCCAATAAAAAGAGAATTTCCGCAAAATAGGAACAAAAATATTTCAAAATTGAATATTTTCATAGAGTTTTAACAATATTAGAGCCATCTAGCCATGAAATAACACCCCTATAGTCACCTTTATCGTCCTATTACCCAATAATAAGAGTGAATAAAACATAAATAAGACTTGTGTGTGCTGATGTAAATACATTCCAGTGCTAGGGGGAGCTTAGAGGGTAGCGGACAGGAAGTGAGGTTCGAGATTCAGAGTGAATTGTTGAATAAAAAGGTGTGTCCAAACTTATGACTGCAACTGTACTTTTAATTGACTTTAGCACAATCTATTTACTGAGAGAAGTCTTATTGTATCCACGAAGCCAACACATGTAAATCAATGTAAAAAAATGTTTTTAGGGTTTTGAAAGCAATCAGGCCTGATTTAAATATATAAGTACAAATTAAAAAAAATAAATTATATCAATATTCTGTTAAACCACACATCCTTTACACTACATTATTTTTAATACATGACAAATTAGACAAAAATATCTCTTTTTCTCAGGCATATTGTGAAAGATGATAATGTTAATGTATGACTGCCCCTTTTTTTTTTTAAACTTATTGTTCACTTCATGACATGTCTTGACTTGCATGGAAAGAATGTGTCATTAGTCACTTACAGGGGAAGTCTGACATCCACCAGTGTAGTGTAATGTAGCGTGGATTAGTGTATTTAGTGTGGCGTAACCACTACAAGAATAATATACTTCATTTTTTTATAAAAACACAAGGATACTAGCTATCTCAAACATCCTACCCCCCCTGCGTGTTAAAAGTTAGACTATTCCAACATGTCCAAAGCTCATAGACACACAAATAAGTCACTTCCGTGATTCCTTCCGTTACGTGTTCTCCAAACTCTCACACACTAAAGTGCAAAAAGAGGAAGGATGTGTGCAGTCGTCGGCGTCATCACAAATGTGTGTGCACATGTCAGTATTGCACTAAAAAAAGCTTTCGTCACCCAAAAGATGCTAATTCATGTTTTGTGATTTTTGGTTTGAAACCTCATCAAATGTCACCATTAAGACTAAATAAGAAGAATTCCCTGACATGGTATTGAACCCTGAGAGTCTGAACCATGACCCACTACTTCTATTCCCCGAGCTAGCCACCAGGTAAACATGCAAGGTGTTATAATGGATGTAATGATGATATATGCTGGATCTGGACAATATGTATGGTGTTCATCACCTCCATTACAAGAGCAAGGGATCCTTGCCAGCCGACTAGCTCCATTGGTAGCACCGCAGATTCATGGTGCAGGAGCACTGTGTTCAAATCCCAGTCGGGGATACTAAAAAAGTGATAGGGTGTTGCCTTCCCAGTTGGCACAATGTATGTAAATGAGGGGGTGTGTAACTTCCCCCCCTCAACTTGAAATTATGCTACGATGAAAATCCTGCCTGGTGGCCCCGCCCCCAAAGTGGCCCCGCCTCCAGAGTGATTGCTAAATAAAAATGTGCCTCAGAGATTTGTCCAACTGGATGAAGTCAACATAAAATGAGAAGTAGGCGGAGTTAAGTGGGAGCCGAACGGTCGAGGGGGATGGCCGGAAGGGAGGATGGTGGGGAGGTGGGGAGGTGGGAGGTGGGAGGTGGGAAGGGGGTCGTGAGGGAGGTCGCGCGTGGGGAGGAGGGGCTTAGGAAGCTGGCTTTTAAAAAAAAAATTTAAATCTTTAAAAAATATTTTGTCAAGACTGTCATTTTATATTGGTAGTTCTACTGGGATTTGAACCAAGAGCTCCCACACCATGAATCAGCGGTGCTACCACCTGAGCCACCCAGCCAGCAGGCTTACTTGGTGAGGTGAGGTGATGATGAGGTGATGATCACGATACATGCTGAACTTGGAAACATAGTAAAACATGCCGAGATCAGGTATCGAACCAAGGTCCCATGGGCGGTGAACTACCACTGCGCCACTCAGCTGGCAAGCTTGGTTGATATTATAATGGAAGTGATGATTACAAGACAAGCTGGACCTGGGGAAAACAATCTAACATGATATTTGCCCTTAAAGGGCCTAAGACTGCCAGGGCCACTGGGATTTGAACCAAGAGCTCCCACACCATGGAGCAGCAGTGCTATCACCTGAGCCACCCAGCCAGGTAGGGGTTAATGTTATTAATGGAGGTGATGATCACAATACATGCTGAACCAGTAAAACTAGCAAAACAAACTCTGACATGAGCGGGTATTGAACTCTGGTCCAATGGACCAGAGCCCACTGTTGCTACCAAGTGCCCCATTCTGCTAGCAAGCTTAGTAGATGTTATAACGGAGGTGATGATGATACATGCTGGACATGGCGAAATGGCAAAACAACCAAAATATGTATTTCAGTACATAGTAGTTCAGTACCAGGCTTTTAAATTCCTTGCTTTACTTTGTCGCCATCCAGCGGAGCAAAATAGTACTGCAACCGGGGACCACAACAGCAAAATCAATGCCTTCAATTGTTTGTGTATGAGAGCATTTATTTTTTGAACCGACGACCTTATAATTACAAAAAAAAGCATACAAAAATAACTATGAAATATTTATGTTAAAAATTAAATATAAATAGGAACTCTAAGATGGGTATGTCTCAGTGGGTCATCAGTATGGACAGATCCGGAGGACAGTGCAGCTTGTTCTAAATGGAAGACAGACACAATCAGACAAATATGAATGGATATAGAATCATAACAGCAGACTTTTACAACTTTGAGGAAGTCAGAAAAGCATATTGGTCTGCAATGTTAATGTTAACGTTAATGCATTTATTGCTTTATTGGCCTTAAGGGCCTGTGGGAATGTTGCTCTTCTTTTGTGCTGTTAACATTCCATCTTGTCAGGTAACACTCGAAATGTCACAAACACTTTAAACAGTCTTAAAATATACAGACTCCTTTTACTCTTAGCAGTTTATTCTACCAGCAGGGACACCTGGAGGTCCTTACCTTGTCCATCCTGTCTTTGAGCCACTTGGCTGCAGGACTGATGCACCACTGCTTCCCAGTCTTGGTTACCATGCTGCAAACATCGCAGTTAACGATTCAGCCCCACATCCACAAGCAGGCGGGTCTGTGTTTAATAATATGCTTACAGGAAGGCGTGCTGGCTGCAGTCCTCCCGTGGTTTTTGCTCAAAACACCGCTTGATTCTCAACACCCTCCTGGAGGCGACACTGCGGCAGCAAGGTAGACGCACATCCGGAACGTAGGCATCCACTGCAACATCCAAGCACATCCAACATAAACACATCTGCAGTTAGAACCATGAAGTACTTCATTAGTAATGACCTTGAAATATTACTGCCGCCAGGGTGAGGAGCAACATCCAACGGCTGACGCAAAGAAGAGCGCTCCACATCTTTACCAAAGGACTCTGACGACTGATGGAAGCCAGACCTGAGATGTCCTTAAGTACTGTGACCAGACACGTAAAAATAGGAAACATCTATCTGTAATGGAAAATATTGACAACTTAGAGGAAGGAGGCTCGGAAGTTGGCACCACCATTCCCATATATGTCGATAAGTTTGTGTATATTTGTAGCAAAGGGGAATTCTAGGCCTGCTAAAAATAAACCTCATGCAGACCCACAGACTATTCTTAGTTATGATCATGAAATTGAACAAGAAACTCCTAAAAAAAGAGGAAATAATAATTAAGGAAGGAAGCATCCAAAATGTAAGTGTCCGGAAACATAACATGTGACACAACCTTAAAATTAACTCGTCTTCAAAGCATCAGTCAAATTAACGACGTAGGCTTTTATCAAATTTAATTACATGAGCTTCCTTGTGACGTTCACTGTTTTAAATACGTCACAGAAGTCATCGCGAGATTTGGAAACAGCGCCCCACTGTGGACGCAAGCGGGAAAATCTACGGGCGGTAATGAGGAGTACGCCGCTGCTAGCTGTAGCATCGAACACAAACAAGGACTAAAGCTACTTCCCTTCACCACTGGTTCCACCAAAAGCTCCAAGAGGACTTTGTTCTACGTTAAATCTCCCTTCAGTTTGCCTCTGCTGTGCCGAAAGGAGCAGCGGGAAGAGGAGAGCCCCGCTAGCCACCAGAAGAGGCCTGCGGCCTGTTCCCTGTGTGCCCGCTTTCCGGTGCTGCTAAAGCGGCTAGCACTGTCACTCGAGATCGAGGCTTCCGGTGGAGTCTGGTTTTCTGCACCAACCGAGCCAGTACAGTTCTGAAATTTGTCACTTCTTCACTTTGACTCTTTCCGGGTCCGTTGGGCGCTTTTGTGGGAGTCGAGCGAAAGCCTTTCTGGTCGAAGGAACGCTTCTGTCGGCGGAGCGGCCTCCTGGTTTGTTTTGGGTCGCCATGAATCTTGAGTGAACAATAACAAGATCCGCGACAAGCCACTAGGCGGTCCACAAGCGAGGGACGCCTGCCGGTACCGGGCTCGGTAGCGGGCCCGGTCTTTTCCTAACGCCAACACGGCAGCGACTTTGGACTATGGGAGCATCGTTGGGCAACCGGAGCGAAGCGGGTCATTTTCCCACCACAGAGCCCGGGTCGCCGTTGCTTTAGAGCTGTCGTGTTACATTCAGGCTCCGCTCGACACACGATGCTCAGTAGAACCTCAGCCCGATTGAAGTACAGGAGGGCCCGCTTGTGAACTGTCTCGGCACCGAGGATGGACTGAATGTGACTAAACTGCACCAAGGAACTGTGATTTTTTTTCTGGGGGGGGGGGGACCGGATGTCTTCAAAGCCCCCGGAGTCAATTTGCTCTTCGGTTGTGTTCGTGTGACACATTTACTGCTTTTACTTGTTAGAGACATCGGAACCGAGCGGTCCGGGGTCCCGGGCCAGGCCGCGGAGATGAACCCGGTAAACGCTACGTCGCTGTTCGTGTCGGCGAGCCGCTCGGTGCTGCAATGCGACCCCGGAGACCCCCGAGCCCTGGCCGAGCTGTGCAGGCTGCTGCCCTTCTTCCGGCAATCTTTGTCCTGCCTGGTGTGCGGTGAGTTAATATTATTATTATAATTATTATTATTAATAGTAATGTGTTATGAGTTTGTTACTGCGTGCTTTGGGTGGTGCTTCACCTCAATGTTGTCGTCTGTATAACAGCTAGCATTTAAATAATGCCGCTTTCACGTGCTGTGGGAAAACCGAGTTATAATGAAAGAGTACCAAAATAGCCTCCGATATAATCACAATGGCCCCACGGAGTAAACTGACAAATGTCTCTTTACATTTTAATAGCTATCACATCCGTGTTATTGTGACGTGGTTCCGTTAAGGAAAGTGGACATCGTATGAGTGTTTGTGTTTTCCGGAGTTTTTAAATGCAGCCGCTTTGACACACCCCCTTTTATGCTATATTAGCTAGCAGCATTGTTTCGATTTGTATTTGGCAAAATAAATGCTTGATAGCGAAGTTAAACAATGCAATGATTAATAAGATAGAGAAATATTATATTATATATTGTATGCTGTATTTTTATACTACTGCAGCAATTATTAATACGTGCCGATAATGCCTAGATCAATATGGCTGGAGATGGTAAATTTAGAGCTGTGTGAGAAGGATCCATCTATCCAACGGAGGGGGGTCTTAAGTGCTCTTATCAATGGGCCTTCATGCCTTTTCCTGTCTGCAGCTGCAGGCCGTAGCAACCAGCCGTTGCTAAGGAAGCTGCGCTGAAAGAATGAAAGGCGGCTTGTAACCAAGCCCGGCTAGAGGGAGGAATATAGCAGATAAGAAACGTATACGGATGTTTGCTGATATGGAGATGACTTTAACGGGATGTCTTTGAATGTGTCGCCCAGGCAACCTGCTGCAGGACCCCATCGCGCCCACCGACTCCTCGTGTCAGCATTACGTGTGTCGCGCCTGCAAAGGTCAGAGGATGCAGCTCAAGCCGTCCTGCAGCTGGTGTAAGGACTACTCCCGCTTCCAGGAGAACCGCCAGCTCTCCCTATTGGTCCGCTGCTACAGGAAGCTGTGCCTCTACATCACGCAGTCGCCGCTGGCCCCGCACATTGCCAGCGCCGCCGGCGACTCGCCCGACCTGCAGGCCGTCCTCAACGAAGGCCTCAAGTTGGCCGAGAGCGAGGACCGGGACGTTTTGGATGCTGGGAACTCACCTCAGACGGCTTCCGTGTCGCAGGAGGTGTCGCCCGATGAAGCCCCGCCCCCTGGCCAGGTGAAAGGCGACGACGTGAGCCTGAACGGGCTTCATGATTGTAACGGTTTGATTGCCTCGCTGCCGCCCGCCACATTAGAGACACTAAGTCGAGGGGGTGTCAAGCAGGGGGGCTTTTCCGAGGCGCTCCCGGTTTGCGTCAGCGTCACGGCGGCGGGGGAGGCGGGCCTTTGTGACATCAGCACTTTTGGGGAGGACTTGAAACACGCTGGGGGTCCGCTGTTGTTGAGTGTTGAGGAGGTGCTTCGGACCTTGGAGACAGATGGTGACCCCTGCCCCGAGCCCACCCACCAGCTCGATGACCCCCTCATACCTCTCTCTAACCTCAATGGTCCTTGCTGTCCTGCTGACCTTCGACCCCTGCCCCTAGAAAACAGCCGCCATTCACTCCAGCCCTCCACTGTTGTCACCCGTTCGCCCCCTCGCTGCCACCGCAAGCGCTCTCGCTCAGAGAGCGACAGCGAGAAGGTGCAGCCCCTTCCCATCTCTAGCCTTCTCCGGGGGCCTCCTCCCAATAATTCCCCCCTTCACCCCAACCTCGGCGCCCCCGTCAAACTGGAGCCCAAGTTCCCAGCTGCTGCACCCCACCACCTGGCACCAGTGCCCAATGGTGGCCCCCCCAAGGTTGGAAAGACTGTGCTTGTGAAGCCGCTGAAAAAGACTGTGGAGCACCATGGCGTCCCCAAGAAGGCTCATGCCAAGGCCAGGCAAGGTGCCCCCAAACCCCGGTCACAGCCCCGCGTACCCCCCCACCCTCACACTCACCCCCTTACTCACCCGCCCAGCCCCTCCAAGCCGCTATACAAGAAGCCCGTGGAGAAGAAAGGCTGCAAGTGCGGGCGAGCCACCCAGAATCCATCGGTGCTGACCTGCAGGGGGCAGCGTTGTCCATGCTATTCCAACCGCAAGGTAAGCAGCTTTCATACGCGTTCAAGCGTTCCATCATACCTGATGTGTGTGTGTGTCTCGTAGGCGTGTCAGGACTGCATCTGCCGCGGCTGCCAGAACTCGTACATGGCAAACGGCGAGAAGAAGCTGGAGGCCTTTGCCGTGCCCGAGAAGGCTCTGGAGCAGACGCGTCTCACGCTGGGCATCAACCTCACCAGTATCACCGCCGCCGCCCTCCGCAGCCCAGCCAACAGCTCACCCGGTAACACCCTCCTTAACGTGGCCACCGCCACCGGGGCCCCGGTCGCTGCCGCCGCCTTCTTATCGGGGACGGGGCACGACAGCAGGGGGTTTGACGATTCGCTGGAAATGCACTTTGACTGTTGAGTGAAAGCCCCCACCCTGCCCCGCCCCACCCTAAACGGTCGTCACGCACACGCAGCGGCGCCAGGACATTTGTCTCAGCTCGGATCGGTCACGTTTAGCATCATCATCATCTTCATCAGTCATTTCTACAAGTTTTTCTACACAAATCCATCGGGAACATTTTATCATCTATTTTTTAACATCAAAACAAAATGAAACGCACTTCACCAGCGTTTGACAGGGACGCGAGACAGGAAGTTAAAAAGCTATAAAAATGTGACGTGAAAACCTCCCATCAGCTTCATGTGAATTTTGATGAATTGCGTTTAACCCCCCCCCCATACCCCCGCACCATTGGGTTACCTTGCTGCTAAAATACTGTCGCCAGTTTGTTGGCATGAAGTACATCCACCACACTTGACTATTTATTGGAGCGATCCCTCGGCGCCACTGCAGTCCTGTCTTAGCATTAGCGTGTATTATCCCCCCCACCCCGGGCATTTACATCTATGTAATATAACTGTGTAACATATTTCCACAAAAGAAAGAAAATCAAAACAGTTCAAATGGCTCTTTTCCTTCTTAGGGTGCACTTCTTCAAATAGCCACTAGATGGCAGCACGATGCATGTAAACAATTGAAGCAACCAGTATGTGAGCATCTCAAATTACAAGATTGTTTAATTTCAGGAGTTCAGACAAAGGCCATTTAAAGGCGCATACGCAGCAGTAGTTAAAATTGAACTTAACCTTTTTTTAATTAACTGCTCAAATTTTTAAGAGATGCGCTAGTAAATTCAAAATTGTTACTTGACAGAAGAACGTAAGTATTTCACATCAATTTATTTCACACATTTACAGATAAAACCTATTTACATTCACATTTGATTTACACCTTTTTTTATAGATTAAAATGTATCAAAACGGGTTGATCTATAATGACATTTAATAATAATGCTGCATTCACGACTGTGGGATGTTTGGCAGTCAGGAGAGATGAGATTGAACAAAAGTTTGTCCCCACCCACATTTGGAATTTGGCTAGCACACAATGACGTTTCCGGTGGCCGTGAACAATAGATGACCAAAAATAGTGAATTATTAGCATCTTTACGTAGATTAACGCACAGCTACATAAGCTGGAGTGATTGAACAATTGAAGTGTCTGATTTCCAAAATGTACGCTAGTGAGTGTAAATAAGAAAATGTAACTTTAGTCAAAGCTTATCACCTGTGAACACTGTTGCTGTGTGGATGGGAGCCATCTAGTGGCCGAGTCGGGTAGTGCAAGTATGTTGCGCCAATCATACCTGTGCCGTTGTGTCTCTGTGCGTCAGCATTCGCCAAGCGATGACTTGACAGGTTCCGTCAAAAGTTTGACAGCGCCTCCTCTGTGGGTCCGTGGGCGTCTTAGCTGATGAGAAACGCCCCGAAGAAGCTGCTTTTCTCGTCCATGTCCACGGCAGAGGCGTTGGTCACCGTGACAAAGAGGCGGTCCCCGGGGCTGAGTGCGAAAAGCCCGCCCTGGTGGGCCGAGTGCAGTGAGAATTGGGATTCCCGGGACCAGCAGGAGGTGCGGCTGGTCTTCATCAGCAGGATGGGAACAGGGTAGGTGCTCACCTGAGGAGGACATTGTTCAGAAGTCAAAAAACATGTGGACAAAAAGAACATGAGCGGCGCTCTCACCTTCTTATAGATGTACTGCAGCAGAGGCCTTCCCGTGTCCCCCACCGCCTCGTCCTCCGTGGCGTCGCCCTCCAAGGAGTTGATGTGTCTGAAGTACGTCTGGGCGTAGACGTAATAGAGGCCGGGGCGCGGCACCACTAGCTCGCCATCCACCAGCTGGACGTCCTGGAGGAAGGCCAGCCCCTTTTGACCCTCCCACCACGTGATCTTCTGGCCGTGAACTCGCCTGCCGCCCGTCCCTGCGACTGCGGAGAAGAAAGGTCAACACGAAAACCTTACGTTTATCAGCTGTAACGGTACATCATGTCTGTTCTCCAAGCAAGGGGAACCACAACTGGAACGTTTTCAGTGTCATCTCGACCAACAAGGTAAGTTATCCGAGCTTTCCTCACCTCCCTCTCTCTCCAGCTGAGGGATGAAGCTTCCCGTGACGTGGGCAGCGACCTGAGGCCGAGGCGATGTCCTGTCCCCCGTCCCCAGCGAGGGCAGAACCCGAGATACTTCATCTGGAAGAAGAAGAAGAAGAAGCTTTGCATGTTTGTGCTTGGAGTAACATTTGTACCCAACCTGTGTAGTAGTAGAAGAAGAAGGCTTACCTCTCACCGCCGAGGAGATCTGCTTCTGGTAGCGCTGGGACAAGGACTGCGGAAGAACCACAAATATGAGCACCATAATCAAGAACCACATCTGGCCTTAACAATAAAATGGCATGCATGTCTGCATTACTAAAGTGCTGTAGTGCGCCCCCTACAGGCCAGGAGGTCTTAGCAGGAGGTCATGCTGCATACCATCAAATGCGTGTTGCCACTTCCTTTGATAAAAGGTACAAGATGGAGAAGGGGGGGCAGGTGCTTGCATTCCTGCGCTGCTGAAAGCTCAAGTATCCCATCACACATGAAGCCATCAATGAGCTCATTGTGTGTGCATTGCTGTGATTAGCATCATGATCTCCATCATGTTAGCTTAGCTTCATGCCGCCATCATGGGATGGAGCCGCTGAGCATCCTCACAGCTGATACATTTCATACGATAAATATGATATCAAT
Organism: Doryrhamphus excisus; assembly: GCF_037039965.1. NCBI lineage: Eukaryota > Metazoa > Chordata > Actinopteri > Syngnathiformes > Syngnathidae > Doryrhamphus > Doryrhamphus excisus. Next base: position 20,556,820 of record NC_136363.1, read on the forward strand.
ATGCTAATATTCTATTTCATCACATAGCATTTACGTCATTTTACAACACAGCCAAGGACAATAAAATGATAAAAGGTTTTCAAGCTCTGGCTCCTCCTTGGCTATGCTAGCATGACTCCTGCTCACCAAAGCCTGGGCTATTAATAGTCCAAGTAGGTTAAAAGACACTGGTGTTGCATTCAAGAGCAGCAGCTCCACAAACTATGGCAAGGTTTCTATTGACTTTCAATGTGAGCTCAAAAAGTCCTAACACCTTTGGAGATGTCCAAAAAGTCAAAAAGATCTCAAGACTAGCCGGCTCTCACGCATCTGACCTTCTCGATGAGGAGGTGAAGCTGCTGCGTGACCTTCCAACACGGGTCACCTTGGACCGCTGAGATGCTGTGCAGGTCAGAACCCTTCAGACAGGAAACGCTGCTCCTGGCGAAGGTCTCCTTCATCTGCACATGAAAGAAGGACAGCTTGTGAGTGTTGTCCATCAACTTGACTTTGTTGGACTGCATCCAAAAGGCGCGCACTCATAAAAAAAAAAACTTCCTGATACTCAGCAGAAACCAAAACCATCTGCTGCATCTGAACTTCCTCGTCTTTTAACATATCCTGCGCACGGAAGCCGACGTGAACGCCACACACAAACGCCTCGCAAGTCTTGTCCTTACCGCGTTGAGCGAGGTGGAGAAGTGCAGCACCGTGATGGTGACCACGACCGTCTGCAGAAGAACCGCCACCAGCAGCAGGACCCCCAACCTCGGAGCGGAGCCCGTCATAGCAGACAGAGCGCCGCTCGCTCGCTAGGACGCGGCCGACCACACAGTCCACACACGCCGACGTCCCGGAGAGGAACAATGGCAGAGCAGCGACTCGGGAACTCTAGAACCTCCCAGCGCTGGAAGGAGAGGGGGCGGGGCTTGGAAAGTGTGCCGCGCAAACATGATAAAAGTTTTATGTCACTTCGTCGTCTTCTTGGATCCAAAGTTCCTCAGACACAACAACCAACGAGGGCCACCTCACAAGACACACCTTGGCCCCATTATTTGGCTTTGACGTTGTAAAATAAGCATAATATACTACTTAGCATACTCGTCTTGGTAGGCTACCTGGAGTGGGCGGGGCTAGAAACTCTGCAGTGCATTGATTGGTGGACGGAGAACTGTCACTTCCTGAACAGATTGACGAGCGGTGTGGCAGTAACGTTAAAGACACTATTCACAATGGAAGACGACCTACTACAAAAACACCGGTCAAAGAGCCCTCAATATACTATTTTTAAAAAAAGTATACAGTAGAACCTCCATATTCATAACATCAGTATCCATTTCTTAATTAATTAGGATGCTAGCGTCCTGTTAGCTAGTGAACAAAATGGCAACCAGGACCGGAAGTTAGGTGGCCAGTCTGTGGTGTCAAAATGTTAACATAAAACACGTTTTTATACTTTTACGTGCATAAAACTATTCAGAATCAATATAAATTCAGAATGAAAAAGAGCTCAATGAACATTTAAGGTGGCCACATTTGTAAAGAATCACATCTTCAATGAAGGTACAAGCCACCTGAACTGTTCATTTATCCCTTTCATTCATCATTTATATGCGGTTGCAATTTTTCTCTGCATGTAAAACTACAATTGTAAAACAAATTTGTATGATCTCTTGATTCGTTTAGAGTCAGAACTTCTGGAAGTCATTAATAATGCTAACCGAGGTTCCATTGTATACTTCTAAATTAATAAATCCACGATTTGAAAGGAATGTACCACTGTTTTTTTTAGGACAAAAGCTAGTCAAAGATCATCTTTATCAAGGCTCCGCATCCACAGGGCTGCCCTGCTGGTACTGGTCCATGGATGGGGCCACACAAGGCTGCTGGAAACTGAATGTTCTCACTGGGGATGCTAAAAAATGCCCTAATGGGGGGGGGGGCAAGAAACTGAAATGATGCAGGAACCTAAAATATGTTTCTATTGCTTCAATGTGCAAAACCTCCACTTGTCTTCATGATTTCATCATTTTGGATTAAAGTTCTATTTCGCATCAAAGATATCGTCTCCCAAAATTAGATTGCCATTGCTTACCACCGAACAACAACACGACAAACAATGCCACCTGTCCTCAATGATCTTCATCTCTCTGGAAAAGCAACTCCAGACTGTACAGATGAGTCACTCATCATTTGGTGTTTAAGCAGGCAACACATTGCAACACCCAACAGGAAGAAGCCCATTGAAAACCACAACAAAATAAAAGTGTTCTGGAGTGAAAACACAGAAGTTAAACATACCTTTTTTTTTCAGAACCGTCAGAAGTCGTCTTCCGTGCAGCACATCTCGTACCGGAGGAAGCCAAAGTACTTGTAGTCACAGACGTGGGGGAACTGGACAAACATTGAAGGTGACAACATAATCTCGGCTACAAGGAAACTCAAGACAGAGCTCACAAAGACATAATGCAGCTGGAAGTCCAAAAAACCCGCAATAAAAACCCAACAAGAAACACATCTCGTGTATGGGTTAGCCCCAATAAGTCATTTCTCCATGTATACACACAAAGTACCTAGAAAATATTTCTGATGTACTTCTTTTCAGTACGGTCTCCATAAAGTGCACCCATCCAAAAACACTAGTCAAGATCTGGATGACATGAGGACTACAATCCGTGATGAGTGTTTCACGATTAGAAGATATACAAATATAAAAAAGATGATAGCTTGGAAAGCAGCAGAAACATTTCACAAAAAGAAAACAAAGCAAGAAGGAAACCGTTTTTCAGTGCCTGCTGCTATCATGTTTATTTGATTACGGTCCTGCTGCGCAGACATCCTTCGGATCCGCAGTAAACGCAGACAAATGAAATATGAGGCACTATGCTAACATGCTAGCTGCTCTGTGCACTTTTCTTGGACTTCCTGTGTGGCGTTCAGGGACACAGCGAAGTGTGACTGACGTGTTTACGACCACTTGTGTATCTCATTTCAACTCCCACTGAGAGTGTGTGTCAACACGGTCGTCCTTACAACTTCATTAAATCCACGCCGGACCACTGCACTGGAACCCCCCCTCCCAAGCCAATCACCGCCCCGATGTGCACAGCCAGTGTTGTTGAACCCGTCTCGGCCTATAAATGGATCCTGGTTCTGCTGGCTCGCTGCAGCATGAGCAACATCTGGCCTCAATCTGGATCGTACGCCCTGCCGTCCCACGGGAGACGTTCTGCGATTAAATTACACACCGTTCCACCGCATTACGAGGCCTGCAGGGGGCAACGTGTGTGTGTACACGAGTGCATCCTTCATCATCTTCTAATTTGTCTTAAAAAGCCACATGTTGGCAACATTGTATCTATTTTATAGCCTCTGCTTATTTTGGGGCACCATATCCTGCTGCGCTGATTAGCTCGCCGGCTAACCGAGGCGCGCAAATGTTTACTGCTTACGGTCTCTGCCAGAACATCTGCGAGGACGACAGTTGGTGATCTCTTCCTCGCCCTCATCAGAGACTTCTCTTCTACCTCAAAGTCAAAAATCGGGGGTTCAATTTTGGCGTGTAATCCAGGGTGCCCATTTGCACGACGTTCAACCGTCCATTGGGAAGAACACTGGGATGAAAAAGTATTTCATGTCTTCATATAAGAAATATGCAAATAAATATTCTAACCATGTCACCTAGCTTGCACGCCTGATGCTGACTGACGGAGTTCCGAGCTTTATTTTAAGATGTGCAGCGAAGCCTCCGCTTTAAGTGATGTTTTGGTTCTCATAAACACGCATATTACTGTTAAGACATCATTAATACATCACTGTGACATAACCCTGCTCGCTTGTCAACTTATTCCCCCAGCAGGTATTCAAGGGCGGTGATAGGTTACCTAAAAGGGGCGGGGCTTTCCTTTACAGTTTTAAAAAGAGGCGAGCGAGTGTGATCAACAGTGTGATATATGCACGTCAACGGCTACACATCTTTATCGTGGCGTTAGTCTCCATTTGTTCTGCTTAGCAATACAAACACAGCTTGTTGGCGTAGCAAAATAATCCAAACATCATCTGATAACTTTTTCTCATTGGCATGCCAAAGACAACGCCTTGGTTGCATGAACAATACCTCACACACACACACACACACACACACACACACACACACACACACACACACACAGAGAGAGAGAGAAAAGCTCCAATCATCACACAGGGAAACTTTTGGGGACTTTCCAAATGTCTTTTTTTCTCATGCCTGCACTTGTTTTTTTCCAACTTATTTTTCTGCATATCGACAAGTATTTTGGTTGTGGGCCACATGTGGTCAAATGTGTGTGTGTGTGTTGCAAGTGTGTGTACTGTTTGATTTCACTGGAGGAATGAGGAGTAAAGTTCAGAGGCTCGGTAAAGGAGTGAAAATAAAACCTTGCGCTGAGATAAAATGACTAAATTGTCTGAGGCCCCTTACATCACAGGGACATTTCTTTTGGCAGAATTCTCTCATTTTCTTTCCTGTCATGTTGCTTTACAGTTGTGGGAGGGTGGGGGGACCTCCCTGACTATTACGGGTCAAATATCCCAAATTGTCAAAAAAAAAAAAAAACAGCATGGCAAGGGATTGATTTGGGGAAAAATCCACAAACGACACCTGTCACAAAATTATTCTTTCATGTTGCCGAGACGCCACATTTCCAGCCTGGTGGTTGGAGAAATATCTCTGCTGCTCATTTTTGCCTCAGAGGAGACAAAAACCACAGAAAAATGTACTTTTCAGGAAAATTCAGAAGGGGTCAGTGTTTTGTCTTGTCGCAAACTAGACTTCTGCAAGGGGTTTATTTTTGGCATATCTGTAAATTCACATGACATTTTTTCATGGCCAATTATCAGCAACTTTCCTAAGACAGGCCCTTTTGCAAGATGTCATCCACTATGTAGGCCAAAAGTTTGGGGAGACGACCTGCCCCTCACTGGGGGTCTAAGCAGGACCCATCAGGGGCAGAAAACAACACTTTCCCTATGGCATGAATATAGAAAAAATTACAAGGGGGTACATTTTTAAGAAAAATCTTGCTTCCACGACACCTTTCTGGATTTGGAGTTGGATGAAACACCATTTTTCCAGAGGGGTCAATTTTGGGGAAAATCTGTCCACTTTTCAGACAGAAAACTTTTCTACAGCCTTTATGCAAAATGACTCATCATTTGCAGGCCGGGATCTGGTTGGGGGAGACGTTCCTGGCCCTCATGGGGAGCCCCAGCAGGACCCTTAAAGGGCAGAAAACACATTCCTGAGGGCACGAATTTTGGAAAAATTCCAAGGGGGTCAATTATCTGTCTTGAAACAAAACTGACTTTTTCACTGGAAGTTGGGGGAACCTTTTTTCCTTGCAGTGGGGGTCGTGGCAGGACAGAAACTGCGCTCTGCAAATTCTTAAGTGTCCATTGCCAATGCATGTCACAAAATGTTACGTTTGTTTCTCCTGATTGGATATTCTATACACGATTCAAAGTTAAACTGACTGATTTCCTGTCCAGTGAGCTCGCATGCACATGGTAGCCCAGCTAACAAAAAAAAGTCTACAATCACCCAAGTGGAGGTGCAGTCTCAAACAGCACCCCCCTCCTGGCCCCCACCCCTCGTCGCGGGCCCGTCAGGAAAAGTGAACAATGTGACCCTGAGCTGCAGCGATAACATTTCTCCCTTGTGAATTCCTCCTGGCTTTCCTATCACATTCTCACCGCTTGTTTTCACTGCCGCCTCTGTTTTTCTTCCTCATCTGATTAATGAGCAAGGGTGGAGGTGGGAGTAATTTAGGGAGTCAAGCACACACCGCCCCCCCCCCAATCATGTGTTTGTTTTCAATCAGCGAGAAGCTGCTGGAAGTGGCGTCGCTTTTTTTTTGGTCTGACAAATGCTGCAGGGGTGTAACAAGCTCAAACGAGGCCCGGGGGGGTACACAACCTTCTATGGGGCCCCTCGGAACATCCCCCACCTCCACATTCTTCTACAAAAGTAGTGTCAACCTTTTAAATAAAGGCGCAATCTGCCCATAAGATTTAAAAGTTTTAATGAGGACTAATTACATTATTTACTTACTCTTTTAATAATAATCGTTTGGTGTTCTGGCCGTTATTTAGCCTCCGTACCAGTAGGGGGCAGCCTGTGGTAAACTGCAATCAACAGTGTTTTGTGCACATTTTAAAGCCCAAGTATAGGTGTTTGGGTTACGGTTGGGGTGCTGGTTAGGACGGGGTGAGGGCTACCGTTTTATTTAAGGCTATGTTAAGGGTTGCTGAAGGTTACCTGGTCAAGCAAGAAGCAGAGGTAGCCATTCGGGCCACAAAAGCGGCGGTTTGTTCGGCGTTGGCAGGCCACACTCCAGCAACAGGAAACATCCTAAAAAACAAAGAATCTTTCAGAAGAATTAAGTGTCATCTGCAAACGATGAGGATCGGACATGTCCCACATTAGCTACCATGTGTCACGCACATGGCCAGCCAGGGTTCACGATGGGAAAACCACTACTGCAGCCAAAGTCGTCCTGATGGGCGGAGCCAAACCTGTGTCAGGAGAGACACGACCGTTTCCTCGGGTCACATGACTTGACAGGCGAGTATCTCGAGTGTCTGCGAGCCCGGACTTGACAGGGAAAGACAACAACAAGCCACCAAATCAGTCACTCATCACATTTATTGCATATTTTGACAGAGACAACAATAACAGGTCTAGAGCGTCCCTAAACAGTCCCAAATAAAGCGTAGCTCCAGGCTGTGGTCCACTCAACTTTGAATGGATATAAATTGCACAAGCTGCACTGGGAACAAAGCTCCACTTTTCTGCTAGTCAGTGCCACACATGTGGAGCTCCATTCCAGATGATCAGAGCCGTCTGGTCATAAAGTATCAGCACATTACAGCGCCACTCTGGACATTCGGCATTTTTCAAAGCCGCAGTCATATTTCAGACAGGGGGGGCCGTGTGACACTGGTGTAAAGATCTGACGACCAGACCCACGTGGTCCACAGTCTCAAAACCATCTGCAGATGCCTGGGCAACCTTTCGTGACCCCCAGTAAAGCCACAAGGCCAGTAGTAAAGACAAACATGCCAGTGTGTTCTTGTGGTACCCGCTGAGACATCATAGTTATGTCTTCATGTCATCTTGTAGTCATTACTGGACACACAACCACAACACATATATCATGGTGGGCCGTAGAACCCTGTGTTTGACAAGTGGCATTTGACCCTGGCTGCATGTAGTATAACAGTGTCAAGTAAGGTTCAAAAGCGACATAGGTTTTAAGTGGCTCAAACAAATAATAAAGAACAAACACACTTAAACAATAAACGCCATTATGAGCTGTGCAGGTGTTCCCAAAATGGTGGCATGATGGGTGTGTGTTATGTTGAGTGAATCATAGTGGTGCAGTTTTTGCCTTTTCCAGTGACAAAAAAAATCAACATTAGGTAGTCAACGTTATATACAATTATTCTCTACACTTAAAGCAAAAGAAAATGTTAACTCACCCATTTCTGTACCCGAACAGCTGCCCCCCCCCCCCAGGCTGCCGTACCGTGCGTTAGCCGTGGAAGCTAGCGAGTGAACTAGCGCTAAGCTAGCGAACTAGCGTGGCAATTTAGACAAGAAAATGACGTGTTTAAAATGTGTTTCGAAGCCAATAATTCCCAATAGATCGTGTAATAAAGTTACAACCTTAACGTGACTAAAAGTAGCTAAATAAACGCTAATTACTGACTGTCAACGGAATATAGCTTGGCCATTAGACTGCCTCCATTGCAATGCATTATGTGACTTGTAGTCTCTGCGGCGCATGCGCTGTACAGATACAGAGTTTACGAATTTCAAATTAAAGTGCATCACACTGTGTATGCTCTCAGGATTAAAAGACAATATTGCAAAATAAGAATAAAACCCATTATTAGAATTAGTACCTTCAGTGGTGATTCTTAGGTAGAAAAAAAACGTTGAAATATGCCCACAATACAAAGTTGTAAATGTTCATAAAGCAGTATGCACGTATTGCACAATCTCCAAAGAGAGTGTGCACAGCTGTGAACTCTAGCACACATTATTGAATAGGTCTGTGTTTGTGTGAGTATATGTAAGACTGGAAATGTACTGTATATGAGTATGTGCGTGTGTGTATACGTGTGTGTGTGTGTGTGTTCAGTGCATCAAAGCATATTTCCATGGCTCATTGTTTCATTTCACATTAACTTTCCAAGTTAAAGGCCAACTTGGACAAAGAGGGAGGAAAATTAAAAAAAAAGCCGGAAGCTTCCAGTGATCAAATAAAAAGAAAGTGTCAATCATCATCTTTTGGGCTGGGTTCACTTCAGTGTTTTTGTTGATTTAGGGTTTTATAACGGGCGTGTCCTTGGCTGTAGGTACAATCTGTCGGTAAATGATGATCAATCTGTCATCAGGAAGTGATGATGTCATAGGTTGTGATTGAGATTATCCTCATTTCTTCTCCATGTGATACAGAAGTGGATCCCACGTCCAAAGAACGTTCCCTGGAACGGCTTTGTTTTTTGGTTCACCTACAGGTTCTGGTCGAGCCATCGGATGTAATTCTCCATGCTGCGGCGCCCGACGCTCGACATGACAGGCAGATAAGCGAACGCCACGCAGCCGTGGAACCCGTCCTCGTAGTGGTCGCTGGTGACTGGTACGCCGGCGTCTCGAAGCCGCCTGGCGTACATCAAGCCGTCGTCTCTCAGCACGTCGTACTCGCATGTCAACACGTACGCTTTGGGCGTCTTACCGAGAACAGCCTCTTCGGCCAGCAGTGGTGCTGCCCTCACATCGAGGAGCGCCGGCACCTCGTCCAGCAACCCTGCCGATCCAGTTTCCACGACGACCGGCCTGAAGCTCTTTTTGTGTTCACTTGGTAGGAGAGCGGTCCAGTCCAGTTTGGACCGGGTGGCGGCGCTGATGGCCTGCTGATCCAAGGCGCTGTGGTTGTTAGCGAGCAACAAAGGCTCCAGGGAGGGGTTGGCACCCAGATAGAGGAGCCAGAAATGGGCCATGCGGGGTCTATAGAGGATGGGAACTGCTTGATTCTGCTGGTAGGATGGCGTGTGGAAGTCCAGTGCTTGCAGGACCGGGTAGATCAGCGCCTGAGCCTTGAACCTCACCGTGAGACTGTCATCAGAGCCCAGCTGAAAACACAATGACACACAGGATGGTGTTATTTTGTTTCAATGGCAACCATGGGACAAAATTGTCCTTGATTACCTCCTGTGCGACAGCCGCCGCCAGGTTTCCTCCAGAACTGTCTCCGGAGATGCACAGCCGGTCCGGATCCAAATGGTAGCGCTCCAACACCTGATCGGAAATGAAGGCCCGCGCCACCGCTAACGCATCGTGGTACTGATCCGGGAACACCGCATCTGGGGCCAGACGGTAACTATAGCAATGTCATGTAAGCGTGTCAGTCACTCTTGCAGCCACTAGGGGGCATATTTGCATAGTGGTTCCTATGGTATGCTGTGATGCTTACTCCACTGACACCACAACGGCGTCCAGGTCCTCCGCCATCTTGCGGCATAGAAGGTCATATGATCGCATCCCTGTGGAAGAAGAGTGATGATGGGGCCGTGAATTTTTTTTTTTTTTTTTAAAGGTGCAACAGCGACCTCTGGCTGCCATGCTTACAAATTGCAGAACCCGGTTAACTGAACTTTGACCTTTGCACTGTGCGTGTTTAGCTACATGCTTGCTGTTACTCACTTGCGCTGAGCAGGCTCCATCCCCCACCATGGAAGTAAACAATCCCCCTTTTGAGGTTCTGGCCCCCTTTTGCCTGGAAGACCCGCGCCGACACGCCTCCCAGGAGGGTGTCGCTCACCTCCACAGTGGGGCTGGAGCGCGCCTCGATCACCTCGAGCCAGGTCACCGCCCCGTTAAGGAAGTGCACATGATGGCACAAACCCAGTGCCTCGGCCACCTCGCCCTGGAGACAAAGACTCATGTTGTTACATGCAGAGGTGCATTGTGGGAAGGGAATAATTAGCAAGGCGGGATGAACCGGTGGAGTGGCATTCAAGCAGAACAAGATGAGCAGGTGGCTGTAAGGGTAATGCCATTAAGGAGTGCAAGTGCAGGTTAAAGGTCACCTTGCGACTGCAGTGGAATCAGGGTCATGTGACAGTAATGTACAGTATAATGTACAGTATCCACACTTTCCCAGTCTTATACAAAAATTGTGTGATTTCTATGTGAGACTTATTCAGTTAATAGAAATATCAGTCAGTGCATGTGTACTTCTTCATGTCATTACTTAACATAAAATATGTGGTTATTTAGCTCATAATTAACAGCTGTTAAATTTAAACTGCATGTTGGGCCCATGTAATATGCTGTTACGAAAATGAACTGCATATTATTTATTTAGTTGAAATCAACTGTTAACCTGTTTTAATAACATTATGATCAGCATTTAATTCGTTGGGTTCTAGACCGACATAGTATAGTAAATAATGAATCACCCTGACCCCCCCAATATTTGTCCAGCTGTCATGTCAATGCTCACCGCATGCACACAGCTCCGGAAGAGGGCGTCCAGCAGCATCAGCTTCCAAGGCTCACTCACGCCGCTCGGTAGGGGCAGGTACACGTAGTAGGCGGCCGCTGACAGCAGCACGGCTCCAGCAATACGTAGCCTCATGGTGGAGCTCTGGTTGCATCCGGGCTGAATCCTCCTCAGTCCGCTCGGGAGAACACCCTGCCCGGGTCTCCGTTTGTGGGGCAAGGATCAAGCGAACATCGGGCAATAACCCCGGCTTCAAAATAAAAGCAAGGTTTGGCGTACTGGACCATCTGGTACGCAATCGAGCAATGGGGCGAGCAAAGTGAGATCGTATTTTGAAAATTCGTTAGCGGAAGTTGTGCACGCATTGCGTAACGTTGTTATTACAGCGATTCGGGTTGCTAATGATATTACAGTACAAGTTAATGGAATACATTGTTAAAATGGTTTAACATGTTCGGAATTGGTATTTGCATTTAGATCAAGTTTTCGTTTAAGTTACAGCTGATTCGGAAGGGCATGTGCTATCGTTATTAGGTCATACTTGGGCACTTTTAATATAAATGTACACTGTATAATGATAAAACTAGCAACTAACGCCATATATACATAAAAATCGAGGACTTTCACGAAAAGAAATGTACACAGTAGTATGCTAAAACTAACCAACGAACGCCATATGCACATATGCTCAGTTAGCAGAACATAAGTACAGTAGGAGAAAGAAACTAGTAAAACATTGCCATCTACTGATCCTTTAAAGTACTCTTCGTATTAGCCTACACATTTTCTTTCCAATCATAGTCGTGTACTAACCCTTGTATTCTTTTTGAAAAGTATCATTTGTGATCCATTTACTCAAAAAATACTTTGTGAAATAAAAATCGTCATTTCAGTACGTCGATACAGACTATGATACTTCTCCTACTAAAAACACTGGGAGAGGACTGCAGGCAATGACAATACCACCGAAGAAGAAGAGGAAACGATCGACAGGCGTATTCTCCAATCAAGTAAGAGGACAGCATTGGTTCGACCAATCGTTGCTTTAACAGCACAGACCCCCGCCCTCCGTTAGCATTAGCCATACGGTTGCATTCAGTCGCTGTTAACAGAAGACCCGTTTGTTTGTTCGCTCTTGGGTGATGAAATTAGATGGTTACATTTGTGTAAGAACTTAAAATTTCGAGGCGAAAGGCCACCCGACGCATTTCTGTTGCTCTTTGTATCCCACTTGAGGTAACACTACTTTCACTTTGATAAGCATTGATGCTAGCTAATGTGCAGTATGTGTCATTTATGGCCAACAAGCGTTGTTGGAGCTGCAATGGTCGTGTATGATTAAAATGTGGTCTTATACAATCTTTGTGCCCTCGTTACAGCGTCCATCATGGGCGAGGTGGAGTTGTCCTGTCGGGCTTATGTGAAGATGTACCTGCACGCCTGTTTGTTTCCCCGGTGCAGCGTCAATGGGCTGCTGCTGTCGTCTAGCCCGGCAGGGGGCGCTGTTTGCGTGTCTGACTGTGTGCCACTGCTTCACTCTCATCTGTCTCTGGCTCCCATCACTCAGCTGGCCCTAACACAGGTAAGAACACACCATTTTCCATCCAATACTTGTGTTTGGAGCATAACACACAGCTCTTGTTGCAGGTGGATGTGTGGTGCTCACAAACACAGCAGAGGATTGTGGGATACTACCAAGCCAATGCCTGCGCATCAGACAGTAGGCAAGTCTCAATCACAAGGTGGCGCTATGACAATCGGTTATAATTTAATTTTGTAACCCCCTTCCTTTGACAGCCCAACACAAGGAGCCATGAAAATAGCTGATAAGATCGCAGAGCAGTTTGATGGTGCAGTTTTATTGATGGTGCGTACAACACAATATTTAATGTTTCCCTTTAAGACAGAGGTGTCCAAAGTCAGATCCAGGACCGGGTTTGTGACCTAAAGCTTGTTTATCAAATGTATATGGTATGTTTGTCACTGTGTACAGCTCGACGGCAGTAAGATGTCGCCAGACTTTCGCGTCCCTCCCATTGTCATGTATGAGCGCAGAGACTCAAGATGGACGCTCAAAGACAAACACACGTAAGAAGAACCTTAAGCGTTTAAGGATGACGTGACGGCTACATTTCTAAGATTCTACGTCTTTTATTTCTCCTGTCCAGGATCATGTTGAGGCAGTGGGAGGAGACCCGAGCCATCGCCAGCCAAATGCTGGACTCGGGAGACCACGCTCTCCTGGTGGATTTTGACAGCCACCTGGATGACATCACGCGAGACTGGACCAATCAGAAAGTGAACGCCAAGATCGCCGAGCTGGCCTCACCGGCTAACGGAAACATCTAAGCACCAACTGCAAATAGTAACCGTGTGTGTATTGTGCTGCGAGCTGACACCGCCCTCAGTTTAAGGACTGACTCATTGCAACACACACACACACACACTTTCGTTCCGACAAGCTGCACAAAATAATAACAGTGACATTCCACCAGCTCCTTTGATCCCTGGCATTAAACCACCACTCCCCAGTAGGAATTCATACTAATGTGTAATACTGTGGCATCGGTCTTTTCAGCCTACCCCCGTACCTCATCAATTTATTATTCTTTTAATAATATGCTGAGGGTCAATAAAGACAAATATATCCCCAGTGCCTCTCTTTGGACACCCCTGCTGATTCAGTTAGTGGTACAGTATATGACTGTGTGCTGGGTTAAAACAGCATAATGGTAACATTTCAGAGCAGCTTACAAAACAACCATGTGCACGGTTTTATACTTGTAGTGGATTGTCTTTTCAGTCACACAAACTTGATGAAATGAATACTATAGAAAGAAAAAACCTTCAGGCTGTGAGTTCAGGGATTGGGACGGCGACTAGGTTGAGCGTGACCACATCCAGTGAAGACGGCAGAAAGGTGAAGGACTCCAGGATGGTGCGAGTGTTTTGGACCTGCTGCTCGGCCCATGGCAAAGTGACCTACAGAGGAGGAAGACAGCGTTTCTTTGTTAACCCGGAAAAAAGCTGAATTAGGAAGTGACATTGATGTTCAACTACCTTAACAATGATGTGTTTTGTGGATGTTTCGTCTGAGCTGCATATTTCTTCTCCAAAGCACAGAGTGAAGTTGGACTGAGGAGCCTCGTGGCCGCTCAAACGATACTCATCCAGCTCTGGAAGAAAACTTGGCGTTGTTTAAAGTTGAAATACACAATATTATGTAATTCTAACAATAATGAACAACAACAGCAAACGTTAAAAATCTACCATCTCTCTTTTGAGAGAAGAGGCACGCTTTTGAAGCCCCAGGCTTCGCTACAAATCTTAAATTGAAGCCATCACCTACAGACCTACAGACTGTGTGTTGTTTTTCTTCTGCTAATAGGCTGACCGGAGCTACAGTCCTCCTGTCCTACTCGTTATGTTGTCGTCTGTGATACATTAGTAGCGCTTCTTGGATACACATACAAACAAACACAGCTCATTAACATTTACACACAAAATGGCGTGATGCAGCAAATGATTTCGGTATTGATTTCAGTAGTATAATATGGGATATAGTACACTAATAGCACACTCACGCTGCTTGAAGACGTCTTTGCTGAAGAGCAAAACCGGCTCGGAGTTCCTCTCCATCTTTTGCAACCCCGATGTGGAAATGTGCGGACCAGTCCAGAAGACACGTGCTTGGCAGAAGCGCCTGCCGTAGACGCCCTGCGCCGTGGAGGTGAGCGCCACGCCTTTTCTCATGTGGGACAGAAGCCTGTGCAGCCATCCCAGTTCCTTGTTGGCCAACAGCGAGGGCACAGGCTCCGGGAGGTGGATGCGTGGGAAGCAGACGGCGGGGGCCGGCGTGGGTGGAGCAGGAGACGGTGGCGCGTAGAGGATCCTAACATCGGGGCCGTGGATCAGATGTTTGAGCACTTCCTGGCCCAAATAGTGAACGGACACGTGCAATGAGTCCTGGTCTGAAGGGGACAAACATAGATCATATATTTTATGCAGATAGCCAAATTCATAGATGAATTAATTACCTTCCTGAGGAGGCGGGACACTCTCGTCAATCCGGACGTCCAATTGGATCTCACTGAGTGCTGCAGGGAAGCGATAATTGAGCGGGGCAACTGTTTTGTTTCATGTCCTTTAAAATGTCTCCAACTCACCGCCTTCCTGCACCATGCCGAGCAGCTGGACCATGTCGTCCGCCTGCGGGACGCGGTTGCTCTCCAGTATGTTATCATCATCCTGAAACAAACCAAGTTGTCATGCTAGCATGCTAACAGCGACAACTCCCTCATTCAATGAAAGGAAGCTAATCAGTTTTATTTTCCCTACCAGCTCAACTTTGACATCCTCCATTTTCTTTTCCTCCATGTGAGTGATGTCTACGCTTTCCGTCTCGCTGCTGCTGCTGCTGCTGCTGCGGCTGCTCCTCCTCCTCTTGCATCTTCTGCTGGCTTTTTCTCGGCATTTCCTCTTTGCCATCTGGATCCCTTCTCACACACACAATTTAATTATGGACCCCAAAAAACAAATGTAATAACAGAGAGAGCATATATAAAAACATGTAATACATTAAAATTACAACACATATTAAAATATAAATTAGGCTGCACGGTAGTTGAGTGGTTAGCGTGCAGAGAGGTACCTCACAGGTAGGAGACCCGAGTTCAATCCTCCCACATTCCAAAAACATGCTAGGTTAATCGGCGACTCCAAATTGTCCATAGGTATGAATGTGAGTGAGAATGGTTGTTTGTCTATATGTGCCCTGTGATTGGCTGGCCACCAGTCCAGGGTGTACCCCGCCTCTCGCCCCAAGACAGCTGGGCTAGGCTCCAGCACCCCTGCGACCCTCGTGAGGATAAACGGTAGAAAATGAATGAAAGTATAAATTAGCTATTTGCATATTAGATATTTTATGTATGCGACCAAAACGTATGTACGCATTTAATTACGCCACACACAAAAAATAAAATAAGTTATTTAAAACGTAGTTCCAACAGAATTCAAAGTGATTAACGCCGGTGTGGGCATGGCCTCACCTTGTTCTTTGAGGGGCACCAGGCGGTACACCTTGTATGGCTCCGAGATGTCGAGCTGGGCCCGCTCCGGAACCTCGCTGAACTCTGGGCTTTTGTTGAGGGCGCAGCGCAGACGCGTCTTCCAGGCGGCCGGGTTGCTGTCGGCCGTCTTGCCCTTGAACTCGGCCCACGCCTGCACCACATGATTGATTGACAAGATTAATATCTCCATTTTGCTGTTGAGGCAAAATGTATGTGCAGTACAGTTGCTTTTAAAGTACAACATTACGTTAGCATGTTGATATAATCCTTACTTACTAAAATTCAGTGACATGATCAACATCACCAACAACCAGGACCTCCTGACCTTAAAGATGGCGGCGTCCTCATCCTTGCGAAAGTCCTGCTTGCCAGCGTGCTTCCATGGGATGCGGAACATGGTTCGGTCCTCATCGTCCCACATCAGTCCCGGGTATTTACCGCTACTAACCTTATTTGTCGAACAAAAAGTGAATACTTATGATTAGGACATAACTCGACGAGAAGCCTATGTGTTATCTTATTTGAAGGCTACGGAGTGACGTCACCTCCCTCTCCTCACCTGTTCCACTATCCAGGAGCGGAGTTTGCGGGTGCACCGCATCCTGCCCGCGGCCATGGTCCCAGGAGACTTTTTAGTGAACTCTTTAACACAAACAAGTAAGTCAATAAATGGTTAAACACAGCGACAACTCATTTCCTCCAAGCGCCAAACATGTTTAATGGCCGCGTTATGGGTCATACCATTCATATTCATGAATGATCGACAATCGACTAACTTTACTCAACAAAAACAGCCAGGAGTGTGTGACACATTTGTGTCACATAATGTGTCAAATAAACTATGGCGGACAAAAGTAAGAAGTGGATTAAAGTGCCGTTTACCTCGTCAGCTGCAAGTGCTCCGATGCGCGTCGTTGTTTGTGCTGTACTGTATCATTGAGGGGCGTGGGCGCGCTCTGCTATGCAAAGTCCCTTCCGAGAAACCACGTGACTCTCGAGAAACGACGGCGCGCTGTGGCCGCTAGGGGTCGACAAATCACACAATGGCTAATACATACAGTATGTACCGAATGAACGATGTATTCGTAGTCATATATAAAAAACATAGTAAAACAACAATATATTTATGCGACACAAAGATCCTCTATATTACAGGATAGTGTTGCTGTTTTTAAGGATACATTACAAAAAAACACACCCCATTATTAGACAATTAGACCATACCTGTCAACATCTGCATTAGAAAATCATAGACAATAAGAGGAATTATGGCTCCAAATTCAACCAATTGTGCGGAGTAATAGTCGTATCCTGTGCACTTCATGAGCTTTGGCATGGAGTCGTTCTAAGAAGACTTGGGAGAGAACAGAATCATTAAAATGAACAATAACCTGTTAGTTAATACGAGTAAATGTTTATTGCTCTTGACCAGTAGCAAACCTAACAGCATGAACGGGACATTAAACAGTTAAGCATTCAAGTAAAAGGGAGCAACACAAATAATACACACACACACACACACACACACAATAGAAGAGAACAGTGATTCTCAAACTGCAGTATAAGTACCATGGTAATACACGGGCTCCATTTAGAAATTTTTCCCCCAATAAAAAATATACAAAATGGATAATGTACACATAAAATAATTTTTACAAATACAAATTTATTATGAAATATTTCCTAGCAGCACGGTGGCATGTTGGCCACATAATCAGGGGATGGGGAAGAACTGGCATTTCTCAGTTGTGCTTTGGTTTCTTCCCACATTAAAGATTCATATTAGGTTAACTGGAGACTCTAAATTACCCATTTGTTGTCTTAACGTGGCCTGTGATTGGCTGGAGGCCTCTCGCCTAAGGTCAGCTAGGGTAGGCTCCGGCATACCCCCACAAGCGGCATAGAAAACGGATGGATGGATATGTGCTAAAATAGAATTCATATAAAATGTTCCTTTGGTGAAATATCATTTCTATGTTACATGTTCAATTCCCCTCACACGCCCAAGCCACATGTTCCAAGCTAACGGTGACAGTCAACGCTGGTACTTGCGGTACTAAAGATTTTTAAGTTTGAGAACCACTGATATAGAAGGTAACAGGATAGAACAGCTTCTTTATCTCCTCGCAAGATCAACGTTGGACCTGAACAAGGGTGTGATATCGAGCTTGTAGGTACAGCTTGGCGTCTTCATTTGTTTCGGGGAACCTTTTCACCGAGGGGAACTTCCATCAGTTTCTGTAAGAGAGGATCCATTTTTACCGCAACACGATGAGTCAGGGAATTTCAGGGAATAGTATATTTCTCATAACGTGGCGTCACATGTTTCACCTTGAGCAGACGAGCGTGGTAAGCGCTGTCGTCCTCGCCCTCTCCCCGCTGCTTGTCCACCTGGTACCTCTCACAGGCTCGGGTCAGGTCATGGGCGTCGTAGAGAGGGGCGGGGTCAATGGAGTGGGCGTTAATCAGACTCACCAGGTATTCTCTGTAGTGCTTCCTGCAAACGATGACAATAGCCCAGCCTCGTATCACAGATCGTGTTGACCCCCCAAGGTGAGATTCAATTCGCCAGCTAACAAAAACTAACTCGCAGAGTCCGGCCCGTCCCGGTTGAGTTTGGACGCCACACGGCGAATCGATCTGCTGACCTCCTTCGTCTTTCTGCTCCATCACGCCGCACGTATCTGCAGATGCAGGAGTGGTTGCATGAAGTTGAACATAACGCTGTAATACCGCTTTTCTCCATATATGATAAGTGTGGGGTTGCTCTTACCTGTCTGCTGTCCGTTAGAAGGCTCGGTGTTGAAGTCCACGCCGCTCCTCTGACAACCAGAACCACATCAACAAGACGACAAACATCAAAGCCAGCGAATAAAAACCAGGACCAAGTCTCAATAACAAGACCACTACGCTGTTTAGGTATCACTGTACCACATATGTTCAAATATATATTTTACGTTTGAACGGCTTGGACATCAGGCATGCGGCCATTGTTGATTTCTTCACTTATTTCAGCTTCTTTCTCACGTCTCATTTCACTTCACTTTTCGCTTTCCTTTCATGCACGGCACTCAGAAGATTGTGACTCACGTGTTAACTGAAAAGCACTGTCCTTCCTCAGTGTCGCAATACAACTCGGGATTGCTCCGCCTACGTATTCTTCCGCCGGACACACCTAACTAGTTCTGTTTTTCTTTCTGTACAGTATTAATATGAAATGTCGGAACACGGAACATCGTAAAAAAACGGGGACCACCCGTACGTACTTGTAGCAGCGCTTGCAGCCTGGCCGCCTCCCAGTCTCGCAGGTAGAAGAGGCAGTCGCGAGGATGGTGAGCGTGAAGGCCCGTGTAGGTGCACTGCTCTGTCCTGCAACACATCTGCACACCGATGGCTCGTTTTTAGCTCATGCTACTAGTAGTACTAGATCGAGTATACAGTGTTTGTCAGGTGGACCCACTTTGTAGTAAGGATTGTTGCAGCCGCTGCAGAACTGGTACCTGCACTGGAAGCAGCTGAAGTGCATGCAGCCGCCTTTTGTCAGTGCGTACTGGAAGCGGCAGTGAGGACAGGCTGGAAACAAGATGACAAGGTAAAAAAAATAAAAAAAGAAAGATTTTGAGACAAAATGTAAGAATTTTGGTTACAAAAAAAAACACAAGTGCCTTTTTTGTTTTTTTTGAGTTTTTTGGGTAAAAAAAAGATGCAGTGGTAGCAACATGAAAGAATATAAGAAAATGTTGACACTCACTGATGCCGTTGTCTCTCAAGTAGCCGGCCAGGCCCTGCCTCTGGTACTCCGGGTCGTTGTCCCTCTTCCACTGCTGGAACTGCTCACAGGACACATCCTGGTGTTGAGGCTCCCACTGACAACACACCGTAAGTCAACATCCACGTCTATCACTTAAATGAAGGAAAAAAAAAAACTCAAGGTCTGCGTTGTGCCTCACAGGTTTCTTGCACTGAGCGCAGAAACTCTTGCAGCAAGACAGACAGGTGACCTTCAGCTGGTCTCCTTCATTGATGAAGCCTGACGTACACTGAGACGAGCACAGTTAGACATGAAGACAATAAACGGCCTTTACTTGCATTAAAAACATTAACATATATATAGAGACTGAAATAGGGACACGTGGTTCTGGTTAAAACGTGACGTGACTCACATGGCAGCACCACAAGAACTTGGGGTCCTTCATCAGAGCGTGCTCCGTCAGTTTTTTGTGGAAGAGCTCGTAGACGTCAGCAGTCAAACATTCCCTCAGCTGTAGATGAAGGTCTCGGTTTTATGCGTGGTCCACAGTGCCTGGAGTCAGTGGTCTCACCTGGATGTCCAGCGTGGAGAAGTAGCTGTCCAGCTGCTCGGGGTCGTTGATGTCCGGCTCGCGGCAGATGGGACATACCATGTCCCGAATGTGTTTGTCCCGCACTGTGATGGTGAAGTGCTGCGTGAAGCACTCCTGGCACACGGAGCACTGACACGAAGTCAACGACTGCATCTGTGCACAGATGTTGCGTTAAGACTCCGTGAGCCTTTCGGGACGACATCCCATAATATAATACCGACTTTGCTGTGAGGGAAGATGCTGAGGCAGCACGGACACTCGTTGTTGAGGATGCGCCTGATGAAGTCGCGGTCGTGCGACTCCCGCACGGCTTGCACCACGTCCTCCAAGGTGTACGCCACCCCGGGCTCCTGCAGCAGCGACAGGGTGAGCTCGCAGCGCCCCCAGCTAGGCAGGTCATACAGCGCCAGGAGACGGCGGCACATCCTCTGTTGAGGGCGGATGACAGGACATGAGAATGAAACAAAAGATGGATTTTTCCAGGCACAGTCGCATCTAACCTCTTTGTCGGGGTGTTTGGGGTCAATGGGCGGCTCGGGCTGCTCGCTCCACATTCGCCTGTGGAAGGGGTCCAAGAGGGGACGCTGCAGCACGGACAGGGCGCCCTTTACCTCGCCACCGCTCTGACGCAGGGCCTCCTCGCACCGTGACACATCCCTGAAGCCCAAAGAGTGGAGCTCCCTCATCTGTGGAGACACCATCACCATTTTGTTTTTTTTTTGAGGTACTACATGCTATGAATGGATGAACGCATGGGTTTGGTATTTGGTACTCCTCCATAGACCTTAACGACCTCATCAACGTAGCGTTTCTCCAGGCAGATTTGCACAAGAGAGGCTAAAGGAGAGGAGTAGTCTTGACTAACCTCCCTCTGGGAAGCTTTCACATTTCTGACGGATGTTTTGTTGAGGGTGCACATCCCTCCCACATTTCTGTTGCAAAACACTCTTATCTTTCAAGGCTACCACTCCAAGATGCTCAGCTCACTGATGCACAAGGAATCCTGAAAAGATTAGTGTGTCTGTTACTCTGTATTATTACTTTGAAAGAGCATTCATCACGTTACTGCATGTAAAACTACAATTATTGTATATTAAAAGTGTTTGTATTATTGAATTGAAATATTGGTTTATACTGTATGTGGGTTTTAACATTATTAAAGCCCTCTCGACATGATATAACAGCCCTATAGTTACGTTTACACTCGGATTAGCCATCAACATGTGTGTGTTGCAATAAATGTGTGGACGACAGAATGTGTGGCGTGTGGGGGGATTCAGAGTGGAATTTATCATGGAGTGGATTCAGGCTGCAACTGTAGCACTTGTTATTATTATGATTATTATTATTGCGCTTGTACTGAGATAATTCAAACCCTTTTTAAATTTTTTAAAAATATATAAGAGTTGCCATGATGTGCATATTTTGGACGAATAACTCTGCCGCAAAACAGCATGATTATTGATATATATTAGAAAATATGTGACAGAATGAACCTGCAGTTGGAACAATGATGTGTTGAGGGACGATTGTAAATATGATTACATGTATAAAAAAATATATTTTAAAAATTTTTTGAAGGTGGTCCAGACCTTAACCTGTCTATCTCTCAGCAGCTGTCTTGCTGCCCGCTCCGTGTCGCCCCCCGTCGCCAGCCAGGCCAGCTTGGCCTCGGCTCGTGACAGCTTCATGCCGTCCCCGGTGGTGCCAGACGTGCTTGCGTGGACAGAGGCGGCCATGGCGCAGATTTCGTCCAGCAGGTGGGGCAGTTCTGACGCCTGCCAATGGTACGGGTCGGCGCTGCTGCTATCGCACACGCGTATCGCGGCGTACACTTCCTCGGGGCTGATGCCTCGCTTCTCTGCCTCCTGCGGGACGAGAGGGTGCGTTACACTTCACCTTTATGAGGCGAGACTCTTTAGGAGGTGATGGATGGCTACTTTTATTTGACGGATGAGCTTGAGTCCATCTTCCTTCATGCGGTCCTGCCTCTTCAACTCCAAGTTGACTCTGGGCTTTGGCTGGGGCTTCACACCGGGTGGCGCTTGATGCGTCATTGAGGGCGAGGTCTTTGGTGATGACGCCGGTGGTGGTCCATCTTTACCCGGAGAGCCGCACATTTCGCATGTCGCCGTGGATTCGGTGTTGACGAAGGTGCAGAACTGACAGGTCCACTGATAATAATATCGAGGTCAACAACAGATCCTCTTTTGTCCCAATGTCCCAACACAGAGCACCCACAAACCAACCTGAACTCTGGTGCCGGAACCAGAACTCGGGCCTGAATGCACAGGGGAGACAGAAGGGCGAGGGGCCAGACGGGGGCGCTCACACACCTCACAGAGGATGCTGCTTCCCTGGTTGATGACCGTGCAGCTCTTACACCGCCACTCTACGGACACAGAGACCACAGCGCCCTCACGTCATCCGACACGTCTCTTCAGACAAAGAAGGTGGTCTCACCTGCGTTGGGGGACGTGGGGCTCCGTTTGCAAGTGGCACAGAGCGTGTCTGGCGGCTTGTTGACTGTGGCACAGTGGGCACAAGCCCATGTAGATGACGACACGCTGAACGCAAAACAAAGATTGCTGCTTTACTGCAAAGTTTGACACAGGACTTTTGTAATAAAACAATGCAGACCTCACCTGCTTGTTTTTTGGGCAAGTGTGACCGACGTCCTGCTGTGGCCTTTGCGCTCAGGGTGCGAGTGAAAGAGACCGTCGCACTTCACGCACAACCTCTGCACACACATGGAGCACTGAGCGTGGACGGGAGACACGCCACAGATGGTACACATATCTTTTGGAAAAACGAAGAACAGGAGAGATGCCTTAAAGGACGAGGTCACCACGTGGAATCTAATTTGACATACCCTGTGTTGCTTTCAGTCTGCTGTCTCGCTTGTGGTTGGTCCTTGCGGGGTGGCGGTGAAAGAGGTCGTCACACGCGTCACAAAAGGCCTGGTTGTCACATGAGGGGCAAACTACGGCTGCTGAGCCTCCGCACAGATTGCACTGATTTGCTACAAAAATAATGACGTATTTTTGGAAAATTATGTTGCGGAAAAGCATATCATGATACAAGAATAAACTCAAAATTCAAAAAGGAATAATATACTTATAATACAACAGTATTCAAGGTCAGGACAAACCTTAATCGCCAAAAGTTACAAAAACGATACACTGACTTATTCGATATGGCAGGCTCAGCGCTGAAAAATATGTTTCTTTGCTGCACACCTGAACTCAAAAAGAGCTGCAGCGCCCTCTTGTGGACAGATTCCAAATTATTGTTTACGCTGTACATTGTTCATATTTGATGTCATCTATTTATTCTCCATATTCATTATTTATTATTTGTTATTATGCGGGAGCCAGGCAACGACATTTCGTTGGCAATTTCCTTGCTGTGTTATTGTGCAATGACAAAGAAAGTCTATCTATTCCACCTAAACATCCAAAAAAGTAGCAAAAAGTGTGTTGGGCAACTCACGCAATGTCGTTTTCTGAGGTTGTACGAGATCTAGTTTGGGTTTAGGCAGCACAGGCGGTGGTGGCGGCTTAGGTGCAGGCTCCTTCTCTTCCGGCGGGATCACCTCCACGTCCGTTGCCATCGTACCCTGGCACAAAAAAAAAAAAAAAAAAAAAAAAAAACTCTTGTAACTTGTGTAGATGTCGAAATCAATGCGACGGGTGGCGCGGACCTGTTGGACGACATATGGGACGACGTCTTTGAAGACTTCCTGGTGAGGATGTGTCCCCTATAGATCAATAAATATGACAGTGAATTCATTGCACTGACATGAGGTACTCATTGAGGAAAAAAAAACACCAAACCTTCATGAGCATGTCCAACTCCAAACGTAAAGTCATAACCTCCAGTGTCACCATGGCCACTTTTTCCCGATCCGGCTCTGTGACGTCGTCAGGGAAACCAAGACCGTCTTGCTGCTGGTTGGTGTAGCCGTAAAGAAAGAGGACTCGCCGGCCGCCCTACGAGAAAAAACAAACAAGCTTTCAAGACACCGGAGTGAAGACCTCCTCGGGTTCCGCTCACCTGAATTGCATCCACTGTTGTTTTGAAGACCGGGTTGTTGTGCTTGACGCTGCGCCAGTATCTGGGCCTAGCGGGGCTGGTCAGGTTGCAGCCATACTTCTCCAAGATGCTCAAGGCCTTCACCAATCTGCTCAATGACTCCAAGACCTGAGGTACAAATGAAGGGTGAATGGTTGTGTGTCTTGTGATCGACTATGGGTGAAATGTTTACCTCGTCTTGGTTTCTTCCAGCCATGTTTTCCGTCAGCATGGTCTCTGCCTGGATGTGATGGTATTTCTGGGACAGAGGCAGAGGAAAGTTGGCCATCATCTGGACTTCAGCCTTCACATCCTGGACCAAGCCTGAGGTAAGGAGGGCCTGTCCTCTCCTCCTGACTTCCTCCATCCTGGCGTGAATGGAGGTCGCTGCTCACTGCAAAACATCATAAACAGATGGAACAGCTTTGGTAAGTGTACAGTTCCGTTGTACTTAACAGCAACAACACTGAAACTTGGGAGTAGTTTTCTGCGACTATCTCCTCAAGCTTTGAACTGTCATGGACTCGTTTTAAGTTTCACTTTTCAACCCGGGGAAGTCCAACCCAGAAGAGAACAGCAACACATTTGCCGTGTCACAATAACTTAATTACATTCTATCAATAACATCATGTTTTGCTTTGGCTTCATCACACAAGTCAAAACTAGCTTAAACCGAAAGGTAGCCAGAGTGCATTGTAACCTGAAAACAAAACTTTGGGGTTAGTTAGTGCGACAAGAAGCGCCATAGCTTTTGAATATTTACACTTTCAACACACACAACTTGTAAATGTTGTCGCCCGAGTCCCAAAAGATATCGTTTAATCAAAATTACGATAACATTTACGAGGGTTTAACGTCGTTTTCCTGACCTGGATTTGATATTGTGGCATTGAAGGCAGCATGAAGGCGGAAGTACGGCTCCTTCCTGTAGTTCCTGTTTTGTTATTTTCAAACTAAAATCATCTATGAAACGCTAAAAAGTCAGATATTCAAGAATATCAGACTTAATGCCTAAGATTATACTTATATTAACCGTGTTCTTTTGTATGTATCAGAAATTAAAGTCTGTGATGAAGCTGTAAGTTAGATGAAATCGTGTCAGTCGAGGAGGCAGTTGTAGTGGGAGGTGCATCAAGGACAAGAGTCGAAAGTAAAATTGAATAAGGAAATAAAAGAAAGACGCGCGTCGTCCTTACTCCTGCACTGGTGTTTTTGCAAGTTCGGTTTGGCTTTGTTTTGATAATAATAATTTAAAAAAACTCTCGCGTGGTGGTGGAGATGTCTAAAGCCTCCGTGTTGAAAATAAGCCGCGAAAGTGCCGCTCTGGTAAGTTTGGTTTGACTTACTTAAAAGCAAAGAAAGAAAACAACAGACTTGCTTTCATTGTGTTTCTAAAATCACTAGTACAGTAATTTTTGGAATAAATAACCAGAGTAGTTTTCAGTTACAGATGAAGCAACTTAAAGCACGTCTATGCAAAGAAAACGAAAGTGAAATGAAACATGAGTCAGCGGTTTAACATATTTTGTGGCTTATAATCTACAGGTGGAAAAATACCGCCAGGCCTTGCATCATGAGGTTTGTTTTCAAAATGAGACAAATATCTTAACTATTTAAAAATATAAAATAAAAATAGAAACTTATGTATTGTGTTGCATCACTGTGCTGCATGCTGTTATTCAACAAGTGAGCAATGACTTGCAAAATTCATTCTCTTCCAGGCAAACAATCTCTTCTCCATGCAAATTCCCGCCAAGATTGTCCAGCTGGATGCTCTGCTCGGGGTCAGCAACATATTCCGGCTCTTTATTATGATCTACTAGTAGATAGGGTGCGTTCATGCTTGTCATGTTTGTTTGGGATTGATCTATTGCCAGGATACAGCCCTCAGTGTTACAGACATGTCTTCGCTAAAGGCTCCGCTGGACATCCCCATACCCGACCCTCCCTCCCCTGATGATGAGGTGACTTTTTGCAGCTTGTAAAAAAATAAAAAGGATTGTTTGACTGATCAGTTGACTATGTGACGGTCTGATGTGTTTCTGGCAGGACATGGAGACGGAGGATGACGAGAAGAAGAAGAAGAAAAGTAAAGTATTCCTGTTTAAACACCTCTTTGTGTGTATTAAAAAAATCACTGCTGTGGTTATATTGGAGGAAAAAAAAAACTCACCACCACCCGTGACTAGGTATATAGTTTTTAAGGTGAAATGCAAAAGGTAAACACAAAGGGTACCTAAAAACGCTACATCCGATCCTGAACTCCGAAGGTTTCATGAAGCTCGAATGCTGCCTTTCTCTCTCAGAGCCCAAATGTGGCTTCATCAAAGCCAACGAGAAGATTGTGGCACTTGTGGAGAGGTTGAAACCGGAGATCGTCAGCCTGCGGGAGACCATCATTGCTGTGAGTCACGGTCAAGGACGCATCAGCAGGTCGGGTCTTCATCACTTCAACGTTTCCTCTTCTGGATGCAGGTCACCTGTTGGATTCAGCACCTCATTCCAAAAATAGAAGACGGCAATGACTTTGGCGTCGCCATTCAGGTACGTTTGCACATGTCGAGGAGCGAAGACTGGGGAGAGAAAGTTACAAAACAGCTTATTTGTCCTCAAAGGAGAAAATCTTGGAGCGAATCGCAGCAATGAAGACAAAAGTGGACAGTTTTCAGACGACCATCAACAAGTAAGCTCCTATTTTGACTTCATCTAATTATTGTGTTTTGCTAGAACTCACGTGAATTCCCTCATGTGGCATTCAGGTACTTCTCTGAGAGGGGAGACGCCGTTGCCAAAGCATCCAAAGACACTCATGTGGTGAGTTTCAACATCTTGTGATAATACTTCAGAAGCGCTGAGGTCTTCTCCTTTCCAGATGGACTACCGCTCCCTCGTCCACGAGAAGGATGTGGCCATCTACTCTGAAATTAGAGTTATTGTCCTGGACCTGCGTGGATTTTACGTGAGTCAGTCAAAATTAATTAATCAATTATCAAGAGTTGTTTCACCGTTTTGCATCATGCAGGTGGAACTCTATGATATGGTGCACAAAAACATGGAGAAGGTGACCAACCCCAAAGGCGAGGAGAAGCCATCCATGTACTGAACGCAGTCCAACTTGCTCCATTCCTCTGCAGCTTGTAGTTCCGCCAAATCAGATGCAAGCAGTGCAGAAAACACTAACACATCAATAAATACAACTCTTTTGTCAATTTGTGCCATTTATTTGTAACAAAAGGTTATGTGTGCTTCATGTCACACTTAGAAAAAAATATATTCCACTAATAAACTGAAAAAAAACAAAAGAACTCATGAAGGTCCAGGTGCTAAACTTCTGGGCCTTCTCCACCTGGAATGAGCTGCACAGGAGACAGGAAAATAATTTGTATTCCTCTTTCGTCAACCTGTTTTACGACTCAAATTACTCAGTTACCATGGTGATGTTGTTGCCGTTGAGCAGAATCTGGTCCAGCTTGGTTATCCTGCGACCCTCTGGCGTTATTTCACTAAAACATATTTTATAAAAGGATTTAATTAGCAGAACAAGACAACATAAAGCAGGAATAGACGTCTACTTACAATTCGGTCACGTCTTCTAAGACCATATCTGAAAGACACAATGTAAAGGACAACTACCATGTGAAGAAACCAACAATAATAGTATACTTTGTTCCCTTTTAAGGATACTGACAAAGTCATCGAAGCCCAGCAAAGTGCCGACAATTTCTTTGTCTGTCTTCATGACGATGTGGATTCGAGAACCGATGCATTTGTCCACAAGCTCTGAAGAAGAAAAGAAATGATCATTAAAACAGTATACTATATTAAGCAAGGTTAGTATTTAGTAACAATATCAGTAATATTAAGGTGTAAAGGCGTTTGAAAACTGTATTCAACAACAAATTTAGGTCTACTAACATTACCCATTCAATATAATTTTGCAGTACTATAGTGTAAATATTGTTGTGGCAGATTAATCATAATGTTAGACACGTCTAGTCCTGCACTTCATCCAGTGCTTCGCGTAAGACAATTATACCTCAGTTTTGTTGTTTCTATTGAGTTAAATTACATCAATTAACGCTAATGAGCACCCACTCGTGGCCATTTCCATAAAAAATGTAGCATTTGATTTTTCCGCCTTAAAGCACGCGTACGAGGAACGACGTTTACATTAGCTAGCTAGCTAGCTCGCTAAAAAAACTAATTTGATATTATTATTTTCTTGTCACCTCAGCGACTTTTAGTATCATTTCTAAGACACAGCAATGTTACACAATATATTAAATGCAGTACAAACCCAAAGGGAGCAACTGTGAGGGGTTGGTAGCCTGTGTAACCGCCATGTTGATGTACGCAGACAGAAGCAATCGATTCAAGAAGAGCGAAGGCGAAATCAATCGACCAACGATTTTCTGTCAACGACTGTCGCAACTCTAAGTGTTGAATACCATTTCAATATAACTGTATTATTATTTGGAGTAATATTATTAAATGAAATATAAGAGAACAATTTAACTCAATGTGTTTCACGTGATTCGGCTGCTTCTTTTGGCAGTGACGTATTCGCTACGACTTGAACAAAGAGTGCACGGTATGGTCGAAGATAGTTCCATGTTTGGCTGACCAGATGGCGGAGGAGGTCATTAATAAAACTAATTTGAGTAACATCAAAGCAACGATTTGTAACGTATTAGCTACGCACTCACTACTAGAACTAGAATCGCCTTTTCCGTTTAATTTAATTCCACATAGATTTATATAAGTCGAGCGTGGTGTGAAACCGGAAGTGCATCGCAGTGACTTCTCTCACTGTGGTCTACTTCCTCGCTCTAAGCGGAAGTGAAACGCAGTTGTTTCTGTTGGTCTGTCAACTGAGAGCGATACGGAGGACCAAACAGCGGACTTGTCGCTTTGTTTATACCCGGGCACCAAATTCCAAAACACCGCGGGTTCGCAATAACCTCCGGTGGAGGCGGGGAGTGGGGACATGGACGAGCAACGAGGACCGGTGCTCCACATCGTGGTGGTCGGGTTTCACCACAAGAAGGGATGCCAGGTGCGCAAAGCTCCTGCTTAGCTTGCTAACAACATGCTAACTGCTTCATGTTGCTTATATGGAGGCAAGACGCAGTGCTTGTTGACGATAATGTTGTTCTTGGTGGTGCATCAGCTGTTTTTGCGGCGGTTACGTAAGACGTCCTGCGCATCTTTCCAGCTGACCAGCAACATTTACTAACATCAATGTTTCCTATTTGGATGCACTGGAGCGTCACAATCTGAGCCTCATGTCATCACTTTGGTGTGCACTGCTTTTGTGTTGCCTCATGCACTGTTTACTCTGAATTTGGGCATTCTGAATTCTTTCTCATGCAAAGAAAGAAACATGGCGCTTTTATCAAAGCACTGGAAACCTGTGTTTATTCACAGGGAATCTAGATCACCTGCATTGTTGTTGGTACAATCAGAAATGCTGATTGTGCCTTGATTCACACGGTAAACCTGTTATGCATGCTATGTGGCACTTTGCCTCCAGCATGACAAAAGGGAAAGCATGCAACACATCTTTGGCGGCCTCTGCTTTTCACCTGGAAACAAAAAAATAGACTTGATGTCCCAGCTGACTTCCTGGAGGCCATGCGATATGGCAGTCAGTGACCCCCTGCCGGCTATCACATTTTTTCATGGACCCGTCCTCCTCTTACACCTTGTCTGCTGCACATATGGTGATCTGGCAGGAGGTGAACAAACTCCCACTTCTGCTAAGTGGGGCTACACAAAAAACATCTGGGGAAAAAAAGCTTGACTTATTTGGAAATGACAACTCACGCTGCACTGGATATGCAAGAAAATTGTGATTTGGTTACCTCAAATATTCTTTCGTCTTCTTCAAGGTGGAGTTTTCCTACCCTCCGCTGATGCCGCAGGAAGGTCACGACAGCAACATGTTGCCCGAGGAGTGGAAGTACCTCCCTTTCCTGGCTCTTCCCGACGGCGCTCACAACTACCAGGAAGGTGAGACGCCTTGAAATGTATTACATTGATTTTTTTCAAACTCTTGTATTTGTTTATTTGCTTGAATCAATTCAAGAAATATATGCCAACTATAAGATGCTTATTTATACACAATAAAAAAAATACACATTAAATACACTGTTCTCTATTGAGTATAGTAAAAACAACAAAACACAATAGAGCGAAACAGTGCCCTCTGGTGGAGCATTTTAATTTTGTGACTCCTTTAAATACAAAGTGACGCCTCTTAATGAAAAACACGCCGTCATTATCCACCCCCCGCCTGCAGACACCGTCTACTTCCACCTGCCCCCCCTCAGCGGAGACACCAAATGCGTGTACGGCGTCTCCTGCTACCGGCAGATCGAGGCAAAGGTCGGTTCTCCTCATTTGCTTCGGTTGCCGTGGAGATGTGAAACCTTTTAATGGATCGATGGACGTCACTTCTACTCCGCTTTGCAGGCTTTGAAGGTCCGACAGGCGGACGTGACGCGGGAGACGGTGCAGAAGAGCGTCTGCGTTCTGAGTCGCGTGGTGAGTCGGACCAGAACCAATCAGACTTTGTTTGTTTTTGAATGGAACATAAAAGAAAGAAAAGAAAAGGCCTTCCACAAATTTGGAAGTAGAATTGTCTAACATGTGTCATGAACCTGATTGATTGATTGGTCTATGTGCAGCCTCTGTTCGGTCTCCTCCAAGCCAAGCTGCAGCTCATCACGCACGCTTACTTTGAGGAGAAAGACTTCTCGCAGATCTCCATCCTGAAGGTGAGACCGATCTGATCCGCCTTTCTGTCCTCGCACGTCACTCACCTCCATCTGGTTGTGTAGGAGCTGTACGAGCACATGAACGGCTCCCTGAGGGGTTCGGCTCTGGACGGCTCGCAGGTGTTCCTTGGTAGGACCTCCTCGGCGTCCTTCTTGTCGTCTCCTTGTTGTTGATGTTTTCTGTCTCTGCAGGCTTGTCCCCGCGAGATTTGATCCTGCACTTTAGACACAAGGTAGGAGAGGACTTCCAATCTCATGGATGGATGAAACGCTGACTGTCTGCTGTCTTTACAGGTCCTCATCCTCTTCAAGCTCATCCTGCTGGAGAAGAAGGTGTCAATCAAATGCTCACACATTTTTGACCTGTATTCATTTTGTGACTCATGACTCGCCGCCTTCGCAGGTCCTCTTCTACGTGTCCCCCGTCAGCAGACTAGTTGGAACACTGATGACCGTTTTGTCCCTGTTCCCTGGTGGGTCACTGAATTTGGGACGCAGATGAATCGTCCCGGGACTCAAATTTTTGTCGTGTCCAGGTGTGCTGGAGCACGGCCTGGTGGACTCGTCTCACTACAGACCCAAGAGCAGCACATCCGAGGACCTGCTGACCGAGGAGTTTGTGTCCGTGTCCGCCAGCGATGTCGCACCTGCGTCAATGCCGGTGAGGAACGGCGCCAGCGGGGATGACAACCACTTGAAACCGCCCTCCCGCACGTCCCCGGAGTCCTCCGAGAGCGACTGGGAGACTCTGGACCCGAGCGTGTTGGAGGAGGGGCCCAAGGAGCGGGCGGACGAGGGGAAGGAGGCGGCGGCGGCGGGGATGCTGGATGCATTTGAGTCCAAGCCGACTACGCCTATCACGGTGCAGCCCATCAGCGGTCAGGGAGGGGTCACGCAGGGGCTGATGTCGGGTCTGGAGGAGGACCAGTACGGGCTGCCGCTCGCCATCTTCACCAAAGTTAGCTAAGCTGCTGCTGCTAATATTGATGCTGTTTTTCCAGGCGCCAGTTGTAAACATTGGGTGGCTTTGCTTCCAGGGTTATTTGTGTTTGCCCTACATGGCGCTGCAGCAGCATCACCTCCTGTCTGACGTCACGGTGCGAGGCTTTGTTGCCGGCGCCACCAACATCCTCTTCCGCCAGCAGAGGCACCTCAGCGACGCCATCATTGAAGTAAGCCCGTCACTCTCTCAACATGAGTGCTTCCCTTTTTTCGCAAGTCGTCTGATCCTTGCCGCCATGACAGGTGGAGGAAGCGGCAGTCCACATCCAGGACCCCGAGCTCCGCAAGATCCTCAGCTTGACCACGGCTGACCTGCGCTTCGCCGACTACCTGGTCAAACACGTGACGGAGAACCGAGATGACGTCTTCCTGGACGGGACGGGCTGGGAGGGCGGGGACGAGTGGATCCGGGCGCAGTTCACGCTCTACATCCACGCCCTGCTGGCGTCCTCCTTGCAGCAAGGTGGGAGGAGTCTATTTTTAAGCACGGTATTGTAGTCCATGTACTTAGATCTTAAAAACACACTACTCCTGTCATATACAGGATCTTTGACTACTGTTTCTCGCACTCCTGCTGCTAGCTTGACGTTGACGTGCTCCGATTTCAAATCAACATTTGCAATAAATCTAGACTGCTTTGTTAGGTCACCTCATTGGAATTATTATTTTGTAAATCTCAGATAACGAGAGGCTACTGGCGGATTACGGCGCACCCTTCGTGACAGCCTGGAAGATCACACACAACTACCGCCTCTGGCACAGCAACGTGCACCCGGCCATGGCCGCCATCACGCCGGGGTAACATCGCCTTCTTCCGTCTTCTAACCATAAACATGGCGATGACGTACGCTCCTGTTCTCTCCCACAGACATCCTTTCCAGGGACAGTACAGCGTGGCTGACGTGAAACTGCGCCTGTCTCAGTGAGTCGTTTAAGCTATAAAACCAACTGACAATAAGTTGTATTGGCGCCCCCTTGTGTTGTTAACTAACAAGTAAATTTTTCCGATTAAGTGTATATTCGTTATTTAAACGCAAACACAATTTAATGTTATTAAATAGTGAACTATTAAAGCCACACAATGAGCCGTGCTCATTTATGAACAACAAGTAAGGAATTTATCACCTCATTAAAATGTACTCAAGGGTCAGCGGTAACGTCATGGTTAAAGTCATTAATTATGAGCTAGTTTCATTCTTTAAAAAAAAAAAAAAACACACACACACACACCACCCCCCCCTAGTGACTTCTCAACTTCCCAATCTCCACTTACCTTCCTGGAAGTGTGGATGAAACGTGACTCCGAGCACAGCTGGAAGCTTCTAGTGTTACACACGCTCATATACGACTCGTTTTATGGTGTGTTCAGGTGGCATTGTAAAATCTCACACACACACACACACACACACAAAACCCCATCATGCCAGTAAACCTACCTAAATTATTTATAAGTAAAGCAAAGGCAATATATAAAAGTGTGAGCTTCACTGCCATGTTAGGAATAAGGAACGGATTAAACATGAGATTATTTCATTGGGAAATGTGTTTGATTGACAGGCATGCACCGTAAACGTGCCGCAGTCTCGACAAGGCAAACGGGAACATAGTTTGTCCGTAATGGGGAGTGATGGGGAATCACAACATGACCCTGGCCAACTTTCATACAATTAGACTGATGTGATGTAGTGATGCTATTTCTCACCTTTGTTTCATGCTACTCGCCACAGCTCGGTGAACAACAGCGAGCGAGGGAAGAAGCTCGGGAACGCCATGATGACCACCAGCAGGAGCGTCGTGCAGACCAGCAGGGCCGTGGGTAAGGATACGTCTAAATCAATAGAAATACTGTAGTTTGTTAGTGGTAGCTATGCATGTCAGCCACTAGGGGCCCCCCCTGCTGTTAACGTAAAAGCACATACATACATGGGGTGTCTCCCATCTTATCCCGTCAGGTCAGTCCGTGGGCGGAGCCTTAACCAGCGCCAAATCGGCCATGTCCTCCTGGTTCTCCACTCTGGCCCAGCCCGCAGCAGTGTCCCAGGCGGGCGATCCCGAACCCGCCACAGAGGTCAAACCCTGACCCTGACTGTGGCT
Organism: Doryrhamphus excisus; assembly: GCF_037039965.1. Taxonomy (NCBI): domain Eukaryota; kingdom Metazoa; phylum Chordata; class Actinopteri; order Syngnathiformes; family Syngnathidae; genus Doryrhamphus; species Doryrhamphus excisus. The sequence continues at coordinate 20,590,710 of NC_136363.1, forward strand.
GTGAGAGTGGGCTAAGCTACCCTAAATCCGGCGTCATGAAGGGTGGTGGCAGAGGTTGGTTTTCACCCCCACACACACACACACACGACCACACGACAGCTAGTCCACCTCCTGACAGGAAAGGTGGCAGCGACGAGTACTTCCTGTGAGACTTTAAAAGATGCTTTGCAACTCGACCCCCATTTTGGTCCAACAAGCTTGCTGGAGTCATAACATTGTGGTTACCTTGGTAACAGTGCAAACAACTAAATATAATAGCAGGAAGTCATATTATAGTATTCCATGTTAGCTTGGCATGCTAATAATTGACTTAAGACAGAAAAACTGCATATTTTTATATATATAATATAAATTATAATAAATATTAATAAATTAATATTTTTAAAAGACCCATTTATTTTATTCAAACATTCTATCAGGTATATTCCACTTCACTGCTACTACTAAAATAGCCACAGTGTTATGACATCGATATTTGTGCAATCAAACCTACAAACTGACAAAGCCAGGTTGCATGTTTGGCCTTTTTGTACAGAGCAAAACTATTTCATTGTATTCATTTGTTGTGTAAAACGTCATAAATCATATATATATATATATATACATATATTTGTGTTTTGTCTGGACACTGGAACAGTCCTGATGTTTGCAGCCTTTTACTTCCCCACAGTGGAAATTTTAACTGTAATGTTTTAGCTTGTAAAGTGTTTTTTTTTTTTTAATTCCTATTCACACTATGCTGGATGAGAAGCATGTCACATGTGCATCACTTGCCCCCCCCCACTTCCTGCTGTGTCTCATTTCTTATTTGAATGTTTGTTTTCTTTTTCTATTCCTCTGATATATTTTAATTTTGTATTTAAGAAATGATCAGACTATTTTTCCCGACAGATGCTTGTAATGTTATTGAGACTGCAAGATGCTATATTGATGTATTGAAAATAAAAACTATACCAAAGCTTTTATTCCTTTCGGGGAAAAGAATTGTCAGTTTTTCCAAGAACGTTTCTGGTACGTTTTTTTTTTAATAAATTAATGTTCATTCCAAATACAGTGCCGAAGGAATATAATGCAGCCAAACATGCTCGAAATGTTCGCCGTGAAGCACCTGTGCTCACGGTTGAAGGTTCCCTACTAGGTTCCGTACTACTGCTAGTGGTTGCTAGGAGCCGTTTCCAAGACAACAGCCCTGGGCCAGCCCCCTCCCTTTGCAACCAATCAGGTTCCTTGTTATTCACTCCAGGAAATGTTACTGGGATGGGAGAATGGATTTCTAGCCACAGTCACACTACAGTAATGTCTGATATTAAATTAAAAAAAATAAAAACCTAAACAAAAAAAAGACTAATACAAAATAGACCTGGTTATTTTACCCACACTAGAACACGTGTTTTAACATATGAAAAATAGATATTTTTATCATATATATATATATATATAATATATTTCAGCAGCTTGGAAATAAAAAAACTGATAGTGGAGGTGTGTGTTTGCGACCATCATGTGACTCACGGCGTGAGGTGGAACTGCTGGTTGTGTGGAAGGCCTGAGCGGGAGGGTAGTGGGAGGGCGTGGCCTGTGGAGGTGGCGAGGTGGCAAGCGACCGAACCTGCAGTCACCCTCGATACCCTAAAAAAAAAAACAAAAAAACAAAAACACCCTAACAGAAAAAAAAAAAAACACACAGCCCCCCCGCTCTGAACAAGTTGTTGGAGGAATTGGATGCATGATTTTAACTCGGTGGGAGGGTCCCCTCGTCCACCCGCCCAGGCTTGAAAGGTAACTATGAAGGAGCTGATCCATCCAATGATGTGCTGCATTTTTAAAAGGTGCAGCTAAGAAGACGAGTAGCCTTTAAAAAAGGACAGGGGGGGGGGCAGTTAAGTGCGTCATCACGTCCAGAGCGACTCTCAGATGTCAGAAAACGAAATTAGCAAGACTACTACGTCGTTGAATGTTTTTAACGCGTGTTGGCTGCATCGTCTATGAGGTGGAGTCCCACTTTCCCCGGGGGGTGGGATGGGGGGGGGGTCTTTCAGAGCCATACGTGAGGGAGAGACACAAGCTCCCCGTCTATCTGGAACTCCTCGGCTCCGTCGGGGGAGAAGAGGTAGGTGGGCGGTTTCCACGGAGACTCCTCCAGGCAGGAGGGGTACAGCTTGCCCACGGCGCAGCGGAAGTCCTTGCCCAGATCCCAGAGCACTCGCTCCGACACGGGCTGTCGCAGGCACCAGCGGTCCAGCTCCACGTCGTACTGGTAGATGGCGTACTTTGCACGCTCGTTCATGTGAGTCTCACGCATGAAGATGCACAGAGAATTGAGCAGCACCACGGCGCGCACGCAAGGGTCCGAGTAGCGCTTGGCCGGGATGTTGGCGGCCGGGCGCCACTCGTTCTTGTTGAGGTCGTAGATCTCCACTGTGACGGAGGGGCCGTCGATGGTGCTCGTGGGCAAGCGGATGCCCGAGTTGCTGACCACGTGGAGGCCGCCGATGTAGAAGATGAGGTCTCCGAAGGCGGCGGCGGAGGCGAAACAGCGGCTGGTCTTGCGCATGGCCATCTCCACCCAGGCGTCGATGAGGGAGAAGTAGCAGTACATGATGTCGTGCGTCATCACGTAGATGCGGTCGTGCACCACCACGGACGTGCACCAGTTCCAGGCGAAAGGCAGCGGGCTCATCATGCTCCACTCGTCCTTCTCACAGTCGTAGCGCTCCACTGTGCGCTTGTTGAGCTCCCCGCCGACGTTATCGCCGCCGATTGCATAGATGTAGCCATCGCAGTAGACCAGCGAGGGCTTGATGCGGGCGCACAGCATGGGGGTCTTGGCCACCCAGGAGTTCTGTTGAGCGTCAAACCAGAAAAAGCTGTCCACCGAGCGGAAGCCCGCCATGCCGAGGTTGCTGATGGAGTTCTTGAGGGCGATCTGTCCACCGGCAATGAAGACGTCGTTGTCCGGGGTGACCAGGGCCCCCACTTTCTGCAAGTCTCCGGGGGGGTTGCAGAGTTTGTAGACTTTCTCGGCTTGCGGGCTGTAGCACACCACGGTGGTGGGCACGGACGTGGACAAGACGCGGACCTCCTCCTGTGGCTCGGACAAGGCCTCGATGAAGATGAGCATCTCCTCCTTGGTCATTCCCAGGCGGGGCTTGAAGAACTTGGGCATGGACTTGTAAAGGCCCTGCACCACTACAGATTTGTCATTGGGGGGCAGGCCCTGGAACCAGGCCCGCTGCGTCACCTCGGAGAGCGCATCGATGCGGATCTGACTGAGCACGGAGGACAGGTGCTGCGAGCGCGCCTCCATGTTGTACTCCAGCCACAGCATGGCAGCTTCACGCACCGTCTCCTCCTTCTCCACGTTGAGGTTGTCGCTGCTCAGGACGTCGATGAGGAGCTCGTGGGAGAGCTGCAGGAAGGCGCCCTGTCGGTACACGGTGGGGAACTTGTGCTCCACCATGCGCTTGGCGCTCTGCTTCAGCTCGCTGCAGCTGAACAGGTCGCCGATGCTCAACATTCGGACACAGTTCTCCGGGTTGATCTTCTTCACGAGGTAGTCTCGGCACTGCAGCAAGACGTCCTCCACCTGCACAGGAAGCAGAGAAACGCACTCAGTGTTGACAAAATGCGACTGCCGGGATCAAATGCGGCGTCCGCCTGACCTGCAAGAAGCAAGCGGTCTCGTAGAGCAGCTCAACGTTGCTGTCGCTGATGGCCAGGTGGCCCGTGTAGGCGTACGTGATGATGATCTGCAGCGTGGGCGCGTCCACGTTCCTCAGGTGCACGTGCGTCTGCTTGCTCTCGCTCAGCCCGCTCATGAACATCGCCCTGGGAGGACCACGCCAGTTAACAGGAAGTCATTGTCAGATGCAGCAACATGAACGTTTCAATGAAATAACCTGAATGGGGACCAAATTCAAGTGTTGCATTCATGCAGAGCTCGTAAATGATTCATCAATAGTTTCTCCACTCAAGCCAATTGGTGGGTGGTGGGGGGGTGGGTGGGATCGGGGGTAAACCTGCCATGCTGCATTACGCAACCCTGCAGGCCTGCACCACCCCTATTCCCTATATTCCCTATTTTTTTTTCCTCCTGGCCCTCCTCTCCATCTCTCAGTGGGACCTACGTGACCAGACTTTAGTTGACAACAGCACCCCACCCCCCGCCCAAGGCAAGGCATGTGAGGTGTGGGGGTGGCAGAGGGGAGAGGTTTGCGGTGCTTGGTGGGAGGGTGGTGTGTGCAGCGGGAAGTGAGGGGGACGGAATGGCATTTAAAGAGGAAGCGGCGCGACACCTCTGAACCCTGAAGGGGAAATGCCTCACATGTTCACACCAGATAACAAGTGCATGGGACAGTGGGGAGGATTTTGGAAGGGGTGGGGGGTAGTTTCTTGGAATGCGGTGTGAGCAGAGGAAAGGAGGGGGGTGAGGCAAAGAGGTTGACATCGTGTTAGAATGCAGCGGTACTTGTGTACAGATGGACTCTTCCCAGAGCTTAGGCTGTCAACAACACACACACACACACACACACATTGTGCGTACAAATGAGGCCTCGGGGGCATGGCGTGTACAACTCCAGGTTACACACCGCTTCATATCCACGACCAACTGCCATTGAGATTTTAAGGCAAGGATGCCCTACTGGTACCCCAGGCCTAAGTCCAGCCCATGAACCACAAAGTCCCACCCCCCAGTTATACATAAAATAGTGACGAGAGGTCCGCTCTACCCTGTCCTTGGCTTTTCTGAAAATGAGGCCCCCCAGAACAATTTAGTTGAATAGTCTTGTTTTAAGGAAACACCATCTGCACCCCCCCTTTTTTTTCCATCCTGCACGTATAGGCTGTCTCTATAGCACACGATGCATTATTCATTGTAACTGCAGGAGGCGTGTCCATGCAACATGATTGTCCATTATTCATACCAGCTGTGGCACTGAAAACAAAATGGCGTTTTCCGACTCACTCACCTGAAGTAAGAGCTACAAGTGGCCAGAACCATCTTGTGACACGGGAACTCCGTGTCCTCCACCAGCAGCACCACGTCAGTCAATAGCTTCTGCTCGTAGAAGAACTTGAGCTGCTCCAGCAGGGAGACAGCATAGTCCGTGTTGACCGGCCTGCGCTCGCCCAGATCCGACATTGTCGCATCACATGAATCGCGCCCCAGTTTTGACAGGTCACGTGGCCGGCAGAACCGGGCTCAATGACACCAGGAAGAAAAAAAACTCTTTATGTATTTTTTTTTTGAGGATGGAGGAAAAGAAGGTGGGTGGGGGAGGGGAAGGGGGAGCTTCCGACACCTCCACTGGTCCAAGTGGAGGCGCTGGATGGTCAGCTGCTCCCGAGTGAGGAAGTGACAGCCAAGGGGAGACGCTTGTGGCAGGAGTCCAGAAAGAGGAATCCTGGGTGAGGTCGGGGCTGTTTCCCGCCAGCCCCGTAGCTCCGCGTTGACGAGTGGTGGTCGGCGGTCATGCAGCGAGGCACTGGGGGGGGGCAGAGGTAGAGGGAGGAGAGCGGGACAACTGTCACAATGCTCCTACGTCAGCCTGGAGAGGACAGGAGACAACAAGCAGAGCTGGGATGAGTCACACACTCCACTGTGTTATTATTATTATTATATCAGCTTTTTTAAATATATGTACATATAACACCTTAAATTAGAGCCATCAATCATCAAGGTGGGCTTTCTAGCCATAACGCAGGCTCTGTGGAGGATCACAATTGCTATTGATGTGTAATGCATTAATCATTCATAAGTAGACAACAACAACAAATTATCTACCTCTTAAAGATATTTAAAAAACACATTCACCGCCATCATAGATCATACTATAGTGGAACTCTTCCTCTACCCACATTATTAAACGAACTGAAAAGCTCTCAATCGCCCCCTAGCGTATCGGAGTGACGAATCATTTAGATCGATACTTTTGTCATCTCCCAAGGGAAATTCACAGCCTGAAATTAAAAAAAAACCTCTATATATTTTTTTAAAATTATAATTTATGCATTTAATCGTACAGAGTAACACTCTTCACCTCTATTGATAATTGGCGATGACTAGCTTTTCTTCTTGTCGGGTGACAGCTAACCTCAGTTAGCCACGCCGAAGCAGACACCGGGGTGAGACGTTTAAAGGCAGAAAACAAACCGTTAATTTCGCCTACGAGGTGTGGTGTCATGCTAATGCTACTAGCTCGGTTACATGGTGATTACATGACATCCCTCTCACGGCATGATGGCAACATTGTCCTTGCGCCGAAAACACCGGATGCTCATATTTAACGCCGAATTATGTGTTACAACGGAAACGTGTTGCTTTGTGGCATCGGTGTATCGCGTTTGAATTTAACCTTACGATGCTAGCTAGGTTAGCTCTTAATCGTCGCTGCAGTTCTCACCAAAACAAAACCACTGTCTTCCACGCAAAGCCCGTCAATATTACTTAAAGAGCAGCACGGCAACATCACACAATTCACGAATAAAACCCGGTAAAGCTTAAATTTCAGGGCAGTCTTTGATCGAGCATCTAAATCAGTCCGCGTCCATGCAATGTTACATATGCGGCTCAAGTAACGTTAGCAACACGATGGGGAGTTAGCAGCTTTAGCCTCTCTCTTCGCTCCAAAAGCTGGCGATCGATTCGTATTGGCTTGATTTGCAATCGAAAATTGTATCACCTTTAAAATGCGTCACTAAATGACAAGATAGACAACACTCAGATACAGTTAGCCGATCATAGTGTGATTGCCAGCTAGCAACAACCACACAGTTATGCTAAATCCATACTAGCCGCTTTCCCAAAACAAACTTGCTTACTTACCGCAATTCGATAATGACTCGAGGCGTAGTGAAAGCTTCTCTTTCCAAGAGGAATTGTTTTTCAAAAAGCGAGTTCATACAGTAAACAATTGTACTCAGGAGAGACGCTCTAACAAGCTTCCAGTGCATCTTAAGCGCCTGAAAGCCCAGCACTCAGCACTGAGTGGGAGGCCGAATGACCACCCTGCGCATGCGTGCAACCCACGGAGTATCATTAAGGAACTGGTGCCCTCTAGTGGACGCAAAGTGGCATGACAGCACTTCAAGGTAACAACTTAACATTATTTATCGATTATTTTCTTAATTGTCGTATAATTTAAACTAGTTAAGCAACCCAGTCTGTCATACAAAAACGTGCTAAGTTTGCTTTGTGCCACAATTGAATTATGTTTTGAGTTTGAGGATGGTATCGCCGCAGGTGTGCGCCATTGGAGTAATTAACTCAGAGTGACGCGCTTTGTTTAACGAGAAACTGAGTTGTCAAGAAGTTTGAAGGTCGGTCGCCGCCGTGGGATGTGTATTTGTTGGCCTGAATCTTTCTGCTGTGTTTTATTTCGAACGGGTTGAGCAAAAAAAAAAAAAAGGAAGAAGAAATGGACGGTAAGGCTGTTCATGTGTGTGCCTGAATGAAAAGGGGACCTTTGGTATAACATGTTACACTTTTTTTTCTTAAAGATGGAGGCAAGCCACCACATTCATGTGGGAATGGACAACAGAGGACTCAGCACCCCAGGCCTTTTTTCTACGTGCAGCCACCGTCTCAGCCTTACTACCTTTATCAGCACTGGCAGCTGAACAACCCGTACAACCACTATGGTTTGCCTGGAGGTAACAAGTTAGCCCAAATGTTTGAAAATAAAGTCAGCAGTAAAATCCATAAAGCTCAAATTGCATATTTGTTTTTGTTATGAATCCAGGTTTTAATTTTGGACGTCCCTGCATGGCTCCTTATCAGTACATGCCGTATCCGGGCTTTGTTTTCCCACACACCCCGTTGTATCCCATGGATTACAGGCGCATGTTTGAGCCCCGCTTCTACACGCCCACCTGGAACGATGGGCCTCGCCCGCAGCATCACCAGTCTCACGGGCGACGAGAGACGGCGTCCTCCGAGGTCCAAACGGACCCCAGTGACGCCATAACCAAGCTCATTGAATGCCTGGACAAGATCCGAGCCACTGAGCTGCAGGGAGCAGAGAGAGAGCTGGACTCGGGTGTGGCGTCTCACTCCTCCGGGATGTTCTCTCCATCCGAGGAGAAGAAAGGTGAAGAGAAAGGTGATGCCAATATTTTGCCAACGCCGCTGGATGCGACACGTTCGGAGTCTCCGGCTGTTGTCTTCAGCGACTCCACCACGGCGGTGTACGACGGCAAGTCCAGCCGTAGGAGTTTAGACATCCTGAGTCCTCAGGTGTGCTGGTCAGGGAGCCTGGAAGAGGAGCTGCCTCTTGATAGCTCCTCCGTCCACGAGGATGGTTCTGATGCCGAGAAACCGGCACCGCTGGACCCGTTCCTCGCTCATGAGAAGTCAGAGGTCACAGATATCCGGTCAGATGTTCCTGTGGCTGATCACAGATCTCCTAAATGTGATGGCGGCGACCTCATGAAGCGAACGGACCCCAGTGGGCCTCCGTCACCATCTCTCGTATCTTCTTCCAGCCAGCCTGCTCTCAAGGAACCACAAAGCGGTGGTAAAGCAGCAAAAGGGATAAATGAAGATAATCCTGGCCACCAGATTCTCAAGCTACCTCTTGAGAGTGTTTTCACATCAGGAGCAGGTCCACCACTCCCTTCAGCTACTACTCCATACCTCTACCACCACCTCTCCATGCAGACCACCCACGAGCGCATGAGCGTCCTCAGCCCGTCTCTGGATGAGCTCTCGTCCCGGGATGAGATGTTCTCCACAGATCTGGAGGATGTGGATCTTTTCCCCAGACAAACCTACTCAGGAAGAAGACTAGCAGAAGTCGTAGGCAGCGACCACGCCCCTGAAGAAGCAACGGAGGACATGTGGCTTCCTGGTTCCAAGAGGTTCATGTGCGCCTGCTGTGGGAAAAGTCTACCCAAAGGGGGAAGTCGCGGGAAAGGTCACAAGGTGTACAGGGACGAGGCTGCGGACTCAGAGGAGGACTGCAGATACGGACGAGGGTGTGAGCAGCCGGTCCGAGTGGTGCTCAGGAAGCAATCGGCACCCAGGAAGCCTCACTGCGGCCCCCTGAGACAACCTAAGTCGTGGTACAAGAGAAGCCAGCACAAAGACCCAGTGGAGCCGCTTGACCTTGACGAGGGTCATGACTCTTGCAAGGTGGATTCGGTGGACGGAAAGCCTGGGGAGATGACTGGCGGTGAGCTGCAGTGCAGAACGTGTCTGGGTGTGTCTTCTTAGATGTTTTATTGCGTATGGTATCTCATAGTATACCTTTTTGGGGGGGTGCCTGGTGGGCTACTATGTGTTCATTTTGAGTTCCTGTCATATAATTGACGGCGGTTGTGACCACTCACAGAGAGTCTCAGCTTCTCGGAGCAATGCAAGTGGGCGGATGGCGGCGGGATTCCCAGAAGACGTCAAGCGGCTCCTCTGCAGCGACAAGGTTCAAACATTCTCACTCTTTTTTTTTTTTATTGTCTGCTGGAGATCTAAATCACATTAGATGACCGTCTGCTCGCATTGACTGACAGAGTCCAACGTTACGAGGAAAGGAATACACCAGAGGCCCAGAGACGAGGACGACCAGGACGACAAAGAGCATCCGTCCTCACACTGGGACAGAGGTTTGTTTTTTGTCTTTTGAGATACTAACTCTTCTTCTGATGCCTCATTTAACCTCCATTATTTTCAGGTCCAACAGTACCGAGGTGTTGATTTCTCATGACTGACACAACAAAAAGCGTTGAACTGTAAGTGCTAGCTATTAAATCAATCCCTCTTGTTTTGTAATCATCGATTTTCCCTTCCATAGGTTCCCAAAGATGTTCCAGAATGATGTTTATATATTTAGAGCACCAGGTGTAGCACACTGCACTGTTTTTTTTTGTTTTCCTAAAGATATATATATATAATAAAGAAAAAATATATAGTATAGTTTTTGCCTTCCACAATTCATGTTTACGTGAATGTCACAATGAGGCAGGTGGGCTCAAAGGTTGTGTTGCAGTAGATGTTGTGTCACTGTTTGTTTGGGCCAGTCCAATAAATTGTCATCATTAAAAAATTGGTGTTTGATTCATTTACGCATACACACGGATTTAATACATTTAACTAAGACCCCTAAACATTTTTTGTACATATTGTCATCATGGTATATCCTATTTGCAGTTTCAATTGCATCTATATTGTTTTCATTGAATGTTTCTGTAATTGGTACTTCTACTACTGGATGTTGTTACACAGTTACGCCACAGAGTGGCGCTGTGGTTCGGTTAGTTAGGAAGGCCACGCACACAGCAGTGAAGAAGAATAAATGCCGTGTTGGACTAATCAACTTTTCCCGCTCTTTTTTTGTTTAAGGTTGGTAAAAATGTGTTTTAAAGTGAAAAAACACGATTTGTATTATAGTCAGATAGGGTAACTTTTGATAAACATGTGATCTTTGGAGTTGTTTATGTGAAAAAGCCTTAGATGTCAATTCGCTAATGCTAACAGGCCTACTAGCTGTGTGAAACAGAGCCCGGCCCATTGGATGCTAATAGCCTTGACTAGCACCCATTGGGTGTGCTAGCGAATCAGATACAAATAATGAGTCGACATGCTTTAATGTTATTGTACACTTATGTTCATCTAAAAAGGAAATAAGAAAAAAATTCTAGTCACAAGCAAAATTGAGGTCATTTAAGTTAATTTTGTGGTATATATACAGTACATATTGGTACAGTATGATGCTGGTAATGTTTTATGTTGCTGTTGATTGTTTGGAATGGGTAAAGGACCGAAATGGACAATATGTATATGTTTAAATTTTATTTTGATATGATTATTTCCTGTAAAATAACAGTGATGTGCTAATCTGACCCTATAATCTGTGCACCTGTCTCTGATTGCTTGTCTGCATGGCTCATCTGAGGGAGATTTCTGATTGGCTTCCGCAAGAGATCATCAATCTGACTTGACACACATCACCTGGTGCCACGATCCACCCAATCAGGAGGAGAATTATCAAGAACCCACACCTTTGAGTCTGGTTTAGATCGTACTATCAGAGCTGAGTTGTCCGAGAGAGTCTATTCGCATGTGAGTGCATTCTTTCAACACATTTTCCTGGTATAATACCTTCTCGGTTTCTTCTCATATGGAGGCAGCCGCCTCGAACATGCACACTTCTTACGGTTTAGGACCTCGAGGTCCAAACCCGCAGCATGGACCTCCGCCGGGCTGCCATGAGGCCCACACGCCGGCTCAAGAACCTACCGGAGGGCCACGTCTTGAGGAACAGCAGCACCGCAAGCCGCTCTTCTACATTCAGCCATCTCAGCCTTACCTGCCTTTGCAGGGCCTGCAGTGGCCGCTGCCCTTGGCCATGCCTGTCGGCTACAATCCATACTACGGCTGCCACGCTTTAGGTAACTTCAGAAACTGCATAAAGCTGTATATTCATCCAAACCATTGAGCTAAACATGTTAGGAATTGAGAAATTGGATTCAGAGACATGTGGGCCCCTCCAGGTAACCTTTTGGGGGCCCTATTTTACAGTAATATTTGGTGATATTTATACTACTAAAGCATGTATTCCATTTTCCTTCCATGAAAGGTTTTGGTATGCCAATGATGCCTCACTACCAGCCCAATCCTTACATGGACCCTCCAGGCTTTGTCATGCCCCACTCCCACCTCCACCTGGTGGACTACAGGCGTATGCTGAACCCCCAGTACTACCAGACCATGGCCTACCACGCCCGCAGGTACCGCTACCAGCACAACGGGCCAGCTAGAGAGGTCACCAACTCGGAGGTCCAAACGGAGCCACTGTGCAGTGCCCAGATAACCAGCACACCTGAGTCAGGTGACCCGGAAGCCAGTCAGCCCCCCTTAACGGCCTCGACTGTTGAGAGTAATGAGCGTTCTCCAGACTTTAAGGATGTTGGGGCTTCTTGCTCTGCCAGGTCTCCTCCAAACGGAAGCTTCGTCATCCAGACGGAGGAGGTGAGAATCGAATGCTGCACCACGCCTGTGGGCCTCCAGCTTCTTCATTCTTGTGAAACCGCTGAGGTCTCCCATGGGTTTTCACATGAGATTCCACCAGGGGATAGGCCGAGTATTCCTGAAGAGCAGTTGGAGCTGACACGTCAAGCTTGTCCTGACATCCTGTTGGTCGGGACTCCCACTGAGACGATCCCGGAGCTGGAAGAGTCCAAGAACCACTCAGATGGATTCACCAAGGAGAGGAGAAATGAGGAAGATCTACAGATGTCCCCCAACGGTATTCCGTCTAAAGTTGTTGGCTTGACGTTTGATCCCAGTCATCTGCAGGAGCAAGCGGTCTGGTCAATGGAGGAAACTTTGGTTCCCTCCCCTGACCCACTAGTTCAAAACCCCCCCACAGAAGAACATGGTGAGGTGTCGGCTGACATTCCTCCAGAAGAGGCTCCCACTGTGGAAGGTCTTCAGGATTGGGCAGATTGCTACATGGACAAATCGCAAGTGGAGGATGTTCCTCTTAAACCTGCCCCGCTTTCAACTGGTAGCTCTCCTCATAAGGATGATAAAACCCAACCCAGGCAAGACCCAAACTTCCAGGACCACCAGGACACCTCATTCGAGTCCTTACCAGCCTATCTTCCCTCTAGCAGCTGGTTAGCTGACTTTGATAACATCTACCATTGGAGCAGGAGGCCCCCCACTCCCAAGAAGCACAACAAACCTGTGAGCAGGACGGCCTTAGATGTTCCTACCAGGAGAAAAAAACTAGACCTGAGCCAGCCTTCAGTCCATAAGCCAAAGGAGAAGTACAAGCCGAAAGGCAAGGTGGATCGGCGAAGTCTCTCTGACCACGAGTGCTGCCTCACAAGAACATTCAACGAGAACATCTTTGCTGCTTACAAAAGTGACCGACTTTGCTCAAGATGTCTGGCCAAACCCGGTCCAGGTCTCGATGGGCGTGTTCTAAAAAGAAAAGCCGTCCCCTTCCAGCAGTGCAACGAGGCCCTCCAGCCGACGTGTGACGCCTGCAGGTTTCACACCAAGAAGCGACTGGTGAGGAAAGCCTCTGTCCCGGATGTTCGATGTCCACGTCACGACACAGAGGGCGAGTCCTCGGAGAACAGCACACGTGGCACAGGCCTCAAGTGGAGACCTGAGCAGAAGAGGCCGCTGGGGTCCAAACAGAACTTGGACCAAGATCCCCCTGCCGTGAGGGAGAAGAACTGCACATGTGATGAAACTCTGCATATCCAGCGTCTGCGCCACTGTCCCCACGGCAACGCCATCCGAGAACTGGACGAGAACTTGCCCGCATCATCTCAGGACAGATGGAGACCCACAGACCAGGTTTACTGGACACACAAGTGGCAGACAGGTAGCCTTTCCCATTGAAGAACAAGTTGATGTTCTTACTGATTTGTCTCACTTGTCCTCCACCAGAGAAGTCATGGAAAACTGTAACGACCATTCCCGAAGTCTTGAATGACACCAGATCACAGCATTTGAACAAACACAAGACGTCACAATCACAAGGTCTGTCATGAAGAAAAATGGCTGCTGCTGCAGGAAGTCGCCATCTTTTAACCTTTTCTCTCTCGCTTTCTCTGCAGGAACTCATAGAAAAGACACCCGATGTTGATTTTGCACAAGAGCACAATTCAATGACTTGGGGAAATCACTTTTAAAGATTTGTACACTTAAATTATTTTCACTTTTATATATATTTATCACAATGTTCACTATTTATTAACCATCCAATAAACACTGAACTATAGTAGTGTTGTTGTATGAGCTATGAGGCAATACCGATTTCTCCACTAGAGGGAGACATTTCTCAACTAAAACATCAGGCTCAAGTCATTCTGTTAATTTGGTTGGCTCACTCTTTTTGATTCAACTAAATGCCATGCCTTAAATCAAACCCCACCAAATGACTAATCGTCTTTCTGCGCGTTAAAACAGAATAATGTTTATGCTAGTGAGTAATTTTCTATGTGACAGGAGCAGTAAACCGGACTGCAAAGATCCTCTGCAAGACAGGAGTGTTCTGGTGTTTTTGAGGAATCGGCTGCAACCAATCGCAATCTCTTCCAAGGCACTAATTAACTGGCACCCCGCGGCCCCTGAGTGACATCAGACGGGCCTGCAGGCCGCCGGTTGATTATCCCCATCTTGGCGGGTAAGCTGCCTTCATTACAGCTTAGAAACTTTCCCCAATAATTCTAACGTGAGCCGTGAGAGCGTTCTGCCCTAGTTTTCCTGTCAGCTGACTCATGAAAATAACATGTTTTTAAATGAATTACAGGTTATCTGATAAGATATTTCACCGCTGTGTATCCACACGAGGCGTACGCTCAGCCTTCGGTATTTCTATCAAGCTGCGCAGGCGACTGTGAACTCCATTATTGGCTCCATAATATGTAACGTCAGCCCGCCGGGTATGAAAATACACAAATGTGTTGAATAAATAATGAATCATGTTGAATCAAAGCATTAGTGTTGAATCAGGTGATGAAGCCCATTTTGCTGCGCTAGCTGTAAATGAATCATGTCATAGCATGTGAGGCTATAATGGCTTTCTTGGCTGGAGGGCAAGTAAATACGGAAATGTTTCCAGAGAAGACGGGCTGCATGACTGAAGGATCATACACATAAATAAATAAATGACCACACTAATTAGTCAAGCAGTATAAGAACTGAGCATTATTATTTTTATAAAGGTAGAGATTGAGCATATGTACCTAACGAGGCGGCACGGTTCGCGTGTGTGAAAGGAGGGAAGTGAACATGTGGTGGCGTTTCTGCACCGACGCCTCGTCTCATGAGGCTCAGCCGAGCAAACATGGCCGGCCTGCCAGTTGGCGTTCCGCTGGGACCTCCCACGCTCAGGTGTGTGCAGCACGCACGCCATTAAGCAATGACACGCTCAAGGTCGCGGCGGTTGCTAGCAGCAGCTGGAACAGACGTGATCAGCCAAACAGCATGACCTTGACAAGTTTGGCTTCTTCCTCAAACTGGAAGAAAAACATTCCCTGTCCGAAATTAGCGTCAATTTGACACTATGAAGTTAGTGTGGTAGGCTTTGCTACACATCCTAAAATGTTTGTTTTTCTTCAGTGAATATAGACTAACCCAGCATCTCGCCGCCCTGCTGGACACAGTGATAACTACAACAATGATGAGCAGTCCCACCTGCAGCTGTAAACAAAAACAAAGCGCGGGTTCCCGGCAGAGACTGACTCAGCACCCGGTGAAAAGGACTATTGTGTCAAACCTCCGGGTGTCGTGTCGCCTAATGGCCTCTCTCTCAGGGAGGGAGGGCGGATGCAGTAAAGGTCAGCGCTCTCGCTTGTTAGCGGCGCCCGAGAGTGGAGCTGCAAAACAGCTCCATCACAAAGACGCCAGCCTCACTGCAGGCTCAGCGCTTTCTCCTCCACGGTGGAGAGATCAACACGTGTCGCCCTAAGACCCTCTCCGGCTTTTCACACTTTTAATGTCTTCCACTTGACAAATGACCTGTGTTTATAACATCACCTAGCAGGAGCCAGAGGGCCCGGTGAGGCTGCACCATCTTGACACAAAATCAGGAGGGAGAAGATTATCTGTTGCGATACACTGTGTGGACAAATGTATTGGGACGCCTACAGGAAGTGTGAGTTCACTGCTTTTTCCACTCTTGGGAAGACGCGCATAGTGTGTCTATGGGAATGTTTATAGTGTTAGCCATTTTGGGAACCAAACTCATCCAAGTGTAACAGATGCCTGCTGGTGCAACTGTGCAAAAGTGCGGTGGTAAACGGTAAAAAGTAGCACTGGATATTGAGTAGACAACTCAGGCTTTTGGTTCGATGGCTAGCACTCCCAATACTCATTCTGCTCAGACTGAGTTTTAGGGGGTGTGAGGTCATCATTTCCAGATGCTGTAAGAGTTGCACTGGACCTCGCGTTGACAACCCAGGTTTTGGCTCAGTGGCTTTCTGGAAACCCTAGTTCAAATCCAGTTTGTGATGCTCGTTAGCAAAAAATAGCAAAAAATTAAGAGCAGCGCTGCACATCGAGTTAATATCTCGTGCTGGTGGCTTGATGCTTGCATTTTCTGGTTGAAAGTGGGTACCACAAACGTACCAGTAAACCGCGGTTATCCTTCAGAAGCAACAAAACACAAGAACCGTCCTTGTCATGGTGATTTCACACACGTGTAGCGTGTTCCTCAACAGATCTAATTGCCAAAAAACTGAACAGATGTTCCTGTCTGAGGCTGCGCCCCTCGTCTGGGAAGAATTACAGGCCGGCGAACGCTACCAAGCAGCAGGAATGTGCTGATGATGCCGAGTCAGGTAAGGCAGCGTGGAATAAACACAGCGAGATGTTGTTTCTTCTCCTCCTGAAGATAATCCTGCCCCCCCCTTCCCCCCCGTTTCACTGTTTCTCACACCTCTTGTTCAAAAAAATTCTGAATACAAGTTGAATATCCTGCCGGCTTGCTGCTCGCTGCCTGCTCACACAAGATAGTGATTCTTCTTCTCTGCCCTTCAGTCCGCCGCCTCACTTCTCTAATCCTCTCGGGGATGAGGGAGCATCCGATCCCGGGCCGCTGAATTCCGGAAGACCCCCGCCGCCACTTTATCACGGATCATCGAGGGTGGATTGGACTCGGGATGGCCGCGTTCAAGTGCACACATTTACCGTCACGCTTTGGCTCGCCTCAGAATGTATAAACCACCCCGCCGGAGAGGATCTCATGAAAAAGGTCATTAGACCTGCGGATGCTGCAGAAGGTAGATTTAAAAAAAAAAAAAAAAAGCATCCATATTGCAGAATGGGGAAATGTCAGTGTGTGTGTGTGTGCTACATTAAATATATTCATCCACTTAGCATTGCAAGTGAAGGTCAGGTCTTGGAAAAAAAAATAGGAGACGCTCTGCTTCCAAAATTCAATTTCTGCTTCATTTCAGGACTGCGAGATGTTAATGCGGCCTCCTGAACGCTCATCTCATCTCACATGTGGCGCCCGCTGACATGTCAGCGCCGCAGACTCCCCCACACTCCTGTGTCCAAAGTGAAAACTGAATTAGCCGGCCATCATTCATCACCCGCAGAGGCAAGATGTGAGAATTAATTAGTATGGGGGAGGAGGCCAAGTGCTTAGTGAGATGTTCGTTAGCCTCCAATCTGGCAGCACGTTTACAGTGGACGACCTCACCTAAATTGGAAAACGATGATTCATGTATTCATTTCCCATATGTTGTAAACAAACATAGCAGTAGCTATAGTGTTGTGATTCTTCCAATATTTTGTAGCCAATAAGTTAGGGAGTCAGAATATGGGCTCCAGAAACAAAACAATAAGTGAATGGTGATCGTACAGCAAGCTGAAGGTTAACCTTCTTACTCAGTCTCCATCTCGGGCTGTTGTAAAGTGATTCTCTTCATCTCTCCAGCCAGCTCCGGATCCTTCAATACCTCCAACAAACTCAATCTCGCAGCTACGGCGGATCCGATTATAACGTCTCGGCTCCCGGCGTTGGCGCTGAGGTCACCTTGCTTGCACCTTGCTGTGTCTTCATCGGCGAGAGATGGAGAAAAAAGGTCTTTGATTGTGGGAACGCCGGCGCTACAGGATGCTACCTGGGGATGCTGTTGTCATGGTTACAATAGTTAAACCGCAGTGAAGTTAACGTTTAAAGTAACCACGTCGATACCAGGTCACAAGGAAGAATTATGTAAGTATGTCGACAGGAAACATTGCTAATATTGCACACTTTGGTGATTGTTGACAATGAGCATGTCTCACGGTGTCTTTAAGGGTCGTGATTCTTTACCGATCCATACATCATGGGCTCAGACTCCCTCCTGGCGGATCCGCAGGTGTCACCAGGTCAGTTGTGACACACCAAACAGGTTCAATGTGTCCAAAGTGGGGCCCATAAGCTCTGATCTTCCACACAAAAACTGCAATTACTCCCAAAACCCTGTCAAAGAGTAGCGTTCAATAACCACACTTCACTGATGAACACTGCCGCTCGCTGGTTTGGAGAGTCACTTCCTTCCCGGCAGGCGACGTGATGCGATGCAACACTGGAAGTGTTTTGGCCCCCAGGCGAGGAAATATGTCAGATTCCCAAAGGACCGCCTCCAGCCACCTGAGCATCCGCACGAGCACTTTAAAAGTGTCTCATCCGCTTTATCTTTCTCCCCCCTGCATCCTGTCAGTCGGGACAGGACACAAACACTGCTTGGAAAAGGAGTTCAGACAACTTGGATGGCAACATTTTTTTTTTTTTTACTTCACCAAGCATCTGCTGCCACTTGTTTGTGTGCTCTTGCAGGAAATGTTGACCGAATTTGGCATCGCTGACAGAGGGCAAACAAACCGTGTCATCCATAGAGGACAAACACAGGGACACGAGGTGAGGGCCAGGTCGCTAGTTTCTTATTCTGGAACTTGTCTCAGCAGTTCGACTGCATGATGGACGCCGGGCGCCATCCTTGCGTCATGATGCTGTTCTCATAGCTTGATTAGGGTGACTGTTATTTGTAAAAAAATATGCATATTTAGGCAAATTGTGGGTATTTTTTTTTAACCAAACTTAAACATTTTCAAGCATAAAAATGGCTAAATGAACTTAAGTACAAATATAAGGCCTTCAGAAGCCACAATCGATGACATTGTGGTGATATGTAGTACTCTACACTGGTCACTAGGTGTCAGTAATAATACTGTAATACACAAATCACTGGAACAACATGCTTTCATGAATTGTATTTAATTATATATGCGTTTCCAATAATATCGTTTTGCTGAAATATTTATATATAAAATAATTATACATCAAAACCCCGTCTAATATACCTAAAATTTCGTCTGAAATAAACTAAACAAGCTAACACTAAAGCTAACTAACACTAAACAAATGCAATGTATGTAAAAGAGGGCTTTTAAGGGCAGCGTGAATGGGGGGCAAGCAGCAAACATGTCAAGTTAACTTGAGTCCTTCGTTTTGAGATTGTTTACATTGACAGATCCAGAAAAATACTACACTCAAGGACAATTAGCAGACGGCGAGTGATGGCAGCATGACGTCATAAAAGTTTCAACATGGCGTTCGACGCAGACCGCCTTGAACAACCTGCGCGTGCGCGTGCACGAGGCAGTCAGTCAGGCAGGCGGGGAGGGCGTGTCCGCCTGCCGGAGGAGGAGAGGCGGCCGCCTGGCTCGTTGTGTGTGCGTGTGTGTTTATGTGTGTGTCCGCCGTTGTGTTGTTTTCAGACGACGACGAGCTGCAGACGGAAGCGCAAGACACGCACCGCCGCATGAGGTGAGTCTTCGCTCTCCTTTGTTCGTCCGACTGTGACGATTTTAGGCCTGCATGTGCGCGTGTTTGTCAAGCTCGTGGCTGGAACAAAGATGCGTTCACGGTCGGGGAGTGATGCTTGTTTGTTTGAGCGTTCACCCACGGTGCTTGTCGTCCATTGTCCCAGCCAGCAGCTGACTCGACATCAAGCAAACAAACTTTGAGAGCAAAAAAAGAGGAGCATTTCACACAAGGCGTCTCATCCAGATGTGCAAAATAAAGGTCACACCGGAAAGACTTTGGAGGTTGCCAGAGTCTTTATAGGCGACATTTAGAAAGTGTCAACTAATCTTGCAGTGTAATTGCCCGGAGGATTACTGACTCTTAAGTGGGCTTTGCTTCATGTCTCCACGCTGCTCTCCTCACACTGCATGTTATATTGTATTTCTTTCTTTTTTTTTTTTTTTTAGAGTTGACGTGCACACCACCAGTGTCAACAATATAGGCACATATTAAATATGACATCCATCATTTTTCTCATTTAACGGTCTGCGCGCCTCTAATGTACCATATGTAAACCTCTAAGCCAAGGCTTATCAACTGGTGCCCTGCTGGCTACATTTTTTTACTAGCATGTTATTGCCGTGCAACTGAAATATGAATAGTGGAGCCAAAAATTGTGTGATTTGAAATGTGTAGTGTCAATCCATCCTTACTGTGCGTGTGTGTTTGTGGGCGTTGGGAGGGGAAATTAGAGGTTTGCAAACTCCCAAGAACATGCCAAACATTCCCTGGTTTGTTGTTTTTCCTTCTTGGGCCAAACAAGGAATCTTGAAGGCGTCACTTTGGCCCCATGATCAGGGTTGGACTAACTCTCTGAAGAGCCCCCGGGGAATGACTGTGTTGTGGGGAAGAATGAACCCTTTCACCGTCAGTGCTGTTTGCCTGCTGGGAAAAAAAACATATTTACTGTACCTCCCCTAAGGAGGCTACGTTAGGCCATTGATTATTTTGAGCATATGATTATTGAAGCATATCTCTTTGTGTTATGAGGGAGGGTGTGGCAGAGAACGCCAATTATTAGGCAGCTTATTTTTCCTTGGCCCAAAATAAGTCTCATCTGTGTTTACATGTTTCATTTGCATGTGGCGGCCCTCAATTCCTCCTCTGCAGGCCAAGTATGTTTGTCAAGCGTCAGCTGAATAATTGGTCTCCATCTGCTGGGACCAAGTGGCCTTTGTCGGACTAAATTTGAGTCATCGATTCCCCCTTTTTTTTTCACCTCCACTTTGACTTTTTTGCAGCATTTTGGTATGACGGTGTGCAATTGATGGTGAAGGGGAAGATGCTGCAGATGCATCCTGGATGTAGTGAGGGTGCCCTCTTCCTGCTTTGACGTAGCATGCAAACCAGTTATGTTTGTTGCCAGATAATGATAGCTATTTGGCTAAGTTTAGCTATTATCATTGAAAGTATTGCCTGAATGTCGCATGACTGCATGTTGTTGGTCGCTGTCAGCATCAATTTACGCCAATTGTTATGGCGTTTGATTGGTAATTGTTGCAGTCGGTCCCTATTTCTGCGAGGTTCTATACGCCAGAGGTTAACCCCCAGAGGGGAAGTGGGCGTGTGTAGCAAAGCTAAACAGGAAGTACTGTCAGACATGTTAAGAATGTTCTCTTATCATCATCATCATCATCATGCCTTTCCATGATGCTTGTTTTGCCACGGTAAGAAAAGATAACATCAGTCCTCAAAGTGGTCCGGCGGCCATTTTCTCCAGATAAAACTAAATATAGCCGACATTACAAAACAAAAATTGGATTGTGCTGCTGTACTTTTTGAGTTATTAAAGGTGATGACGCCATTGTCACTTCGATTAGGACCAAAGTTGTTCAGTGAGGATTCTTGTGGCAGTCCAGGTCCAATGCTTTTTTTTTTTTCCTAGCTTGGCAGCTGTTCAGGTTCCGTGCTTTCCTTCTATTTGTCACATCTGTGAGGCGATCCTCCGGGAGCCGAAGATGACGACCATGTTTTCGATGACCTTGATCGATGAGGAAATGGGTCCAGACGTGCCAGATGGGGGGGGAATGGAATGCGAAAATAGATTTTTTTTTCCCAGGCTGGGCTTAGATTGCTTGGCTGAGATCCATTTGTGTAAAGTCAATGGATGTTTGACTGTCACCATTCTTTGTGTATTCTAAGAATAAAGTACACAGGCAAAAATGAGGACACCCCACCTTGTATGAAAGTCTTCTACTCCTTAGCTACTGCATGCACACGGGTGAAAATGTGCCAAAACATGCAACCCTGCTATTATATTTATGGCAAATTCACCACATGGTGGCGCTAAAGTTGGATATACTTGAAATTTCTCAATGCATGTCACTGTAACGTCCAATGGCCCCAAAATTTGGTACACGTGTGTACAATTTGAGCAAAATTATTTAAACTATATGGCCGCCATCAAGGAAAATGGCTAACTAATAGTCCATAGGCCATTAACCATTTGTCTAATGGTTATAAAACTTTGAAAGTAATTGTATGACATACGCTAGTATGCCTTCCAAAGCATTTTTCAAAAAGTGTCAAAAAGTCATACGAAAAAAAATGCCACCCAGAGTGTCCTCATTTTTGTACCTTCACTTTTCATGGCCCCAAAAAAGAATCCAGTTAGAATCAATCACCATCCCCCCAGGTGTTCCTGTTGTTTAGCATCTGTCTACCGCCATGATCGATGTCGTCCTTTCTGCACGACAGGCTGGATTGTGAGCGCTTGACGGATGGCGGTGAAGCCAACAAGAACACGTGGTCCGACGTGGCTTGCTATTAGAGGACAACGTGGAGGTATTCTTTTCCGTCCACCTGTCTGCTGGTGTGCGTCACGACAGCAAGGCAAGAGAAGCCGAGCCAGGCGGCGTTACCTTCCGCTTCATCAAACATCTCGCCTCACCTCTACGCCGGGCCGGCGGGGGCCTCGCCCAGCACCTTGCTGGTGGCAAGGTCCACGGTCACGTGGTAGCGGTGGGTGGGGGGCTTGATGGCTGCGGTAGAGACGCTACATAGTTCATTTGGGTCGTGATGCACAGTGTAGGGGCATGTTAATATTATGTAATATAATAAGTATAATACTGTTTGCCCTGTACTATCATTTCTCTGAATCAGCCGTCTGGCAGTACAAAGACGTAGCAGCTGAGTGCAAAACATGTCATGCATAAGTTTCCCATTGTGGCACAGAACTGGGGAGGAGCTAGCCTGACGACCTGGCTAAAGGCTAGACTGTCTCTGCTTTCATCTGTGCTGTCAGTCATCATTACCATTCATTAAGGGTGAGTGCTTATACATTTTTACAATAATAAGTGTGTGAGGCATATTTATGCTAATTTAGAACAGCTACACACCATCAAAGCTTTCTAGATCCTCCAGATTCTGCACCTCTTTCTGCAGTGTTTCTGTTAACTTCCAACCTAAATGGCCTGTTTAATTTAATTCACCCCGGGGCCTTCCTCCGCTGTAATTGGTCACACTCCCAAATGCTCCCGAGGACTTCCGGTGAAAGCAATCTGTAACCCAAAACGTCTTTCAGGGCTCACAAACCTCATTATCTGATTCTTTTGCATGGTTTAACACAAGAATAAGGCTGAATAACGAGTAGTTAGCGCGCAGACCTCACAGCTAGGAGACCCGAGTTCAATCCCAACCTCGGCCAGCTCTGTGTGGAGTTTGCATGTTCTCCCTGTGCATGCGTAGGTTTTTTCTGTGTACTCTGGTTTCCTCCCACATTCCAAAAACATGCTAGGTTAATTGGCGACTCCAAATTGTCTAAAGTGCCCTGTGATTGGCTGGCCACCAGTCCAGGGTGTACCCCGCCTCTCGCCCGAAGACAGCTGGGATAGGCTCCAGCACCCCCCACGACCTTTGTTGTCGTTTTTTTATCATTGATACAAAACCGAAAAGCATGGTCTCGGAACGTACCATGTTATCCATAACATAAATTAGCATATGGAGTGTGCTGACCATGCCTATGCTTCCTGCTGATGATGAACAGGAAGTCAAAGCGGCACACCTGCGCCCCTCCGTGTGAGCAAATGGATTCCACACCGTTTGGAATTAATTGGATTGTGGATTAATCTCACTTTGGACTCCCACACCTGGGATGGCGGAGCATTGCTCGCACACGGCAACTTAGTTGATTGTGAATACAAAATGTTATTAATAGCCTCCCCGCTTGGCCGCCGCAGGACAGAATGACGACACTAATGAGAAAGAAGCCCCCGCGGGGGCCTGCTGCAGACGAGCACGGAATAATTCAGTCTTTTAATTGGACGGATGCTGATCCAGGATAAACAATACGACTCATGACGGGATGGGGGGGGGGAAGAGCGGACAGATGCGCGTAAATGCAGACACTTGTGAGTTTGTCATCAATAAAGTGTTAGTGGAGATAATTATGATGGCTTATCTCGGATGATTAACGACGGCAATTAGCGTGTGACACCGCTTGTTTATACAAGCGTCCTCAAAAACAATAACCTTAATTTGCCTCCTTGAGGGGCACATTTTCTTTTCTTTAGTGTTTTTTAACTTTCTTCATGCTGAGACCGATGGCGACAAAGACTTCCGATATTATCCTTGCTGATGCTTGCTGCTACTCGATGAAACAAGGATGCAGCTGAGACACATTCAGTCAACTCCGTGCACATTTTTATCTAAGTGTGATTTATTTTTGAAATAACCCGTTCTGCTTACACGGCCAACATCCATGACACGGAATGAATGAGAAAAGCATGGAGGATGAAGAATGGAGGCATGAATGAGGAGGGAAAAGGCCAGGCGGAGGAGGATGAGCCCAGTGTCGTGTCCTGACATTTTTATTTGTCTCCCGTGAGAGAGAGAGCGTCTCAATAAAGTTGTTACAAAGTGATGACGGGGGAGCTAGGTAGAAGCGGGAAATCGAGGGCCTTGTTTGACGTACGTTTAGTTATTACGCGCGGCACAGGCTGCCTGTAATTTGCTTTAGGCTTGATTTTAATAAAGGTTGAGACCTCAGCAGTTTTCCGCGGGATAATTTCGTTTAACGTTAGCGGTGCCAACGCCTGTGGTCGTGGCAGCGGCAGGTGTCCACATCCTGTTTTCACTTGAAAACTTAAGTATACTGTTCTAATGCAATGTTTGTCAAAGTACAGCAATTCTTTGTTTATTACAGTTCCAGACCCAACCGTGATAAGTGAATTTCTACAAAGTAGAAATTATTTATAAATTGAATATTTTTTAAATTAATATTTTTAATATTTAAATTAATATTTTAAAAATATTTTTGGAGTTAGAGCATCGAAAACCTGTTTACGACCTTCTAAATACAGATTTTAACACTATTAGAGCCCTCTAGACATGAAATAGCACCCCTATAGTCACTTTTACACTCATGTAGTCTAATATAGTAAACATAAGAGTTAATAAGGTCACCTGTTGCTTTAAATGTGTAGTCCAGTCCCAACTGTAGTCTGTCTTGGGGATTGTTTTATCTGTTGTGAGGTAATTCAATCATTCAAGTCTGGTGCTTGTGTGTCTCACCGAACAGTACAGTCACATTACGTTTTTGACTGCATCTTCTCAATGCGTGGTATATGTATTTTTGTTCATTTGGCTATTTTCATGCATGAAAAATGCAAATTTTAGGCCAGCAATATGTAAAATTTGCTTAAATATGAATTAAAAGTTAGGTTGATAGAAAAACTGCATCAAGGTTGCCTACAGCCACAGCTGTTACTGCCAATGATGGCATATAGAGTAGGTGTTAATTGATGCACTTTGGGTATAAAAACACATAACATCATAAAATACATAGAATAATGTATGAGAAATGTTTGTACCTGAAGGCATCCTCATACGTCTGTCCCCAACAGTGTAGCTGTGATGAGTTCAAGTCAGAGTCTACCACCCTTGATAAGCTGCAATCATTATTCAAGCATCAACAAGTGTAGGCAGGAAGTTGCACACAAACGCAAAAACAAATGGAACACAGATAAGAACACATTCTCCTTGGCGGAGGTAACAGTGCATCCGTCCTCTGCGCTAATCTGATGTAGCACATGATGATGTAGCAGAAAGGGCGGCGGGGGTGGGGGCAAAGTGCTTTGTTGTGATGGGCGATTAGATAGAGGCAGACAAGATGCTTGTGTGAGGGTCGGACTTTGCTTCCTGACTGTTGACATCACATCCAAGCTCCTCCTTCTTGGGGAGAGTGGTTAGCGTGCATGCCTCACAGCTAGGGAACCCGAGTTCGATTCCACCCTCGGGTATCTCTGTGTGGAGTTTGAATGTTTTCCCTGTGCGTGTGTTGGTTTTCTCCGGGTACTCCGGTTTCCTCCCACATTCCAAAAACATGCTAGGCTAATTGTCGAAATTGTCCATAGGTATGATTGTGAGTGTGAATGGTTGTTTGTCAATATGTGCCCTGTGATTGGCTGGCGACCAGTCCAGGGTGTACTTGCCTGAAGACAGCTGGGATAGGCTCCAGCACCCCTTGCAATCCTAGTGAGGATAAGCGGTACAAAATGAATGAAAAAAATGAATTCTCTTCCGATTTTGACTTAACCTTTGCAATAAAGGTGACAGTTGTCATGATGAGATTAGACTCAGCTCCCGAAGCTTCCCACTTTCTCTCTTCAATTGCCATTGTTCATCTCTCAACATCCCAGTTGAAGCCCTAAATATGCAGTATCATATATAGTATAAATATAAGAATGATTGAATATGATATTTGGTGTTTATGAGTGTAACTTCTTCCAACCCAGTGATTTTTTTTTAGAGCTGTGTAACCTTCAGAAAGGGTTGCTCCCACATTGAACCGTCTGCACCTGATGCCCCGGTGTCTGTGCTTCCACGAGCTCCGACGAGCAGGGTGTCGTTAACCACCGCTGCTCTTGGCGGACGTCCAAGAAGAAAATGCAGTGCAGTAAAATGCGGCCATTAATGTTTATTAGCTTCATTTTTATGAATGATTGACCTTCATTGTTGCGCCCTTTCATCTTTTTCTTATCGCGACGCTTTTGTCTGGAGCCGGCCGGACAACAACCGATCCTGTTCCTGCACCTGCTGGCTGTTGACATGTTTGCTAACATGCTTACATACGTGGAGTTTATGTTAGCATGACATTTTGGATGACATTTTCCCTCGCGGTGTTCATATTAACGAGCTTGGCTTCTTCCAGGTAGTTTACGATTTCCTCCTTGGTCAGCTGCATGTGTGTGTGGTTATTTTTAACTTGTGCACTTTTCCTTTGGCTGATTGTGGAGCCCCTGAAGGAGTGTGTGTGGGTGTGTGTGTGCATGTGTGTGCATGTTACCTCTCAGCGGGGTTGTGTTGTGCTGCCCAGCCACTTGCATGATGACGAAATTAAGTGATGTCACGACTGCCCTCTGGTGGAGTCATTAGTAGTCACGTCTCGAGGCCCAAAAAAAAAACAAAAACAAAAAACAAAGTGGCCGTTAAACCTAAATCTGTGTTGTTTATTGTGCAGTTGTTGCTTTAAATGGGTTACAAAGTGACACAGCAGATAAATCACATGAAGCCATCGCAGGCAAGTGGCTTTTTTTTTACCCTTAAAATTAGGGAGGCTGACGTCAGCATAAAATCCCAAGTACACTCAAACATGAAGCGATGATGATGTAACGTATGAGATGATGAAGAAAGGCTGCGTGTGGGAATATTGAGCCACTAAACACATGTATGTCAGATCAAAGCTAATCCTCATCTTTGCCCGTTCACTCTCCTCTCAAGTCCGTGAGGATTTGCTTTCACTTCTCCTTGACCTTGACTGGCAAAGGAGGCAAAAGTGGGTCAGATGTGGGAGTGGGGATGTTTGGGATGAGGCTCCGGATCGAAACTTGAGGGGCACATTGAGGTCGCTAGCTTGCTAATTACTCATCTTTGGATGTCTTGTTGGCACCTTCTGTGGGGTTACAGAAGGTGCTTTGGGTCCTTTGTATTGAGTTGTGCACTCCTATAGAGCAGATACAGATAATAAGCTTTCCATATCTTCCAGAATATGCACCCATTCCAGCTGTATTTCCTTGAATTTCCAAAAACGGTTTATTTTAATTAGTTCCATCCAACTGTGTTTGGTCACACTCGTTTGTACTGCTAACAGCTTGTACCCGGGCACGCCCATATAAGGGAGTTTTGCTCACTGTGATGTCACAGTGTTAGAAAAAAGCCATGCCGCAACCTCATTATCTGAAACTTTGGCATTATTCAACACGATCATGCAACATTTATAGGTCAGAAAAGTGGAAAGGGCATCATAGGTCCCCCTTAAAGGTACAGACCCCCAGGGTCAGAGTTCCATAATTAGTGAAAATATTGACTAATGGCATGCTGCCCTCAGTCTCCTCTTGGATAAAATGTCTCCTTTTTGTACTTTGCCACAACTATGACCCTCTGAAATGAGACCAGAGGTGGTCTGGAGGTGATTCATTTCAGAGGTCAGAGTTCTCCTGGGTCGCATATAGGTGAAAAAATGCTGACTAATGCTTGGCGGTTCGCCATATGCGTGAAGAAAGCTGACTAATCGCTTGCTGAAATGAAGTGTGAAAAATCATTTTCAAGTGAGGCGCTGCATGTACTTGAAAACCAATTTTACAGGAGGAAAAAAAAAAAATACTTCCTTAGCCGTCCTCTCCATCACCCTCTCTTCGTCCATCTGTGGGAAGTGTGATTCCCGCTGATCGGGCTCTTTTCACACATCCAGAGAAGCTTTAATTAATCTCTGTGACACGGCATTAAAGGACACCATGCCTCAGCGGACACATCGGGGTGGTTCTTTAAATTAAGGCAAACATGAACAAATGTGTACAGAAATATATTGACTCAAGTCACAACTCGGACACTTGGCTTATGTTGACCGCTTCAAGAGGAGGATGTGATACCAGTGCCTGTGGGTTGTGCTTTTATGTTTTATATCATGACTTATGAACAATGAATCAATAAGACCCGTACACAAGGATGTGCACCACATTGTGTGGCCACTTGGAACAACACCCGTTCCGTAATGCCAATTATTCAGCTGTCATCAGGAAGTAGCTTCACGAAAATCCCTCGTTTATCGCGGTTAATTTGTTCCAGACCTGACTATGATAAGTGAATATCCGCAAAGTAGTATTCTTCATTCATAAATTTGAATATTTGGGTAGTTATAGCATAGAAAAATGTTTTTTTGTAGGTTTCAACATTATTAGAGACCTCTAGACATGAAATAACACCCCTATATTCATCGTTACAATCAGTTTACCCAGGAAAAAAGACATAAGAGGGTTTATTCACTCTAATTAAGACATAAGACTCGTGCTGTAAATGTGTGTTGCCGGGGATGAGCGGTGGGCGGACAGGAAGTAAGTAAGTCAAGGGTTCAGAGTTGAGTTTTAGCTTGCCGTGGGTTAGGTATTATTGCGCCTGTTGTGAGATAATTCAAACCTGTTGCTATGGTGATCATTGCGTTTCACTCAACATTACAGTAACATTACTGACACCTAGTGACCAGTGTAGAATACTACATTGAATGCCTTATATTTGTATTTGAGTTCATTTAGCCATTTTCATGCTTGCAAATTCTTAATAGTAATGTAATGTACTTTTTTGTAGTTTTAAAAAAAACGTGATAGCGTGAAGCAGGGGATTTGACTGTCTTAAAGCTACGGCGGGTGTTGTATAAAGTGCTTTAAGCTGTGTCAGATATTTCAAGTCAGTCCCAATCATGGTGGTTTAATTGGGGCGCATATTTTGACAAAAATTTCCCTCTTTTGTATGCCGCGGTTCAGGAGATTTTTCACAGAACCGTACAATATTTTACTAGCCACTAAGATATTTTTCATCAAAAGCGTCTTAATCCTAATTCCCTAAATCCCCTTTATTTGCTCACCTGTGTCATCTGGTCTTTTCCAGATGGATGACCATGTCGCCGTCAGCAGGCCGTGAAGAGCATCGACGACGGACGAGGACGCTGAACACCTTTCGGGATAAGCTCGGTAATTGTCGGCGTCACTGAGGGACTGTTAAGAGACTTCAGCAGCCATGGAGACTTTGTCCCAAGATTCCACGCTGGAATGCCAGATCTGCTTCAATTACTACAGCCCGCGGCGGCGTCCCAAGCTGCTGGACTGTCGGCACACGTGCTGCTCCGTCTGCCTGTCGCAGATGCGCAGCAGCCACAAGGAGATCCGCTGCCCGTGGTGCCGCGGCGTCACCAAGCTCCCGCCGGGCCTCTCTGTCTCCCACCTGCCCGACGACCCCGACGTGGTGACCGTCATCGCCATCCCCCACGCCTCCGAGCACACGCCGGTGTTCATACGCCTGCCTAGCAACGGCTGCTACATGCTGCCGCTGCCGGTCGCCAAGGAGAGGGCGCTTGGGCTGCCCGGAGAGCTGGGGTGTCGCTTCCTGCCGGGCGGTCAGCAGAAGGGCGTGGCCGTGGTGACCGTGCCCGAGGAGGAGCCTCTGGGCTTGGCTGTGGGTCTGGAGGGGTTGAGCCTGGATGGCGACGAAGGGGAGAGGAGGGTTATCGGGCCGGCGGCGGGCGGCGGGAAGGGGTCCACGTGGTCGGGCGTGTGCACGGTGATCCTGGTGGCGTGCGTGCTGCTCTTCCTGCTGGGCATCGTGCTGCACAACATGTCCTGCATCTCCAAGCGCTTCACTGTCATATCCTGCGGGTGAAGCAGGGGGAGACGGGCAAGGGGGAGGACGACTCGCATCACAAACATCTAGAGACGCCAAAGAGGAAGCCGACCAGATCCACAAAGTGATCTCTTTTTGGATGAATCGCCATTCTGTCAGTTATTACCTTTTTCGATGATTTGGTTTGTGATGAGTAGAAGTACATCAGTTGTTGTCGTTTAGCCAAGTGGCGGCTCCGTGGGAAGCGTGTCCAGTCAGAGAGTTGGGACTCAGTTCGGACTGACTTGGAATGACTTCCTGTGACTTGTACACCACAGCTGATGCCGCCATCCGGGTCCATGTTGTCAATAAAAGTTAGAACGCTAAACATGGCTTGTAGTCTTTGTTCATTGATGACGTTGTCGTTTTCTTTGAACATGGCTGCTCAAAAAACTATTTTCTCACATCAAACTAGCGAACTAACGAGTGGTTAGCGCGCAGGCCACATAGCTAGGAGACCCAAGTTTGATTTCACCCTCATTTCTGCGTGGAGTTTGCATGCATGCGGGTACTCCGGTTTCCTCCCACATTCCACAAACATGCTAGGTTAATTGGCGACTCCAAATTGTCCATAGGTATGTTTGTTTGTCTATATGTGCCCTGTGATTGGCTGGTGACCCCGCCTCTCGCCCGAAGACAGCTGGGATAGGCTCCAGCATACAACGCGACCCTCATGAGAATAAGCGGTAGAAAATGAATGAATGAAAACTAGCAATTTTTTAACCGATCGATAGATTGTTTATTCTCATATGTGTACAAGTCAGGAGATGATTAGCATAGCCTAGCATAAATCAACCACAGGAAAACACTTCATCCACCATCTTTTCAAATGTTTATGTATTTCAGAATTTATAAGGTTTGGGCTATCTTAGACACACTCTTGCCGCCAGTCTTTTTACGCTAAGCTAATTAGCTTCCACAGGCTGCTGTTACCGCACCGCTATATGGGCTCAATGTCCTAATCCTTCTCTTGGCAGGAACAATAAATACAGTAAACCCCCGCAGGCTGGCGACACACACATGGCCGATAAATAAGACGCCAAGTGGATTTTGTGTGTCCCCGCACTGTTTTTCACACCGTTTATTCTCCATTTGAATCAAGCCGTGTTCTTGCTTTTCTTACGTTAAGAAAGGACGCCATTCTTGCTTTTCTGTTTGGCACATTGTGTCAATGTGTGTGTGTATATATGTGTGTGTGTGTACGGGTCAGTAAGCGGTTAGGAGTGGGCGGGCCGCTGCAGGCTTTCAGTTAATGACGTGCACATCGATTTATTCGCTTATGAACAATCTTGTGGCGTACACAGAAATGGATGCTTCTCTTATTTTTGTTATTTGTGTGTGTGTGCACAGCAATTAATTATGATCATTGCTATTGTTGCAAGTATGTGGTTTCCTTTATGTAATAATACTATAAAATCTCTCAATTTTACTTCCTTAGCCAATAATGATAATGAATGGGGAGTCAAGAAAACAACATTATGACAGCAGCTATTTAAAATATGTATAGTTTCGTCACTTCCTGGTATGCTAATATGCAAAATCCCTTGGAGAAGTTTGCAGTTCTGTCATTTTGGATTAAAGTTGAAAGCAACTATACAGAACTTTCTAGAATGAAGCCATTGAAAGTAATGTTGTTATTCCCGTCCAATTACTTGTGTAACACTGGCTTTTTGACCACTGCCAAAACAACAATCTGGCAGCAAAATATATGGTAAAAAAAAACTGCCTCGCCTGTCACTCATGCACAGCAAAACATGCTATTATCTTCCCTCTGGACGACAAACTCCAGGCTCTCACTGATGGGGAGTCAATATTCAACTTGTGTGTTATATACGGCGTTTTCATTTGACATTTAGTTGCTTTATAAAACAGTACACGACAAAAGCATTTTGGGGTCAAAAGGGTAACGTAGGGGACCACACAGAGTGAGGAAAGTATATTTTACTTTTGAACGTGTACAAGTAAAAACATACGCGAAATAATTTTGTCTTCGATGGCTTTTCATTTAATATTTGATTTTTTACAACGAGCGCGTCTCCAATCAATTGTGATCCTCAAAGGCCGCCGTAGTCGGCAGCCATGTAAGCTAGCTAGCTAGCGAAACAGCTAACACAATCACACGAAAGCTAACGACCTACTTCAGACTATAAAAAGCACTGTTTCGTTTATTTCACGTCGGCGACACGGATTTATTTACATTTTGAACTCGATTTAACGAGTTACAGAAGGAGAGATTATTTCCAGTCAACCAAGATAGCAACAAAGCAAAAAGAAGGTAAGTGTGTGACGTCACACTCAATACATTTTGGGAGGTGTAATGTGGTGCATAATATTTATGATAAAAACACTTTCTCGGGGTTAAAGAAGAAGGTCATATTTTAATATATTTTCTAAGCCTAGACAAACTGGTTTATAGAAGTGGGAAAGCTATATATAAGTGTGCTCATTCAAGCTGATGGGAGTCTCTGTGTTAACGTGTGTGCTCTGGATTGCTTTTTTTTCATGTGCTAAAGCTGATGAAGCTTCTTTCTCTTCCAGCTAAAAAAAAAAAAAGAAAAAGTTATGGTTCCTATTTGTAGCAGCCAGCGTTGTGCAGCCAAGTGACTAAAAGCAATATCCATATTTCATACGACTTTTCAGCACGCTGTCAGTCACCTTTAAAACACTCAAATATGAAAAAACGTAAAGGGCAAAGGCCACTAAAACAGTCTCTGTGTGAGACTAAAGTATCGGGACATCTCCAGTGAGTAAAAAGTGAATAAATTGCTGTTTAATAGCAAATGTAAATTATTTTGGGATTGGCTTCATTTCCTTTGTGGAAAAACAAAGACAAGCTGAATGAGGAAGTCTCTCCCGGCCTTGGTGGTGTTAATGTTTGCTTCCTTCCTTCCTGATGGAACCATAAGGAGCCCATCCCTTCTGGGGATACCGACCTTGAGGTAAAATGACTCCCATCGCTACGGTTCTCCATTGACTTCCTGCCTTTCCTACTGTTTTTTTCCCCCTCAAGTTCATTTACAGAAGGGATGCTCCTTGAGATATTCTGGAATGTCGAATTTTGGTGTTTTTCCATGGTTGCCGCGGAAGCAGGGGATGAACCGTGCGTGGCCCAAGGCTGCGGTCTTACCTGCTCCCATCGATCTGTTTACGCCTCCCCGCCTTAATGAATGCACCAGGGAGGCCTGGGAGGCGGCAAGACGGATTAAAGGAGGTCACCGTGTGCGCACAACAAATATGTCAAGTGCAGAGAACCCCACACCCCCCAAACACACACACACACTACATGCATCTTCTAAGCTTTGACCACGACTTTGTAGACTGATCGCCTCTCCAAAAGCAACTACTCTATTTTTAAAATGATTAAAAACTACACCTGAATGTTAAATCAACACATAGTCATGAAAAAAATACTTTTTGCTCATGTTGCATTTCACCTCCAGCCACTAGGGGGCGTAGTAGTTGCCAAGTAGGTGTTTATTGAATGAACCAAGTAGGAATTATTGCAACCTGTATGATTAAATTAGCTGTAGAAAAACAAATTGCGCATAATTTAATGATATATAACGCCGTGGGAATCTTTTTGGGTGGGGACCAGCCCTAATAAAGTTATTAAATTCTCAAGGATAGGAAAAAAAATACATGATTGCAAAATGTCTTGCTGCCGTTCCTGCTTTGATTGACAGAAGCAATTAAGCCAGAATTTCAGGTCTAATAGATTCACTGTTGCTAACAATAATGTATTAGGTCCTTGTGGGAAAGCGTGTAGCATGTTTTTCATTTGTGTTATTTTTTGCTACAGAAACACATCCGGCTATAAACAAGTTAATTAAGTACTTTGAGGCAAACTAACTACAAAGTTTACGTTTTTTTTTTTAGCTTTTTATTACCAAGAATACAAAAGAGTATCTACATTCACACACCGTGTAGCGTAGCATGAGCGACCACATGAAATTCAAGTAAAAATATCAAAATCCTCACAAAGTTCTTATTTGAAAGTCTTTTTTTTGTTTTTTTTTACTTCTTTTTATAAACCCAAAATGTCCTTTTTACATTTGGCACTTAATGCAGATGTCCTCTGCGCTCTAGGTCGTGTTCGTGGCCTAGTGGTCGCCGTCGTCGGACTCCAGCTGGCACGATGGTGTCCACAATAAAAGGCGCTCGACATAAAATCAATGAGACGGCCTCTGTTTTTCTGCCGTGCAATAAATTAGCTCAAACATAAATAAAGAGCAATAAATTAAAATGACACGGTGGCTCGCCGGGTGTTGTCGATCCTGCCTTGAAGCCGTAAATCCAGACCCACGTAGGTGACCAGTCAGTTTGCCTGTTGTCACTCCGATATCCGATCATTCCGGATGTTTCTTCAAGGAGTTCAAAAGGCATGGAGGTTAGTCGTGCTACCACATGGGAGCATTGTTTGTT
The DNA here is from genome assembly GCF_037039965.1 of Doryrhamphus excisus. Lineage (NCBI taxonomy): Eukaryota > Metazoa > Chordata > Actinopteri > Syngnathiformes > Syngnathidae > Doryrhamphus > Doryrhamphus excisus. The sequence continues at coordinate 20,625,098 of NC_136363.1, forward strand.
TCCAGGACTCCGTACATCTCGGCCAGTTTCTTGAAGCGAGGCCCCCAGTCGTTGAGGTAGTCGTACTCGTGGTCGCCGCCCGACGCCCCCGACTGCAGCGAGCTGAGCGACTCGGCCACCGAGCCCTCGCCCTCGTAGGCGTACGTCTGCAGGGAGTCGTACGGCGGCGCGCACGGGTCCAAGTCGGCCTCCAGGAGCTTCGACAGGACGTATCCTTGGACGTTACTGCTCTCGCCGCCTACGCCAACGGCGTCGCCGATCACGCACGGGACATAGCGAGACAGACTCTCGATCTCGGGGAGCATGTCTTGCCTCATCTTGCCCCCCGGGTGAGGGTGCACCTCACGTGGGTTCCACATGGCGGCGATGTCAAAGGCCTCCGTGTCCTCCTCGCCGCCACCTTCGTCGTCGTAGCGTACAATGTTCTCGTGGACGTTCTCCTCCTCGTCATGCGGGTAGGGCTTCTTACGGTGAGTGCGCAGGGAAAGCATGAGCAGGATCATCACTGCTAAACACAATGAAAAACATTACAACACACATCAAAGAACCCCCACACGCCCTTTTTAAGGAACGTTTCCACTCCACTCACCCAGAAGCACGAAGATGCACGCCAGGATGGCGATGAGCGCCGCCCTGCTCAGGCTGGAGGGAAGCCTGTAGGCCTCGGCGTTGCACGACATCACGTTGCCGTCGTGGTCGCAGCCGCACACGCGCACCGTCAGCGTGCTGGTGCTGGTCTGGATCGGCTGCTCCCCGTCGGTCACCACGATGGGGAGGTAGAAGACGCTCTGCTCGTGATGAGACCAGCCGCCGCGCCGTGTCAGAATCCACGCCGTGTTGTCTGGAAAAAAGCAGGAAGCTGACATGAGCGTCTTGGGAGTAGTGATTCCCGACTGGTGTGTCAGAACCCAAAAGTGGGTTGCCGTTATCAGAATAACGTGCGTCACTGATATAGAGGATCTTTGACTGCTGTGATCATAATCATATTGTTTTGTTTTTTTTATTTAGGTGCCTACCTTGGTTGTCTCGCAGAGTAAAGTTTGGATTGTTGGCAGCGTCTGGAGCCAAGGCGTAGGATAAGTGATGCCCACTGGGGGGTTCGTCCGGGTCGACCGCCGTCACCGCCTGGATGAGCTGTACGGAACAACAATGTCTTAGCAACATGCATATGTAAGTACAAAGCCAAAAAGGCTGCAATACCTGTCCTGCTTTGGCGTTGTCACACACGTAGGCCTCCAGGTAGTCCGTCAGGGACGGAGCGTTGTCGTTAACGTCCTGGACACGTATCGCCACGGTGACGCTGGAGATCTGCGACGGGTTATCTGCAGATGAGCGAGATGCACGTTAGCAGCGCATTACTCTTTATTAGAAATCATACATAAGCATATGCTAACCATTCAGTGGAAAGACAATTAGCGCACACTAACGACTTTCTCAGCTTTCATCACATGACTCATCAATCAAGGAGCGATTCTTAATAAGTCGTTTTTTTATCATCTGGTCCTTTCTCGATGAAAGTTAGAAACACTTGAAGGCTTGTGGAATTAATAACTTATTATCCTTAATTTGTTCACAAAAATAACATGGTTAAGGAGTTGTCATGGCAACAGAGGATCACAACGTTCACTTGTTAGGAATGTTAATGCTCCAATAACGCTTCAATTCAATTAAGTCTCCTAGATGCAGAGGGGGGCGTGGTCTCTAATCTAATGATTGTTTTACTTTCAACTTTCTCATGCACCCCAAATTATTATTCAAGTTTAAAATATTGCAGTGCGTTTTATGTATTTTTTCAGCATTCTTTGATGTTCATGACAGGAAAAAAAAATCAAACATGAAAGCAAATGTTGTGTACATTGCTAAAAACAAACTTGACTTTTATCATTAATTAGCCGCCATGCTGGGGAGGTTATTTAATTAGGCATGAAGCTAATTAGCAGTCTGCTTTTAGATGAAGAGGAGGATGAAGGTGACTTTGAGCACCCCCTCCTGTCCGCAGGGACCGCTACGGGACTCTGACATGTTTTTTAAAAACACACGTACTCATCTCCATGGCCAGCACGGTGATGTTGTGCCAGCCCAGCTCCTCGCGGTCCAACAAGCGCACCGTCATCAGCGAGCCGGACGTGATGTCGATGTAGAAGAAGCGGTCCGGGTCGGTGGACCTCTCGATGGAGTACCTGGCGACACACACAAAACACGCCGCGTCAGCCATTTCATGTCGCTGGGGGAAGCGTGTAATCCCATGAGAGGATGCGTGTGTGCAGGTGCGTGATAAGACAAGAGGGAAAAGGATTCACCGTGAACCTGCAGGCAGCCATCTTGGCTTCCTCTGTACCGTAGTTTTAGAGCGTGTGAGTTTGGGCCTTCTTGGATGCAGTACGCAACAAGGAGGGACATCTGGCACGCTAAACAGTGTGCTCATCGATTTCTCCACATGATTAAATACCTAATTAAAGCCTTTACGTCTAATTAGCCGAGGAGGGCTACAAGCTGGAGGCGGCATCACATCATAGAACGGCTGATGGAAAAACAAAACCAGGCAAAAGTGCTCTGCTTGAACATGGTGGCAAACATTGGGGTCACCTTCTCATCCTAGAGCCATTATGGAGACCTACCGCCCCCTGCTGGCTAACAGTGAGTATTGCACCTCTCATTACACCATTCTTTGAATCCAAAAATACAGTATACACTCTGAAGTTAGCTAACTAATTAAGCAAACTTTAATAAACATTAAATTAGTCAAGATTTTAAATGCTCCAGTAAACACATCTGTTTAATTATTTAAAATGTCATTTCTGAGGTGAAATTCATAGTCAACGTTATTCTATTGTTGACTATGCTACATTTACAAAAGCTTCCTTTCCACTTTTTCATTCACTCCAAATCATTTTTAACGTTCAAAAATAGAATGAAACAGCAGCTCTAAACAGCAGCTACCAACAACACAATACAACAATCGCTACAGTAACAATACTGACACCTGGTGACCACTTTAGGATACTACACCCTCCAATTATGGCCTGCTTAGGATAGTCAGTCATAATGTTCATAAAATGCAGGTCTATTAGCTTGCGAAATGATTGTGCCAGCAACTCATACAGTGGTTTGTATGGATAAATAAATACATATTATAGGTGTTTCAAATCATATAACTACTGGTTTAGGTATATAAACACCCTGGCTATAATTAGATTAGTTATAATGGGACCTTATTAAATTATGCACCCAATAAAGCAAGCAGAATGCAGCATCAAGTCTTAAGCGCGCTCACCTCACACTGGTGTTAGCGGCGTCGGGGTCCCTCGCCGACACCGTTCTCACAATGGTCCCGATCTCGGCGTCCTCCGGCAGCTCCGCCTGATACGCGGCTACGTCAAAGACGGGGGGCTCATCCACATCCTCCACGCTCAAGTGCACGATGGTGACATCCTTGAAGGGCCCGCGCTGGCGGTAGGCAGGGTCCTGATGCGTGTTGGCGCCCTCTACCTTCAGGGTGTAGCTGGCCTTGCCCTCAAAGTTGAGCGGCTGCCGGGAGAGGAGAGAAGATGCTGATGTTGACCTCTAGAAGCAGTTTGATTTTGGAATTTTCACTTTAAAGGAATATCCAGTAGTCCAACCTTCTTGACTGTGATGATGCCAAATCTGTTGCTGGGGTCGGTGATGATATCAAAAGTGTCCCTTCCGTCCCCGTCGATGACCCGATATGTCATCTCGGCATTGACTCCTATATCCCGGTCTTTGGCATAGATGCGGCCCACCTCTGCATCCAAAGGTGCTGACTCCGGCACACTCATCTGGTACAGCCCTGACGAGACAAACACACGTCATTCCTACAACGTCCACTAGAGGGAGCCAAACATCCACTGAAAATCAATTTCCTGGCTCCACAACTGGGTTACTTCCTGTCCTGTGGGTCAACTTGAATTTCATCTCCTGTTTAACCTCAAAGAGGAGGTGACAGCTTCCCAATCTGCGGCGTTCCCTGTGTGCAGAGGAGAAACGCCGCCGCCTGACGGAAGGGAATCCCCCAAGCCATCACAGCCTCCTGCGAGTGATGGCGCTAATTGGGCTGCGGACTAACGAACGAAGGGAAGCGGTGGTGGCTGCGGGTGACACGAGCGAGGCCACCAGTCGGCCCAGGGGCTGACATGCTGCGTGACCTTTGATCTTTCGGAAAGGACCGTGGAGGAATTGAGAGAAACTGGGCTAATCAAAGAGACAGGATGGCCGGGGCGAAGCAGCAAAGCTTGAGACAAGCATACTAAGATACTAATAAGACGCTTAAATGTCCGTGCACACAAACGCCCCATGTCTTGTTATTATTTACAGTAATCCCATTTTCAAACATAAAAATGGCTACCTGAAGTAAAATAGGAATATAAGGCATTGTGAAGACGCATGCTATGTAGTATTCTACTGTACGCTGGTCACTAGGTGTCAGGATTTTAACTGTAATGTTCTGTTCTTTGAGACACACAAGCACCAGACCTGATCACCGCAACAACAGGCTTTTATTGCAGGCTTGAATTATCTGTCAACAGGCGCGATAATTGCTGCGTCCGTACCCTACGCCAAGCTAAAACTCAACTCCGAACCACCGACGTCAGCTTCCTGTCAGACCGGAACACACTTACAATAACACACAAGCATGACTCTTATTCCTGTTTTAAGTGTCTTATTTTGTCACATTATGTCTCCTTTCTTGGGTCACGGGAGTGTAAAGGTGACTATAGGGGTGTTATTTTTGTGTCTAGAGGGCTTTAATATTGGTAAAAACTGTATTTAGAAGGTTTTCTATGGTCTAAAATCCAACTTTACTGTCGGGTTTGGAACCAATTAACTGCAATAAAAGAGGGATTACTGTAATGAGGTTTGGAATTGGGGAAGTAACTCTCTTTGTCAAGTTAACGCCCCGACCGTCATGTCTTACTTTGGTCAAAAACAGGCGGGTTGTCGTTGACGTCGCTGAGTGAGATGCTGACAGTGGTGGTGCCGGCCAGACCGCCCAGCTGGCCGCCCATGTCCTTGGCCTGGATAACCACGGTGTAGTTCTCCCTCATCTCCCTATCCATGTCGGCCAGAGAGACCCGGACCACGCCTGAGGAGACACACGTACCCAAGAATTAATTTTAATTGGCGCTTCAAAATCAAGAACGACGGATCAGCTGGGGATGGAAGCATATGCGCCTACCAGTCTTGGCGTCCACTGAGAAGTAAGGCTGACCTTCCAGGATGCTGTAGACCACCCGAGCACTGTTGCCGTACGTTGGGTCATCGGCGTCGGTGGCAGACAGCTGGATCACTGACGTTCCTGGGAAAGTAACAAGTGAAGTGAAAATACTACATGAATATCATGAATATTTATCAGTGGCATCATCTATGTTTACCTATTTTGGACATTTCAGGCACTGACGCGTGGTAGGGTCCGTCCAAAAACTTGGGCTCGTTGTCGTTGATGTCCTGGATCTTCACGATGAACTCCGACTCGGGCTCTAGGGGTCGGTCGGTGAGGCGGTTGCGGGCCTGCGCTCTCAGCACGTACTGGGCCTTCACTTCCCGGTCCAGCCTCTGGATGGCGTGGATGTCGCCCGTGCTGTCGTCGATGGTGAATGTGGAGCCGGCGCCATCGCCCGTCAGGATGTACTTGATGGAACCGTCGCCTTTGTCCATGTCGGAGTGGAGCTGCATGCACACGTAGGTTTTTTATATTTTTAATGAATGTCATTTTCCTTAATACTGTTAGCATGGTCACATGTCATACACATTCAGTACCTGTTGATATTTGCATTTGAAAATAAGGGCAATTTTCAGTAAAATAGGGAATATTCTGGTCTTCCACTAGGGAGGAATACATACATAAATAATAAATATATGAATAACATGAAAGCAATCAGGCAAGCATGCCTATGGATACTGTATATTAGAATAATAATAATGTCACTTGTCCAATTCTACTAATGAAAAAAAAAACACAGGCCAGAATAAGCAACGTAATTAATGCTAATCTTGACATTTAAAGAAAAAGCAGCATCAAAGCACATGTTGACCCACCCTGATTAGACCTGGCGGTGAAATTTCGTGCACCATAATGGCAACACCTAATCATGGCCCCGATGTTTGTTGCCCGGGGCAACAGTGCGGCACTGCAATCAGAAGCCTTTTGTGGCCTCTGAGTGCAAATGGCAGCTCGTTGATGGGAAATCGCTCGGCCCTTTATTGATGGCCCCTTCGTCGTCAAACATCACAACTAAATGCACCCCTTGATGGCCGTCTTGTGTATAATCAACAGAACCAACAATGCTTCCTCTCCATCACGGGATCAGGGGGTGGTCTTGTCGGGCCGATTGAGTCCTCGCCGCTTCAATTTAGTCACAATATTCTTCAGAAAAGACATCCATCTTTGCTGTCTCATAAGACAAGGGTATATTTCTTCATTGGAAGCACATTGAAATTGTAGCTTCTCACCTGTACGCAACTTTAACAACAAAAGGAGGCGGAAATAAATTTTTCAGCATCAACAGCTGTGGCTGTAGGCAACCTCCTGTCATGAGTAGTCACCATCCAGCAGCTGTAGCCACCACTGGGTGCGCTTGACACTGTTGCTGCTCATATAATGGTAATGGTTTTATTTCATTTGAACATGCATCAGATTACATTTGAATGCATCACATAATCAGTTGACAGTTCCACATGTCCAAAAGGAGTAGGAAGAAGCAAAGCTTATTAAATCCTACCCCTCCATCTGGTACTTTTACAATCAGTAACTGTTACATTTGTTCACTTCCTGCTTTCCTAATATAGTTAAAGTTTTTTGACATAATGGGTACCATAGTAACTGTCAATATAGTGATATATATAGCGCATTATCAAGATTCTTCATTCTTGTACTTGTTTCTTGAATTGGCTCATCTTTGTGTATTGTTTGAGGTCCTTACTCAATCCGTTCCATAGTTTGATTCCACATACTGAAATGCTATGGCTTTTTAACATAGTCCTAGCATATAAGTGTTCATATGTGTGTTGTTTACTCATCAATGCTATTCATTCTGGATGAGAAGTTTGAGTTAGCTCTGTTACAACATCGGTTCTGTCGCTGCTGAGGGACGAGAATGCGCTATTTCACCCATCATGGATCATCTAAGGTAGTCCACAAGTGCAGATGGTGCACTTTTCTTCCTCCAGACAGGTTTCCCTCAGGACTCGTTAGCACTCTAACCGATCACGACACGTGACTTTTTTTTTAGGGGGGGGGGGGTAATTTTCCCTGGAATCCCTAACCCCGCCTCATTAGGCAGTTTTTTTTTTGCATCACTCTCAAAGGGCACTTTCAGAGGATGAATGCTTAATACCGCAACACCATCAGAGTCAATCATGCTAATGTCAGTTCAAGTTGAACAGGCTTTTTAGGATCAAGGCTGCGGGGTTGTTAGGAATTCGGGCCGCCGGCGGGGGGGGCGGCTGGTGATCCTGCGGTTTTCTGCTCACGTTGTGATTGGATAACGATGAAATCTTCGAGGCCCGTTAAGCCTGTGACTCAGCATCAGAATATTTCCGGGGGTTCCGACATTCATATTTGAAAAAGATGTCATTTCTTCAGAGTGAGATGTTGTATGCTGTGTACATGTACATATATAGTACATATGTATGGTTACCTGGGCAACAAGAGATGCTGAATGTTGGCCACAGTGTGACCAATGTGACCCGGCCACTTTAGAAGACCATAAGCGCGGTTAATGGAATACAGTTGTTCACCAACCTTTCCGATATAAAGTGGGTCCAGCCCGGTGTACTCCTCCAGCACAAAAAACTGGTTCCACACCCATCCTCGCTTGACTCTCTGGACCCTCCGTGCAGAGCTTCTGGCCCCCAGAAGGCCAGGACACAGAAGGCTCAGCAGAATGAGCGTCACGTACAACCACGTGCGTCCGAATGCAGGAAGGTGTCGCCGGGGTTCCATATTGAAGTGAAGCCTGCTGCTGTGATCCTCTCTTCTTGTCTTTTGTCGGGTGTGCTGGAAGAAAAGAGGGAAAAAAAAAATGAGGAAGCATTTTCATCATGGACTTTCTTGTTGATCGCTACAGGAGACATGAGAATGACCAGCATGCTTCCTTTCACTTGAAAACACATTACAACTCGCCACTGCTTCCTGGAGGCGAGGACACGACTTCATGCGGTCCCTGGCACTTCCAGGATCCTCCTCCTTGCTGTCACTCACTTGTTTTTCCTTGCTTTTCCGACATCAAAAGTGGAGTCTGCCTGCCAGGAGGCGCTGTTCAATTGATTAAGGCTAATCAATAGCACTTGTCATGCAGGCCCATCTGCATGCTGGTTTTTAATGCGTCTGGGAGGACGGACGCATCTGCTCGCTCGGCTTTGAGGACGTTGAGGAGCGGCAGGCAAAGGGAGGTGGTTAAAAAGGCATCCGGAGGGGGGGGGGAAGTTTTCAGAAGAACAGACTGTTTGACTCCATTCTGCTTTGTGAGTGCATTGTGCCTCTGCAGACTCTAACTTCATTATTGTTGACCTGCCACAAAAGGCATGGAAGGGTGGGGGGCGTGGCTGCATTGTCAGCAAGAGGCGGTGCCGACTGTGTGTGTGTGTGTGTGTGTGCTTGGCAGGATAGCTGACACTTGACCCCCCCCCTCTCCTTTTCTGGGTCTTTTCAGCACATTCACGCCGGCAGCTTTCCACAATGAAGCCACATTTGCTCCCTGTCAGGCTCTTGGCTCCGCCCCCTTGAAAGGTCACAGCTTGCAACCTGGGCGTTTTGCTCCGTTTTTGTGGCGCCTAATGAGGTGACATGCGCTGGCAAAACTTTCTCCCCGCTAAGCCGGTGACTTGTTTAAGAGGGAGCAGCTGGCATTGTGCAGCAGATGAGGAACACCGGGGGGGGGGGGGGCATCATATGAACAAGCTTAAAGCCACAAGCTGACTTTCCCACTGCATTCCGACACACGGATGAAGCAGCTTTTGGATGCACGGAAAAAAAAAATAACACCTTTACACCAAGGTTGTCAGCGAGCAGCTGGTGGGAGAAAATGACGGACACACGCCGTTGCGTCTTCTTCCCGCCGCTGCAGACAACACAGTCCATCACCGCACACGTAATGTCACACCTTCAACGCCGTTTGATAGCAAAAATCGATAGATGCCGCGCTCATACTGCGATCCGCGCAATCAAAGTTTGCACTGTTTGTTTAATTTCTCAGGGCCGATGTCTAGTCAACTTGTGTGAGTTAAAATGGAAAAAAAACACTGAAAGGTATTTTTGTAGTTTTTAAACAAAAAATAAAAAAATCATAAAATGTAGACATAAATGCGTAACGTTTTGTCTTATTTATATATATATTAATAATTTTTTTTAATTTTTAAAAATTGTAAAAACTGAGCATTATGGAGATACATACTTTGGATTGATATACAGCAGATGAAGATTTAAAATACAAAAACTTATGAAAAAATATGCACTTTCATTGCAGTTGTACAGGAGATGTGTAGCTATGAAGGTTTTCAAAATTCCATAAATGAAGATTCATGGAGGTCCCACTGTGTCATCCCACAAGTTGAGGTCATCCTAGGTCATCTCAGTGTGTGGCATAAACGTACAATGTGTGCAGGATTATAAAGTACTGATTTCACAGTGGATGTGTCTGTGCTACGCTCACCTCAAATCCAAAAAAGAAACCCCCCACAGCGTGGAAAAGGCTCTTTTAGACTGGGCGTACACCGTGAAACAGGGGGAGATGCCCCCCCCTCCTCCCGCTAGTTGAAGGGTCACAGCCAATTTGTTAACCACAATTGATTTTGCACGGTAGATCCCGGCGAGAGGGACCGCCTTATATTAGATTGAATTAAGGCTGGAATGCGACCCCATCGGCATGCTGTGGTGAGAGTGAAGCTATGCTAGCATACATACACATACAATACGTACATAATTCAGTCATTTTCATGAGGGTGGCGGGGGTGCTGGAGCCTATCCCAGCTGTCTTCCTGCGAGAGGCGGGGTACACCCTGGACTGGTTGCCAGCCAATCACAGGGCAGATATAGACAAACAACCATTCACACTCACATTCATACCTATGGACAATTTGGAGTCGCTAATTAACCTAGCATGTTTTTGGAATGTGGGAGGAAACCGGAGTAGAAAACCCGGGGAGAACATGCAAACTTCACACAGAGATGGCCGAGGGTGGAATTGAACTTGGGTCTCCAAGCTGTGAGGCCTGCACGCTAACCACTTGTACGCCGTGCAGCCCATTTCATATAATACCATATAAATATAATATAAACTATGAACAGCATCGGCATCCTGTGACCTCACAAATTGACATACCAAAATCATCTAGGAGAGACTTCCTGTGTCTCAATACTTTTGCTAACACAGTGCGCGTCTTTCAAAAGGCAGCATCTGCTTCCTCCATCAGAGCAAAGTGAGCGCGTTGTTTTCCCCTCAACGCTTGGCGACTTCATTTAGTGCTAGGCAAGAAAAAAAAAAAAAGCCGTAAAAGCCGTCTTGTCATTTACGAGGAAATTAAATCACACAAACTGGCCGCGGTCCCGGTGAAGGCAGCGGCGGCGTCGGCGGTTGAGGGGGATGATGTCATCACGCATAAACATCAGCTTTGCAAAAGTTTGCAATCAGTGTCAGTCAAATTAAACGCCGCATCCGATCAAATGAGCTCTCGCCGAGTCAATGAGCGCCGTCACGCGCTGGAGAGAGACGGAAGGTTAATATGCAAACGTCTCCTCGCTGATGATGACTGAGAAAGCCTTTCCTCTTGGCTCTGAACCTCGCTTGCCAATCTGTAGCGTCAGTCTTCAGCCGGCGCTCATGAGAGCGTCTGGAGCTTTAATGGATTTGATGGCCGGGGGAGAAGCTTCACCATCAGAGAGTAGAACCTTGGCTCGGGCCTGATCATGATTACACTTTGCACCTGAACTCAGTGGAACGTAAATGCATGGGCGAAGACGTCAAGCAGACGCACTGTTGTTTGTTGATTGGTCGAATGAATGGTTACTTCCTTGTTAAAGTAGAGTGGAATGGTACGGAATTATTGTTGTTTAGGTCGTTTGTTTACGGATAGCATCGTAACGCAACACAGTTTGCTTCTGTGGGAAATACATAATAATCTGTTTATTTTTGAAATATATTATATATTATAGTTTATATATTATGTTAGCCTTTAGCCTATAGCTAATTTGATAATGATATACATTCATTTTCTACTGCTTATCCTCGCGAGGGTCGCGGGGTGTGCTGGAGCCTATCCCAGCTGTCTTCGGGCGAGAGGCGGTCGCCAGGCAATCACAGGGCACATATAGACAAACAACCATTCACACTCACATTCATACCTATGGACAATTTTGGAGTCACCAACTAACCTAGCATGTTTTTGGAATGTGGGAGGAAACCGGAGTACCCGGAGAAAACCCACCCAAACTCCACACAGACATGGCCGAGGGTGGAATTGAACCCTGGTCTCCTAGCTGTGAGGTATGCACGCTAACCACTCGACCGCCGTGCCGCCCAATCATATACGTACAAGACACTATCTGATGTAGTCCAAATTATTGACAAAAAAACATGCTAGCATTAGACAAATAATCATAACCATTAAGTTGCCTTTTGCTTGGTGGCGGCCATGTTTTTCAACAAATTTTGGCAGTCCCTGAAAGTACTTTACCAAATTTTGTGGTGATTTGACCAAACATGCTAAAGTTACAGTCGGTTTTTCGTACAGCACATTGAGGTGTGTGAAAAATTTCAAGTCAATGCAACTTTACGGGTTTTAATAACAGCGCCACCATGTGGTGTGTTTGTCAGAAAAGTAATAGCACAGGCAACACAGTTAGGGTGCATGTTTTGACACATTTTCACCTTTTTGTGTGTAACAGTTCAGGAAAAGTGTTTTTTAAAGTACGGTTTATAAAAAATGTCTTTACATACTCTACCTCTACCCGATATTTTGGTACCCTTCATAACATATGATGTCACATTTGAACAGATATGCTCTTCCCAAAAGTCAACCAAAAAGATTCTATCTGTTCCAAAAGTGAACCAAAGTGTACTTCTTGGTAAAACACCACTTAGCATGCCGCAGTCGTCCACATTCCGAAGTTATTGACAGCAGCGAGCTCGCCTACCTTTTTGCTTTTCATCCCGTCCTTGTCGCTTATCGCTAAATGTTTGTCCAAGTTTGCGTCAAAGTCACCTTCAGTCCTCAGGCCGTCCCGCTGCTTTGTGGACGTTTGTGCTGCTAGACTGAACGCATCTTCTCTCTCTGGCTGCCTCGCTCTTGTCCTCGCTCTACGTCTTCCCCTCGCAGGGAGGCTGGCGTTCCTTATCTGGGGAGCCAATCAGACTGGAACACCAATTGTCCCTCGACTTACAATCAGCGAGGGGAACAGTCCTCTACCCCCGCCTTGTTAATACAGCTATCCAAAAAGGGAGGAGGGGGGAAGCAGGCCAGGAGGATGTTGGGGTAGGACACAGGAATTAACCAGCTTGTGCGTACGTCCTTTGGCTAGTGACCAAACATGTTCTAGAGTGAAGGAACAAAAAGAAGAGGAAAACACCTTCCCTTCCGTACTGCAAAACCTGCTCTAATGCATCTTAATGAGGCCTTGTGCTCCCGTTGAGGGATTTAGGAGCATAAAAGAAGAAGCTTCCGACTGAATCCCATCCCTGCCCAGTCAGGAGAAGGAGGAGCAATTAGTTTCCCAAATTGGTGCAAAGATGCTGAAAAATGAGCGTGCGGAGGAAGATTTAGCGTCGGTCACAGAGATCTGATCCTTGTTTTGGAAGAAAGCGATAGGGGTCTAGTTGAGGCAATCACGGAATTAATGCTGCCGAGAGAGGCATTTCAGAGCCACGGTGCATTCCTCCTCCTCGGGGGAATCATATTGGAGAGGCGCTCAAGCGTGTTTAAAAAGCGGAATGAGAATATATTACGGGGAAACAGGCGGCCGCATGCACGCCTTCTTGCTTTTCATTACGCGCTCGCAAGTGTTTAAATATTGGATTTACCAAAGTGATGCTGCTTCAAACTTGCAAACTTCCGCTCTCTGCAGTCCCCGCCCCTCCCCGCCTGATAAAAATACATGAAGGCTGTTGAGCCAGATGGTGGAAGAGTTAACTCCCTCGTTCGACACATCATATTCCCTTATTTGACATGTGCTTTTTACTCATTTGACACCACTTTTTTGGTCATTCAACACGTCATTTCTCATTATCATTTTTCATCTTTCAAAGTGCCTTTTATTTCATTTTCATGTCTTTTTTCCTCTTTCAACGTCATCATTTTTCCTCATTTGACACGTTTTCTTTCATCATTCAACATGTATAATTTTTTTTCCTCATTAGACATGTCACTTTTCATCCTTTTTTTGTCATTCAGTACTTTTTTCCTCAGTTGTTAATCATTTTTTCTCATTTGACAACTTTTTTCATCATTTTTTCATGTCGTACAACACATATTTTTTTCTCATTTAACACATCATTTTTCTTTATTTGACGCTACTTTTTTGGTCATTTTTTCTCAGTACTTTTTCATCATTCAAAATGCCTTTTTTCATCTTTTTTTCTTCTTTACCATCAGTTAATCATTTTTTCTCATTTGACACGACTTTTTTCATCATTTTTTCATGTCATACAACATATATTTTTTCCTCATCCAACACATCATTTTTTTTCATTTGACACTACTTTTTTGGTCATTTTTTCTTAGTACTTTTTCATCATTCAAAATGCCTTTTTTCATTTTTTTTCTTCTTTCACCATCAGTTAGTCATTTTCTCTCATTTGACACAACTTTTTTCACCATTTTTTCATGTCGTACAAGACGTATATTTTCCTCATTCAACACATAATTTTTCTTCATTTGACGCTACTTTTTTGGTCATTTTTTTCTTAGTACTTTTTCATCATTCAAAATGCCTTTTTTTCATCTTTTTTTCCTCTCTCACCATGAGTTAATCTTTTTTTCTCATTTGACACGACTTTTTTCATCATTTTTTCATGTCATACAACACATATTTTTTCCTCATTCAACACATCATTTTTTTTCATTTCACGCTACTTTTTGGTCATTTTTTCTTAGTTTTTTTTCATCATTCAAAATGGCTTTTTTCATCTTTTTTCCTCTTTCACCATCAGGATTTTTTTGTATTCGATATGTTGTCTTTCCTAATTTGACATGTCTTTTTTCATCATTCCTCCTGTCCTATTTTGTTATCTGACATGTCTTTTTTTTCATTATTCCAAATCTTTTTTCCTCCATCAACATGTAGATTTTTTCCTCACTAGATATGTAATTTTTCCTCATTTGGCACGTCTTTTTTGTCATTCAATACACTTTTCCTCAGTCCTTCATCATTTGTATTTTTTCATCATTCAAAATGTCATTCATCACGTCAGTTTTCCTCAGTCATCACATTATTTTTCTGCATTCGACACGTCTTTTTTTCCTGATTCAAAACATCTTTTTGTCATTTTTCAACACGTCTTTTTTTCCTCTTGTGGCGGTCATTCTTCAATGCTAGTCACTCCCCTTCCTCTCTCTCCCCCCGGTTCAGCTTTGTCTGTGTTTAGTGCCCAAGTCAATCTATCAGCAGGTGCCGGACCAGACCCCCACCTCCCACAGTGGACTACAAAAATCCCCCCTCCCGCTTTGCAGCAGCTTCCATCACAGTGGCACAACCAGGGATGATAATTGGCAGAACAAATCGAAGCTAAAAGGCTTATGGAGCAGCTTTGAAAAGTCTGTTTTTAGTGGTGGTGGTGGGGGCGTCAGAAAAACAAGTCCCCGCGGGTCCGCCTCACAAAGGCCCTGATCCGCCGTAGAAATAGATTGGATACAGTCGCGTTGTGCACGCTTGTGGACTTTGGTTTCGGGCTAATATGCGGGATGTAAAACGGACACGGTGCTTTCACGCATCACGTCAGGTACGCCTCCTCTTAAAGCTTCTTTAAGACCGCCGCTTGTCGGGTCACCTCGGAGCACCGCCACCCGAAACTTTGCAGTCCTCTTCAGGTCTCTCACGGGGGAAAGCTGATTTTATGCCTGTTAGACTCCAACATCTCCGTCTGCTAAGGCCACAAAGTCTCCCCGAACTGGACTCTGCAAAACTTTCAGCGGCTTGAAAAGGGAACGTTATTTGGAGCGCTCTTTATTCACGCTCTGATTCCGGGAGCTGAAAAAGTACACGGCAAAAGAACACAACTTTGTCTTTTTAAAGGAAGTGAGTCAAGCAGTCGCTATCATGCTAGGCTAATGAGCTCACGGGGGACGGTTAGCAAGCGGGGAGCGCTTTGGTTTTTCTGTTTGAGGAACAAAAAGGTGAGTGAAGCTTGGTTAGCGCGTTGCAGTTAAGCTAACGTCAAAATCAGCCTCCCTGATGGTTGGCTTAGGCTTTTTGCGCATCTCCATGGAAACACATCACTGGTCGACTTTCTGTTTGCGTCTATACAACTCATTCGCAGCCTTCGAAAACACTCTTCGTTTTTGTCCAATTTGCCATTTTGGCGTAAGTTGACCTTAGTAGATAACGTTCGGCATGAGCCAAGTTCAAGACTGCGTTTACATCAGCCACTTGAGCTAATACGAGCATGTTTGCTAACATACTGCTTTAATCTGCTAGGATACTTCAGTCATGACATAAAATACCCGAAACGGCAGGACACCATTTGAATTCTACGGCAAGGAGGGGCAAAAATCCACATCTTAAACAAATGAGTGAAGGAGCCGCTGAAGCATAAAATTCAAACAAGCGCACCCTGTCCTTAAGTGCTGGTAATGTTTAAATGAAATATTGGATTAAATATTAAAGTCCATAACCAAAGCAATAACAAGAGCCGTGGTCTATACCAGTGGCTGTCAACTGGTCACCATCACTCCTTAACTCATTCGCTGCCAAAGACGTATTTTACGTATTTTTTAGCCCCGACCGCTAATTTCTTAAGACGATTTTTTTTTTTGTTCGAGAGGCACAATGAATTAGAATTTTAGGTAGCGCAAAAATAACAATGTACCAGGACAAAACAAGAATAATGATTGTTTCGGGAACAATGCATTCTTAACAAAAAGCATAACAAACATTAAATACTTGCATGGAAATACTTTCTAAGTCTCAACAAGAGACAGGACCGGCACATTGGTTAGATTACTAACAAACGTTATTGGTAGTCTTTGCTCGCAGGTTTCAAACCGCAATACACTATTGACAGTGATCCAAAGTTTCCAGACTTGACGATAATTGTCAGAATGTAAAAATAACGAGTCAGTGCCTCTTTAGGAAGATTGTGCATGATTCATTTGACTCCCAGCGTGAGCAAACAGCCATTTTAGCAGTGACTCACAGGTCGGGGATAATCTTCCTTGCGAACAAACAATCCCGACTCTTGAGATCAAAAGTTGCATGAGCTCGGGCTAATTTTGCACGTCTAACAGGCAATTAAAAATAATGTGCGGCCTGGATGGAAAAAAAAAAAAAAACGCAGAAATCTGCCCTCGCATTTGGTGGAGCAGCAAGCCGGGGGCTTCACCGGGGGTATATCACGACGCCATGAAAGCAGGTTATGCTGGTAGAGGAAGAAGATGAGCAAAGCCTCCGTGTCATCTACGATAAGAGGCTCAGGCTCCACATTCAAAATGGGCTCCTCCGTGTCTTTCAAAGCATCTCATGTCCGACTTGGGCTGCAGGTCCAAACTTAATTAAAAAGGGGACAAAGCGATATTGTTGTTGAACTGTTGTTGCGGAGGGGGGGGGCTCGCCAAAGCGGCAACCTTTACGGTAATTGGTGGACAGAAAGGAAGGGGAAAAAGGTTTGCCCTTAATTGTGAGACATCACAGTGGGCACAAGGTCGACGGAGTGAACCGTGACATTAACCGGCGTCATGTGACTTCCTGTATGGTGGCCCGCCCTAAGACAAGCTGTTTCTTCCCAGATCCTTTTTCCATGTGACCTTTTCATGGTCCCCCTCCCCTCAAGTCTGTGCAGCGGGGTACTGACTTTCGCTTCGCCACGTCAAACATTGTCATCTATCCTTGTATGAGACTGGAAAGGCGGGGCGGAGGGACAGTGGCGTTCCGTACGGGATAAAAGGCTCCCCGGGCCGTTTGATGCGGTATTCCAGCGAGGACGCGGCCTTGATGAACTGACGGGAACCGAGGAGACATGGGGGGGCCTTGGAGCGGAGGGACTGTAAACCTCTCTGATTTTTCTTCCCCCTCCCCCTAATGTCGTTCCCCATAACCCCTGTTCTCCGCTCGGTCCCCGTGACCCCGCCTGCGCCGCCACATCTGAGAGAGCAAAGTGACTTTTGAAGTAGGCGCATGTTGTGACTGACGCAAGATTCAAACACACACACACAAGTAGCTCAATTATGGATGCAGTCTGTGTGCAATCGCATTCTTGCTTAAATATTTACCTAAAGCAAGCAGGCTGGAAAAAAAAAATCACTTAAACGTCAACACGAGTGCTTTCACCCAAAGATGACAGGGAACACAAGATGGGGGAGTCGGGATTCATATTTTCAGGAATTACTGTCTTACAAGGCAAATTCCTTACTACTATACTACTACTAACATAAACATACAATAATATAACATTGTGTAGCATTACATAGCTTAGCACAACGTAATGCGAGTAACAACACAACAGAGCGTAACTTAAGATACCTGACAACATAACATAACAACACCTGCGAACATAACATTGCATAACATAACATCGGGTAACATAACATACTAGCATAGCGTAACGTGAAATAACGTGTAACATAACGTAATGTAACAGTGTAGTGGAACATAGCGTAGGGTAATGTAATGTAATGTAACATAATGTAATGCAACATAGCATAACAGCATAGTGTAACATAACATAACATCACAAACTAGCATAGCGTAATGTGACAATGTAATGTAGCATAGCATAACGTAATGTAACATAACATAATGTAACAGTGTAGTGTAACATAGCGTAGGGCAATGTAATGCAACATAGCGTAGTGTAACATAACATAACATCACAAACGTATGTAACATAACATACTAGCATAGCGTAATGTGACATAATGTAATGTAGCATAGCGTAACGTAATGTAACATAACATACTAGCATAGCGTAACGTGAAATAACGTGTAACATAACGTAATGTAACAGTGTAGTGGAACATAGCGTAGGGTAATGTAATGTAATGTAACATAATGTAATGCAACATAGCATAACAGCATAGTGTAACATAACATAACATCACAAACTAGCATAGCGTAATGTGACAATGTAATGTAGCATAGCATAACGTAATGTAACATAACATAATGTAACAGTGTAGTGTAACATAGCGTAGGGTAATGTAATGCAACATAGCGTAGGGTAACATAACATAACATTACAAACGTATGTAACATAACATACCAGCATAGCGTAATGTGACATAATGTAATGTAGCATAGCGTAACGTAATGTAACATAACATAACGTAATGTAACAGTGTAGTGTAACATAGCGTAGGGTAATGTAATGTAACATAATGTAACGCAACATAGCATAACAGCATAGTGTAACATAACATAACATAACATCACAAACTAGCATAGCGTAATGTGACATAATGTAATGCAGCATAGCATAAAGTAATGTAACATAACATAATGTAACAGTGTAGTGTAACATAGCGTAGGGTAATGTAATGCAACATAGCGTAGGGTAACATAACATAACATTACAAACGTATGTAACATAACATACCAGCATAGCGTAATGTGACATAATGTAATGTAGCATAGTGTAACGTAATGTAACATAACATAACGTAATGTAACAGTGTAGTGTAACATAGCGTAGGGTAATGTAATGTAACATAATGTAACGCAACATAGCATAACAGCATAGTGTAACATAACATAACATCACAAACTAGCATAGCGTAATGTGACAATGTAATGTAGCATAGCATAACGTAATGTAACATAACATAATGTAACAGTGTAGTGTAACATAGCGTAGGGTAATGTAATGCAACATAGCGTAGTGTAACATAACATAACATTACAAACTTATGTAACATAACATACTAGCATAGCGTAATGTGACATAATGTAATGTAGCATAGCGTAACGTAATGTAACAACATAACGTAATGTAACAGTGTAGTGTAACATAGCGTAGGGTAATGTAATGTAATGTAACATAATGTAACGCAAACTAGCATAGCGTAATGTGACATAATGTAATGCAGCATAGCATAAAGTAATGTAACATAACATAATGTAACAGTGTAGTGTAACATAGCGTAGGGTAATGTAATGCAACATAGCGTAGTGTAACATAACAGAACATTACAAACGTATGTAACATAACATACTAGCATAGCGTAATGTGACATAATGTAATGTAGCATAGCGTAACGTAATGTAACATAACATAACGTAATGTAACAGTGTAGTGTAACATCGGGTAACATAACATACTAGCATAGCGTAACGTGAAATAACGTGTAACATAACGTAATGTAACAGTGTAGTGTAACATAGCGTAGGGTAATGTAATGTAACATAATGTAACGTAACATAGCATAACGGCATACTGTAACGTAGCATAGCATAGCATAGCATAGCGATTGCACTATTTCGCTTGTACTTCTGTTTAAGTGACAAGAATAAAGGGCTACATCAATCATAACATAACATAACATAACATAAGATAACATAACATAACATAACATAACATAACATGACATGACATAAGATAACATAACATAAGATAACATAACCCAAGCAAGTAGCAAGAATCCAATAAACAGATTTAGTTTAATTGTGTGCTATCTACACACTATTGTGAAGGGGGCGATCATCTTCCCTGCCTGCCACCTCCTCCTTGGGGGAATGAAATGAAACATCCACCCTTGAATGGACTCACTATCTTTGGTTCATGTCGCGGTCGCATGCGCACGCATCAGCAGGTCGGCCCGAGTTGGTCCTCAAAGAGTCAATGGAATAACAATTAGAAGAGAGCGTGCACGCTTCATTGCATGTTTGGCATGCAAAGGAAGGGGGCCGGGGGGGCACGGGGGACAGGAGCGGAGGGGGTGTCTGCTTCTAACCTGGAAGACGACAGATAAATGTCTCTTGTGTTGCTTTTTGCCGTCTTTTTATAGTTCTGCTGATCCAGTGATTACAGGAGGAAATAGTTCCACTGGAGGGGGGGGGGGGGGGGGGTTGAACAATGACACAGTCTGCCGGTCTACAACAGATGCCCCCCACCGTCAGACAAACTCTGCCTTATCAGACTCCTTCCTCCGACTGTTGCGGGATTGTGCTCCCACCTGACCACATCTGACTTTACCTGGTGTGAGTGACAACTAAAAGCTCCAAATACTTCGTGCTAGTCTGAATTCATAAATAAACAGAATGGCTATGGATCATGACCCCTTTCCCAAAGTGCACCACTTCCTCCTGGCTCTTGTGACCCTAAAGGTGCGTGCTGACTGATCCACGTCGGGAGGAAATGACTTTAGGATGGCTTCTTTAATGATTTACTACCAACAACCCGGTCTCATGTGGCTCAAGATTGGAATCAGATAGATCTAGTTACTCTAAAATGATCCACCAATAAACTTGTCCCTACAAGGAGATAGCACAAAAGAACATAACGTGATGTAACGTAACATTTCCTAGCAATCATCCCATACCTCAAGATAGGAATCGTGTAGATCAAGGTACTAGAGTGATCCCGCCATGTGACACACAATGTCCTTATAAGGTCATGTTTAAGACAAACGTACAAAAATCAGGCCAAAAGTCGGCATTATTCACCATCAACAAACTCATAGCTTGGATGATTTTCTGAGAATGTGACACTTCTGGGGCTGATAGTCTCCATCACCTTGGGAGGTGAGGGGGTGGTGGGGGTGAATAACACCGATATTCATTCCTGGAGGATACGTAATGTGACACCTTTGGACATACACACACAGACACATTCAAGCGTCATCTTTTTTTTTAGGTGGAGGAGGTGCGTAAAAGCAGAAAGTCAAGTCTGATATCTAATCTCGGGGTGTCTGGCTGGAGTGCGTTACAGTCAGAGAGAACCGCTACAACCAGAAGATAAGAGTCGCCGAGATCAAATGTTCAAAGACACAAAAACAAATGGAGGTCTGTAGCGCTGGTTGCATGCAAAACGGACTTTTTAATGATGTTCTAACGGCAATATGTGTTCTTACAGCCTGTTTATGAGCACCAAACATGAGAAAAATCTTATCATCTCCTTCGCTTGTTTGCTCCGCTTTTCAGATGAGCCCCAAAACAAACGCTGGCTTTTGAAGTCGCAGCTCTACATTGATGCCACGGCATCCATCATCAGGCTTCGCTGCACATCTTGAAAAAAAAAATCCCAGAGCTCTGCCGAATATACATCAGTGAGTTGTTTTTTTCCTTCGCGAATAGGCTAACCTAGCATGATGCGGCTCTTACTATGTGAATGTAAAGTTAGCAGTGTAGCTCACATAGCTGTGCTAATGTTGCTAATGTTATCCCAGCTATTTTGCAAAAGTCGTCCCTCTCTGTACCGGCAATTTTTGATTATATTTCATTTTTATTCATTATATATATATTCATTATATTCTCATATATTTTTAGATTTTAGATTATATATATTTTTTTATATAGACATTCATTCATTCATTTTCGACCGCTTTTTCCTCGCGAGGGTCGTGGGGGTGCTGGAGCCTATCCCAGCTGTCTTTGGGCGAGAGGCGGGGTACACCCTGGACTGGTTGCCAGCCAATCACAGGGTACATATAGATAAACAACCATTCACACTCACATTTATATCTATTCGTATTCGTATATAAATTTATACCAATTTGGAGTGGCTAATTAACCTAGCATGTTTTTGGAATGTGGGAGGAAACCGGAGTACCTGGAGAAAACCCACGCATGCATGGGGAGAGCATGCAAACTCCACACAGAAATGGCCGAGGGTGGAATTGAACCCTAGTCTCCTAGCTGTGAGGTCTGCGTGCTAACCACTCGATCACCATGCCGCTATATAGACATAGTATATGCTAAAAAACATTACACTCACTATTTTTTTGTTTCTACCTTTTCCCTTTCTTTAAAGGAGACCTATTATGCTAATTTTTCAACCCTTTGTATTGACTTGCTCCTACAGAGCAGCCACACACAATAACCTGCACAGGAAACTTTTGATTTTCCAGAATCTGCACCTATTCCAGCTGTATTTCCTTTGATTTATGCTTCCTGTTTTTTAATTTATTCCACCCACGGCACGCCCACTCCATTGGTCTAACTATGAACCATATAAGGAAGGCCGTCCCTCTGTGACATCACAAAGGAACGGTTTTACCACACCTTTTAAAACCGAGCATTTTGAGCCATCCCAAACTTCTTTTAGGGCTCACTCCCAAATACACAAACCTCATTGTCTGAAACATTGGCATCGTTTTACACTTCACTTTTTCAGCTTTAAACGGCATCAAACATGCTCTCCTATTGTGGAGTTGCATCATCACCTCTCAAGAGTTACAGTGCATATGTAAAATGCGGATAAAGTACATAATAGCGCTTCTTTGAGAAACACTGTCGGAGACAAACACAGCTCATTAGCAATGAAGCTACAGACACGCTAAACGGTGTGTTCCCGGTAGGGCTTACTAAAAGTACTTTTAAACATGATCAAGGCCGGACTTTGGACAACACACTTCCAATACGCTGCTGAGGGACCTCTGAGACTCATTTCAAATTGCCGGGCCTTTTTCGCATACAGTATCTATCACTGCAAACCTCTGATAAGCATGCAAATATGCCCTCTAGTGGCTGTGCATTGCTAAATGTGCACGCCACATGTAGCTTTGTGTGCTAATTCGCGGTGACAAGAGGAGACGGAAAACAATTAGCTGAGCTTCTTGTCTCATCTTTAAGCAGCGATTGGTCGGGTCTGATGGCTACTGACAATCTCTGCCTTCTCTTTAACAATGCAGGATGTTCCAGCCTATATAAGAAGACTGAAAGTCGTCACTCTTCAGTGGGCACAGAGAGCCTGCAGGGCACGAGGTGCATTTAGAAAGCTCCAGTCCTGAACCCTTTTCCAGCGAGAGTGAGCATGCCTCGCAGGTCCAGGTAAATGCACACAGTGTGTCAGCGCACATGATGCACGGATAATATGCAGCTGTCCGACCCGATTACCTTTAGCGACGATTCCCAGCGGAGCTCCTCCGCTCGGCTGCACGCTGCACTTTGGGCCACCTTGTCACTTACTTGACGGCGGGAAAGTGAGAACGTGGATTTGATCTGAGAGTCCATGACGCTCATGTGCCAGAGGAGGGACGGGGGGGGGCAGAGAAGGGAGGGGACTGCAGAGCGCTTTTTCGTTAACGCTGTTCATGTCATGGTCGTACCAGAAGACCATAGCACTTACTGAGTAGTCTAATCACATTGATGTGTGATGTCATGCTTTACTGCTCACAGCCACTAGGGGGCACACTTGTATTTTATCTGGATTGCTATGCTATATTGTGATGGCAACACATTTACATATATTGACAGTTACTATGGTACTGATTATGTCATTGTATTGTATAAATTAAATAAAATTAAATAAAATTAAATAAAATAAAATTAAATTAAATTAAATTAAATTAAATTAAATTAAATTAAATTAAATTAAATTAAATTAAAAAAAAAACTAAAAAAAAACTATATTAGGAAAGCAGGAAGTGAACAAATGTAACAGTTACTGATTGTAAAAGTACCAGATGGAGGGGTAGGATTTAAAAAGCTTTGCTTCTTCCTACTCCTTTTGGACATGTGGAACTGTCAACTGATTATGTGATGCATTCAATTGCAATCTGATGCATGTTCAAATGAAATAAAACCATTACCATTACCATTAAATGTCGGAAAAAAAGAGTATAGAACATAATTATCTATATAGTTAGTGGAGTTACTGACAGCTATGTTTAATACTGGCATCAAAATCTAATCTTATTATTATTTTTGCTAAGGCATATTTGATGTGTTTGATCTCATAGCCACAATCTGTCAGTTTTTCACTCCTGTATTGATTTATTATTTAATATTCTTCAACCTCTTTATGACTTACTTTTTGTGTCCGCTCATGTATTGTGGCACATGCTCTGTTCTCTTCCCTGCCCATGTGATGTTCCTTAATGTAACTTTGTTAACCGCGTCGGAAGCAAATAAGACCATTAGCATAAAGTACCGTCCTCCATGTTCAGCTCCTCCTGCGTCTCTTTTATCTACCTTGTCATTGTCTCCATTACCCCTTGTGTATTTTGTTACGTCTGCTTTTCACCGAGTGGCGTTGAAAGGCAACCGCGACACAAAGAGTCTTTGTTTAAAGTCTGACGCCGGCTCTTTTGCCGAGCTTTCATGCCGCCTGACAGAACACACTTGTGTCTCTGTGTCGGCGACTTGTCTCTCTCTCTCGTCTCTGATCTGCTCCTCGCCTCTCCTAGCACACTCCCCCATTGGTGGATTCTGTCTTGACACACTAACCACATAGTGAGCCTCGGGTCAAAGGCGTTATTAGTATTATTAGAGCAGAAAGACATTTATACGCTACATGGACAAGAAGGTTGTGGGACACAGCTATTAATCAGCTTTTCCCAAATTCTCCATCCTAGCAAGACGTTTCGGACAAATATATTGGTCCAGCTTTGTGGGGGTACTTTTTGGGGAAGGACGTTTTTTCGAGTGGGTAGCACGCAGGCCACACAGCTAGGAGACCCAAATTCAATTCCACCTTCGGCCATCTCTGTGTGGAGTTTGCATGTTCTCCCCGTGTATGAGTGGGTTTTCTCCGGGTACTCCGGTTTCCTCCCACATTCCAAAAACATGCTACCCTAATTAGCGACTCCAAATTGTCCATAGGTATGAATGTGAGTGTGAATGGTTGTTTGTCTATATGTGCCCTGTGATTGGCTGGCCACCAGTCCAGGGTGTACCCCGCCTCTCGCCCCCAAGACAGCTAGGATAGGTTCCAGCACCCAATGCCACCCTCGTGAGGATAAGCTTTCCTGATCATGTTTTTTCCTCTTGTGACGTTGTTTGGTGTCCTTGAACGCACCATAGTCGTGTGCTGTGAAATTGGTTTGCACTTGCTTCAACAGTCAATCCGGCCTCTCAATTAGTTAACAAAGTGTGTGAGGATTGCGAGTGAACAATGGTAATCGAAAAGAGAACGACGAAAAGTCACATTTATTGCAAATGTTGATCTGAAATCAGAGAAGCTCAACATCAAGCTGAACCAAAAAGCGGGTTCACAATCACAAAGGGACAAAAGTCTTCCTGGAGGAATGTGATGGGTTCTAGCTTCAAACGCTCCCGAGACTTTCACCCACTCTTGGGTTGGTCTACCTGGTCATCACGGACCTTCAAAAAGAACGTCTTCCTTCAGACGCCGACCTTCACGCGTCACAGGGAGCGGAACAAAAGCCAACAAAACAAAAGCGTCAGCCGAGAGCTCACGGTGTTAAAGGTGATTGGATATTTTCTCATTCATTAGCTTAGCTATAATCTTGCGCGGCCTCTGAGCGTAATAAGCAATTACAGTCGTGTTTATCCCCGCGACTCCCGACAGAACTAATCTGCTCTCAACAGCCAGCGCCTCAAAAATAATGAAATTAATTGGGACAATGGATGCCACTGGTGGAGAAAGGTAGGAATTGTAATTATCCGTATTTCTGTGTTCCCCTTTGTCTGGCTGGCTAAATGTGACGCTTTACTGTTTATGCTTTTTTTTTTTGTTGTTTTTTCATTAGCGCACGAGAAAAAAGAAGAATATTTCCGATTTAGCTCATCATCTCATGTGAAACATTGCGGTGACCGTTCCAATTGAATTTCGGTGGCTTAAAACAGCCTTGAAGAGGAGAGCGGGTAAATTAAAAAACATTTTTTTCTATTTATATTAACTCTATTGCATTTTTTAACTTAAGTTAATAATCCTTGTTTGTGGTTGAATACGGACAACTATTATTATTATTAGATATAAGCCAATTGTACTTATTTTTGGCCTAAATTTTGTGTTTTCAAGTATAGATATGGCTAACAGAACTAGGCAGAAAACGTATTCTTATGAAAAAACATTTTTGTCCACAAGGTGGCAGTAAGGTGCTAGACTCAGGTTCCTTAGGGAACACATTTATTGTGACACCGCTGGACAAAACTAGAATTTATTGCTTGTCCTGCCTCAATTTAAGTAATATTCTTTATAATCTGACATAAATTACAATGGAGATTTCCCGATTTCCCGCTTTCCCGCTTCCGCCGCGTCATATAATCTACTATGTACAAATGTAAAGGTGACTATGTTACTTATTTCTTATCGTGAGGGCTCTAAATAGAATTTCCATGCCATAACCATTAATATTGAATACTACTTTTCCTGAAATGGCCTTATTCGGAACCAATTAACGGCGATAAACGAGGGATGACAGTATTTCTACACATACAGTTGGTCTCTTAAAGCATTTACGGTGTAACATTACTACTGTATGTTGAGTATAATGCGTGTACATGATTATGCACTATCCTGACATTAGGCTTCAGTTTCAGAGCCTCCAGGACGTGGTTCCTGGGATCAGTTCTCCCCCCCCTGCGGGAACACATGAATCACCCTAGCTTCGGTTCTCCTTGTGACTTGCTTGTGGCAGTGTCTCATCTTCAAACACAAACTGAGCATATTTCACTTCATGACAAGAATTGACCCCCCCCCCCTTATGAAGATAAGGTAGCACATAACGTGACTAATGACACACGTGCACGCCGGCCATTGTATAATGCATAACCAGCGAGCTCATTAAGAAACGCCTGAAAGTGCTCTTCCATTAGGGAGCTTACAAGTGAATGCATTTTAATGTCTTATCACCTCTCAGCTGACTGAAGCCTCCTTGGCTTGTTTGTGCCAAACCGAGGAGGCGGCGGCGGCGGCGGCGTGAAGATGGGTTTTTGTCCACTTCGCTGTGCCTTTGCACTACAATTGATCCGCAACAGCCGCGTCAGCTTTTGTATCGATTACACGCGCAAACGTTTGACAGCTTCTGCAAGGCTGATATGAATACAAAACCCATTCGTCTTTCAACGATCAACTTGGCTTAAATTTAAGTTAAGACTATACCGTAAATAACTAATTAATCTTACTCATTCTCTGTGTCAGTCATGTTTAACTATTCCATATGCGTCTGTCTAAATAATTCCACTAAACAGTAGACCAGGGGTGTCCAATTCCCCCGTGGGGGTGCATGGTGGAACGGCTTTACAAGACTAAAGTTTTGAAAGTCCATTTGGATCACAATTACCTTGGAATACTGTTATTTTGGACTAAATAACACTAAAACACGTCCTCAACTGCCATGAAAGTCTACAAATTGGTAGGTTTGTGCTAGAGTCTTGGTGGGGGGGGGCAAAAAACGCCAGAGTAGCATACGTGAAGTGTCCAAACTCTGTCTAGATATTCATTCATTCATTTTCTCCCTCTTTTCCTCACGAGGGTCGCGGGGGGGCTGGAGCCTATCCCAGCTGTCTTCGGGCGAGAGGCGGGGTACAGCCAATCACAGGGCACATATAGACAAACAACCATTCACACTCACATTCAATTAACCTAGCATGTTTTTGGAATGTGGGAGGAAACCGGAGTACCCGGAGAAAACCCACGCATGCACGAGGAGAACATGCAAACTCCACACAGAGAGATGGCCGAGGGTGGAATTGAACCCTCGTCTCCTAGCTGTGAGGTCTGTGCTCTGTCTAGATATGTTAAAAAAAATTATAAAGTTAAAAAAAATATATGCCTTCAGAGGAATCATAGAAGAATCAAAACAATTTTGGGCACAGTATTGACCCTTGGTGTACACCACTAACTACAGAATATGGTATGTGTGATTTTTTTTTCAGCTTCCTGTCAATTCTGATGAATCCTATCCAATACCTTCATCAGATCACCGTGGACCGCTGTCACGTTTCAAGCAGTATTAGTCATTTCGTAAGTATTTACACACAATTTGTCATTTAATTTTTATCGTAGAGGTGAACCATCCATCAAGGGGACTAATAACCCTCCACCTCCTTGGTTCAGCAAGGTGATAAACACATGTCAAGACATGCAGACTTCTCCACGCCGATACCATCGATCCACTGATGGATCACGCCTCCCTGCTCCACCGGGATGAAGTACACATGGCTCGCAACAATTAGCTAAATAGGCTGAGGATTGATCTACGAACAGCTAAGTGGAGCATCGACTGTCTGTAGAGGTAAATATAAAAAATGTGAAATGCTGCTGCGAGGCAGGCGAGCGGGCGGGAGTTAAACGTTCTATGTCGGTGTCTTGCCTTCACTTGTCGCGGATGTGGCGTAAAACCGTTGTGACACACAGCAGAACCCAAACACAGCGTGCTGGTGAGTAGCCAGACATGCTAATGTTTGCTTGGCATGCGGCTTCCTTTAAAAAAAAAATGTTTACAAAAAGAGTCTTCAGGCACAAATTGTCTATTTCACACGTCAGACTTGAACAAAGAACAGTGTACACAAACGTGCTTCCTTGACATTTCACTTCCGTGGATCCGAGCGGAGACCACCGGAGTGAGACATTTTTTTTTTTACAAATATTTTGTCAACAATATTTAGCAGCAGGGATGTGCAGCATAAAACCCCTTCATTATGCAAAATGGCCTTTTTAAAAAGCTGTTCCATCGGTAAAATGTGTCCTTGGAGTCTGTTTGCCCAAAAAAATGTAAAAGAAGAAATATCTCCCTCATTTGTGCGCTCAAAACCGCGGAAAGAAATGTAGCTATTTGCTAAGTTGCTAGATATCGGCTATTTGCGTATGAACTTTTAATAGATGCTGTAGGAAAAGCATAACCTAATACTCAAAAGTGAGCAGAAACATATTTAATTTTTTTACCTAAATGTTACCTTTTTAATCTTTCAGTTTAATCTACTTATTCAATTTATCACATGGGCAGGTAAGTGACAAAGTCCAGGCTGCTCGGCAGCACCCCCTGCTGCTCACTACAATGAATTTCACTGAAATCCCAAATACCAGAAAACACCAGCAACGTCAGGAAAAAGTCGCTTTTTGAGGGAAAATATGTTGCCAGACACTCGATTGGCAACATTTGATCAAATAATTGCTTTTGATGAAGTGAAACCTCCCATCTAATGAACGTAAACGAAACAAAATGACATATGAGCGGTGTAAATACATTTTTTTTCTTCAGCAAATAGGCTAACCTATCAAATTTTAGTGTAACGTTAGCACTATAGTTCACATAGCTTATGTTAGTGTCTGTAATGTTTGTCCTCCTGTACAACTATGGTATGATATTGCATGTATTACATTGGACTAGACTTTCAGTGTGGCTGTAACAAGTGGATGGAGTTGGACATTACAAACACGTTGCGAGGAGACTGAATGCATCACAACAAATAAGTCTGAATGATTACTTTGTCTGTATGATTACAAGCCGTCTCACCTCGGAAGACTGTATTTATATTG
The DNA here is from genome assembly GCF_037039965.1 of Doryrhamphus excisus. Taxonomy (NCBI): domain Eukaryota; kingdom Metazoa; phylum Chordata; class Actinopteri; order Syngnathiformes; family Syngnathidae; genus Doryrhamphus; species Doryrhamphus excisus. The sequence goes on from NC_136363.1 coordinate 20,654,641, forward strand.
GCGTTCCAATTCATCCCTACACGGCGCAGCGGTAAAAAACCTGTCACGGTGGGGATTCGAAAATTTAGGCTTTGGTGGTTGTATGCATTTTTGTTTTTTTGATTACTATTAAAAAGATTGTGATTCTTTTAGAGAGTTGGGACACCATGGAATTTATTCCAGTTCGGTAATGGACAGTTCATGCTCAAATAGCGGGATCGAAACTAGTAAAGTAGTATGCAGGAGCAGGGAGTACATGGCTTCAGATTCGATGTCTGAAAGTTTGGAACCCCGTAGGACCCAACTGGGATGTGAGGCTGGTTGTTGGCATAGTAACAGGAATTGGTTTACAAATAGTAACATTTTGGACACCCCTGCATTAAAGTGACAGGGTTTACATTCGTGCCTATTCAGCGCGGGCCGCCACTCAACCCAAATCAACCATCAAGCGTGTTGACTGGTTGAAGAAATGTCATCTATTCCAACTGAGACAATGACAAGCTGAAAACAAATGAACATAATTGTGTCGATCAACTACAATATTCATGCTGTTTTCAAAGTGATAAGCACATTGAGGACGTCGGCAGCCATAAATAAACAGTTTTACTCCTGCGGACCGCGCTAGCATCATCATCATCATAAACGTCTTTGAGGTTTGTTGGGTGGCGGCTGAGACAATGACACTTGGCAATAGAGGTGCATGGATGTTGGCACGGCAGTAAAAATGATTTAGCAACCCTCAAAAGGAGGTGGTGCGGGTGCATGTCGGTGAAGGATAAAAGTGCACCCCCCCATAGCTCATTTCCATCTCTGGGGACTTCCACGCAACACAGCCTTGACTGGGATCACAAACCCCCCGAAACCTCAGCAGCTCTATTTCAGATAAATGGTGCCATAAATCAGAGGTGTTTTTTTTTTGGTTTGTAAGATCCCATCAACACCTGGACTAAAGTTATGGAACTGACTTAACTTGCAGCCTGGAGGTTAAGATGGAAAAAAAGATGATGTTCCGGATTATGTTCATCAGAGGCCGGACTGGACTGGGACCCAACTATCACGCGATACCCAGAGGGTAATGGGATCATCTTACTGGAACATATGTACATTATCTCCTGACAAGTACACAACTTCTCATCTGCAAAATGAGATGTTCCTCATTGTCAGCAGGTGGACCGCTTCCCACAACGTTATTGTTCCTCATGGATATACGACAGGAAGCGATGTAAACATGAAACCTGACAACACATGTCTGTGTTATGCCATTCAGGACAGGAAGTAGTTGTCACGCAAGTCCTAGTTTCCTAAAGGCTAAACTCTTATCTTAGTCCATTCATTGATTGATTCATTTTCGCGGGTCGTGGGGGGTGCTGGAGCCTATCCCAGCTGTCTTCAGGGCGAAAGGCGGGGTACACCCTGGACTGGTCGCCAGCCAATCACAGGGCACATATAGACAAACAACCATTCACACTCACATTCATACTACCTATGGACAATTTAGAGTCACCAATTAACCTAGCATGTTTTTGGAATGTGGGAGAACATGCAAACTCCACACAGAGATGGCCGAGGGTGGAATTGAACCCGGGTCTCCTTGCTGTGAGGTCTGTGCACTGTCTAGATAGGTTAAAAAAAATTATAAAGTTAAAAAAATATATGCCTTCAGAGGAATCATAGAAGACTCAAAACAATTTTGGGCCCAGTATTGACCCTTGGGGTACACCACTAACTACAGAATATGGTATGTGTGATTTTTTTTTCAGCTTCACAAATGACTTCCTGTCAATTCTGATGAATCCTATCCAATACCTTCATCAGATCACGGGGAGAAAATGCAAACTCCACACAGACATGGCCGAGGGTGGAATTGAACCCGGGTCTCCTAGCTGTGAGGTCTGTGCTCTGTCTAGATAGGTTAAAAATAATTTTAAAGTTAAAAAAATATATGCCTTCAGAGGAATCATAGAAGACTCAAAACTATTTTGGGCACAGTATTGACCCTTGGGGTACACCGCCGCTAACTACAGAATATGCTATGTGTGATTTCCTGTCAATTCTGATTCTATCCAATACCTTCATCAGATCACGGGGAGAACATGCAAACTCCACACAGAGATGGCAGAGGGTGGAATTGAACCCTGGTCTCCTAGCTGTGAGGTCTGCGCGCTAACCACTAGACCACCGTGCCGCCCCTTCTCAGTCCAAAATGGAGTAAATCATTGAAAGCATGGACTGTTTTTTTCCAGGTGACATCAGCTGATTGTCTGTTGTTCTAATGTTCCGTGACTCTAATGTTCAGCCCATGCTTCAGTAGGCGTACATGCTCCTTAAAATAGGCTGATGGGTTCAACACTCGCCAAGTGGACCTCCAGGCATGGAGGCCAATTACTTGTGTTCTGCTCGGTGTGTCTCTGCACAAACACCTCCGTGTGTCTGCGAGGACTATCGCCGCTCTCTTGTTTAAAGAGAGGAAATGTGTTTGCTGTTTGCAAAGTGTGGGCGGAGAGCTTTTTTTTTTTTTTTTTCCCTTCTCCTCATCAGTCTCTTCCACTCTGACAAGCTTCCCCGGCGAGTCTGCTGAAGGCTTTGGCACCGGAGGGGGGGGCATCTCCACAAAGAACATGTGAAAATCGATGAGGTTTAGCTAAGCCGGCTATCAATCCTTGCATCGCCGCATCATCTTTGCTCTTCCCGCACGGCAACAGAAGACAAACACCTTCCCAAATATTGTACTTTTGTGGTGCTCCTTGTGTGTGAGACACATTTTGGAGGAGTCAAGGAGGAACCTGAAGCGGTCCAGACCTGGTCTGGTCGGCTATGCTTGATAATATCCAGCTAATCATCTTTTGGCTAGACCCTTATCTTCTACCAACTCATCTTGTTGTGTTCAGTGGTCGGACTGTCAATCAGTGTTTGTCTAGTCGATGTTTGAGAAGGTGGAGGAACGTGGGGAACTCAGGAAGTAAAGGACTCTGATCTGCTCATCCTCCAGTTGGGTTCAAGACCTCGGTTGCATCCTTGGACTGAAGTCAGGACGGATTTGAAAGTATCATACCAGACTTCACCCCTCGCTACTTGATCCACTTGTCCAAAGGCAGGGATGGACACCAAGACCAGGTGAATCAGTCCAAAATCTGTTGGGATGGGCTCCATTTTCCCAGTGACCCTACTGGAAATAACCCAACCCCATGCCATGTCATGTTGTGCATGCTAGTTCAGGTTCCTGTGGCTCCTGGCCAGTAGATGCTACAACACGTGGTCCAGAAGCTAAAGCGAGGTTAAACATCTGCATCTTGAGACATAGCCATTATCCGATGAGTCAATGTGAGACCATCTTGTCTCATCACACTGCTCCGACCACCCTTTCTCCCCCACCTGTCTGCTTGTTTATCACGCCGCAGATTCATCCATGATGAGCTGCCAACTGTTAAGCATCGTCTTGTTGTCTCTCCTTCCTAAAGGTGCGTCTGCGGAGCACATCGACAAGAACCGTGTCGCGAGGTGAACAAGCAGAACCGGGGCGCTGAGCAGTCGTCTGTTTGTTTGTGTGCATGAAATTGGGATAGCGAGTGTTTCTGTTCCTTTTACTTTTTGCCTCCTGATAAAGTCTCACAGCGAAGGAGGAGGAATGTTATTTGTTTACTTCCCCCACTCCGAGCCGAAATCTCCCTACGCCGACCACATAGTGCACTCTTTCTATTTTGCTTCTCATTATGGCGCTAAAGCAACGGGTTCCTCCGCTCGTGGCGCTGAGCTTATCCATTAGCGGCCTTCTCGCCAGGAGAGAGGGAGAGGCAATCTTGTGAGCAGCGGAGGGAGCTAAGTAACCCCGCTTCAAACCCCCCCCCCCATCTTCTCGCTCAAACCAAGCGGCGTACGAGAGGTGAGACACGCTCCAGAGAGAACAAGTCGGCCACATTGTGCAGACTAAATCAGAGAGCATCCATCACTCTCAAGGCGAGTCTTTCCAAGGTGATGATGGCGGGTGTGACTGGTAGCGCTTTTGGTCCGTCCTTTCTGAAACCAGTTGCAGTTTGGCCTTGGTGGAGGTCTGGGCTGTACCAGGTAGCTGTGACGCGATTTGCTCCTCACGGGTTCTTAAGGATTACTGACATTTTATAAATAAATGCAAAATAATCCTACATGGGGCGGGACGGTGGTCGAGTGGTTAGCGTGCAGACCTCAGCCATCTCAAAAAGTCACACATACCATATTCTGTAGTTAGCGGTGTACCCCAAGGGTCAATACTGGGCCCAAAATTGTTTTGTCTTTTTTTGTCCAAAATTGAGTCTTCTATGATTCCTCTGAAGGCATATATTTTTTTAACTTTAATTTTTTTTACATATCGAGACAGAGCACAGACCTCACAGCTAGGAGACCCGGGTTCAATTCCACCCTCGGCCATCTCTGTGTGGAGTTTGCATGTTCTCCTCGTGCATGCGTGGGTTTTCTCCGGGTACTCCGGTTTCCTCCCACATTCCAAAAACATATATATATATATATATATATATATGATTCATCAAAATTGACAGGAAGTCAATCACACATACCATATTCTGTAGTTAGCGGTGTACCCCAAGGGTCAATACTGGGCCCAAAATTGTTTTGTCTTTTTTTGTCCAAAATTGAGTCTTCTATGATTCCTCTGAAGGCATATATTTTTTTAACTTTAATTTTTTTTTACATATCTAGACAGAGCACAGACCTCACAGCTAGGAGACCCGGGTTCAATTCCACCCTCGGCCATCTCTGTGTGGAGTTTGCATGTTCTCCCTGTGCATGCGTGGGTTTTCTCCGAGTACTCCGGTTTCCTCCCACATTCCAAAAACATGCTAGGTTAATTAGCGACTCCAAATTGTCCATAGGTATGAATGTGAGTGTGAATGGTTGTTTGTCTATATGTGCCCTGTGATTGGCTGGTCACCAGTCCAGGGTGAATCCCGCCTCATGCCCGAAGACAGCTGGGATAGGCTCCAGCACCCCCGTGGTAGAAAATGAATGAATGAATCCTTACATGTCATCTAATTTGAGGCTCGTTTTGCAAGTAAACGATGTCGCCATCTTGCATAGTAGAAATAATTTGACTCCAACAAAACACACAAATACTGAACAGGAGTGCAGGCCAGCAGGGGCCCCAAGTCCAGCACAGTAAACCCTTTTCCATTGTGGTGATGCAGAGTCTTTCAGAATCTTCTTGCGATCACCATAATGTTAGCGGAGGTGTTGTTGATTCAGGCAACCTCATTAGCATTCCTCTATTCCGTGTTTTTTTTTTCTTTCCTGCAGCGGTGTCTCCGCAGTGAAAGCATTGGAGACGACAGGTTGCACCCCCTCGGTCCTCTGAGCGGGGGACTCTCATTAAGTCTCCTTACAATAGACCTCCATTGTTATCTTTCTTAACCTGAACGAAGCTCTCCTGTGTTACTTTATTATTGGCGCTGCTGTCCGGGCATCGAAGGGGTCTCGCTATCCCGCTACCCGTCGTTAATCTGCAGGGCGAAGCAGCCCAAGTACTTGATGAAGACGAAGCTGATTGCTCACCAGAGACCCTCATTTCCTTTTTTAGGGTCAATTAGAAAACTTAAATAGGCAAACTTTGAAAAAGTTACGGTGTTGATTGCACAGGCATTCCTGTTTTCCGAAGAGTTTCCCGGGCGGTGTGTAATCACCTCACTAATATGCACAGCCTTTTATCCAGACAGTCGCATTAATCAAGTGGTGCTGAGCGGTAGCGGATGATTGGGACAATAAGTGGTGCGTGTCCCCGAGAGATGCGTGTCATCCAAACAGCCATTAAGTGTTTGGACACTATAGCTCCATTACAAGTGTGACTCACACCGCTCGGCAAGAACTCCTCCGTTCCTGTCAATCGCACGCAAACTGTCAAGTGGGTGATATACGGGGAAAAAAATTTCGAATGCAGGGCTAAAATTGCTTCCCAAAAAAACATGGCAGATTAAACTTGTCTGTCTGGCTGAGGGAAACAAACAATGGGCTGATGGGAGCCATTTGTCAGGGGGGAGATTGAGGAGGCGGCGCGCAATGGCCCACATCTCCATAAATCATGTTGACAATTGACTCCAACTGCGAGTGGATGAGGTCTCCCATAAAAAAGTCCATGTAGGACATCTCCCTGTCCCTCGAGACCCAAATACGACAATGTGTCGCCGCACGACCCGCGATGTCTGCAAGCGATGCTGTCCCCACTCCATTTACGAGATAACGGGGGAATTTTGTTTGAGGTAAATTTAGTCCTGTGTTGCATTACGTGGCGCGACTCGCACAAGCCATTTATCTCCAACTGACTGCGTTTTGAATGCAACACGAGCGCCGCCTCAAAAATCAAAAATCAACCTTTTCACAACGCTCGTTTTTTTTTGTCTCGTTGCAAAGCGAGTGCTAACTACAGACTTCTGACTCCTTGCGTCATGTCGTACAACACTTAAGTGTATAATCTTATCCACCCCCCCTGCTGCCAAGCACTTACGGCTCAGATTGCGTTGTTTATGTCTCTTCCGCCAGATGTTGATTCAAGCGCCCCAAACAGATGACAACTTTGCCAGGAGACGAGGAGACAAATCCACAATCCCACACTCTGGGGGGGGCGGCTTAGCTTTTTCCAATCGCTTGCTTTGTTTACACGTGTGCGACACCTCACATGTGCACCCACACGGGACATAAGACACAAGCATATTGCTGTACTGATTCAAATATAAGACGACACCCTCGGTACACAGTTTGGGTTTGATTAGCATTTTTTTCATAAAGATCTTATACATAAAGTAAGGAAGAACTCACACAAACGATTTCACAAAAAGCTTCTAAAATATACTTCTAAAGAGCACCGTGGTCTTCAAGCACTCGGCTCTGCTGATTAGAACTACAGCAAACATACAAATGACCAATATGAAAATTGAAACTAATACTATGCATGAATTTTCTGACTCCAAATAGAAGACTCATCTTTTTCATGAAGTATACTCGGGATAAAAAAAAAAAACAAGCCTTAAGGCAAAAGCAGCCTCAACTTGGCATATGTCTGCATGTCATTTTCAGGCACATTGTCGTTTTATATCGAAAAGACACGCATAGGTGAGCTGTCAAGCATAATACTACTACTAATAGTATGTTTTTTTAATGTTTCAAAAATATCATCATTAGGAAGATGTTGTTTGCTGATGCATAAAATATTTATTATTAGGAAACCTGAGACTTCCATCATGGTGAGACCCTGTTAGGTGCGGATGATGATGGTGATGAAGGCCGGGTGTTTGTGCATGTTGCGTCTCGTGTTTCTCGGCTGTACCCTATTAATATCATACCTGCAGCTCAAAGAAGAAAATGTACACCTGGAACTTTTTCCAGAAGTATACGTGTAAGCAGGAAAAAGGACAAAAGGATTACATTGTCATGCGTGTAAGTTGCAGCTTCCGCATTAAACCTGGCAGAAGTGAAACTTGGTGAAAGGGTGCATCTTTTCAAGCGTAAAGAAAGCAGGATAGGTCTTGGAATACTTGTATGAACGCCTGAGAAGAATCAATCCCATTCCCATTCATACTAGATGAGGTGGTTGTGTCTATTAATTGAAGTCATTCCGAAAGCCTGTTTTTGCCCGAGAGTCGGTAAAGATTGCTTTCTTCCAGCCAAGAAACCCTCGGAATAATTCAGAGGTTACAGCCAGTTGCAGCAGCTGCTTCATGAAAAGAAAGCCCGCATGCATCCACCGCTTGCAGAGCAACGCGGGGCTTTGAGGAATTTGTTCCCACTTGATCCAAACAAGGACCTTGCAAATATCAGAGGACATTATGAACAAAAAAAAAAAAAAGCCTTGTACCTTGTTGAGCACAAGGCTTCAAAGCTGCCGGGGATCCCGACACACTTGCCAAACATTGATTTATTTTTGCCTCAGCTCGAGTTGCAACACGAGCCCCCCAGGTAAGACCATCCGTTGTCGGCCAGCGAGGCTTCAAACGACACAAAAACGACATGACGCTCCATCACCTGCCAACAAGCGCTGGAGCTTTTGTTTAGTTTCCGGTCACCATGACGACATCCGTGACGCCACGCCCCCGGTGTCCGATAACAGAAGACCATCAAAGAAGGTCGTAAACATGGCCGCTGTCGGTTGTACAAATGTCGACACACGATACCGACAAGGTCCTTGATGTTCTCACAGATCCTCGCCGTGGCGTCGGCCCATAAAGCAACACGAGGCTCCAGAGCCTGCAGTCATTCAATTAAGGATTTACGGGCCTATTGATTTTTTCACCACGCGCCAAGTGTCTCGCGTCTGGGAAACAACAAGGAGACGTTTATCGGACGAGGTGATGATGACTTTGGTCTTTAACGTGAGGGACGGCTACGACGAGATTATTGACAAGCGGCGGAAAAGTGGCTACATTAGCGCACACGGTCGAGTCCATAAAAGGTCATGTGTGTTCATACACCAGTGGACTTTGACTTTGTGGATTATTTAGGAGTTGTTTGCTTTGTTTTTATTATGCAAGGTGGCTGTTATCATTAATGGTGTTAATTTTATATGACAGGGTTATGTTACGGACGTGTTACCCCACTGTGGACTGTGTGTGTTTTTTGGAGTTCTGGTTCTATTATGCAAGGTGGCTGTTATCATTAATGGCGTTCATTTTATACGACAGGGTTATGTTACGGACGTGTTACCCCACTGTGGACTGTGTGTGTTTTTTGGAGTTCTGGTTCTATTATGCAAGGTGGCTGTTATCATTAATGGCGTTCATTTTATACGACAGGGTTATGTTACGGACGTGTTACCCCACTGTGGACTGTGTGTGTTTTTTGGAGTTCTGGTTCTATTATGCAAGGTGGCTGTTATCATTAATGGCGTTCATTTTATACGACAGGGTTATGTTACGGACGTGTTACCCCACTGTGGACTGTGTGTGTTTTTTGGAGTTCTGGTTCTATTATGCAAGGTGGCTGTTATCATTAATGGCGTTCATTTTATACGACAGGGTTATGTTACGGACGTGTTACCCCACTGTGGACTGTGTGTGTTTTTTGGAGTTCTGGTTCTATTATGCAAGGTGGCTGTTATCATTAATGGCGTTCATTTTATACGACAGGGTTATGTTACGGACGTGTTACCCCACTGTGGACTGTGTGTTTTTTTGGAATTCTGGTTCTATTATGCAAGGTGGTGGTTATCTTTAACTGGTGGGAGGAGCTACGTATGTCATTAATTACGCAACACTGTTATGTCGTCTGCAAGTCTGTCCACGTACAATTCTGCTGCGTACTTTTGAGTTAATTTCTACTGTGAAAAGTGGCACATAGTATCATTAACTGGTGGGATTTCGGAACACTGCTACTCTTTTCCTAGTTTGATTTCTACAATGTAAAGTGGCTGCTGGTTTTTAATTCTATTATGTAAGGCGGTTGTCACTAATTTATTTGTATTGTAGAAGGTCGTGGAGTCAATAACTGGTAGGAGGAAAACATCCATATTGGGCACCAATGTATTTACCGCGTCTGCCTTTAGAGATTCCAGATACTTTGATGCCAAAGATCCATAATATTGAAGTTGGACTCCATCCGCCGCATACTTTGATTCCGCATGCATGTCCATGTAAATGCCAAGCAGATGCACCGGCCCGGTTTCTAACCTTTGGGGGGGCTTTTTTAGCTTGGCTTACTCCAAAGTAGCATATGTGATGACCTCCACTTTCAGATTGACGGCCAGCCCGGAAATCGCTAACATCTGTATGATGAGTGTGGGGACACGACGAGGACCCTCGGAGTCGTCGGCACCAGCGTGGCCCCCGTGCCCCCGAGCTGCACACCCCAAGCTGCTTAATGAACTGTTTAATATTCAGACGGCACTTTTAGGACGTGGAAGTGTGGATGCAATACTATTAAGGCCGTCATGGAGATGGGGGGGTATGGGGGTGTGTGGGAGGGGGGGGGCATGATTTAGATGTTGAACGAGCACACAATGGCATCTTTATCCTTGTAGGACTTGGCAGGGTTGCGTAGTATCAGCGAGTGGGGGTGAAAAATAGAAATCCTACTGTCCCCCCCCCACATGCCTTGTTGGCGCTGCCTTGCCTCAGCTGCCGTGGTTACGGGAGCGGAGCCGGCGGCCACTCTTCCTCCCCCCAGACACCCCCTTATCAGCCCTTCGTCACTTGTTCCTCAACTTTCTCACGCCAACAAACTAAGAAGCTTACCTTGCGAGGACAAACCATCAGCTTGTTTATGTTACCTTTTTAAGGTGTCCCAGAAGTAGCCGCCCTTCCTCTTCAGGCACTCTTTACCCTCTCAGGAAAGGAAGGCAAATAAAAGAAGCCAGCGTCTTCTCCTCCTCGCTCCGCCTCGCTCGCCGTCTGACTCCAAGTAATCTTCAAGTGATGAGACAGACCTCCTCTTGCCGCCTAGCCTCAGCTCGCTCTAAATGCCTTCCCGGCTCTCCCCATCCTCTTGCTTCCCCCTCCCCTGTCCCTCCCTTCTTCCATCCTTCCCGTCTCCCCTCCCTCCCTCGCTGCACGCCTCATGAATGTTTAGACACGCCAATTGCAGCCCAAAGGCACCAAATTAACCTGCAGGATTTTAAAAACACGCTCGCTTCTCCTTCACTTTCTACTACTTTTCTGTTTGTTCAGAGGCACAATCCCACACAAGTAGCGTGGGCGGACGGGGGGGGGGGAGGGTTTGAGCGAGCTTCACAGGACTGCGGGCCGTCCATACGTGTACGCATGAGGAAATGAAGTCATTAACAAACATGAGCATTAAAGAGGAATATGTTTGATGAATAAGTAAATATTTACCACCCGCGGCCCTTTGCTAATTAATCATTCATTGTCCGAGCCAATTGAACAAATTGAGTCGTTAGGAATCAACAGAACCCTGATTTCAGCTAAACATATACCCGCAAAGTTGTCGCAGCAGTCATGCATTTGATACGCTACAGCAGAGGTGAGCAAACTACGGCCCGGGGGCCACATCCGGCACACATGTTCTTTCTAAAGTATTTAATTTAAACTTAACATACAACCAATCATGGCTTTAGCTGTTTTTACAGTAGCTGTTTTATTAATTCCGTTATTTATTGTGGTCTGCTGTTTACAAAGTGCTCCTGAAAAATTAAAATAAATTTTGTTAAAGCAATGCAACCTGCCAGTCAAAACATTTGCCCACCCCTGCGCTACACAGTTGGGTGGTCTGTAAGACCTGGGTTCTTACAGACCTTACAGCATGTACAGTTCTTACAGCATGTTCTCCCGGGTACTTCGGGTTCCTCTCACCGTCCATCCATTTTCTGTCCTCGCGAGGGTTCGAGGCATGCTGGAGCCTATCCCAGCTGTCTTTGCCTTCCTTCCCAAAAAACATGCATGTTAGCTTAATTGGTGACTCCGAATCCGAATTGAAATCGGTCGCTAAAATCTGGTGGAATCCTTCAAGTACATTGAGAAATATTAATATGCGCCCAAGTCCAAATCCGTGACGTCACCATACTGCGGCATAGGCCGGTAAAGCTCATTGTCCTCCGAGAAAAGCGACGAGGATCTTAACGGCAAGCGTCCAACGTCTTGTGTTCCTCTGCAGTGTCTCCATTGTTCTCCTGAAAGCTCCCTTGAGGCACAGGCTCACCGGGCGACTCTGACGCAGAGTTCACTTCAGGCTCGGCGTTGGAACAAAAAGGCAACGGCGGGGTAAATAAAGGTTCTACCTTTTAACTTTTCCAGTTCATTCAGTATTTGGCGTCGTCTTGACCAGTCTCCGCCCACTTGTCAACATTTTCGATACCCGTAATAAACCAAAGATAGTTCTCCGTTACAGATTATTTTGACCAATAAAAATGGTAAAATGTTATTTTTATCCGACACAAACTTTAATGGTGTTCATTTCTTGGACATGCAGCAAGACACTCACGCCGAGGTGGGATGTTAAAATGTGCCGCATCGATCGACACTGACTAAAACCGCTCACCTTATGTTGATTTTAATACCCCTGTCTGGCAGCAACTCGATGCCACGCATCAGGAATAAAAAGGAATTAAGAAAAATCCAATGTGGTCTTGAGTAGGCTTTCATTGTCCCAAAGCTGTTAGCAATCAGCTCGGAGCATGACAACGATCAATAGGAAAAACAAGTCTCGCCGTCAATCTTACCAGTGATTCTTTTTTAGTCCCGTTGTTTGCCTTTTAACAAACCCAAACGCTGCACACAAAAATATGCTTACTATAAAATCTTGCCTGCAGGACATCCTATGATTGTATTAATTATTCAGCAAGGCTCGTGTGTGTGTGTGTGTGTGTGAATCGGAGCACTCTGGATTTGGTCTTTTGGATTATTTCAAGTGTGTGTTTTTTGTACTGTCCCAGATACTGTCAGAACTGGTAGAATGATCGATTGCATTAATTATACAATACAGCTTTGTTACCAGTGTTAAGACACAAGTCGGCGCACCGTGGATTTTAGACTTGGTGGGTGAGTTTCTTTTTATTATATTTTTATTACGTAAGTCGTCTGTAATCATTCATAACTGACGTGATGGCGATTGGATGGAGATGTCCGGCACGGATATGTAGCATACAGTGCAATATCAATGCAAATGTAATGATTATTTCAAGATATTTTGATCATGCCAGGTTTCAGTTATGGTTAATAACTGGCGGGTGGAGCAATCGCACGACACGGCTGTGTTGCATATTCACATACTTTGTGGAAAGTTGTATTGTTTGTTTCTAGGGCTGCACGGTGGGCGAGTGGTTAGCGCGCAGACCTCACAGCTCGGAGACCCGAGTTCGATTCCACCCTCATCTCTGTGTGGAGTTTGCATGTTCATGCCTGGGGTTTTCTCCGGGTACTCCGGTTTCCTCCCACGTTCCAAAAACATGCTAGGTTAATTAGCGACTCCAAATTGTCCATAGGTATGAATGTGAGTGTGAATGGTTGTTTGTCTATATGTGCCCTGTGATTGGCTGGCCATCCAGTCCAGGGTGTACCCCGCTTCTCGCCTCAAGACCGCTGGGATAGGTTCCAGCACCCCCCGCCTCACCCTTGTGAGGATAAGCGGTAGAAAATGAATGAATGTGTTTATGCTTTCCTGATCATGTTTTTTCTTCAAGTGACATTGTTTGATGTCCTTGAACGCACCATAGTCGGTTTGCACTTGCTTCAACAGTCAGTCGGGCCTCTCAATTAGTTAACTAAGTGTGTGAGGATTGCGAGTGAACAATGGTAAATCGAAAAGAGAACGATGAAAAGTCACATTTATTGCAAATGTTGATCTGAAATCAGAGAAGGTGAACCAAAAAAACAGCCTCACCCTCACAAAGGGACAACCCCGCACCCCCGCGACCCTCGTGGGGATAAGCGGTAAAAAAATGAATGAATGTTTTTCTACTGTGCGATGTGGTGGTGGTTACTAATAACTGGCGGGAGGAGCAATCCTGTTAATATGACATGTTAATATGACATGTTAATATCATTTCAAGTGCTCCTTTTTATTTCTGTCAGTTGTCATTAACCGGTGAAAATAAATCCCCCGTCACATTTTTTTGACTGGTTTCCTCCCCTCGATATGCCGCGTGGCAAAAATGATTATGTTGAAATCTTGGCGGGAACAATCAACACAGCTGTAGGACATGCTGCTATCCTCCACAACGGGATTATGTTAACAAGGCGGCCATCTGCATGCTCGCAGACACAAAACAAGTTAAACAGTTTCTCCAATTTATTTTCCAAATGTATCACTATTGTGTATTTGCAGACGCAAACCAAAAAAAAAAAAAAAAAAAAAGACCAGCCAGGACACACTCGCCGGACTCCATGATGTTTTTTTTTTTTTTTTTTTCCTCTGAGAGTACTTTCCACGCAGTCACTAACTGATTGATTTCTCTGCTTGAGCCCCGGGAGATGATGAAAGTTTGCATGTCTCGCTTCCTAAAGCTATAAATCACATCGATCAGCCGCTATAATAAGGCCATGCCTACGCATCCCCGAGAGAGGGATGAGAAAACAATTAGAGGAGAAAACGCCCAGAAGCGGAGGTGAAACATGACCGCAAAGATTCTAAACGAGCATGACGCTCCTGCGATGACGAGATTGTTCTTCAAATCGAAGTTAACAGTCCAACTTGTTTTCCATCTTAAGTTTTTCAGCTCATCTCATTGAGATGCTAATTAGTATTCGAAATGACTGAATTCATAAAAGATGCCTATTAATTCTATTCTTCATCTCGTTTTAGCCGTGATTGTCCTTTAGTGGTTTCATGTCATTTTAGAAATAGATAACGGTGCGGCAAATGGATTTCATTTTTTTGCAGTTGGCTTCGCATTCGTGTTTTAAAAGCAGCCAAGCAATAAAAACTGTCAGCTGCTGATCCAAATTGTTTATTGTATCTGTGGAGTCTATCCAGATGCGCAAAAAGCTTATTCTGCTCCTCAATAATAATAATAATAATATATCTCTATTTTTTTTTATCTTCCGTCCTGATATCCGTGCGGTCGCTTGTCACTGATGGACGAATCAATAACCAGAGGATCTCTGTGCAGTTTCAGTGGAATACAGTGACAGGCCAAAGCAAGAAAAACGGGGCGGGGGGGGGGGGGGGGGGGGGGCATAATAGATTCTTCCTTATACGATGTCATACTACTTTTTTCACACGCTTTAAACCCTGCGGCTTAAACAACGATGGAGCTCATTCATGACTGAAAGAACTGCAATTCCCATGATGCTTTTTGAGCGCAGATTCAGCAAGTAGTGAAGTGGAGCAGCAATCGGACAAATCTTAAGTAAGTTTGATCAAGTATAGAATTACAGCGTCTCAGTGTGTCTTGATGTCTGAATATCCTGTGTGACAACATACCTGTGGGTTCAGTAGTCCGGAGTTTATGCTAGGTATGCTAAGACGTTATATAATCAACATAACACCTGCATGTCACGTTTGTGATATTGGTTAAAAGGGACTTTTATTACAATGAACTTCAGTCTTTGCTTTTTTTTCTTACATTTTTGCTCATTTTAAAGAAAATTGTTCAAATTTCTTTTTGTGTAATCTTTGTTAAAAAAACAGATTTTTAGCTCTACACTACTAAAATTATTTTTCCTCTAAATATTTTATATTCTAAATAAGTTTAATTTAAATTTTTCAAAATGTTTTGAATTTGTTATTTTTTTTAACAACTTTTTCTTGTAGTTATGACTGTGTTTTTTTCTGCTTTTTCCTTTAAGGAATCTCTTTGATCCGCATACTGATTTTTGGCTTGAGCCCTTTATATTCCGAATGCCATGGATGGTAATGCAATTTTTTTTTTTTGATAAATATATTTTTTCTTTATGTTCAATATTATGCTACAAAAAAGACTAAAATCTACTATTTTTTTCTGGCTAAATTGCATCTTTTTTCCTCTCAATATTTTGACTTTATTCTTGTAAAATTGACACTGATTTTTTTCTTTCTTCTTGCATTATATATTTAAAATGTACCACAGAGCAATTAAGACGTTGGACACCCCCGTACCATGTATT
Organism: Doryrhamphus excisus; assembly: GCF_037039965.1. Taxonomy (NCBI): domain Eukaryota; kingdom Metazoa; phylum Chordata; class Actinopteri; order Syngnathiformes; family Syngnathidae; genus Doryrhamphus; species Doryrhamphus excisus. Next base: position 20,670,126 of record NC_136363.1, read on the forward strand.
GGGTTACCTACAGGAAGTAGCCCTTGTTCACTAGGGAAGATAAAAGGGCATTCCGCCAAATATAAACAACGTGCGCTCCCCAGGTGCTTTCAGCCCCATGTGGAAGCGACATACTGTAATTGGTACCTAAAAATAAAAAAACTACCACAGAAAGTTTGACAAAGTTAGTGAATTGTCAAAAAAAAAGTTGACACTGTCAAAAATGTCAATGCTGCATAAATAATAGATGTGCTTTTGCTCTTCCTGGGCTAGCACAACATCGTTTTTTTTTTTTTTTTTTTTACAATTAGTAAGTATTCCGTCTGTTCCCTTTGTCCTCCCAGCTTCTTCCAGTAGTGGCTTGATGAATAATTTGGGCCGAGAGCCGTCTGCTTGGAGGTGCGGCATGCAGGAGTAGACCGCGAGGAGGGATCCAAGGCCCGTCGGGTTTGATGCTGACGGGCTTGTGCAGCTAATCTGTCTCCAAAGCCTGATGTGCAATTGCATGTCAGTCAGCAGGCCAGTAAAGTGGATTGTCTCTTTAGTTGTCTCCAACAAAGACGTGTCAGTGCGCTGCAGGTTAGCTCGTCTTCACAGCACTTTGTGTGGGAGTGTGCTCGCAGCACAACAAGACCATGCACAAAAACCCAATGTGTGTGTGTGTGTGTGTGTGTGTGGTGGGGGGGTAGAATCCAATCTAAAGCTTTATTGAAGGTATTGCATCAGGCGACGACTGCAGATTAGAAAGATTGTAGGAATCACAAAATGGACAACAAAGGACATTGTTCCACTTTTGTTTTCCCGCGGGTCCGCATACATCTTCTAATATGAAAACGGAATACTAATTCTGTCTGATTCTCATTTTCTCAACATTGCTAGTAATTCTCATTCGGACTTACTTTCAGCACAGGAAATGACATCGCTGTCTGTTGTGGACAAATTGATTGTTGTTCAGAGCGCTGAACCAGAAGCTTGATGATGTTTAACCTCCTGAGATAAGGTGGGGGGGCGTAGCCGGGGGTCCAGCGAGGGTGCATGTTAGAACAAGCGGCCCCAAATCAGCTGAGACCTCAACGATCACGGAACACCGCTGGGCAGGAGTGGCCCCCGTGTTCTACTCTCCTTCGGGACAAACACAACTGTACGTATGACCCTCCACTGCGCCCCCCGTCCCCCGCTCCTGCAGTTGTTCTGTGGATTTTCTGACCCAGCAGGATTTGAGGGGGTAGAGTCAGCGGCTGTGTTGAGCTCCCCCTTTGGGATTACCCAGCTCGGCTTTCTGGCTCGGCTTGAGACAGAACTCTGAAGAGCTTCTGGCTTTTACCGACTGTTGCCTGTGTACTATATTGGGGGGGGGGGGGGGGGGGGCAAGTACGGTTGCATGCATCTGCCGCTTCCTCCCAGGGGAAGGGGACCTCAGGCTTTAGCCTCTTTCCACCTCCATAAGGACGCTACAGCAGCCAGGAGGGCGCAGTTGTTTATTATTCATTAGAACGTTTCCATTGAATTAAAAAAAATATAGTAAATTATAAAGATACTCAAAGACTAAAAAAGGTGGTAGAGTGAATTATAGAATGATTGTGGTAGCGTGGAGGCATGCATACGTCTAAATCCCCATGAAAATGTTTGTTTATTTGAATATTTATTCCTGATCAAAGCACAAAAGTCTTGCTGTGTTTGGGTGGTCAACATGTTGAGGTCGACTTAAAAAAAAAAAAAAAAAAGAAAGCAGCCTAACGCTTGCGTCGTGGTTGGCGTTGGACTCCTTGAAAGTCACATTCTACGCCACGCTTTGATTTAAAGTTAGTGCATAGTTAATGAAAGAGAGGCTTAACGAGGCAGAATAAGAGATGTGCTGCCTACAACGCCGCGTCGATATTCACCGTAATTACATCCTGAGAGGAATATGTCGTTTTTCCGAGGCAGAAAGGCGAGAGAAATGTTTTTTTTTTTTCCTCTGCTGTAATTATTCGTAAACTCACTCCTCCTTGCCGTTGGAGAAGATTGACGGGGGGAAAACAAGAAAGAGGCCGTTGTTGTGATGCCGCCCGCTTCTTGTGCAATTAGAACAAATGTCAGACGTGTAAGAAGAACAAAAAGAAGCCGCTAATTGAAAACATGAAAAGATCCCTCAATTAACTCTGGAGGCAAGCAAGCGCATGGAGAGAAATCATTTGAATTATTTGCATTGTTAGGCGCCGACGGGGGGGGCGGGATGTGGCGTCGGCCGAGTTCGAACGTGTTCCGGCCTCAGCAGGGAGTCGCGCCTAGCATCAAAAGCTCCCCCGCCGCCGCCACCGCTATAGCTCCTGGTCCGAGATTGCGCTTCACATTACCTTCAATATGCAGTAAATCATGCAAAACTTGCACCCGCCATTATCATGGCGGCTCCATCTACTAGCGTAAATTGCTGCAGTCATCAGAGGAGAACCTTTCCGAGAACACAACACACGGCCATCGTCGCCGACAATCCATAAAACGCAATCTTCCTCCGTCTTTCTGTCAACGCCGCCCACCTGTGGAAGAAGAACTAAATGAGAGCTCGGGCGCCACCGCCGGTCACATGACACGTGTATCTTGACAACTAGTTGAGCATGTCTGCAGCCAATTATGACTTTTTGTGTACAGGCCTCAGCAGCATTACCAAATTTATCTTCCATTTTTGGCGTCGTCGGTGACCTTTCGCAGGCAAGAATAATCACATCCTTTTTTTTTTTTTTTTTTCTCATGGATGGGGCTGACATTTCCTGCTATCAGTCGGTTAGCGTTTGACATCCCGCAGCGCCACGCGGGACTGTACGAATACGAGAGATAACAAGGAGAGCGGGACTTGTTCACATGCAAATTTACAAGTACAGGCGCGACCTCTCTGCCGGCACAGCAAAAACACTATTTATTGTGGACATGAGAATATGAGAATATGAGAGTGAAGTCATGACGGTCTCAAAGCTTTAAGTCGGTTTGATATCTTGGATGAAATGATGCCCGTATGGAGGTGGAAGAAATATGTAACTGCCAAAAATGTTGATGATAACGTATATATGAGAACATACCATAGGACTGTATGAGAATGAAAGCATGAGAGGATATAGAAGTAGCACGTACGTATCCAAGTGTATGAGAGAACATGAGATTCTTAGCATTTAATCATGAACTGAATCTCTTGTATGTACCTATGAGAGCATGAAAGTATGAGATATGGACAATCTGAGGGATGAAAATATGACATTTTCAAAGTATGACAATGTGACGTTATGAGAAAGAGGAGTCATGAGTTTTAAAGGATGGAAAATAAATTTTCTGATGATGATGATGTATGTATGAGAACATACCATAGGACTGTATGAGAATGAAAGCAAGAGAGGATATAGAAGTAACACGTACGTCTCTAAGTGTATGAGAGAACATGAGATTTTTAGCGTTGAATCGTGAACTTAATTTCTTGTATGTAACTATGAGAGCATGAAAGTATGAGATATGGACAATCTGAGAGATGAAAATATGACATTTTTAAAGTATGACAATGTGTTAAAGGATGGAAAATGAATCTTCTCATCTCTCAAGGACCCAAAAATGATGATGCATGTATGAGAACACACCATAGCACTGTATGAGAAATGTATGATGAGCGTATGAAAGCGTGAGAAGATATAGAAGTAGTATCAAAGTGTATGAGAGAACATATGAGATTTTTAGCATTGAATCATGACCTGAATGTCTCGTATGTAAATATGAGAGCACGAAAGTATGAGATATGGAAAAATCTGAGAGATGAAAATATGACATTTTTAAAATGGTATGAGAAGGAGGAATCATAAGTATGAGAACACACACCACTGCCAGCATGAGAGATGGTATGGTAATGGAGGACATGGCATAGAAGCGCAACAGGACATTTATGAGAACATGAGAATATGAAAGCACGAGAGGAAACGAGTACAGAAAATGTAAACGAAGACATGGCGAATGAGGATATATGAGATTATGAACACACTGAATCACAATGAGAGTCGGAGAAGCTGAGAGCATGGTTATGAGACTATCGAAGCAGAGCATGAGGGTGAAAGTATGCGGGTATGAGAGTATGAGACAAGTATGAGGACATGCAATACAAGTACAACAGTATGAGATAATGAAATGTATGAGAAGCGTATGGGAATATATGAGATGTAAATATATGAGATATATGAGAAAATGAGGGTATTAAAATATGAATGTACAATATGAGAGAATAAATATACATTGTGAAAATAATATAGTATGAGGACATGCCGTATGAGTGAGAGAATGAAAGTATTTAAGTTTAAAATATGTGATTAAAAATATGAATAGTGATTAAAAGTGATTTATGAGAAGAAGAGCGTGAATGTCTGAGAGAATGAGGTCATCGTCTATGAATTCTAATATTTCATATATTGGACCGAGTGTGTCCATAAGATGGACTACGAGAATAAATGGACTTTCCCGGGTGAAAAGTTTGGTCTAATTAGCCAATGTGTCTTTTAAGACCAAATCAGCCAATCAGAAGCTCCGAGCTGTCACGTAAGATAAGAGCCCCGAAAGAGGAGAAACCATTCCGGCCTCTGATGAAACCAGACTCCAGACGACCCCGGGAGGTCGATGGCGGGACGTTAATATGGAATGACGAGGACATGAGGGAGACGTTCTGGAGGGAACGTGCGGACTCTCGCTTGCTGATTGGCTATGTCAGGTTCTCTGGGCTTCTTGCTAAGAAAAAGCTAAGCAGCCGGAGAGTAACGCTGATTGACCTGGACTTCACCGCCTCCCTGAAAAAAAAAAAAAAAAAAAACTAGACTTTGAGTGCTTGTTTGAGGTGGATGGAGCAGAAATTGTAGAGGATGTTGTGTGCGGAACAATCAGAAAGAAGTGCAGTCAAATTGTGCTGGAAATGGAAAAGGAAGTGATTAACCTGCAAGGATGTTGTTGACATGCCGCCATGACTTGTCATGCTTGAAGGAACCATGAAGGTTTAGCCCCGTTTTCTGCTGTGCCCCCCCCCTTTCCTTGCTAGTCCCTCTAAAGCTCCTGGCTAAAGAACCAGCCCAGAGGAGATCAGCGGGGTTGGGACAAAAACCTTGTTCGTTTTGGCTGCTGTCAGCGCCGCCTGTTCGACTTCCTGCTGCTTGTCAAGCCGACGGCATTGAAGCGACACAATCCGTTTACCGTGTAATGTCTCTTAAATGACAGTTAGCGTTGGTCCTTGCGGTGACGGTGCACATCCGTTTCCTCCGCCTGGCCAATGTAAACCCCCCCCCGGGAGGAAGTGCTTATCTGATTGACGATTTACTGTTTTTTTAGGGAAAAATATGACAACATACGGTAATGTAAACACAACATAGCTTGTTAATGTTCCTTCCAACAATGGCCGCCCTTATGTGGGGTTAACATGCAATCCCACGCAGGGACGCAAACGATTGTCCCGATTTCATTTCCACCCCTTTTCCGATCTGGTGTAATTGACCGGAAAGCCTCTGATTAATTAGCGGATGGATTCACCTTCCATCCCGACGCTACCGCTGTGACACAATACAGATTCAACTCGTCATCATTGTCTCCTCTAATGGCTTTTTTCCCCCCCCCTGCAAGTGGAACTCCCATCTTTTGCACCGGCTGGTCCCATTTAAGCCGGGATACGGAACATTTTTAAACAATGATGCCGCAAATGTGCACGGATCCGTTTCATCTCCTCGCCGGGCTTATTATTTCTATTATGGCGTGATTGGATGTGGCTGGCGTCTTTTAATGAAGCGGACGTTCTGCTGTGAGATGTTTCCTGTGTGAGTGGGGCACCCACCCCACCCCACCCACACTGATCTGAACAGCTTAGCATGGCCATCACCTCAATACAGATCCATTTGACTTTATTTCTATTGTGAAAGCTGGCAGTTATAATACTTGTACTCGTTCATGCTCTTCTTACATTTTGAGCGCCGTGTTTTTGAACCTAAATAAAAGACGTCCCCCACACTCCTTCAAAGTGGACTTTTCCGACATGGTACGACTTTGCGCTGTTTTGCTTCACGGTCTCAGGAGCTTGGCAGCGGGAGTAGGAGGAGCCTCTCTGGCACGGCACCACAGCTGAGGCTTGGAGGTCTGGGCCCGAGATAATCCCAGTCCAAATGTCTCCCTTTTGTGTAAACAAATCCCAGCAGAGAGCGTGAAGAAGCACAGGCGGCACATTTCTCCCAGTAATGCCTTCCCTGCATGTGAGAGGAGGACTGGAAGGACATGAAAGCTCCGCTTGGCATCTTCACGTTCTTCTTTTTCCTGCTCCGCTCTCGCCCACTCCAGCGCCGGAGGATCTGCTTTAGTCCCGCCCCAAAATTAGGGCACGGAAAGCGTGAATCTTTAAGGGTTTCCTGCCATGAATGTGCATCCAAACGGTTATTGGCGGCTTGGGTTCCCCTTCATGATAAAGTTCATCCCAAATGTCCCATTGCGATCAATTATATCTGGGATAATTGATTGCAGATTCCAAACCTTCCCGAGCGGTACACGGAACGTTTTAAAGTAACATCCTTAACTCTTCAAACAAAAAACAGCTTAATGTGATTTAAAAATTATTAAAAAAATAAATAAAAATGTGAGCAAAATACTTCTGAGGCAAAAAGTTCTTATTTTAAGAAGTAGAGTATTAGCGCTGCCAACGTGTATTAAAACATTGTGTTATATAATATTCAGTACTTGCTAATACATGACCTAAAATACCAAAAATATGGCATTCAGAAGACTCCTTCCGACCCCCCGGAACACATTTACAGCAACAGCAATGACTTGAATGACTTATTTTTCCTATGTCTATTATGTTTACTATGATTGTAGGGGTGCTATTTCATACCTAGAGGGCTCTAATGTCATATTTAAGTTTTATTTTCAAAAACGGGCACACTCCTTCAAAGACGTGTGATGCACAATAATCCCTAACTAGGGGCTACTGGGTCGCAATACAAGAAAAAAAAACTGAACCGCCTATACCACTTCCTGTCTGACCCCCACCCCCCCGGAACACATTTACAGCAACAGCAATGACTTAAATGACTTATTTTTCCTATGTCTACTATGTTTACTATGATTGTAGGGGTGCTATTTCATACCTAGAGGGCTCTAATGTCATATTTAAGTTTTATTTTCAAAAACGGGCACACTCCTTCAAAGACGTGTGATGCACAATAATCCTTAACTAGGGGCTACTGGGTCGCGATGCAAGAAAAAAAAAACTGAACTCTGAACCGCCTTTTCCACTTCCTGTCTGCCCCCCCCCCCCCCCCCGGAACACATTTACAGCAACAGCAATGACTTAAATGACTTATTTTTCCTATGTCTACTATGTTTACTATGATTGTAGGGGTGCTATTTCATACCTAGAGGGCTCTAATGTCATATTTAAGTTGTAACCAGGTTTTCCGGTTGGTGACGATCTTGTGTATTTTGCGTTTGTTTTGGTTTTGGGTGACTTCTGTGTCGCTGCAAGGCCAAGTTCTAAAAGTCCCTTATATACAAAAAGTCGCGTGAGACTCCGATTAAGAGACGGCAATGATTGGACGATTGAATGGCTTTATGTTTTGGCCACACTTGGGTAAAAAACAAGAGCTAAAAATAACCTTGCTTATTAGAGGTAGTCCTCCAGTAATTATAAGGAGGATGCACAATAAAGGCTCGAGTCCCCGTATTTCCCAGATGGTTGAACATGGGAGCCTCCAAGCTCATGTTCCACAGTGTAATCTACAAACGTGTTGGACCAAGTCAAATAATTGCTAGTCTTCATGGGTGCGGAGACGCGTCGTCCCTGGGCGAGGTTTAGCGGCGAAGCAACAACACAACAAAGACGCCGCCGCCGATAATGACGCTCATTGTCGTGTGTTTGTTTGGCCTCTTGTGATGAAGCTCTCCGTTCAACGTATGGGATTAATTCCCTGCTTTGGCGAGCCGCCTTTCAATTACTTTTAGGGTCAAGCGTAATCAGCTCAGTGCCGCTTGCAAGTCGATGAGACGAGGAGCGTGCCATTAGACGCCACGACGCTACAGCATGGAAAGTTTTTTTTTTCCATGCGCACCATATTCTCACCTCTATTTTGCTGTTTATTTTTTTTTTTTCAGCATGGGGCGGGTGGCGTGAGACGCTGTGTGGATTAAATCAATGGAGCGGTGAAAGTCTCTCTCTGGAACCTTCTTTAATTGTCCCTGTGCAGGAAAGGGACTTTAAAAAGGAGGAAGAAAAACAGCACATTCACAGAGCTGTCAAGAGGAGCAGAGAGTAAATACAGCGAGCCGTCGTACTCACACACTTCGCAATTTATTGGCCGTGCAAATGCACTCGCCGCCACTCTCCATCACACGGCAGGTAAAGTCCCCATCCCACGTTTTTTTTTTTCTTTTACCGGACCTAAAACAGCCTCCCTGGGGAGTGTGTGTGTGGGGGGGGGTTATACTGTATTTCAAGCTGACATCCAAGCCCCCCTCCCCCTTGCCCCGGTGCTGTAATCAGCTCACGGAAGAATCGGGCAGCTGGTGTCGGCGCCGGTGCTTCATCTTGATGCACTTAGCATTTGAATGGTTCCTACGTGAAAAACAACCAGCCACGCACTCCGGACGTGGAAATTCAAGAGCAGGACACCTGCGCAATTAGCATCGATATGAAACGGCGTGCTAAATGACAGCGGATCCTCGCTTATTTGTGATTTTTTTTTTTTTTTCGAAAACGGACACACTTAGGGGCTACTGGGTCGCGATACAAGAAAAAAAAACTGAACTCTGAACCGCCTATACCACTTCCTGTCTGACTCCCACCCCCACGGAACACATTTAAAGCAACAGCAATGACTTAAATAACTTATTTTTCCTATATCTACTATGTTTACTATGATTGTAGGGGTGCTATTTCATACCTAGAGGGCTCTAATGTCATATTTAAGTTTTATTTTCGAAAACGGACACACTCCTTCAAAGACGTATGATGCACAATAATCTCTAACTAGGGGCTACTGGGTCGTGATACAAGAAAAAAAAACTGAACTCTGAACCGCCTATACCACTTCCTGTCTGACCCCCACCCCCACAGAACACATTTACAGCAACAGCAATGACTTAAATAACTTATTTTTCCTATATCTACTATGTTTACTATGATTGTAGGGGTGCTATTTCATACCTAGAGGGCTCTAATGTCATATTTAAGTTTTATTTTCGAAAACGGACACACTCCTTCAAAGACGTGTGATGCACAATAATCTCTAACTAGGGGCTACTAGGTCGCGATACAAGAAAAAAAAAACTGAACTCTGAACCGCCTATACCACTTCCTGTCTGACCCCCCACCCCCCCGGAACACATTTACAGCAACAGCAATGACTTAAATAACTTATTTTTCCTATATCTACTATGTTTACTATGATTGTAGGGGTGCTATTTCATACCTAGAGGGCTCTAATGTCATATTGAAGTTTTATTTTCGAAAATGGGCACACTCCTTCAAAGACGCGTGATGCACAATAATCCTTAACTAGGGGCTACTGGGTCGCGATACAAGAAAAAAAAACTGAACTCTGAACCGCCTATACCACTTCCTGTCTGACCCCCACCCCCCCGGAACACATTTAAAGCAACAGCAATGACTTAAATAACTTATTTTTCCTATAACTACTATGTTTACTATGATTGTAGGGGTGCTATTTCATACCTAGAGGGCTCTAATGTCATATTTAAGTTTTATTTTCGAAAACGGACACACTCCTTCAAAGACGTGTGATGCACAATAATCTCTAACTAGGGGCTACTGGGTCGCGATACAAGAAAAAAAAAACTGAACTCTGAACCGCCTATACCACTTCCTGTCTGACCCCCACCCCCACAGAACACATTTACAGCAACAGCAATGACTTAAATAACTTATTTTTCCTATATCTACTATGTTTACTATGATTGTAGGGGTGCTATTTCATACCTAGAGGGCTCTAATGTCATATTTAAGTTTTATTTTCGAAAACGGACACACTCCTTCAAAGACGTATGATGCACAATAATCTCTAACTAGGGGCTACTGGGTCGCGATACAAGAAAAAAAAACTGAACTCTGAACCGCCTATACCACTTCCTGTCTGACCCCCACCCCCCCGGAACACATTTACAGCAACAGCAATGACTTAAATGACTTATTTTTCCTATGTCTACTATGTTTACTATGATTGTAGGGGTGCTATTTCATACCTAGAGGGCTCTAATGTCATATTTAAGTTTTATTTTCGAAAACGGGCACATTTTTTGCAGAAAAAACATCTTACTCACTCGAAGTTGAATGCATGTATGAAGTTGGGTCACACCCAAAACTTTTGTCGTTACCGTAAGCGTAGGTGTCAAAGTCCTCAATGATGCCACTAGCATTAGCATGGACTCTTCCATTTTAGCTCACCTTGTGCAATTATCCCTCGCCGTGTGTGACGACTGAAAACCCAAGAAGGCGTCTGAGTGTTTCTTCCCCTCGAGTAATGCCACCTTCAAGTGCCCCCTCGTCCCCACTTTGGGAGCACGCAGAGCTAACGACAGAAGCTGCTGCTAACGGAAGGCGAGGTGAGGTCGCGGCAACGCTGAAGGAGGAGGTAATTGTGTGAAAGAGAGCGTCGCTCCACTTCACCAGGGAACGTGTTTGTCAAGATCTTTTACCTTCAAGTCCCTTCATCCGGGCACCCCCGCATACCAAAAAAAAATTAACTCTGAACCGCCTATATATACCACTTCCTGTCTGCCGCCCCCCTCCTCGCACACCCCCGGAACGCATTTACAGCAACAGCAACGACTTAAATGGCTATGTTTACTGTGATTGTAGGGGTGCTATTTCATGTCTGGAGGGCTCTAATGTCATATTTAAGTTGTAACCAGTCTTTCCGCTTGATCACGGTTTGTGTGCGTTTTGGTTTTGAGGACCAAAAAAAAAACAAAACCTGATGATGAACTTTGGACCACAGTGGACCTCCTCTGGTAGAAGACCAACGGAGTCAGTTTTTGTTGACTTTTCATACTGAACACTTTTAGCCTATTTTCATTTTCTTTAATGAAACGGAGAGGACCCTCGGCTGGCATGAAGCATCTCATTGGCTCCTCGGTCTTTGGTATTCATAATAACATGGACATCAGAAGACATGCCGTGCTCAAAGGAGACTAACACTCTTAGCCTTTCTTGTTTACTATTGGACAGAAGGGTCCTTGTGACATCTTCAAGATGATTTAGGGACATTTGAAATGAAGTCATTGAAACTCTTGCTAGGATGAAAGTATTGCAAAAAAAAAAAAAAGAACTCCCACTTGATGTCGGTCTGCATGGGAAAAAAAAAGGCGCCACAATATTCACCGAGGACTGCGTCTCCTCACAATCCTCCAGCAAGAACTTTCAAATGGTCCGAAAAGTGTCGTTACAGAGCATGAGGCGTTCCCTGGCTGCTCTCCAGCGGGATGAAATTGGGTGACAAAGTCATTTCGCTAAGTGAGAGCAATTTCCCCCCCCTGACTCCGGCATAAAAAAAGTGCAGTCATTTTGTACCTCTTGTCTTGTTTTATTGAAAGACTGCGTGCTGCTTGGAAATTGATTTGAAGGCAAATGAGAGTACGTAATGCTCCTTGTCACTTAAATAAGTAGTGAGTAATACTCTCTTATAATAGGATGCTACATAATAACAGCACATAGATGCAGTGTTTTTTTATTTTATTTTTTTTAATAGAGTACATTGTGTATTTTTTTCTATTTGAGAGGAGACTTTGGACCCTTAATAACAACCTTAAAAAGCTAGGATTGTCAAAACACACCAAATGTCCTTTCGCTTGCCAGATGGTTTTGCAAAAATCTTTAAAAAAAAATAAGTCTGCTCATGATTGAGCTTGAAATCATTGAACTTTGGCGACAGAAGCGAGGAAAAAAAAAAATTAAAAACGGTGAAATCAACAAACATGGAAACTGTACTTTGGTGAAATGTGTTTACTTTTTCTACACTCATGCTAACTCCTCTACTCCTGAAACCGCTGCACACAAAAGGGTGAAAATGTGTCAAAACATGCACCCCCGACTGTGTTGCCAGTGAGGCTGCTATAAAACCCCATAAGTCGAACTGACTTTGCTGTTTTTTGATCAATCTTTGAGCAACATTGATTGATAAACATGGCAGCCTTCAGTGTCCATTCGCCGCTGAAGAACTGTTTGTATTACACGTATGCTAGCAGGTCTTACAAAGCATTGTGGCGGTACAACATGGAATCGAACGCCCGTCTCTTAGGACATGGTCGCCCAACCGGGAGCCAAATCAGCAGGTCAGATGCTGAAATAATGGAAGTGTCTGTGTTTTCCGATGTTTCCCTCCAGGCCGTCGCTTGGCGTGCAGTTCCACTTAATCGTGCATGTAATCAACGTGTTAATCCTCTCGTTTGGCCAAGAAGTCTTTGCTGGAGGGGATTGAAATAATGAAACTTGCATTCCGCCCGCCTCCTCGCCTTGTTATCCATGCATCACACTGTCTGGCCCCCACCAAAGTGATTGGATGTCCTCTGCTGGAAGAGTGACTTTATTTTTTGACTTTATTCTTGTAAAATTACTGCTCAGTTGGCCATTTTTTTGTTGTACTTTTCTCGTGAAATTCTATTTTTAGAACATACCGCAGGCCAATAACCTCACCGCACTTTGGACACCCCTGATTCGGGAGAAACGTGTATTCCAACAATCTGACGCAGCGCTTGACCTCCTTCGTGGCGGTTTTCCAACATGAAAAGGAGCCCAAGATGATCAAGTGCCTTGCTGTGAGGCTGAAGGTGATGGAGTGGCCAAGGAAGGAAGGAAAGAAGGAAGGAAGGAAGCTTATAACACATCTGAAATTTCCAACTTTCCTGCAATGCAGCATGAGTCAGAAACGCTGAAGGAAGGAAGGAAGCACAGAAGGATGGAAGGAAGGAAGGAAGGAAGTAAGGAAGGAAGGAAGGAAGGAAGGAAGGAAGGAAGGAAGGAAGCTTATAAGGATCTGAAATTTCCAACTTTCCTACTTTCCTGCAATGCAGCATGAGTCAGAAACGCTGAAGGAAGGAAGGAAGGAAGGAAGGAAGCTTATAACACATCTGAAATTTCCAACTTTCCTGCAATGCAGCATGAGTCAGAAACGCTGAAGGAAGGAAGGAAGCACAGAAGGATGGAAGGAAGGAAGGAAGCTTATAAGGATCTGAAATTTCCAACTTTCCTACTTTCCTGCAATGCAGCATGAGTCAGAAACGCTGAAGGAAGGAAGGAAGGAAGCAAGGAAGGAAGGAAGGAAGGAAGGAAGGAAGGAAGGAAGGAAGGAAGGAAGGAAGGAAGCTTAGAAGACATCTGAAATTTCCAACGTTCCTACTTTCCTGCAATGCAGCATGAGTCAAATGAGGAAGGAAGGAAGGAAGGAAGGATGGAAGGGAGGAAGCTTAGAAGACATCTGAAATTTCCAACGTTCCGACTTCCCTGCAATGCAGCATGAGTCAAATGAGGAAGGAAGGAAGGAAGGTGGGAAGGATGGAAGGATGGAAGGGAGGAAGGAAGCTTATAAGACATCTGAAATTTCCAATGTTCCTACTTTCCTGCAATGCAGCGTGAGTCAGTAACGCTGAAGGAAGGAAGGAAGTAAGGAAACAAGTGATGTCATGATGAAGAAAGGAAGGAAGGAAACAAGTGATGTCGTCATAAAGGAAGGAAGGAAGGAAAAAAGGAAGGAAGGAAGGAAACAAGTGATGTCATCATAAAGGAAGGAAGGAAGGAAGGAAGGAAGGAAGTGATGTCACCATGAAAGACGGAAGTAAGGAAGGAAACCAGTGATGTCATCATGAAGGGGTGCTCCAAGAGGATTAAGGCAGGAAGGAAAACCAGTGATGTCATCATGAAGGAAGGAAGGAAGGAAGGAAGGAAGGAAGCCAGTGATGTCATCATGAAGGGGTGCTCCAAGAGGATGAAGGCAGGAAGGAAAACCAGTGATGTCATCATGAAGGAAGGAAGGAAGGAAGGAAGCCAGTGATGTCATCATGAAGGGGTGCTCCAAGAGGATTAAGGCAGGAAGGAAAACCAGTGATGTCATCATGAAGGAAGGAAGGAAGGAAGGAAGCCAGTGATGTCATCATGAAGGGGTGCTCCAAGAGGATGAAGGCAGGAAGGAAAACCAGTGATGTCATCATGAAGGAAGGAAAGAAGGAAGGAAGGAAGGAAGGAAGGAAGCCAGTGATGTCATCATGAAGGGGTGCTCCAAGAGGATGAAGGCAGGAAGGAAAACCAGTGATGTCATCATGAAGGAAGGAAGGAAGGAAGGAAGCAAGCCAGTGATGTCATCATGAAGGAGTGCTCCAAGAGGATTAAGGAAGGAAGAAAGTGATGTCATCATGAAGGAGTGCTCCAAGAGGATTAAGGCAGCGCTAGCTAAGAATGGGGCTCCCACCAAGAAGACAATGTAGACATCCTGTATGTATCACTGCGAGGCCATGCTCCCCATCAGTGTAGTACAAATTGGGATTTAACGAACCACATCTCCATTGTACCGGCATCACTCGTGTACTCCCAGACAGTGACGCTTCCCCCACCATGCTCCACACAATCACCTTGCCAATCACTCAGCCAGTCAGCGGGTAGTAAATCTATATAGTCCCTGCTGTCGTCGCAGCGGTCGTCGGCCATGTTTTTTCTGCGGCGTCCAACTGAGACAGCGCTACTTCTACTTCCTAGCCTGTTTCTCACTTTTATGGAACGCCGCAATCGTGGCATCTTTCTTGTAGCCTTCTCGTTGATGAAGAGCCCGGCTCTGCGAGAGTGCTGCAGGCCACGCGCTAATGGAGGGCTCAGGGCGCATCAGATGGCCCAATAACACCGCTTATTATCTACTCTTCCGCCTTGAAGTAACAGATGAAAGCGTCACCATGGTGTAATAGGATACTTAAGTCTGTCACGCCGGCCGACTTTTCCATCCTTATTTGCCTCGCTCTCCTATTTTGTGGTTAAATACGCTTTGTGTTACTGCCATGGGGGCTTTTTGCTTCGCCGCCGTCGTGATAATAGACACCACACACACTCGCCGCGCCATGTGCTTTTAGTTCCCTTCCGGATAAATCTCCGCAATCAAGACTCATTTAAGATATGACACTAAAGAGCCGTCTGGCCGGACGAGCATAATAAGACCCGTTATCTCACGTCTGACATCACTAATGAGGCGGACGCACCCCCGAGGTGAGGAAGGGCTCGGGAGCCACCAGATGAACGCTTTTGTTTTTCACGCCGCTTGCTCGTGATATCTCACGTATCTCGTATCGCCGTTCTGGAACCGTGACACCTGATCCGGCGACGTCTCAATGCTAGCTAGAGCTAGCTAATCCTCTGAATGCTGACATCTCTTTGAATAGTTCTGCTGCTGATCTCGGGCACGATTGCGCCGGCGTCGAGGCGGACACACAATCGACATCATCCGGGATCATAATCCGACATAAACTCCAGTGTCTGGGAGGTTGTCAGGATTGGAATTTGTTCATGTGGAGAGCACTTTTTGGCAAATCGACTCATTTGCATTAAAGCTACAGACACATAAAATGGTGTTTTCCCACTAGAGCTTACTAAATGCACTTTAAATGAGACCCCCGCTAATGAATACATTTACCTTATTTATGGGCCTGCCGTTGAGTGGCATTTTATTGCAATGATTCTCAACTGCTGGGTTGCAGACCCCCAAAAATAACGCGCCATGTTCAAGGGAAGGACGTCGATTTCTATTTCTCGAACTATTGCTTGTCACTGGGAGGCGATGGCGGGGGGGGGGGCGGTTGAGAACCGACGCTCTCCAGCACCTTAGCTTATAAGACATCTGAAATTTCCAACGTTTCTACTTCCCTGCAATGCAGCATAAGTCAGAAACGCCGACGTTAATGGAAGCCGAGCAGCTGTCTCCCCCAAACCTCCCAAAGTGACTGCCTCAGCAACCTCTCCATCACGGCCCGTTCACCTGGTGTTAATTAGGTTAACGAGCGAGCGGCCGCCATCATGGCGGCTATCATGCGCCGCAGCTCTCGCCCCGGTGACACTGACGTGCGAGCGGGATCACTCTTTTTGCCTCATTAGTCCAAACTAATCAGCGCTCTAATTACGGGGCCGTTACAGTCGGCTGTGCGATGGAGCTCGTTTCCTGCGGGGCGCCGACACCGTACACTACGGCACCTCCCACGCAGCATTCCAACCCCCCTCCCTCCACCCTGTCCCGTCCTCCTATTCCTGCAGTGTTGATCTGAGGTGTGAAGACGTGGAGACGAATGAGTCTCAGCACGCATGCGACATCGGAATAGGTGTTTGATGCATGGAGAGGTGAACGCCCACAGTGAGAAACATCACCACATAACAGCTTGGACCGTTTTTAATTGCAGACCTTTCGCACTGCTCACCCAAGACGCATTTTTACCGATTTCCGTCGCTGCTGGAAACGGCGAATCGATGTCGAGCCTTTATGGCATGGGTGTATTAGCACGGTGGCGGCACCAAAGTCGAGTTTAACCAAGACAGAAATGTCTTGTTGATTGGGATCTCTGTGTGAAAGGGGCTAACTTTGACCCCGAGACACAGGGTGGCGTCTATTCGGCACTCTGACCGTCATAGTTATCAAAACGAAGTCGGAAACTTATGTATTTATGAGACATCATATTAAACATGATGTTTTTTGTGAAACTGGTGTTGGAGGTGGGGCGGCACGGCGGTCTAGTGGTTAGCGCACAGACCCCACAGCTAGGGGACCAGGGTTCAAATCCACCCTCGGCCATCTCTGTGTGGAGTTTGCATGTTTTCTCCGGGTACTCCGGTTTCCTCCCACATTCCAAAAACATGCTCGGTTAATTAGCGATTCCACATTGTCAATGGGTATGAATGTGAGTGTGAATGGTTGTTTGTCTATATGTGCCCTGTGATTGGCTGGCGACCAAGACAGCTGGGATAGGCTCCAGCGACCCTCGTGAGGAAAAGCGGTAGAAAATGAATGAATGAATGGTGCTGGAGGTCAAGGTGACGCTTGTTTCTCATCGGCACTCGAGCAGCACCATTTTCCGTTTTCACTTCCATGACAAACTTGACCATGTTTAAAATCTACATTATTCGGGAATACTGTCTATTTCGGAAAATAACAGATATATTTATAACATATTATATAACATATTTTCTCATCAGCACTCGAGCCGCACAATTCTCCCCGAATTTTAGTCCGCTTAACTTGCAATATTATTTCACTTCAGCCTTTTGATATATCAATTTTTAAACCCTAAGATGTGTGAATGAGCCGGGGTGAAAGATCATATCTCGTCAGCTTTCGAGCAGCCCCGATTCTCCTCAGTAATTCAAACATTCAAAATCCCCTTCATGTCTTTCAGCCTGCAACGCCTGTCCGTCTTCTATGATCATGTGACCCAACGTGACCCCCCCCCCCCTCACGGGACTTGAGGACAAAAATCAAACCGATAGCGAGTGCTGAAGATGTTACACCTCCTGAAATTGAAAGGCTTTCCCTGTCAGATCTCATCAGCCTTGGAAGAACTTAGCCTGGCTATCATCTCGTGTTAAAAGTGACTTTTTTTTTTTTTTTTTTTGCCGGAGGATTTTCATCACCTCTGACATGTTTTCAATATTCCCGGCCTAATTGCTCCCATCTCCCGTTGCCCACGCCGCGCCGCCGCTCACCACCGGGGCACGCAAAGGATGGCGATATTTGAAATGTAAATGACGGAAGAAAACGAATCTCAGGCCGCTAATTTCACGTGTCGTGTTAATGAACATGAAAGATTAGAGTCTATCATACTTATAGCAGCGTTAGCTAATCCGATTCCTTGCGACAACCCCCTGCTGACACAATCTCTCACCTGGAACGATGATATCAAAAATCTTTTAGCTTTTCACACAAGTTCTTCCCGGCAAAGTTTAGCTCGAAACGTCCAATCGTGATCCGGTCCTTCAGTAACTCCCGACGGAGCCCCGAAACTTTGTAATCACGGTGAATCCGTGACTTATAATAATAAATAATAAGCAGGCTTTGCTACTCGTCAAAAACAAGCCCATCCAACTCTGGCATTTGTGTTTCGATTTAAGTTGGAGTGAGACATCAGTCGTAGGAGGCCATCGGTCGCAAGTCGGCGGTGCATATTAGAACCGCATTAAAAGATGCTAAAAGTCGTTTTCACGCAGCGGGTGTCTCTGGGACCCTGTGTTGCCATGACGACACACAAAGCGTAAACATGTCACTAATAAGGACGCCGAGTCTTAGTAGTCGTGTGCTTGTCAAAAAGGGAACATTGGCTCGGAAACACAGGTGACTCCCTGCCATCATGACGGTCCGATCCCCAGCAATGGCGTTAAAGTTTCACTGCGGCGCTAAAAAGACACGAGGTACATTTTAAAAATATCATGAATGATGAAGAAAACAACGAGAGGAGGAGGAGGGTAGGAGGAGTGAGCAGCACTCTCTCCAGAGCCGGAGGCCTTTTATTTTTAAATCCGCTGATAGCGCGCCTGTTTCCCACAGGTTGATTGTTTTCCAACGATGCAATGGAGTCATCTTACTTTCACAATTCATTAGCATGAAGCTGATTTTCAGGCATGGATGGTTGGACGACTGCACGCTGCTTTATATCCTTAGATCACATGACACACCTGCTGAAGAGCATGGACGGTGATGCATTCAATTACCAAACATGTTCATCAATTGGCCACATCTAGTCTAACTGTATTAACTCCAGTGTAGCTGTAACCACTATCATTTACCTCTATTGACTCCAGTGTATCTGTATGCACTCCGGTTTAGCCACATTGACTCCACTGTATCTGAATGCACTCCAGTTTAGCTGTATTGACTCCAGTGTAACTGTATACACTTGAGTGTAACTATATGCACTCTAGTACATAGTACATGTACGGACTGTGGAACTGAATGCGCTCCAACACCGGTGTATGCATGCCGGTCTAACTTCCAAGTACTCCAGTATAGCCGTATGGACTCCATTGTACCTGAATGCACCGAGTGTGCTTGTACATACTCCATTATATCTTCATGTATGCACCCTGGTGTGGATGCATGCACTCCATTCTGACTGTATGGACTCCAGTATGCCTGAATGCACTCCAGTGTAGCGCCACACAGTTCATTCTGTGGGGTTTGGTTCAAAAATGTAAAAAAATCAGCATTTTTTTGGGCATCACTTGCAGTTATTTTCTGTTTGCGTATGACCAGGCATCATAACGTCCACGTCTCGTGGCCAAAGTCAATGATGAAGACGGATGTGAATGAGAGCTCCGCTTCCTCCGTGGACGGAAAACACTATGTTCACCTTAGGTCTCCTCCAAATTCTTCCAATTGGAGACTGAGAGCACGGCGCGTTTGCAGGGCCACAGCCAACGCATCACTTTGGAGGTCAAAAGCGAAACACCCCGCCAGACTTGGCATACATTTGGCGTGTTTAGTGAGAAACTGAACCGGTCGCGTGACCTCCTCCATCGCCGTGGGCTCTGTTGTGCAAGCTTTCCGCTTCACGAGAAGAGCATCCAAACAGCACTCCGCTTCCTCTTTCTCCCCCCCAAAGCGAATCAAACTCCCAGGAGCTCAACAAAGAGGCCCCTGCGAGGCACCCGCCCCACTACCTTTGTGTTCGGGGGGCCGCCATTTGACAGGGGCGGGTGCCAAATCAGCTCACCGGGTTGACGGTGCATTCAGCGGAAATAATGGAAACGATTGCGCTTTCTCAACGCACGGCGAGCCTCCACAAAAGCCGCTAACGTATTCCACCCCCTCCGTGTTGGGATAAGGGAGGATGAAACGCTCCAGAAATGGCTGTCGACCGGAATGTTTACCCGGTGAATTATTGTTTGCATTATCAGGCGGGGAAGGCGCGCTCAAGGAAGGAGAAGCGATGGCGGCGGCAATCTCGCATTCATGCATAATCTTCGACTCTGCGGCCTCAACCCGGGAGTGCATTTCAATATTTCATTGATGCGCCGTAAATCTCCTCTAAATTGTTTATTGTAAACAAGCATGAAGAAGAAGATCAAAGGCGTTTTGTCTGCCTGGGAATCAACCGGGTTCCTCAAAGCACCTCAGACCAGTGTCCATTAAAACCAGTAGGATTCTCGCTCAATTCATCTTCCATATGGAGCAACGCAAGGAAAAACTCCATCCAAAAACAAAACAAAGCATTGGACCAACATGGCCGCCTGTGCTACATCATTCCTTGTCATCTTAGCAATACATTCAGGACACGTGCATCCTTCCAGGTTTGGAGGGAAGACCCTGCATTGTCTTCCCGGTTCACAAAGCACCCTTCCCGGGCATCAACGTGTTCCCGCCGCTTCCAAAGTGTCCGCCTGTAATGGTGCCTTGCCGTGCCGTTCATTTCTAAATTGTTGGGGTCGTGAGAGCTAAGAGGAGCGTGCAAGCGACTCCTAAAAGCAAACATTAAAAATATATTCTTCACGTGTTGAAATGGAGGCGAAACAAAGCATGGCGGCGGCCTACTTATTAACACTCTTTGCTAATGACTCCGGAAACTGGAAATAGTCCCGACATCAACTTGTGTAAGAGTATTTTATATCAAGTGTCAGAGGTGCCATGATAGTTTTTGGAAGTGGGTTGTACACAATCTAGTACAGATGCTGGAATTTACACTTTTAGTACTTTTAGTAAATTTATACTCACTATGTATTACATAATACATATTCACAAAATACAAGGGTCACTTTGATAATTTGTAGTGCATATGTTAAGATGGTGTGTATATATATTTGTACCCCGCCTCTCGCCCAAAGACAGCTGGGATAGGCTCCAGCATAGAATATGGATTTTTTTTGTGTTTTTTGGGGGGAAAAAATTTCCAAATATTTTCCAGTTTCTTCTTAATTTTTTTGTACATTTTTCTTATATAATGTCATGACTTTATCCTCATCATATTTTGATTTTATGTCTATAATATTATTACTGTAACTGCATTTTTTTGTTTTTCTTTTAAATATTTAAACTATTATTTTTATATACAATATTATAATATTACATGTTTAGTCCCGGAAAAAAATACTTTTTTTTATTTTAATATTTTTACTTTTCTTCTAAAAATTTTTTCTCATAATTATGGCTTTTTTCTTGTAATGTAAATGGCTAAACTGGTTCCCTTTTTAAGTTATATTTAAAAAAAAATGCTGCAGGCCAATAAAACAAACAGCCACGTGCTGCAAATGACCCCCAGGCCGCATTTTGGGTACAGGTTCAGTCCATGAGTCAGTCGGCGACTCGATTGACTTCAGTACGCGGTCCCAAAGACCAGGCGCAGAAACCGGCACATGCAGAACAATGAATTGGGGTACTTGCGAGTGAATAGGAGTTAAAATCGGGAAAAGCGTCTGCGGGAGTACTTTGATGCCTGACGACGGAGGAGGGAAAGCAACAAGCGGGAAGAAGCACTCCCCCCCCACCACCCCAACATGCACGTTGCCTCCTTTAATGAAAGAAAAACAGCGCATCACCCCCCCTGGGAGGTGAAATGAATTAGTTTATTTTGGGTGCTCATGCCCTCAGCAGACATTTTTAAATATCAGCCGCCTGAAAGGAAAAACACAAGGGAAAAAAAAATACATCTTTTTTGGCACGGAAAATCATCTGACAGGAAATGAGAGTCCCAGTGTGCAGTTGCAGCGTTAAAGGTATCATTCCATGGAACGGACGAGGTTCCAAGCATGGCTGCAGATGTGGGGACGACCACTTGACGTCATTTCCTGGAGCTGAAAGCCTATTAAGAGAAGTCTTTAACTTTTTCTATTGATTTCTTGGAAAGATGAATCAACACCTCAGCATGACTGGACTGGGAGTGAACCATGTGGTTTTACCCGTCGGAGCCCGTGCTTCATAGCAGTGATGCACTTTATTTAAAAAAAAAAACATCAGAAATCTTGTGTGATTTCTGTAAGTGGGAAAAAAAACACCCGAAAAAGTGAGTTTTGACTCCAGGCTACAAACGACCTCACCTGATGTGCGTTGAACTTGAAGATATTTTTGATGATGAAATGACAGACTTTTGCATGCAATGAATTCCTGTCTTAAGATACACTTTTTTACCACGAGGTCCCCAAATGGTCCCTGAAATCATTTTTCTATAAGTAGTGTCTGTGTTGCATCCTGGGATCAGATCAGTCCCATTGAAACCAATGGGAGACATGTCCAATTGAACCCCAGCAGGACCGTCACACCTCCATTTGGGAGTGGAATGGTACTCAACAGGAGCAAGGTGGTCCTGATGGAAAACTTTGCATCGAAATACGACCCAAATCACGGAAAAAATGGACTTTCGTCAATTTTCCTATGAGATATAAGACATGATATTAAAGAGGAGGCGTACTGTTCCTTTAAATGTCGATGGAGCGCTGCCAGGAGGTCATGAACAGATTTCCCTATTTGCCTCTTTTACCCTTTCCCATTTCGAGATGCCAAGTTACTCACAAAGCACGCTCGATGCAACCCGGAAGCCCGGGCGGGGGGTCTTCAATGACGCCACCGAGCAGCTGCCGCTCGGCTCCACGTGCTGCCCAGATTCCCTCCGATGTCATCCATCTTTACCAGACCTCTTTCATCTTTTCGGCCTTGAAACTTTTTCCTTCCTGTGAATCACTAAATCACCGGGACGCTCCTTTTTGTGTGTCCGTATTTGCGTGTGTGTGTGTGTGTTTATGAAACTCGACAAGCGCTGCCCGGGAATCATAAATCACGTTTAGATGACAAGCGTTGAGGAGTCGGGTGGGCCCCAAATCCATCAGCAGCAATTAAGGAGGCCAACAAATGGACGTTTCATTCACGCTCGCGCTCGTCGCACTTGATAACGACAACATCACGCGAACGCCATCAAGTACAGTACGGTTTATGGTGACAAAAACCAACTCCTGTAAATTTGGAGTTGCCTTTATGAACTCATTCAATCCCAGCCATTTTTCATAAGCCGTCCCTTTTAGGACATTTTTTATGATTTTGACTGATTTTCCATGCACTCGGAATACTGTGTCCAAGATTTATATAGACATGGCATATACCCAAATATTCCAATATCAATGTTCTTAAGTAATCACCAGTAGAACATAGCTAAGTTTCAGGAAAAAAAGATACATTTCAAGCATAACTTGACACAAATTTAGCAATATGTATTTAGGCAAAATGTCTAAACAACACAAAAATGTTTACATTTTTTTTCCAAATATAGCTTGATACCTTTCCACTTCCTGGTTGCTTTGGGAGAGATGCAGACTGAGCTCTTCTGCCACCTTGTGGACGTTTTTATTTTTTCAGCTTAAAACCTCACCAGACATTCTCTCTTCTATTGTGGAGTTGCATCATCACTCCTGTGTGAGTAATTATGAATAATAATTTGTCTTCGGGCTGCACAGTGGTCGAGTGGTTAGCGCACAGGTCTCACAGCTAGGAGACCCGAGTTCAATTCCACTCTCTGCCATCTCTGTGTGGAGTTTGCATGTTCTCCCCATGCATTCCAAAAACATGCTAGGTTAATTAGCCACTCCAAATTGTCCATAAGTATGAATGTGAGTGTGAATGGTTGTTTGTCTATATGTGCCCTGTGATTGGCTGGCCACCAGTCCAGTGTGAACCCCACCTCTCGCCCCGAAGACAGCTGGGATAGGCTCCCTCCCACATTCCAAAAACATGCTAGGTTAATTAGCGACTCCAAATTTTTTTATGTGCCCTGTGATTGGCTGGCCACCAGTCCAGGGTGTACCCCGCCTCTCGCCCTTAGACAGCTGGAATAGGCTCCAGCACCAGTGCAAATTGGATTTTTAGAATGCACCAAGAGCCAATTAAAAAAACAAACATAATTTACACTTTGGACACCCTTAATGTACAGTATACGGATATACCCTACCATTGCAAGTAGCCAGTTATGCTATGATAGGCTGTGATGTATCAAGCAGCGTGTTGTTATTGCTTTCAATGTAGCTGATGTGACTTTTGATTGATAGTTGAACATGCATTAATAATAAAAATGCAACCAGCAGCCGCTCCTGATTTCCATATTTTGGTCAGTAAGTCAAAGCGAGCACGAAAGGAGACGACCGTGTGATGTATTTTCGGCTACTAATGCTTCCGCCGGTGTCCAGCAGCGCTGAAGGTCCATCCTAATGGCCGAGCGAGCTAATGGAATGACATTATCGTCATTACTGTTCTCACGGCACACAGAAAGAGAAGCAGCGAGGCCAAACGTGGACGACGTCCCGCGTGCCGTCTCTTTAATTGCTCCTTGCCTCCATTGCAAATTAATTACTTGTAGCGAGAAGGGCCGCTTCCCCGCGCCCGCCGCGCCAGCTACACCATGAGCCCCAGTGGCCTGCTCGGGTGCACGCCGTCAGCCTGATTGATTATCCCGGCAAATGTCGAAAGGTTGAGGTGCTCACCTCCTGACATTTCACTGCTTTCCTTTTGGTTAAGTTTGCCTCCCAGAGCAAATGAAAGAAAAACAAAAGTGATGCAGACGAGGGAGGGAAAAGTGCAGAAGAAGAAGAAATGTCAAGATGGCTTGATGTGAGAGTCCTCTTTGACCTCAGCTTTGTCGGCCATCTTGGTTGTCTTGTGCCTTGTCAACACCGGGAAAGCCTTGTTGAGCCTGCGTGTAATGAGGACGAGGATGCCGAGCTCATTCCGCCGGGCGATGATGGCGTCCAGATACCAGCAGGGAAAGATTGCGGAATGGGGAAGTAGTAATCCCGAGTCACCTTCACACGGAAAAACATCCCCCACCCACCCTGAAAAAACCCCTCCTTCTCATAGCTCCCAAGTCCATGTTAGTTAAATGCAGTGCTACTATTCAGTTCACTAATGCTGTAAAACTCTATGTTGACCTTTTCTGCCCCCTGGTGGCCGTTTGAGGAACAACACCAACAGAAAAAAACCTGTCAGCTTGCCACTTGCGGATAACCTTTGACTCCACAGATGTTAGCTTTGAAAAATGCATGGCAATGCAGAAGTCGTGGGGGTGGGGGGGCACAACAACAACACCATCACGCTGTCAGGACGGCTTTTGGCGCATTCATGATGGATTAAGAGAAGTTGCCGGGTTCATTCCCCTCGCCTGTCAGATGGTGAAATAGCATTAGCATTAGCTTCTGGCAAGATAACAGAGTCAAATTAAAATACCTGGCATCTCCTGCCTCTAGCTCTTCCATAAATTGAGCATCATGCGGAAACATCTGCTATCATACCCGAGGCACAAACTTTTCACAGCTACATTATTATTATTATGATAATGATGTTTATTTTATTATTGCAGGGGTTAAATGCAGAGACAAATTCCAGTGTACATTGTTTTTATCCTTTTTCTCTTGGTGAATTCTAAATCTATAGATATTTTCTATTTTATTACTCAAAGTTAACCTTATATTCACACAAACTCGCTCTTTTCTTAGAATAAGACTTAATTTTTCATCAAATAAAGACAAGTTAAATATATTAGTTAACCTCTAGGCAGTTGCAGTTCTAAATATGACCACCAGGGGTCGCCAAAGGACAACAGAATTTTCTGCCCAATCTCCGTTAGCCTAAGTTAGTCAGACTGCTACAAAAGCTCTCAATAAAGTGATTTATTATTAATATTTTTGAACATTAGGCTGGAATATACTCTAAAGTTAACAGTAAAATATCTGTATGTCAAATTCGGCCTTTAAAAAAAAGATAATTCTGAGTTATGAATGTGGAATTTATTATTATGGTGGTAGAAATTGTTTTTCAGCTGAATCACATCCACCAACATCACATCTCCCTCTTAATTAGCATAATTATTACTATTTTTCCTGAATCCTCTTCTAAGATAAATTGTTGTCTTTGTACACTGAGCCCGTGGAGCGGCTGTGCCGTCGTCTCCATGGCAACCCGAAGGGCACAGGGGCACCCAATCAGCAGAGACGGAGGGCGAGCGTTGATGGACTAAATCTACATTTCAATGTTTTCACTGACACACGCTAACAGATGGAGGCCATTTCTGATGCATTATTACATACTTTATGATATCGCTTCTTCACTTTGGATCAACGCGGTCTTGACCGAGTCCGATAATTGTCTAATGTGCATCCCTGTGGTGGGTCTCCTGCAATGAGACGCCCCAAGATGAACACCAAGATGTTCTTATTTTGGTACCAGCAGGAGAACACACAGACTTAGTCATTTTTTAACACCTTTGCTGTCAGTAAAAGGTTTAAAAATTGTCCATATGTGTGAGTGTTAATGGTACGTTCTCTTGACATTGTGCCCTTTTGCTCGATTTTTTACATTTTTGCACTCCTTTCCAGGTGGAGCACCACTGACTGGAGCACTCATCTTCTACTCTTCTACTCCACTTCCTGTCTTCGTTGCAAAGACCTGTGAAGGTAAGCTCCATAGAGAGAGTACAAAGTACACAACATCGTTTCTTAGAGACACACCCACCTGTCCCAGGGGGGGGTCGGTACGAGTCTCATGTTGTCCATCCTCCTCCTAAGTGCGTCAAATCCTGTTTTCGCTGCACCGTCCAGGTCAAGAAGTCCAACCGAAGCGCAGCTGTGCTCTCGTCGTCTTCTGCGTGATTTGCGCGATTATGTGATTGTTATTTTGGAGCGGGGGGGCGGCCTGGGCTCGACTCGGCTCGACCCGCGCTAATGAATCCAGTGCGGGCCTTTGCCCATCAA
Source organism: Doryrhamphus excisus (assembly GCF_037039965.1). Classification (NCBI taxonomy): domain Eukaryota; kingdom Metazoa; phylum Chordata; class Actinopteri; order Syngnathiformes; family Syngnathidae; genus Doryrhamphus; species Doryrhamphus excisus. Next base: position 20,696,815 of record NC_136363.1, read on the forward strand.
AGCCAATTAGCCAGCCGCAGCGGCGCTGGACGCTCGGCGCCGATTGCCGCCGCTTTTATGAGACGGCCTCGATCGCATGCATTAGCGGCGGAGTGGGGTTGCGGAGCGCCGTGTGTGCATGGCAACAACATGGAAGCCAAGTCGGAGATGAACCTTTGGGGTTTTTTTTTTTTCATGTCAGCTCGGCCTCCGACGCCATCTTGAGTGTCAACGGTCGCCAGGCGGTTTGTTGGTCTTCATGTGTGGAAAGGTGTCTCTGTGTGCGCTTTAAAAGGTGTTGGTGTGAAATGTGATTCCTCCCAAAAAAAACAGGGGTCTCAAACATGCGGCCCGTGGGCCAAATGTGGCCTGCAGGACACTAGTTTGAGGCCCCTCAGCCTTGATATGAAAGTTTAATGTAAGTTTGATATGGATGCTGTATGGTATCATGTACCCAGAAAAAAATTATTACGTTTGATTAATGTACATGTTAAAGGTTAAATAACTGTTAATAGTTATCCTCCCTATCCGTGTGGAAGTGGTAATTTTTTGGCTATTTAAATTCAAAGGAAATAACTTGGAGGCTACCGTTTAGGTCGCTAGCGCTCTAGTTTGCGAGTTAGCATGTGTCTCAAGACCCTGCAGTTGCGCAATAAGTTGTAAATAAAAAGAGTATAAATGTGACTATAGTCGTGTTTTGTCATGTCTACAGGGCTCTAATAATGCTTTGTTCGTTTTAAACTTGCATTTGCTCACTTTGTCAACACGCCGTCTGTTAATGAACTTTCCGGCTAACTTTTGTGAGAGTAAACATTCTTTTTTTTTTTTTTTTTAAATTGCCGATGTGACGTCCAGATGTTCTTCAAACACGAACCGCAGACGTTAATTAAACGCTCCCATCTGTGGAAAGACGGAATATTGGAATATTTTAAACTTGTATTTAGTCCCTGAGTGATCATCAGCGTGTCTGCTGTTGCTCATCAGTCCTCCTCCCGGACGTGTTTGCTTTCATCTCCGCGGCGTTAATCAAAGACACGCAACCAAATGGTTGTGTGTGCGTGTGCAATATGCAACGTTATGCCCCATATAGTCTATACACACACATACCGCAAAGCATGCTGGGTCTTATTGGAACTGTTTGACTATAGTACAGCATAGTAGTGTATGTTCCTTAACATTATTAGAGCCCTCTAGACATGAACTAACACCCCTATAGTCACTTTTACACTCGTATTACGGCATATAGTAGCTATTTAAGACATAAATAAGATAATTCCTGTGCTAGGGGAATTAAGTCAGGACAGGAAGTGATGTCAGGGGTTCAGAGTTGAGTTTCGGCTGCAACAATAGCTTGTGTTATTATCGTGTTATGAGATAATTCAAACCTGTCATAAGGTTGATCCATTGCTCTTCTCAACGAGCAGTGGGTCCTGTGACATACAAAAATACACAAAAAGAAAAAACTATATTTTAGCTAATTAATATTTAGGTGAAAGTACTAATAAATAGGCAATGTTATGCAAGATTATGTGTTTTTGCTACACATGTAGCAAAAGCGGCACGGTTCATCCTTGGTGCTAACAGAACAGAAAAAGTATACAGGAAATATGGCCGCCTCTCACTCTGATTGGCGGTTGATATCAATGCACAGCTTTCTGGTTTGTCTCCATAAAATATCGCCTGTCCGTCACCAGATTCCCTTTCAGCTCGGTGAATTCCCAGTGTCACCTGTTTCTTCACACCTTTGTCGCAAACGATGCCGACTGTTCTGTTGCGTGGCTCCAGTCCATTGAAACATCTCTTCAGTTCTTTCTCTTATTCACGGTCGAGTAGCAACAAGGGGCACGAATGGAGGTATGAAAAATAGCAAGGTTTTAGACTCATTTAAAAAAAATAAAAATAATTCTCAGGGGGGGCACGCTGTTATGTAAACGATAACTGCTCTATTCAATTTCAATACGGAAGTCAAGTGTGCTGTGCATGAGACACATTGTCATTTAAAAGCATGGGAAAGTGTCCTTAAACTTTTGACTAGTACTTCAGACAAAGTACAGTGGAACCAAAATATTCCACCAAAAGTCTACAATATCATAAGGTGTACTCTGGTTGAGTACAGCTGTACTTTTTAAATCACAGTATTAGTTGCATTATTGATTTTAATAACTCATTCATTGGTACATTAATTTTTTTCCCTGTTATTCCCTGTTTTCCATGATTATTTTCATCCCTGTTTTCCCAAAGTCAAAGCTAAAACACCAAAATACTTGGTTCGCTTCCATGGATGACTAAGGAAGTTTATAAATATATATAAACATTTCAGAGGCTGAAATCAGGGGATATTTAAGTCAAGAAAGTATTAATCAAGGACTAAAATAGGTCATCGATTAACCGGCGATTAACACTTGCACATGGGAACAGGAACCGTGAGTCAGCTCCATTGCCCATCTGTGATGTCATCAGCGTTTGACTGTAGTTCTTTGCTACTAGATGACACGTTTACAATTCTGGTTTTACATGCATAAAACACGCATACAAGTAAGTTCATTAATTAATCCATGTCATTAATTAATTTAAGTGATTAATGAACATTTAAGCTCGCTTTTACCTTCAGTCAAGATGCGATGCTGATAAAGATGTGACAGCGACCTCAGCACAGACACCACCTTCTTGTTTTGCTATGAGTTACTTCTTGAAATCAGTCGTGTTTCTCACATTTTGTAGCCAAAATACTGGCACTTGCTACTTCCTTTTACGTCAGTTTAGCATGATTTTGTAGCCGTCAAAAGCAAATGAAAGGCGATTGGATTCAAGGAGTAACTCATGGCAAAACAAGAAGGTGGTGTCCGTGTTGATCTTGCTGCCACATTGCGTCTTCAATGAAGGTAAGCAACCTTAAATGTTCATTTATTCATTTTATTCGTCAAGTAGGAAAAAGTACCCAAACTTTGGACCAGTAGAATATAGCTGGTGTATTTAAGAACCTCGTAGAAAGGTTGTAGTGTTGTCGGAACGCTCAATGCTTTTAAAGAAGCTCGCATTTTTACCAGAGCAGCAGATTAGTTCTTTTTCCTTATTTTTTTCAGCCATCACGCTGTCTGGATGCTTTTATGCAAATGAGTCATGAGCACTTTGCCGCCACGGTACGGTCATGATTGTTTCTGCTTTTTTGGAGCACGAGCAGAGTTGAGTGGCATCCGCTGACTTTTGAAGTGTGTTTGAGTGACTTTGTCTTCAGGGCGCTGTCGGGCAGCTTGGACGCGGGTAGGTGGGCGGGCGGCGTGACCCAGTAGTGGCTGGAAGCCCGGCGTGGGTTACGGCCGCAACCGTGAGATCAATCGTTCCAACCTGCAGTCTGGTGCAGGTGTGTCTCACCCATTCATAAGCTGACACCTAGTGACACTTAGTGGCATGTGTCAAATACTACATTTCACAGCGTCTTTGAATGTGTCTTTTTTTTTTTTTTTTTTTAGTTTATTTAGCCATTTTTGTTCTTGCAAATGCTTAATTTTGACAACAAAAAAACACAATTTTAAATTTAAAATTTTTTTTCAAATTTACTGTGCCTGGTGCTTAATGACGTGAACTGAATTTCCGAACACCGTATTTTGCCAAACTAAATTTGTATCCATTTTTATTGAGCGACATTTTCAACACACTAAGTAAAAAAAAAAATAAAAAAACACCCCACAAAATGGAAACACAAAAAAAAAAATCCCAAATGGACCTTCACGCCATATGGAGATGAGATAAGATGAGGTGTACATGAAGTATAACCAGAGCTTTCTAAAGCACCCCAGTACATCTCTTCCATCGTCCAAATGGAGTTTGGAGAATAAAGGAATCAAGTCATAAAGCATGACGCTCGAACAAGATGTTTTTTATACGTGTTTATTCTGCTTCTTTCTCCTTTTTCTCCCAGCGCCGAGTCTTTATGAAACAGTAATGACTCAGGAGCAAGGAAGAAGTCTCCTCTTTTTTTGAGAAGTTAATTAGTAGTCGGAATGAATGGATCGGAATCAATGAAGCAGTACGTTTATCCTCTGCAGAAAATCGTTGATTTACCATAATATCATGACCATTATTTCGTTATATCATCTTATATTGTCATGGTTTGATGCTCCAATCAGTAATGCCCGATTTCTGTAAAAAAAAGCCTTTCAATGCCGATCATATGCGGGTCGTACCATTGCAGCATACAGCCTCCTTTTTTCACTTAGTCTATGCCATCAGTATTAGACAATTTCACTCATGGATGACACTTTAATTAAAATTGAATGAAAAAATGCATTAACTCTCACAAAAGTCATAACAGACATTTTTCATTCAAAATAGCCAAAAAAGACACTGTTAGGTGATTTTTTTATTTTTTTTTAATCGAATAATTTTCAGTCGTGACTCACAGTAGAGCAGAGTAGCGTTGACTTTTCAAACAAAATTCATAAAACCAGAAAATATAGATGTATTTTACTGCACATTTCTTCTTTGGAGTGCGCACGTTTAAGGCAAAAGCTACAATGACAGAACTCAGCAACTTCTCCTGTCCACAAGTCCCAAGTCTTCTTTGGTCCAGTTCTCTGGCAAGTCCCAAGTCTTAAGTATTCCTAAGGTTTTTGCTTGAAAATGCATCTTGCAACGGCAGGACGGTGTTGTGATGTTTAACACTGCGGTATTTTATACATTAGCTAACATGTTGGTGTGTCAATCATTGTCAATATTCCGTTTTGCTGGGTTCTGTGTGAAATGCACAGGACTATGGTGTTACTGTACATCACAATTTAGCGGGATCTTTGGTCTATCGTTTCGACGTCTCTTGCTTTTCCCAACTCGATCCCAAATCCGATGCTTTGTTGACCCGCAAAATCGGTGCATTAGAGCCGCACAAGTCCTGTACAACATGCATTTATATCATAGCAATATTTCACAGTAGGATAATTCGCTGACATCAGCGTCAGCATCCGGCGTGACGTAAAACTTCATACTCCAATTCCGGTATTGCTGGGGTACTGTCCCTCATTTTGTCCGCCGATGCCTTTTACACAGAAACCAGTTAATATGATGACGTATGGCAGGACGTATCAAGCTGTGTACACTTTCAAACAGGTACTTTCCCCGCATTTATCAAGCGTATCAAGATAAATGTAAAATACGACACAACGGTCATTGCGAGGGATGCTTTCATTCCGTGACGGTGCCTTTCACACAGAATAGAAAAAAAAAAAAAAACGTCTTTTAAGGTCTCTGTGTAAGAGGATTAACTCAGCAAGTCACCCACCTTAACCTCCAGTCAAGGACACGTGATATACGAAATACAGTACAACAGAAGCTGGTTAGTGATGCTGATGCTGATTGTAACCATAGCGACCAAGCAGCTTGACTGACACGACACAACATCAACACAATACTTCTTTTGAAGACGCCACTCGGTTAAGTAAGTCGTGTCCTTTTTAATCCCAACACAAATCATTTTTTGTGATGTGAGGATCCGTTTGTGTGCGCTGTCGTCTCATGACTTCCCCGACCGAAGGAGAGGCATCCTTTTAGTGGGAGCAGCTCGGGGGCGGGAAATATCAGTGGCGGTCTTTGTCATTAATGTAGCTTGTCTTTCCCTCCTGGCTCCACATGTTAATATTTAGCGCTACTATATTTAGCTTTTATTACGCAGTTGTTTACGCAAGCTTTTTTTGCGATGACACGTTTTATTCTGGCCTGTCAATTTTTTGGAGATGTTCTTCAACGTGCATCAGGCGGTTCCTGACTCGTTTTTCCAGGAGTTCTGCGATATTTTCTCATACTTGATGCTCCTCAAGACCCCGACATCTTACACACACGACATGCTTGTTTTACAAATAAGAAGCTAATCAGCCGACCGACATGTTGTCCCCCTTGTTTACTTCCTGTTGCACCCCATCCCTATTCCGAGGATATCCTTCCCGGGAACGCAGCTATAAGTGTAACCTGCACGCTCCAACCAACCCCTCTCACATCAGTGTCCACCATCGAGCTAAAAAGCCTGAGCTGTCAACTCGATGTCCGCCATGATTCTGAAGACGTCGGGGGGTGATTTAAACTTTCCCCACGGGGGGCTTCATACGGAAAACCCGGATTGGGGGGGCTTTTTTTTTTAATGTTGTAGGTCTTGTAAAAAGCTTCATTAGTTATTTGTTCCGGGTGACACGGCATATTACTAATATTTTTAGTTTTTAGTGTCCCCCACCAGTGATGTTACTGTAATATATGGTGAGACACACAAGCACCAGACTCGATCGCTGCATGAACAGACTTTTATCGCAGGTCGGAATCATCTCACAACAGGAACGATATTCCCTCAGAAAAATAATCCAAAATAATGTTTCTTGCTATGGGGGGGTGGACAGGAAGTGACGTTGTGGGTTCGGGTTAACTGCCGCAAAAGTAGTTTGGAGTAACACAGGAGTTACTTAGTACGTCTTCAATGCCTTATTGTATCTTATTATGTTTATTATATTACATGACAGGAGTGTAAATGTGACTATAGGGGTGCTATACGTGTCTAGAGGACTCTCATAATGTTAACAGCCATATTTAGAAGGTGGTAAACAGATGTTCTATGTGGAAGTACACTAATCAACCACGATAAATGGGGGATTACTGCTTCAGTTCTTCTAGTTCTTCTGCTTGTTGGTGTAAACACAACCCCCCCCCCCCGGCTCTGTCCTCGTCCCCCGTATATTTTGTCTTCTTAGGCCCTGACACATCTTGAACTTGATCACAAATGCGACATATAGTCCTGTACGACTTTATATCTTGTATGTTCTTTCCATTTTCCATTTATCCAATTGTGTTTTTACTGCCCCCCCCCCCCCCCCCCAAAAAAAATGTGACTTTGTTTTAAATAGTCGCAGCTGTGCTTTTATTCGTCTAATCCAATCATGGAGGGATTGGACCTGACACAGATTCATGAATAAATACCGCCACATTCGCAATAATATTTCAAGTCAGACGTGCCGAGAAAATAATTTTGCCGCCTGGGGTCACGGGAACGAGTATGAGGGCCCTCTCTGGGGGCCGGGGTCCAACATCGTCTTCCCAAAAGAGTCTAAAGCGCCACATTCCCTTCGCTTTTTAGCTTCCTGCAGATGTCCCAATACTTTTGTGTCATCGTGTTGCATTTAAGGCCGTGTCGTGCAAAAATGCAGCCATGTCGCCGTGTGACGTCACATGACTCCAGCGTCCGCGTCCTTCCTTCGCTTCTGATCGATCCCGCCAAATTTGAGGCCGGCCGCTCACACGCACAAGAAGGCGTGGGAGCAGCAGAAGATCTCCTTGAAGGTCTTCCTCATCTCCTGGCTGCGGAAGGCGTAGATGATGGGGTCGATGACGGAGTTGCACATGATGAGGATGAGGTACATGTTGAAGTGCGACATGAAGCAGGTGCAGTAGGGGTTTCGGGGGCAGCTGATCATGAGGATGAGGTGCAGGAAGAAGGGCGCCCAGCACACCACGAAGACGCCCAGCAGGATGGTGAGCGTGATGGCGCCCTTCATGTTGGCTCGCTGCTGGACGGGGGCGTGGCCCGGCAGCGCGGCGATGCGCTTCATGTGAAGACGCGCCAGCAGGAACATGTGCACGTAGAGCGAGGCCATGAGCACCAGCATGGTGAAGAACATACTGATGAGGCAGATGAGCACCGTGGTGCTCTCCGAGTAGACGATGAAGAGCACGCCCGACACGGTGCAGCAGGTCCAGATGCTGCTGATGACCAGCGTGGCTCTCCTCAAGGTGACAATGTTGTGGTAGCGCAGCGCGTAGAAGATGGTGATGTAGCGGTCAATGGCGATGGCCAGCAGACTGCAGATGGACGCCAACAGGGAGCTGCAGATCATGGAGTCGAACACGTTGTCCATGCTCTTGATGAGCGTCACGGGGATGCTCAGGCTGCCGTCGTTGATGAGCGCGATGACGATGGTCTCCGAGGCGTTGGAGGCGCTCACCAACATGTCGGCCACCGCCAGGCTGCAGATGAAGAAGTACATGGGCGAGTGTAGGTTCCTGTTCTTGATGATGGCCACCACCACCAGGATGTTCTCCAGCAGGCTGATGATTCCCAGCGTTAGGAAGACCTCGGTGGAGATGAGCAGCTGCTCGTAGCATCCCGCCGAGGAATCCTGACGGCCCGCCCGCTCTTCCTTGGTGAGCAGGACTCCAGAAGTTTGACTCCGGTTGTTGTAACCTGGGATTAGTCCTTCTGACTCGGTGGCGTTCATGATGCCTCCTTTTTCCATCTTTTCTCTCCTAAGAACTCCACACTGATTGCCCCATTGCTCCTTCAACAATCTCCGTCTGGGTTGAAGATTCCCTGATAGGAATGAAGAGGAGAAGGAGGAGGAGGAGAGAAAGCGAGTGAGAGGCAGCGTGATCTCGGCGAATGAGTGCTGGGAGGACGAACCCCGAGAAGACAAGTGTGATCCTCCCACTCTCTTTCTCGACGTTGTTATACCCCCCCCCCCCTTCCCAACTCCACACAAACGCACTCCGCTCTCCTATTGGCTGGCTGGTGAGCTCGGAGGCGGGGTCGGCCGCAAGTGGATGCCCATGAATGAAGTAGAACTTCATGATAGAAAACAATAACGGATACATCATCATCGTCAACATCACCATGGCTGCGAGGGAGGGGAGGGGGGGGGGGGGCGACAAAGAACGTCAGCTATCCAGAAAGCATTCAAGGCTACGCGGGGGCCGAACCTTCCCTCTTGCTGTGTTTTCTTTTCAAACATTTTATGCGTGAGCGTGTCCCGAGTGAAAAGAGAATGACTTCTCCCCCCTTTATGGGGGCTCAATATCAGGATATTATTATATATAGTACTATAGTACTGCATTTCATCATATTCTATTAGTGTAGTCATAGTAACAGCCCTCCCCCCTGGCCTAAATGACACCTTTTCCAAACATACAAAGTTGCATTCAAATATACTGTAATATATGGTGAGACACACAAGCACCAGACTCGATCGCTGCATGAACAGACTTTTATCGCCGGTCGGAATCATCTCACAACAGGGAACGATATTCCTTCCGAAAAATAATCCTAAATAACGTTTCTTGTTATGGGGGTGCACAGGAAGTGATGTTGTGGGTTTGGGGTAACTACCGCAAAAGTAGTTCGGAGTAACACAGGAGTTACTTAGTACGTCTTTAATGCCTTATTTTATTTTATTATCTCTACTATGTTAAGTGACAGGAGTGTGAAGGTGACTATAGGGGTGCTATATGTGTCTAGAGGACTCTCATAATGTTAACAACCATATTTAGAATATGGTAAACAGATGTTCTATGCGGAAGTACACTTATCAATCATGATAAATGGTAAGCTCCAGTAAGCTAGTTCTTGTGCTTGTTGGTGTAAACACGACCTCCATCCCCCTGGCTCTGTCCTCTGCCCCTGTATGTTTTGTCTTCTTAGGCCCTGACACATCTTGAACTTGAACTTATAGTCCAGTACGTTTTTTTCCCTCTTCCATTATTAAGTATGAAGTAGTACCTTTAAATAATACTTTTCAGCCAAATGCTAGCAAACAAAATCATAAATACTACATGAATGAGTGATTGACATGACATAACTAAGACTTCACTGATCTTCCTTCATTTCATGGAATGTCAATGATCCAATTATAAATGTGCAGGAATCCCTCATGGAACGTAGTCGTAGTTGGGAATAAACATCTAATCATTGTGTAGCAGCGGAGTCTCATGGATGAAGGGTGCGCTCGCACGTGGGGCGCCTTCTAATGCACCTTAATGAGATACGGTGCATGGCTGGAGGCGACCACAGCTTCAAAAAAAAAACCCAAAAAAACAAAAACAAAGATGTCCACTGAGCAAAGCGCTGATTTGCTTTCCGCGAGTGTGATGGTCCGACCGCGTGACATTTTGCGTCACTGCATCCTCTAATCATCAGACATTTGTCATTCTCTCATCTCATTGGCTCTGCACCCTTGTATCATGGCGGCCTCCGGGGTTGCGCAATTAGACTTGTGTTGATTCCGTTGCTACTGGAAGTAATTCTTTATTTCGCTCTCCAGTCAGGTCCTCGAATTAGCATGCTGAAATTAGGACGGGCTTCATCCCACCACACACACACACACACACACTTTTTAGAAGTGTATTAAAAAGTACCAACACGAAGTCACCGTCGCCACGGTGACGCATCATCGCCACCATTCATCTTGTACTGCAAAGGCCGAGTCACTTTTCTCTCACTTTTTTTGAAAGCCACCTTTATATTGTCTTCCTGCGTCGCATTGTGTGTGAGAAAGATATGCTGAAGGTGCTGCGGTTGCCATGACAACACACAGCTCCACTGAACCTGAAACCGTTAAATAAATAAACAAAGGCGTTTGCGTTAACCTTGAGAGGCTTCTCCAGACTTTGCGAAGTAACGCACGAGCACAAAAAAAAAAAACGATACGTTCAAACATCATCATCGTTTATAAGCAAGTAGCGCGTTAATGCTAAAGTTTGCCGCATTGTTTTAAACCGGAGATCAAGCGCTATTTGACCCGCGTGAAAGTGAAGCGCGCTCCCTCGCCAACACAAGCGACCCAACCGCTAAATGGACTCCGTAGTCAGCGAGACGCAACCCCCCCCCCCCCAAAAAAAAACGCTACAAATTTAACATAATGCGGTGTTGAGTGGTGAGAAAATGGCCGTGAAGGAGGTGGGCCCTATCATTAGCGAGAGGTAAACACGGTTATGTCAGTGCATTATGGGAGAATGACATTGTTAAGTGGGCGACATGATCAAGTGTAAATGGCTCTGATTGCGTAACAACTCAACCCTGGCGACTTAAACGCATGAAAAGATCAAAATGAATGAAACAAAGTGTGTTGATTATGTACCTTAGCAACCTTTTCTAAGCAGGGTGAGCCGAAACTCTTATTAGAGGTCCAGTATTACATGAGGCCCCGCGGGAGAATATTGCTATTGGGTAATGTAAACCGTATAAAATCAGTTCATTTTGTCTGTGCGTGTCTCCAAGAAGCGCTATCGTACACTTTATCCACTTTTTACATAAATATTGTATCCCTTGTCCGACGTATTGAATGTTATGTAACACATCGCTACCTTGGTTATTGAGGCAACATGACCCCGGATTCAAAGATCCTTGGGCACGATACCGAACTCCCACTGTGATATCCGGCGAAATTGCTCCATTTACTATTTGTACACCCTGGTTTTTGTTGGTAAGGATTCGTCTTGGTTTTCATACACCGTCTTGGTTTTCATACACCGTCTTGGTTATGGCATGGAGACATCCAGCTCCCAAACAAAGCATCCATGCATCGGTGCCGGTCAATAATAGACTGCGGTTCAACATCTTCTTCATGCATTCATAATGAAGCTTCATCATCTTGTGGGGCGTTCAAGAGCGTGGCGTAATTTCCGAATCTGTGAATTTTATTGCTTCGGGGAAAAAGGCTTGAAGTGGCATGGCTTTGATTAAAGAAGGCGAGAAACACTCGTGGCAAAGTAGGAAGTATCTGTTGCTACGTTGTTGACGTACAGTATGAAGGTTCCTGGTTAACACAAGTGGCAGAGGGAACGGCGGAAGAGACACTTAACAGGATGTAAGGTTGATTCTACCTGTTGCTGAAGTGTCAGTGAGCAAGTATTCAGCGTGTGCACGCATCCGCTCTGTAACTGGGGACCTTGAAAAAACTTCTACCTTTTTCCGCACTTTAGTAATCAGCAGTATAACATAGGTAAGTTTCAGGAAAATATCAGTTCCACACAAAAAGTGAGAACGTTTTTTTTTGTGAGCAGATACATTTGAAGTAGGAATGAATGAATGACTCTTTTTTTTCTGAAAACCGATATCGTCCAACTCTCACTTTCTGATGCCGATATCGGCCGATATCGATACATGTATCATGTCATATCTTGTATACATTCATTTTCTACCGCTTATCCTCACCTCTGCAGAGAGGTGGCCGAGTATGGAATTAAACTCGTGTCTCCTAGCTGTGAGACCTCCACGCTAACCACTCATCCACCGTGCAGCCTGTGTTGTATACACCATTTTTTTCAGTTTTCATGATGGAAAAAAAATGCGATACTGATATCAAACGATTTTTTTTCATTTTTATAGTGATATCGAGCCGATAATTATCGGTGCCGACGTCCCTAATTTCAAGCGTGACTTTCACTTTGCTTTTGTGACAGCTCAGATATCTAAAATATCAAATATACCACAACATAAAAACATAACCATCTGCACGCTAACAGTGACTTCAATTTGTGTGCAGTTAAAAAATGGAAAAGATGCACAAATGTTTTCCGGTTTTAAACATAAGGTATAAAAAATGAAATGTTTATACAATATCTTCAACTTGCGTACTGCATTTGTCATACTTGTTTAAAAAAAAAAAAAAAAACCTTGTACCTGTGAAGGCGTGCATGGTAGAATGCTAATGCAGCACCACACTGCAAACATCAGTCATAGCTTCATAGCTTTGACTTTGCTCTCATAGCCTCCATTGTGTTTCTTTGGCAAAAAGAGAATAAAAACCCAATGAATAATTCCGCCACTGAGAGTCGGGATGCTGCACCTCTGTGGTCCACCTGACAGGAAGCCGCGCGGTATCCCACTGAGATGGACGTTGCCGGCATCCTGATCTCTTTTATTTTGAATTGGTGCTGGAATGAATGCAGAAATGTACATATTTGATGTGGAAAATGTTGCTTGAATATGAATTTAATAGACATCATGTGACTTTGATCAGAAGAAATGGCAGAATGTACATACAGTCCAAGCATATACAGTATGTAAGTACAGTATAATACCACTAAGTGCTCAGGGTCAGTGTTTTCAGTACATTATGTTTAAGTGTACATGCTGTACTGTACCTTTTGGCGCTGCGTGTTTGCATTTATTTGCATTTATTTCCACTCAGCATCTGAATTAGCCTCGCAACACGAATCACGACATACGTGCGAGAACTGCCAAAGCGCACTTAAAAGGGTATTATTGTTATTACTTCACCTACGCACTTGCACCGCCATGGCGTGCGTTTGTTTCTTCTTTGCGTAACGCCATTTTATTGCATTTCACAAAATGTCACCATTGTTTTTACGCTTTTAAATGTCGTGAAAGCAAAAATAACACTTAAGATGTAGCTATTAGTGGGAGTAAACGTGCAAAACAGTAAGCTTTTTTTTTTTATAAATAAATAATATACATAAAACTATCAAACTATTATGTAACTCATAGATAAGACCCAGAAAAAAAGTCAGAAAAAATTAATTTTTACATGCAAAACAAGCAGGTGGTGCAAAGAAATTCAGAGCTTTTCTTCCTGCCTCTCACACATACATCAGTGCCTTGCAGGTCAGTTACACCAAGCATTCCTGCTACGGTTTCCTCCCACATTCCAAAAACATGCTACGTTAATTAGCGACTCCAAATGGTCCATAGGTATGAATGTGAGTGTGAATGGTTGTTTGTCTATATGTGCTTTGTGATTGGCTGGCCACCAGTCCAGGGTGTACCCCGCCTCTCGCTTGAAGACAGCTGGGATAGGCTCCAGCATCCCCCGTGACCCTCGTGAGGAAAAGTGATAGAAAATGAATGAATGAATATTATTATTATTATTATTATTATTATTATTATTATTATTATTATTATTATTATTATTATTATTATTATTATTATTATTATTATTATTATTATTATTATTATTATTATTATTGTTATTATTATTATTATTATTATTATTATTATTGTGATGTTGATGGTGATTATTATTAGTAGTAAACAAAGCCCAGCAGTCATACACACCATGAGGTGTGTGTGTGTGTGTGTTATTTATCTTATTTATTCAACATTCACACTGGCAGCGTTCTTTCTTTTGACATTTCCCAGAGACGTCTCCGTCAGGCGGGAATCAATCTGACATCCGAGCCACGATGCCAAATGAATCACAAATCCGCGTCGCCGGGCACTCCAGCTGTGCCGTAACACATGTCGATAACCTAGGCAAAGGGAAGCTCTGGAACTGTAAATGAGGCTGTTAGTCCTGTTCTCTTGGTACCGGTTGTCACGGTTACAGCACCTGGAAAAACCGTCTCCTCTTGACCAGGATTGGGGGATACTGGCACATTTTGGGAAATACAAAGTTTACAAAACAAAACAAAAATGGTTGTTTGTCCATATGTGCCCTGTGATTGGCTGGCCACCAGTCCAGGGTGTACCCCGCCTCTCGCCCCAAGACAGCTGGGATAGGCTCCAGCATCCCCCGCGATGTGAGCAAAAAAGCAGTAGAAAATTAATGAATGAATAATAATAATATTATTCCAACATTACTAATCGGCACAATTAGAGTGGAGTTCAGCAGCTGTCCTGAGGTCCTCGGGAGCGCTCGGGAGTGTACCAATCACAGCGGAGTCACCTCGGAAGGAGGTGTACCTGGAGGAGAGCCATTCCACAGACTGTTTGGGCATGAGGCAGGAAACACTGGAAGATCTAGAAAGCTTATTGTGTGTCGCTGCTCTATAGGAGTCCATAAATCAATACAGAGGCCCTAAAATGAGTATAATAGGTCTGCTTTAAATCAATAACAAAAATGGTTGTTTGTCCATATGTGCCCTGTGATTGGCTGGCCACCAGTCCAGGGTGTACCCCGCCTCTCGCCCCAAGACAGCTGGGATAGGCTCCAGCATCCCCCGCGATGTGAGCAAAAAAGCAGTAGAAAATTAATGAATGAATGAATATTATTCCAACATTACTAATCGGCACAATTAGAGTGGAGTTCAGCAGCTGTCCTGAGGTCCTCGGGAGCGCTCGGGAGTGTACCAATCACAGCGAAGTCACCTCGGAAGGAGGTATACCTGGAGGAGAGCCATTCCACAGACTGTTTGGGCATGAGGCAGGAAACACTGGAAGATCTAGAAAGCTTATTGTGTGTCGCTGCTCTATAGGAGTCCATAAATCAATACAGAGGCCCTAAAATGAGTATAATAGGTCTGCTTTAAATCAATAACAATAAAGTTGTTTAGTTTGCTATGAGGCACCCACATCTTACCACAAGGTCCCGTTTGTCTGAAAGAGTACGTCAGCAGTTTATCCTGTAAATAAGATGTTCGGTTCCGCGGTCCTAACGGTGCGCCTTAACAAGCATTTGGCGGCTTTTAAGTGGCGGTTCATGCCGACGAATCTCATGAGACTTTATAGGAGCTAACGCGGCGCAAACTGCCTAAATCACCTGGCAAATAAGTGCAAAGCAGCCAAAATGACTCATTGTGAATGCGGCACGGGGCTTTTATTAACCTTCCTCGCTTGGCGACGCGGCGCCCCGAACAATACGATGGCGAGCGGCGATAACACCGTCCACATTACAGCAAAATAAGCTTTTGTCATTCATGCGGATTCATGTTTGGAAGCGTTTCAGTCATCCCACACTCCTTCAGCGCGAGCCAGTGGCTTCCTGCCCTGGGGTGCTCCTCGGTCTGCTGGTTCTTCTTTGATGTTCTGTTCGCTCAAAATGGTGTAGCATTTATACGTGCTGCACATCTTGTCCCAGCATGTTATTCCACACCAGTCCACTATCACTCTGTTTTCAGTGGACGCACCAACATGCTTCACCCCATATTCTTTTCCTTTTTACCAGAATTCCACTTGCTGTGGATCAATAGCATTATTCTTTTGAATGCCAGCGTGGGAACTAATTATTCTCGGTTTGTTGGGATCATCTTTGCGTCTTAATTAGCCAGACGAGCGTCTGAGGCAGGTTAAGAACAACACAGCCACAGCTAATTAAGTTTGCCTCCCCGAGCTGACGTCAACCTCTTCCTCGTACATTGGCTCTGGCTGGTTTATTTAGCGAGAGGAGGGCATCCGAAACATCCACAGCTTTTTTTTTTACCTTCCTCCATTTATTCAAGAACTTATTTTCCACGTGACAAATAAATGCAATATTCTCACTAAACAGGTTGGATGATAACAGGGTTTGGCTTTGCACTTGGGCGTGTTGGTTCTATAGCAGAATAACTGGACTGAGTGAACCCTCCTCATTCAGTCAATCATGTCTTTAATCAACGTAAAAGTGATGTTAAATATCGTAGAACTGTAATTGTAGAACTGTTTTAGCTTAATGGAATTGATTAATTGGGTTTACATTGCAGTACTCCCTCGTTTAGCGCAGTTAGCCGGTTCCAGACTGAAGAAGGATTCTATATTGAATTGAATATTTTTGTAGTTATAGCATAGAAAACTTGTTTATGACTTTCTAAATATGATTAGAGCTCTCCAGGCATGAAATAACATCCCTATAGTCAGACGGCCAGCTCCCGAGCTAACTACTTAGCCTCTAATTTATTATTCTAAACTTAAAGGTGTCAAACAGAGTGGGTAAAAAGGACAAAGTAAGAAGCCAAATACTTCCAAAATGCTATTTGGCTAACTTGAAGAAAGCTATTTCAAGTAATATATCTTTTATAACTCCACAAATTACGACCTGGTGATGGATGGCTTGGAGTGCCTGAGTGATCCCAGGAGCTATGTTGGGGGATTTATGCCCCTGGTAACGTCTCCCAAGGCAAAGACTGGGAACACCTCGGTGGAACGTGGAGGGGGTGACGGGAGAACCGGAATGCTTGTTCTTCCCACCTGAGACTTCTTATCCGGATGTCTTGATTTCAGGTATTAAACAATACCCCTGTGCAATTTAAGCACAGGTAGGGCATATTAATTAAATATGATTCAAGAATATTAAACATGGTCTGGAAAGACATGACACCCAGATATGACAAATTGCTTGTGCAGATTTTAATTTAAATGCACTATAAATATCAATATTATATTATTATAATTAAATAACAATATTGCTTATCCAAAGAAAAGCCAAGTCAACACTCATTTCCTAGAAAGCTCAACATTTGCATACCTGATGAGGATGACAAGGCAGATTTAACACTTTACTCAAAACCCTCAGACCATAGCTGCTTCACGTAAAACATCAATTTCTTTCTTCTGTCGCAGAAAAGATGGAAGGCGCCTTTGCCGTCACGACCAGCTCATCCCTGGAGTGCTTGCAATCTTTCCGTCGTCCATCTGGAAGCTTCTGGAAGATGGAAATGACAATGCGGAGTAAAGCAGGCGAGGTAATTTCCACTTGAGGAATTCTATTAACTGTCGAGTTGTGTAAAATGGCTGTACTGGAAGAACTTGATGACTGGCGGTCCACGCAAGACACCGAGATTGCAGATTTGAGGTATTGAGACACCGCTCTTAACCCTGGGGGTGTCTAAAGTGCAGCCCGGGGGCTGTACCATGACACTGCGTGGGTGCTTGACTGGATCGGGGATGAGATTTTGCCCCTTGTGGAGGAGTTTAAATGCTCATTTTTTGACCTTTTGTATTGAGTTGTGGACTCCTATAGAGCAGCTACACACAATAACCAGCACAGAAAACTTTTTTAGATTTTCCAGAATATGCACCTATTCCAGCATTGGTGGATTTAATTTAATTTAATTTAATTTAATTTAATTTAATTTAATTTAATTTAATTTAATTTAATTTAATTTAATTTAATTTAATTTAATTTAATTTTGTATTGCATTGCATTGCATTGCATTGCATTGCATTATATTATATTATATTATATTATATTATATTATATTATATTATATTATATTATATTATATTATATTATATTATATTATATTATATTATATTATATTATATTATACTATATTATATTATATTATATTATATTATATTATATTATATTATATTATATTTAGTTTTAAGTTCATTGGTGCTGCCTAATGTGTCATGGTGATGCGTCTCCAGCCAAACGGACACCTCTAAGTCACACAACAAGGATGCATCATGGAGACACTTTGGTTTCCATGGTAATCGTAATGTCAGACATGGAAAAATCTCCCGCTGTTATCCTGATATTCACTTCATTGTCAGCTGCCATTGTCGTAGACATTGGCTATATTTTTCAGGTGAAGGCTGTCAGTTTGACGCCGGGCTGCCACATTCATGCATCCACGCAATTTGTCAAGTAGGCCCACATCATGGAAAAACTCCATGACCCATGCTTTCTTTTTTTTTTTTTTCTTCTTCTTTTTGGTGAAATTCATTTCCTCTGCCAGCACTCAAGTGAAGAGCATCATCTGCAACCGGATGAAAAATAATTCCTATCTCGGCATGCGGCCGCAATAATCATGCGATGCCACGTGCAACACTTCCACGAAGGAAGGTGTTCCTCTCTTGTGACCGAAAGAAATGCAGAACATTTAAATATATCCATAAGGCGCTGACTGCAATGTGCAATGCACCGGAAAACTCATCCAACAGACGTTTCAGTAAAAAAAAAAATATATATCTGAATGATTAAAAAAAAAAAAAAAACACCAACCCATCCAATGTTTAGCTTTGACATGACACAGAGAACCTTCTGGGCTCCATGCTGCTAAGAGTTTACTACAGAGCGTAGGCGTAGCCTCATGGGGGCTGTGTGGGGGGGTAAACTGTGTTCTGCATCTTAACCTTCCCACGATGAATCATCTCGCAATAGCGTTCGGGATGGTGATGGAGGTGCACGTTGTGGCATGCCTCCATAGTTGATGTTGCGATAGCCACCAAAAGTAGACCATCACCCGGTGAAGCGGATCAATACTTTAGAAAATAAGGATAATGACTTTTGGCGCCACAGAAACACTCCCTAGCTTCTTTAAGTATGCAGATAGCGAATTTTGCCTGAAGAAATAAATGTACTCTGCTATTTGTACAGCGCTGAGTCGTTCACTGGGCTTTTATTGCGTTTCCATGGCAACGTTAGGTCGCCTCTGTAAAGTCATAGTATTCCTTTGCTGCACTCTACTGGCTACCGTGTGCAACTACATCAATACAATGTGATCGCGTTGCAAAAGGTAATATGTCATAAAAATCAGTTGTAATACTGATAATATTTGATACTTTACAACGCTATTCTTATGACAATTTATCATACTTACACTTTTGTTTATTTCCCCGTAAATAGAAATATGTATACATTTATCAGACACGACCACAGGAAGTAAAAGCCTCCAACCGCCTTCTGATTGGCCAGTTACCGAAATGGTGACACGCAATTGGTCCGCTCAACTCAACGTGTTTTCCGGTAACCCCGTCCAACCGGAAACTCCAGCTGCATTTCATTTTACTATTCATTCTGCAATCCGTTCTTTGCGTTCTAACATCCAGCGTTTTAACACGTTACAACGCAGCATTTGCAATTTAGACTTAAACCCATGATGGCGAGTCCAGAGAATGTGTGACTGATCGCGGTGTTCCCATTTAAGGTAATGTTTTGGTAGCATGCGTGCAAGGTGTAGCGGCTAGCACGCTAGCGTGTAGCATGTGATGTGGCTTGCATGTTGTCAAAGTAAACATGCGTTTATTATTTTTAGTTTTTAATAATGCGCTGCATTAAATTGTTCTCTCAGCGGCGGTAGTGTTTGAAACTGCAGGAGCATCAACGATGTCAAATGTTTATGTTGCAGTACTTTATCCTGGCAAGCATTGAACGTATGGGGCCAGTGTTACAGATTAATTTATCATAATTAATTAATCTTTGCATTTAACAACCATGTGCACAATTTGTCATTCATGTGAGATTTTGTTTTTTTGCATCCATCCCTTTTCTTCTCTCAGTCATGTCTTTCCATCAAGATCGTGATACTCCTCGAGGAGGAGGGATGCCCCCGGGCCAGAACTACCGACCTGCCAACCTGAGGCCCCCCCATCCTCCAGTACCCCCGTATCCCTACGACCCACAAGCTCCTCCTACGCCAGGCTACCATGGCAACAGCAGCTACATGCCTCCTCACCCAGACTTCATGCAGTATCCTCCCCCTGCGCCTCCCCACACTCCCGGCTCTCTTCATCCCTGCTCCGTCCGTCCGCCCTTCCCCAAGCTGCCCGTCAGAGGCTTCCCCGAACCTCCACCCAACTTTCCGCCTCCCCCTTTGCCCGGAGTTGCTGGCGCTCCCCCGGCCGGCTCGCAAATGACGCAGAACGCCTACCACCCTTACATGACACCCTCTGTTCCACCACCGCCGTTGCCTCCTCCGCCCATGCCTCCTCCCCCCATGACTTACCCCCCTCCGTACACCATGGGATACCCCCACCCTCCTCACCCTCCCTTCCCTCCACCTGGCTTCAGCCCCGGCTACACCCAGAGCCCCTCGTCATTCAAAGCAGACCAAGGCTTCCACCACAGGGGGCCGTACAAGTACGAGAAACCCAGCGACGGCAGGCGGTCCCCCGAAAGAGGATATCGCCATGACGGCCACCGGCAGAGGGGCTACGGCCCACATGGCGACAGGCAGGAGAGGAAGGAACGCGGCAGGAGTCCAGACAGACACGGGAGGTACAGGTCGGATTACGATAGAGGAAGATCACCTGGAAGACACTGGAGCCGGGATCGGAGCAGGTAGACCTCCACCAAGGCTTTTCTTGTCATTAATAGTCAATGATAATAAGTTTGCTGATTTAGTTTTAATGTTTTTATGATATCAGTATTGTATCGTAACTTTTGTTTATGCGTGCACATAGAGAGCGTTATCGACATCGTGAGTGTCGAAGGTCCCAGTCGCCTGAAAGATACAGAAAAAGGCCTCGCAGGTACCCGCGTAAAATCATCTCTCTTGGGCTCGCCTTTGGTTATTACTTCTATATTTATCTTTAATATTTGTCATCTACAGCCGCTCCACAAGCAGGGACAGGAAACGCGGCCGCTGGGAGGATGACAGGGATCGCAGGTCCGAGTCCTCATCGGGTTTAAGCAGAGACCGCGGCGTCCCCTCCTCCCGGAGCAGAGATTCTGAGGAATGTTCTGAGCGAGGAGAGCGGGAAGCGGAGCGGGACAAGGAGAAAGTGGATGAGGAGAAAGACGAGGAAGACCTGCTGAAGCCCGCCTGGATCCGCTGCACCCATGCCGAGAACTACTACTCCAATGACCCCATGGACCAAGTGGTACGAGTTATTAACTGTAAATATTTTTCCATATCATACATTCTATATTCTTCAGGGAGATTCCACCGTGGTCGGCACAAGTAAACTTCGAGACCTCTACGAGCGTTTCGAGGAGGAGCTGGGAAGAAGGCAGGAGCGAGCCAAGGATGCTCGACCAAAGTGGGAACCGCCAAAGACCAAACTGGATGAGGATCCAGGTACCACTAGTAAAGTGTCTTGTTATGCTTTATTGACTTTTTAGTGCTGTTCTTAAAGTAATATGTGTCCCTAGAATCTGTTTATGAGTATCAAATTATTAAAAATCTATCTTTTTGAAGTTTTCGCAAAAGTAAAACCTCCTTCCTCATGGATATGGCTGCTAGCTGGACCGTATGTCACATATGGTTTGCAATGCACGGCTCATTATACTATCTCAATAGAGTGAAACAACACCCAAAAAATTTATTTCATTTTCATAATTCATGATTTCATACCATTTATATTTTGCAGAATTCAGCTGGGATAGGCTCCAGCTTATGTAAACAAGCGGTATCAGAAACTTCCGGATATTTAGTAGCACATTTGAACCAGCATACAACCAGCAACGGTGCATCATAATCATAAAACAGGACCAAGTGTCGTTCAGAAAACAAAACATCTCATATCTCTCCAGTAGATCAAATCTATTAAGTAGAAGCGTTATAAATATTTATTATAGCAAGTAAGGTTGAGCAACAGGACAGTGTTGACAAATGACAAACTAAACACATTTTAAATAATAGTAATGGCAATTTGAACATGCATCAGATTACAATTGAATGCATCACATAATCAGTTCACAGTTCCACATGTCCAAAAGGAGTAGGAAGAAGCAAAGCTTATTAAATCCTACTACCCCTCCATCTGGTACTTTTACAATCAGTAACTGTTACATTTGTTCACTTCCTGCTTTCCTAATATAGTTCAAGTTTTTTTTATTATTATTTATTTTAGTTTTATTTAATTTTTTTGTCATGTACCAAAGTACAAGTTGATATGAGCATACAATGACATAATGGGTACCTTAGTAACCGTCAATATAGTGATATATATCATCAAGATTCTTCATCCTTGTATTTAGCAAACATCAACTGCTTGTATTGTTTCTTGAATTGGCTCATTTTTGTGCATCGTTTTAGGTCTTTACTCAATCCATTCCATAGTTTGATTCCACATACTGGAAAAAAAAAAACAATACACGGCAAGAGCGTATGATTAATCCATATTAGGGTTAATGCAATAGAGTATAAAACAACAAACAACTACAAGCTGTTGGTCTTTTTGGTCAGGTGACAGCAGCAGCGAATCCGACTGCGAGTCCGACGGCGAGGGAAGTTCTTGCTCCAGCGGCTCGGACTCCGATGTCTTTGACGTCATCGCAGAGATCAAGAGAAAGAAAGCTCATCCGGACAGACTTCACGAAGAGCTGTGGTACAACGATCCGGGACAGGTCGGCTCTTTCTTCCTCCCGACTTTCTTAACCTTGTTGTAACACGGACGTGACAAAGATGATCAGATTTAGACGTGATGGATGGTTTTATTTCAAAGTGGCTTTAAAAGCAATGTTCTGCTCTACATGGCCGCCACGAGTGTCTGATCTACATATCATTTTCTTGGCGTCCAGATGAATGATGGTCCCCTGTGCAAGTGCAGCGCCAAGGCCAGGCGCACCGGGATACGCCACAGCATCTACCCCGGGGAGGAGGTGCGACACGCCGCCTATAAATCACTCCATCTTAATCTTCAAGTTCACCAGGCCAAGGACGCAGATCTTTTGTGCTGGAGCCAACTTTACATGGCACCTTTATTATTATTATTATTATTATTATTATTACCTGGAACTATTTTCACCCGCTTGCTTTTCTTCCAGCCTGCCAAACAGTGTCGGGGGATGAACAATAATGCCGGCAAGTTGTTCCACTACAGGATCACCGTGTCTCCGCCCACCAACTTCCTGGTACCAAACATTGCTTCTTCCAAAAAAACATGAAAAGTCCCAGACTATAATTTGAATTGCATTTTTTTTTTTCCCCCCCCAGACGGACCGGCCCACCGTTATCGAGTACGACGACCACGAGTATCTCTTTGAGGGCTTCTCTCTCTTCTCCCACATGCCGCTCACCAACGTAAGCGCTCATCTATAATCTACTTGTACCCTTTAATGTTGTGAAAATGCCAGACTGGCCGAAAAAATTCTATTTAAAGTTGCACGGGTATCGAATATTTCATGTCGCACAGAAGTCACCTTGCTCCACATCTTAAAAGGAAAGCACAAAATTTAAAAAAAAGGTCCGTCATCCATAATCCTTTTGTGAAGCGAGAATACACGTCTTTCTTTTTCTTTAATACACAAACTAGCACGGTGCAGCTAATAATGCAAGTTGCACTGTTAGCTGCCTTGTGTTAAAATGTGACGGTAATGTCGGCACATTAGCATCACATAACTATGCTAATGTTGCTAACGTTTGTCCCATTCATTAATGCTACGTTGTTGTACATGATATATGATATAAAACGTGAATAAAGTGCAAAATACTTCCGCTCATTAGCATTAACGCTCACGCCAAATCACGTTTTCCTTACACTTTTAATAGCTAAATTTTGGCTAGCACACTTAGAAAAACACTATTGTGGCACATCTGATGCTCGCTTCTATTTGATGTATATCTCATATTAACTTGTATTCACTCATTTTAATGCACAGAAAAGGGAAATAAGTATGTTTTCATGTATCACATAAGGCAAAAGTCCACAAAATGTGCATTTTTTAAAAAAGTTAAATCATGTCTAATTTATTTAACTACACTCCTAATAGAGCGTACTACCCTGGTGCGACCAGTAGCGGCGCTGTTGAGTAATTCCACATAAATAGCGCCAACATCTTTTTAAAAGTGGAAGCCAAGTGTACTTTTCATGATGCTAATGATATATCATCTTGATGGCTACACGGACAGATATCAGAGACATCAATGCGTCGTCCTCATAGTCACGCACTGTTGCGTTTGTTGCTGTGTTACAGTTAATTACCTGTCAATCAAAAATGTCCCCCCCAATACATTTGCTTGTGTAAAAGTCACATCTTGACAATGACTTCAGCTGTGTTTTTGGCTCCGGTGCATCAAGCGGGTGTAGGCGGAGCACGGCATCGGGTATGTTTTTACCGCCAATTTGAATATGAAACCTCAATATGTCAATATGTCCCACATGGGGGATTAGTCGTGATTTGAGCTTCATCATTTAAAGCAGGCGTCTCAAACTCAATTTACCTGGGGGCCACTGGAGCTTAGGTCAGGTTTTCCAAAAAAAAAAACAAAAAAACGCATTTATTAAAAACAGAAAAATGAATAAACTTTGTTTTGGTTCAGATTTTCTACAAGAAAAGCTCTGATAAAACATTCCACTGTTCTCAAATATCTTCATTTTTATTTTTCTACACAAAATAAGATCAAGAATAAAGAAAATCAATCAGTAATAAATAAATATAATAATAATAAAACATCAAATAATTAAAAATTAAGACACCACATATAGTTGGTGGGTAGACAAATTATTTTTTTCCGATTAAAATGAACAAAGCATTATTAGAGCCCTGTAGACATGACAAAACACGACTATAGTCACATTTATACTCTTTTTATTTACAACATATTGCGCAACTGCAGGGTCTTGAGACACATGCTAACTCGCAAACTAGAGAGCTAGCGACCAAAACGGTAGCCTTCAAGTTATTTCCTTTCAACTTAAAATAGCCAAAAACTTACCACTTCCACACGGATAGGGAGGATAACTATTAATTTATTATTTAACCTTTAACATGAACATTAATCAAACGTAATATTTTTTTTCTGGGTACATGATACCATACAGCATCCATATCAAACTTACATTAAACTTTCATATCAAGGCGGGGGCCTCAAACTATAGTTTGAGAGCCGCGTGTTTGAGACCCCTGATTTAAAGCATTATGTCTTAAAAGCCAGGGTGGGATTAGAAGGCCACGATATCCGCCCACTGCTAGTTAGCGGCTTGAATGTCTCGCAGGTTAATCTCTTAAAGTGGTCCCGCTCGGACACGAAAGAAGGGTCTAACAGGGGAGATTAAAGACAGGGAAGGAAGGGGGGGGGCAGGCTTATCTGTTTAGTGATATGCCAGTTGCTTAAATGTCGAGGCGGCTTCCCGGGGTCGTACGCGAGGCTCCCGCCCTCCCCGCCAGCGGTCGCAGGCGCCGCTTTGCCAGAGACGAGCTTTTAATGACTTCCCTCGCAAAGCCGTCACCTCGGCCTAACGCGGCGCTAATGAGTCAGCGCGTCCTTTCTTCACGGCCTCCCCTCTCCTCCTTTCATCATCCCAGATTCCATTGTGCCGGGTGATCCGCTTCAACATAGATTACACCATCCACTTCATAGAGGAGATGACGCCCGAGGTCAGTGAAAGCTGTTTTATCTCGCCCCCCCCCCCCTCCAACTTCTTTTTGTTTTTATCTCAAGTGTCTGAGCCGCCGAGCCACGCGTCCCCCCCCCCACACCCTCTCCCCTCCTCACACCTCAGCGCCTCCTGAGCCGAGGTGCTAATCCTTTTAGAGGAGGGAAGAGGGATGATGCCGTCGATAAGGTGGCTTATGCGATAAAGTTGGAAAGTCGGATTCACTTACATAAAAGGCTGTCTTCATTGTCTGCCACCAAGCGAGCGCTCGCTCACGCGCCTACGCTCCTCCTCCCCCCCGTCTAGAACTACTGCGTCCAAGGCCTGGAGCTGTTTGCCTCCTACCTCTTCCAGGACATTCTGGAGCTGTACGACTGGAACCTGACAGGTACTTTGCAGTCAAGGCCTCGAGTTTCACAAAGATGCTCCGCATAGAATGGCCACAAGTCGTGGAATCACTGAACACGGTATTCCGAAATGCCAATTCCAGCTGGAACATCTGTTCTGTCCTCTCGCCGTCATTCCAGGCCCGGATCTGGACAATGAAAGCAGCGGGTCATGCCAGCGTTTCCACTTCATGCCTCGCTTTGTTCGCTTCCTGCCAGGTGAGTTTGCGTTGCTCCATGTCTCCCTCTAGTGGTCAGCCCCTGCTTTTTTTCTCTTTTTTTCTTCCCCCCACAAAAAAAATTACAAGAAAATTGAAATAGTTTGGAAATAAAATAACAAACATCAGTAATGGAAAAAGCTTCCCTCATTTTATGACAATAAAGCCAAAAAAAAATTCACAATTTTATGTGAATAAAATATTTTGTCATCTTTAAAAGATGTTATTTTCAAACTGTCCAAATATTGAGAATAATATATATAATATATTATAATAAATAATATAGAATAATATATGAGAACAAATAAATATGTAAGGGTTATAATATGCCCTGTGATTGGCTGTGGACCAGTCCAGGATGTACCCTGCCTTTCAGCCAATGACAGCTGGGATAGGCTCCAGCATACTTGCCACCCTAGTGAGGATAAGCGGCAGAGAAAATTGAATTAGAATCTTATGGCAATAATTATATTATGAAATTCAGTCATTGTATTAATTAGGTTTATAAAGATTATTTAAGAAAGTGGAACTATTTGGAAAATGTAGACCCCGGAATTCCACACTGGGATTTTTATTTATTTTTTGTCGGGTTGAAAACCATTTTGCGTCCACACTGTGCCAGATTATGGGGATTTTTATTTGGGACAGCAAAGTTTTCAGCGAGCATATCAAACATATTGAAGTGTAAATTTGGACATGCATGAATTGGAAAAAAAACGGCCATCTTGCTGTACTCTCTATTCGTTTCAACACTAGATGGCGCTGCTGCACTGCCATAGTCTCCCCAGCATGGCCGCCTACCAGCCTCCCATCAATAAACAATTTCACCCCATACACCCCCTCCCCACATTTAGTTGCTGGCGCTCACACTCGTAGATGCATGTTTTTTTTTTTATTTAATTTTTTTAACAAAAGCACAAAAACGGTCCAGTGCAGTGTGCAATGGGGGGGGGTTGAGTGTGCGGCCATGCATCCATTTCCAGTAGTGCGAGCTCGGTGTGCAAACACAGTAAATGGGGGTCAATCAATGTTGCATGAGTGTTTATTAAAGCCACTCTGCTTGACCTCATAGCTTGCTTGTTTTTTATGCTTGTACTGAATATCAGTCTTTAAGAAGGCGGCCATGCTTCTGTAGAGTAGGTCACTCCGGAACGCAGCGGCAAAGTGCAGTAACGTATTCACATGGTGGCGGCGGCAAGTGCTACAATAATGACGAGCATCCTCGTTTTGTGAGCAATGAAAGGAAATGTGATTTTGGCTAAAAAAAAACAACAACAACAAACAATGTAACTCAGATTGCGATTAACTGTGAATGTGATGAGCTTCCATAACCTTCCGTTCCTTTCAAATATACTTTTTGACTTGTACAAAATTGAAATGAAGTATTCTCGCCAAAGATTTTTCTAACAAAAGTATAAATGTGATGACAACCGTAGAACAGAGTCTTATTGTAGTGAAAAATAGTAGTTTTATGCCCATGCTTAGAAACTCAAGGCTACTTGAATCAGGTGATGAGCATGTGGAGGATGTGTTTTGGAGACAAGAGGCTTGTAGCCTTGAGCAGTTAATCATAACAAGTCGGTGTGACATTCAGATGGTACATTCACACACTGTGTTACGTATGCTAGTCAAACCGACAACCAAAACAAAGCATGTTTTTCTGACAGTAGTAGTACTCTCTGTCAGTAATGCCTAAAACACTCCCCTTCTCTCTTTAATTACCATCATTCACCGACGACAAAGGACGCTAACAAGCTAAACAGTCAATGGGAGTTGAGTTGATGTCACATGACTCCCACAACCGTGAAGGAGGGGTTTCCAAAAGCGGTTATTTACTCGCCTGCGGTACATTATAAAATGTACCCCCCCCACCCCTCGACCCAACACTCACACATGAACACTTACAGCAACACATCAGCGTGAGTGTTATTTATGTCTATTATATTGGGTAATATGAGTGTAAAACTGACTATAGGGGTGCTATTTCATGCCTAGAGGGCTCTAATAATGTTAAACTGTATTTAGTTGCTGTAACTACAAAAAATATTTTAACAAAAATAATAATAATAATAAATATTAAAATGACCCGCCACATCATTTGATTTTAGGGATGGGAATACTGAAGCCAGGAATCTGACGTTTGCGTTACACCCCCTGATACTGGTGCATCCATTCTCACCAGTACTATTGTGTGTGATGTGTGACTGGGAAAAACTTTTATTAAGCTCAAGTGTGGTTTTTTTTTGTGCAGACGGGGGCAAAGAGGTGCTGTCCATGCACCAGGTGCTGCTGTACCTCCTCCGCAGCAGCAAGCCCCTGGTCCCGGAGGAGGAGATTGCCGACATGCTGCAGTGGGAGGAGCTGGAGTGGCAGAAATATGCAGAGGAGTGCAAGGGCATGATCGTGACCAACCCGGGCTCGGTGAGTGAGGCCTTAGCGCTCTTTTGTTTTTTTTTTTGTCTGTCAGGACAGGAGGTCCAAGGGCGTCCGCCGCCCCCCCACCTCAAACCCACAACACCGCTTGTCCCGTTAGCCTGTGACACCGCCCGAGCTCACCTATTATCCCCAAGGGCGTTTGCTGCTGTCACCGTCACCATGCACTGCCCCGCCTGCTTTAATGTCACCGCGACGTGGGCTCACCTCCGTGTCGGGCCAGGCTTTGGGTGGCGGGGTGAGCGGGTGGGGGGGTGGATGTACAGTAATTGTGTCCGGGTGAAGGTGACGCGCTGTCATCGCTAGCTTAAAAGCACTGCATACGAACAACCTTTGGAGAGGTCTTTTTACTCAGCCTGCCCCCCTTCCACAACCGCCGCCATGGCAGCTCTGAATAGTCGCTGTCAGGGTTGTCAGATAGGTGGGGGGTTTTATTAGCGTTCCCCCCCCTCCCTCCTTGCACTCTACTCAAGATAAAAATCAGCCGAGTACACTCCTTATCCCGGGCGCCATGAAGACATCACGACTGTGAACGTGTCAACAGTTATTATTAATATGATATTTAAACCTACTATGTGCAAGCTTGCTTCTTCCGCTGTCCCACTTTTTGCAGGATTTATGCCAAAAATTACTACCGATGCTACTGTATATTTATATATGAACTAAAGTATTTAGACATTTACAGTACAGGGAGTGTGAAAGGGCTTGTCCCAATATTTTTGTCAATTATTCTGTGTTTTATCCTACGAGATGCCTTGTAAGAATTGTTAGTAAATGTGTAATTTCTCATAAGTTATTACATGAAAGATTTGTGGCTAATTGAATAACAATAATAGCAGTGTTCTTTAATGCATGGGTGTCCAAAGTGCGGCACATTTGCGTCCCGTGGATGTTTTAATGCATCCCTCCATGTGTAAATACCAACAGCATATTATTGACTATTCCGTCCGTGCACACTCATTAAGCACAAATTGTCCATGCTACGGTTGCTCAAGGTCACATGGGGGCTGCCAATCAAAGGGTAGTGATTATTAGCAGCATTAGCAGCAAAGACGTGCCGGGGCACCAATGTCGCTGTGCCGCATTCAAGGAGCGGTGCGCTTCCAGGAATTAGCAGCGTGTTTGTGTCAGCCCCGTACCTCCCCAGCTGACGACTTTCAAGGCTACAATCAAAGATGGCCGCTCACGTTCCGCGTCCTCACTCTGTATTCGGGGCGGTGGCGTTAGAACACGGATAATGTCAAGGTGAGCGGCTGGCCTCCAGCCATCTGCCACCCGAACTCAGCGCACCGTATGTTCCGGTTCCCCCCTCGTTTGATCCCACCAAAGGTCCGGCCAGGCTATCCGCGCTTCGGGAGTCGCCCGAGGACGCCCCTCACATAGAAGCATGCAAGCCGCCCGCCCGGCTGGTTAGCTTCCCTTGCAGCAGATGATTGAACGACGGCGCCTCGTCGCCGAGCTTGTTTACATTCTTGACACGCTCACCTAGCCTTGTGTTCCTGCTCCCTAGAAACCCAGTTCGGTGCGCATCGACCAGCTGGACCGGGAACAGTTCAACCCAGACGTCATCACCTTCCCTGTCATCGTTCATTTTGGGATACGGCCCGCTCAGCTCAGCTACGCTGGAGACCCTCAGTAAGATGGGATTTTTCTTCTTATGCCAAAATAATGTTGCAGTCAAGGTCGGTCTGGAATGTTGTTGTCTGCATTCGGCAATACTCTTCCTGTTAAACAGGGTTATACCCCATTTTATTTATTTACACAAATAATAGACACATCCATCAAAACGCCCATTTTTGTTACTCGGCTACCAGAATGTGCCTCTCACAGCTATTCAATCTATTTTAAGAAACAGGCATACAGTATTGTACTTAAAGGTACACATCACGTTTTGTCAAAGCATCTTCTGCAGGAAAATCACTGGGGGAATTAACTTGCGAATTAGCGCCCTCTGCTGGATTTATAGCTGTATTATCAGTCTTTTATTTCTGCAGATATTGCCATCAAACCACTTATTTAAGATTCATTCATTCATTCATTTTGGACCGGGGGATGCTGGAGCCTATCCCAGCTGTGTTACCATACACAAATGGGCAATTTTAAAGCACAGAAAAAAACAAAACATGCATGTTCGTGGTGGGGCGGCACGAGTGGTTCGTGCGCAGACCTCACAGCTAGGAGACCAGGGTTCAATTCCACCCTCGGCCATCTCTGTGTGGAGTTTGCATGTTCTCCTAGTGCATGCGTGGGTTTTCCTCCCACATTCCAAAAACATGCTAGGTTAATCAGCGACTCCAAATTGTCCATAGGTATGAATGTGAGTGTGAATGGTTGTTTGTCTATATGTGCCCTTTGATTGGCTGGCGACCAGTCCAGGGTGTACCCCGCCTCCCGCCAAAGACAGCTGGGATAGGCTCCAGCACCCCCCGCGACCCTCGTGAGGAATGAATGAATGCATGTTTGTGGTTGACTATGGGCTATTATTAGCAAAACATATGCATATTCTTTTCGGTCTTTATTATGTCTTATTGATGCTTATTATGTCTAGTGTCGGGATGATGTCATGACACGCTCAGTTCACGAGTCAACGTCTTCTTATTGACTTGAGGAATGTGGTATGAATTCCAATGTATTTCATAGAGCCCAACATAAATGTCACCCAGCTGCGTCTCAGCTCCCAACCCTTGTTCCTGCTCCTCCTCCTTGACCAGTGGTCTCCCCGAACGTGCTGTACCGTGAGGAGGTTGAGGGCGGCGTTTGCGAAACAGACTTGATAGATTGGAAAAGGGAATAGATGTGCATGCGTGACATTTTCGCATGCGTCGTCACGGGTGCCCGGGATTTTCCGTCGGCTGTGGGGAACCAGGGCCGCCCAGTTTATTTCCCGTACAAGGTAATGGTGTGTGCACAGCACCGGGCCGCAGGAGGGTACAGTGTACTGTGCTCCTGCATAATTAACAAAAACGACGTATCAGATCATCAGAGCTGGCGTCCCCGGAGGAGTCGGGATGCAACGTGCGAAAAAGGAGTGGGATTCTTCTTGAAGATGCAAACAGGACGAGGACTATTAGCAGGACTAAAACCTGCTCTTCAATCTTCCCTCATGTCCTCATCCCTTGCCGTTACGTGTCGGGCGCGTTCCCGCCCGGAATCTTTCATCTCCTGCCTCCATGTCAAACCCCTCAAAGTGACTCCGGCGACAAATTTATGGATGAACTGGGACGTCATTAGTGGATGCACGAAGGCCATCGGAAAAGATTGGTGTTAAGACTTTTCCGACGCTGCTAATGATACGTGTCAAGAGGGCACGCGATGCTGTCGAAATGCGGCGACACGTGTTAACTCGCCGCACTCGCTCCACGCCAATCGTACGGCGCTCGGGTTCCATTTCACACCTCACATCTAGTGTGAGCGTTCTGAGCGTCCCCACTCGTTAAGTTCTTTATGATAACCGACACGTTTCATCATAGAAGTACACAAAAACCCACGGCAGGTCCACTCACCCAAGACTAAATTATGTCTCTATATATAATAATCAGAACATGATTTATGTCTTGTATCGTCACCTGATACACCATGACCTGCCATGCTTAGATACCCAAGGGTATCTGAAACGTTAAAAAAAAATGTACGTCATAGATTTTTCCTATGCATTAATATTTATGGCCTACACTGTAAAATAACCCTGTGTTTTTTTTTGTAATGTGGAAATTAAAATATCAGCACATTATCGGTATTAAAAAAAAAAAAAAATCCAAGATCCAGAATATCAATATACATGCTGAATATACCCCAGGCTATGAAAAACACCAGTATATGGAAGTCATTTGTATAGCGCTTTTCAAAATACTCAGACACTTTACAGAAGAATGGAGTTGAATAAAAGCAAGTAAAAGTCAAAGATACATTAATTTGTTCATACACAGCTAAAACAATAGTAAAAACAGTGAAAAAAACCCACTAAATATGAAGACGGTACTAGCTATGCAACCGGCTACTGTACATACAAATCAACATGTGGCGCACGAGTGAGAACCTCTACTCCTCTTCTCACGCGCTCGAGTGAAACGGAGAGACACAGCTGCGACCCGATGGGAAAGTTTTCCCTCTGAGGTGAGCTAGTTGGCAAACAGAAGAGGTTGTGATGCTAACTTTTCTCCAGATAACGAAGCAGCTCATTAAACGAGTGGAAAGGCAGCTAAGAGTGCTAATGTATGCAGATGGTGCCCCCCCCCCCCCAGGAGGTTTTGAAATGAGCGTCTTACGGTCAGGGTTGTCTTATATTCGGGTCAATTCGGTGTAAAAAGTGGTTTTCCACAAATAACGAGGGCATCGAATTTGGAACATGAGCAGTCGCCCATCTCCAGCAGACATCTGCAACTGTGTGCTGGAATGTTAGCATTTTTAATTCGTTCTAGCAAGGGTAATCATGTCAGGTGCATTCACTGACATTGGGACGTTCACCTTTCTTTTTTTTTTTTCTCTCCAGGCACTGAAAACGGCTCCGGGTTGCAACCCACCGGTTGAGAACCACTCAGACATGCTACTAATAACACGGGTGTTAGTGGAGGTGTGCAGCGAGCATATGCTAATGAAGGTCGGGGTGGGGGGAGGCGCCGAGAGCTCGCCACATATCTTTCGGAAAGGTCATCGGCGCAGACTGGAGACACGCCGGCCTCCCAGGCCGGGTATTCCTCATCTCCGTCTCCTTTCCGCTCAGGATGCTTCGGCGCGGAGGTGGCGGCGGCGGCGGTGGCGCGCTGATAATCGCCGCCGTAAAGCCGTCTTATTCCCTCGCCTCGGTCTCTAATGAAGTCCCCGGTATTAAAGCTCTATAATTCTTCTATTCCACGGCTCCTCCTCCTTTCCTACTCCCTCTCTTTTTCTCTCCCCCTCGCTATCTCGAAGTCTCTCGCCCTTTCACTCTGTCCAATCGTCCAAGCCGCACCACCTTAACTCGCCACCCCACCAATCATAATTGAATAATTCTGGGTAAATGAGGAGAAAGTCTGCTGAATGGGAGCAGAACGGTCACACTCAGTGCATCAATCACAAGGCCTGATTGAAAAGTGTGGGTGGGGGTGGTTTAGGTGGTGGTGGGGGTGGTTTATACGGCCTCATGATGGTCGGCGGGGTGGCTACATGTCACCTTGCCGATAACACCGGGCCTCTTTTCACATGCAAATGAGCACAAAGACAATGAGGCTTTGTAGGAAATGAAAATGAGCAGCACGGCGAGGTAGATGTGGAGGCGTCAGGGAGAAAAAAAAAAAAAAAAAGCAGGTGAACTCGGAGCAACTCGCCGTTCAAACGACTGCGCGCACACAAACCCGGTCGCCTGCTGCCCCTGAAACAAAAGCATCAAACGATTCCGTATCTGTGGGCAGCTTAATATGAAATATTGATGCGCTGTTTTTGCCTTCTTTTCCATCCCTTTTTCCAGGTACCAGAAACTATGGAAGAGCTATGTGAAACTGCGCCACCTGCTGGCCAACAGCCCCAAGGTCAAGCAACTGGACAAGCAGAAGCTGACCCAAAGAGAGGTGAGCTTGGAATTCGAACTGTCCCGATACAACTTTTTCCACATCCGTTATGATATCGCAGCCTTGAGGATTGTCCGATATCGATCAAAATTTGCACCCGTTTTTGTGATAGTTTATAACAGGGGTCTCAAACTCAATTTACTTGGGGGCCACTGGAGCTAGGGTCTGGGTGAGGCTGGGCCGCATCAGGTTTTCCCCCCAAAAAAACGCATTTATTAAAAACAAAAAAATTAAAAAAACTTTTTTTGGTTCTGATTTTCTACAATAAAAGCTCTGATAAAACATTCCACTGTTCTCAAATATCTTACTTTTTATTTTTCTACACAAAATAAGATGAAAAATAAATAAATAAAGAAAATCAATCAATCAGTAATAAATAAATATAATAATAATAATAAAATGGCAAATATTAAAAACTTAAGAAACCACATATAGTTGGTGGGTAGACAAATGCAGGGTCTTGAGACACATGCTAACTCGCAAGCTAGAGAGCTAGCAACCTAAACGGTAGCCTCCAAGTTATTTCCTTTAAACCTAAAAAGCCAAAAACTTACCACTTCCACACGGATAGAGAGGATAACTATTAACAGTTATTTAACCTTTAACATGAACATTAATCAAACGTAATAATTCTTTCTGGATACATGATACCATCCATATCAAACTTGCGCGGGCCGCGCTAACATTAAACATTCATATCAAGGCGGGGGCCTCAAACTAGTGTCCTGCGGGCCACATTTGGCCCGCGGGCCGCGTGTTTGAGACCCCTTGGTTTATAATGTCATATCATTTCCAGCCACGAGGATGCTCTGTTTCTGTTTCCGCATGCCGGCATTTCAATTTCCCATTTCCTCTTGTATTTAAACGCAAACAACCTACAGCACTCGAGCGCATCTCGTTCTCTTTTCAGCGTATTGTCGTTGCTCTCTTTTAATCCCGCGTCGTTCTCATTCAGCGTGCGACGGGGGCTAAGTGCTTGTGCACGTTGCATGTCTTTTACGTCAGCCTTGAGCGCGAAGGTCTTTAGCGGCGCTGGGGACGAAAAAGTTATTTACTAGTAGCGGTAGTGTAAGTTAAAGTGGTGTACATGGACTCCATGCACCCCGCAGTATGGACACCGACGACTCGCTCTCTGGTTGACACACTCAACACCAATAAGGAGCAAGAACTTGGACTCAATTAGCCGCTTTCCCAGGCAGCTCTCTACGGCCAACAGGCCCTTCCTGTCCGACTGTCAGCGTGCGCTGCCGCAATTACAGTAGCGGGAACATTTTCTATTGGAGCACACGTCACCACCTTCGGGTGTGTTGATTCGTGTTTATTTCTGCAGCATGAAGTCGTCAACATGACGGGCGCAACTTCAAGCGCTCCTTTTGTAAACATGAGCTTGTTGTGTTTTATCTTTCTCTCTTTATTGTGTCATCTCTCATTTGAATAAGAATCCCAAACGCGGTCAGCGCTCATAAGGCGTCTCCGTCATCTTAGCATGTCGGGGATTTTCTACCGTTTCTCTCTCTGCAGATTAGCTCTTTTTGTTTGGAAGTTTGTGATTCAGTCGGGCCACACCAAGTTTCTCCAGTGAGGGCCACATGGTGAAAAAGAAAGGATGAATGAAATGATATTTTGTAGTTTGATAACTGCATCTCCGCTTTGTGATAAAGGTGGAAAAAGCAAATATTTTGGCTTTAAAAAAAAATCAAATATTTATACTGTTTCTTAAATAATCTTTGTAAATGTTCTTCCCATATTTGCATATCATAACTTACCCCCAAAAGTAATTTTCTTTTGAAAATGTCAACTAAACAGTCCCAATGTACTAGCTTCACCAACCTGGGAACCACACTCCTTTCATTGTAAACGGTCCCAATGTGCTAGCTTCACCAACCTGGGAACCACACTCCATTCACTTTAAACAGTCCCAATGTGCTAGCTTCACCAACCTGGGAACCACACTCCTTTCATTGTAAACAGTCCCAATGTGCTACCTTCACCAACCTGGGAACCACACTCCTTTCATTGTAAACAGTCCCAATGTGCTAGCTTCACCAACCTGGGAACCACACTCCTTTCATTGTAAACAGTCCCAATGTGCTATCTTCACCAACCTGGGAACCACACTCCTTTCATTGTAAACAGTCCCAATGTGCTACCTTCACCAACCTGGGGAACCACACTCCATTCACTTTAAACATTCCCAATGTGCTAGCTTCACCAACCTGGGGAACCACACTCCATTCACTTTAAACATTCCCAATGTGCTAGCTTCACCAACCTGGGGAACCACACTCCTTTCATTGTAAACAGTCCCAATGTGCTACCTTCACCAACCTGGGGAACCACACTCCATTCACTTTAAACATTCCCAATGTGCTACCTTCACCAACCTGGGAACCACACTCCTTTCATTGTAAACAGTCCCAATGTGCTACCTTCACCAACCTGGGAACCACACTCCTTTCATTGTAAACAGTCCCAATGTGCTACCTTCACCAACCTGGGGAACCACACTCCAACACATGTAGATATGCTAAAAAGTTTGATAACTGCATCTCAGCTTTGTGATTAAAGGTGGAAAAAGCTAATATTTTGGCTTAAAAACAATTCAAATATTTATACTGTTTTTTAAATAATCTTTGTAAATGTTGTTCCCGTATTTGCATATCATAACTTCCCCCCAAAAGTAGTTTTCGTTTTAATTTCAACTGTATGCTACTAAAATGAATACTTTTTTCCTCATAGTGCGAGTTTTTTGTAAAATTACAGCTATTTCTGTTTTATTTTCCACCCATCTGTTTTTATTATTATAAATTCTATTCTCGCAATTGACTTTATTCCCATCACATTTTGACTTTATTCTCATAACATTGCTGTTACAATATCTCTTACAACTGTTAAATGATATTTATTGAATGTGCCATGGGCCAATTAAAAAAAAAAAAAAAGATGTGGGCCGCATTTTGGTCACCACTGCATTTGGGTTTTACCAACAGCGCCACTATCTTGTGTATTTGTCAGAAAAATAACAGCACAGGCAACCCCACAGTCGGGGTGCATGTTTTGACAAATTTCCCGCCCCCCCCCCTCCTGCTGTGTGTGACGTTTCTGGAGTTAGAAGCGCGACACCGTGGGGGCGTCCCCATTTTGTCACATGTAGAGCGTATAGTCTGCAAGGCACTTCCTTAACCACACGTGCTTCATACGTGACTTAAGTGTGGCTCGGACTGACGATTTTGCCACGTTTGATCACATTGGGATTCACTTCCGAGAAAGAGGCATGACTCCTATGTACTACTATTAGTACTATTATTACTACTACTATTACTAATAATTCTAATAATCATCCATTAGTGGTCATAGTATTCCCCTTGACCATGCAACATAAATGTACTTACATTCACACAACCATGCACGCACGGTGAACAGATTGTGTGTGTGTGTGTGGGTGCACATGTACATGGTGACGGTGTGGGTGAGCGTGTTCACTTTGATGCGCAGTTCAAAGTAGGATGGCATTATTTATTCATGCCTTTGTTGTTCTTATTTCCTCTGTGAGGCAAAAATTCCTGGCGTTCCATTTGAGGCGGATTGCGACTCACCGGGAGAGTTGACTGTGAATGTAATACACACACACACACACACACACACACACACACACTTACGCTGGCATGAGAGTGTGTATGTAATGACTTATGTGTGTCGGGTGGAGATGCTTTGGTGCCCTGGGTCCAAGCTGACCCACGGTGGCGCCTCAATTATCTGAAACTTGCCTATCTGGAAGTTTCGCAGCAATGGAAGGGGGTCATGGGATGAGGGTGTTGTATTCCAGGGATGGGCGCTGTCCCCGATGGCTTTGCCGCCATTGATCAATAATTGACCGCCTGCTTGTTTTTGCAGGAAGCCCTACAGAAGATCCGTCAGAAGAACACGATGCGCCGCGAGGTGACGGTGGAGCTCAGCAGCCAGGGATTCTGGAAGACTGGCATCCGCTCCGACGTCTGTCAGGTAACACTGATACACGCCCACGTGCACGGTCAGACAGGCAGTTGTGTATGATAAATAAAACAACTGGGGGGGGGGGGGCATTATCAGACATATCAACATAGTGTTAACATCTAATATCCCATCATTAATTCATTTTGAATACATTCGAATGTGCACGCTGTGGACTAAAAATGGCCCCCACTCCACTCTTTGGACACCCCTGTGTTTATACTATCGCATATTCATGTGTAATATTCATCCAAGCGGCGCAAGCTCGGTGGCACCGAGACGAGACCCAAGCCGGGCTTCACTGCCACAGCCACTTCTGGTGTTGCCACATGTTGCGTCATCCCCCCCACTCGGTTTGTGCATCGCTAAAGTGGACTCCCCCGCTGAGCCTTCCGCAAACCTCGCCCTTCATTAAGGCCGAGCCATGTCTCACACCCGACACTTTTGTTTGTATACACCATTTGACTCCATTTGGCCACAGCGTTTAAGTCCTTCATGCACACGCTGGCAGCAAAGTAGACCCGATCGACTCTTTATCTCCATGTGGTCTTTATGTTAGCTTCAAGCCAAACAGTGTAGCGCTGGAACCTCTGCTGGGACCTAACTAGGGGTTGGGAGGAAATTGCATTGATTATATTGTATGGATTATTCATCTTTGCTATGTTAACAAAATACTGCACATGCATTCGTTTTCTATGCTACTTGTTCTCATTAGGGTTAGGTTGGGGGGGGCGGTGGGGGGGCAACCTGTACTGGTCACCAGTAGTCACAGCGCACGTATGATATAGAGTCTCCAGTTAGCCGAAAATGCATGTGGCAGGGTCACAAAGTGCTAGCTTGACCAACCTGGGGAACCACACTCCATTCACTGTAAACAGTCACAATGTGTTAGCTTCACCAACCTGGGGAACCACACTCCATTCACTTTAAACAGTCACAATGTGCTAGCTTCACCAACCTGGGGAACCACACTCCATTCACTTGAAACAGTCACAATGTGCTAGCTTCATCAGCCTGGGGAACCACACTCCATTCACTGTAAACAGTCACAATGTGCTAGCTTCACCAATCTGGGGAACCACACTCCATTCACTTTAAACAGTCACAATGTGCTAGCTTCACCAACCTGGGGAACCACACTCCATTCACTTTAAACGGTCACAATGTGCTAGCTTCACCAGCCTGGGGAACCACACTCCATCCACTGTAAACATTGCCAATGTGCTAGCCTGGGGAACCACACTCCATTCACTTTAAACAGTCCCAATATGCTAGCTTCACCAACCTGGGAACCACACTCCATTCACTTTAAACAATCACAATGTGCTAGCTTCACCAGCCTGGGGAACCACACTCCATTCACTTTAAACGGTCACAATGTGCTAGCTTCACCAGCCTGGGGAACCACACTCCATTCACTTTGAACAGTCACAATGTGTTAGCTTCACCAACCCGGGAACCACACTCCATTCACTTTTAACAGTCACAATGTGCTAGCTTCACCAGCCTGGGGAACCACACTCCATTCACTTTAAACAGTCCCAATGTGCTAGCTTCACCAACCTGGGGAACCACACTCCATCAACTTCATGCAGTAGCAAAGTGCTAACTTCACAGCCTGGAAAACGTCACCCAATTCAATGAACGCAGTCACAAGGTGCCATCATTCCCATCCTGGGGAACCTCACTCCATTCACTTGCTAGCTTGGCTTGAAAATAAATGTCTTTCATTGCCTCCTGACACGGAGGAATGCCGCAACTTAACCCTGTTGCTAGGATAGTTAGCTTGATCAGATTCCACACGGCACACAAACAAAAATTGCTGAATTGGGCCGCGTGCGCGGAATAGCACGGATTTGTCCGCTTTTATTTTTGCGGATTCGCTCTTCCGCTGTTTTGTTTTGCAATTGTTCTGCCCGTCAGCTCTAATGAAATAATTGGCACCCCGGTCGCGTGTGGTCCTCTTTTTGCGAGCGTGCATGCAGCGCCCATCGCCTGCAGCTGATGCTCACATTTGGAGAGGCATGACAGAAAGTTCTACTCTCATAAGCCAGACCTCTCTTGCAGCAAGGTCTAGCAAAGAGGATCCGTTCCATAATTGCCACCCAATTATATTTGCTTCAAGCTGGACTGCTGCGACTAATTGGTTCATGAATAATTTCAGGCCGAAAGTGCGGCGCTACCGCTCGGCACCACGTGTTACGGGCGTCAAGAGATGGCGCCCGATATGTGCCCCCGAAAGTATTTTTTTTCCATTCAGAAAAGCAATTCAGAATAAAATGGGCCTCCCGTGATTGACATAGCTTGACAGCCGCAAGGTTTTTTCACTTGAAAGGCATGAGCCGAGATCCGGCCTTCACTTCGGAGGCAGAGATGGGGAGAATTCACCGCCGTTGTCCTCCGCTGTCCTTCATCAGTGCATGTGAAGGCTATCAAGCATTCACAGAAACGCCAAGCAAAGGAGGCTTGTTTATTTCTCTCAAATGGATGGGAAGGTGTGCTGCGCCTCTGCTGACAGCCGCCGCCGATAGTCCACGTGAGGCTCGCTGCGGGTTTAGCTCGCAGTTTCCGTTCGGCAATTTTACATTCATCAATATTGCGGCGAGGGCGTCCACAATAATAAACATGTTGTTGATGAAAAGTGAGTCACAGGTAATCTTTGAGCGGATTCCATTGTGCGCATGTACCTAGCGTCGGGTGCTCGCCCTTGTCATTTTGAGCGTTTGCTCTGCTCGGTCGAACGTGAAAGCAACATGTTTAGTCTCTACTCGACTCGCTTCCCTGTGTGTTAGTGTTTTAGTTGCATTCTGTGAAATATAAGCTAGTAAATGTAGCGGAATATAAACAGTAACCAACATATTTAACCCAGCAGGTGGCATTTTGGTTTGGAACGGCGGCCGCCTTATTAAGTCCTGACTTTGTGCATATGTTGACTGCACGGCCTTTGGTCGCATGACAAAAATCAGAGTTTGAACGCGAAGCCAACCGCATGAAAAGTATTTTTTCTGTATTTTTTTTGCTCCACGCCAGACTACCCAACCACAAGTATGAACACAGTCTACAGCAGGGGTCTCAAACTCAATTTACTTGGGGGCCACTGGAGCTAGGGTCTGGGCGAGACTGGGCCGCATCAGGTTTCCCCAAAAAAAAAAAAAAACCAAAAAACGCATTTATTAAAAAGAGAAATATGAATAAACTTTGCTTTGGTTTCGATTTTCTACAAGAAAAGCTCTGATAAAACATTCCACTGTTCTCAAATATCTTACTTTTTATTTTTCTACACAAAATAAGATGAAAAATAAATAAACAAATCAAGAATAAAGAAAATCAATCACAGTAATAAATAAATATAATAATAAAACGGCAAATAATAAAAACTTAAATTAATTTATTTTTTTATTTATAAATTAAAAAAAAAAACTTTTTCAGATTAAAATGAACAAAGCATTATTAGAGCCCTGTAGACATGACAAAACACGACTATAGTCACATTTATACTCTTTTTATTTACAACATATTGCGCAACTGCAGGATCTTGAGACGCATGCTAACTCGCAAACTAGAGAGCTAGCGACCTAAACGGTAGCCTTCAAGTTATTTCCTTTAAACTTAAATAGCCAAAAACTTACCACTTCCACACGGATAGGGAGGATAACTATTAACAGTTATTTAACCTTTAACATGATCATGAATCAAACGTAATAATTTTTTCCTGGGTACATGATACCATACAACATCCATATCAAACTTTAACATTAAACTTTCATATCAAGGCGGGGGCCTCAAAGTAGTGTCCTGCGGGCCACTGCTGTTTGAGACCCCTGCTTTAATGTATAAGTGTGACATTGTTATTTTGTGTACAGTACGGAGGAATAAATGGTTCCCCAAAAAGTGACACTTATAAAAGCCTGTTT
Source organism: Doryrhamphus excisus (assembly GCF_037039965.1). Classification (NCBI taxonomy): domain Eukaryota; kingdom Metazoa; phylum Chordata; class Actinopteri; order Syngnathiformes; family Syngnathidae; genus Doryrhamphus; species Doryrhamphus excisus. The sequence continues at coordinate 20,738,719 of NC_136363.1, forward strand.
TAAGTCCGCACGGATCTTCTTTCTGCGTCACGGAGATGATGCCGGAAGAAGGCCGGATCAACCGGACCAGAACCGGACTTAGCCGCCTTAGCCGACAAACAGTCCCAGTCAGTCTGCAATCAGCAGCACGGATGAGAAGCAGGAGACCATTCTGGCTTTGCTAATTGGCTGTTTAACAATTCCAGAGGAGTGTGTCATCGCAGGGGCCCCTCCTGACGGACCCCGGGCTCCTTGTCAACACCTCTGGAAGCCTCCGGTCTCGCCCTGCCCTGTAGCGCTAATTAAAAAACGGACGCTCGGCTCCCCTCTCTCATGTGTTGGCTCGGAGGTTAATGCGCTCCAAACCGCCTTTGCCACGGTTGTGGCTCGCGGCCGCCACCGTGTGAACCGCCGCTAATGACAGAGGCTCTTTCGCCGACCGCCGGCTGCTCTCAGCCCGCCGTCGTTCTCACTTTCTCTCTGCACCAGCTTCTTTTTATTTAACACAGTCGGGCTCAGCTGTCGGTGTTTGTGTGAGAGTAAGTGTGTCAACATGTGCGAAATGGGCTTCGATTCCGCCGTCCTGCCCCAAAAGTGAATTTCCCTCCTGTCCATCATGCTGGCTCACGTTGCAGCCATTGCTTTTGTGATTATTTCATCTATCTGTTGCCTAGCACCTCTTAATAAATAATGACTGGCTGATTGATTTCTCTCTCCGCCCCCTCCTCCTCCCATCAACCCCTCACCCTTTGCTTCTGACAATCTCTTCATCACACGCTCGCCTCCAACATGCTCCCGTCACTCGTCTCTCATATTAGACATGAGCCCCACTCAGGTTTTTTTTTTTCCCCCGCCTCCGTGCCCGCCTTCTTTCAACATTCTCTTTGTGCTCCCCACAGCACGCCATGATGCTGCCTGTCCTCACCCATCACGTCCGCTACCACCAGTGCCTCATGCACCTGGACAAGCTCATCGGCTACGTCTTCAAGGAGCGCTGCCTCCTGCAGGTAACGCTTGCGCACCCTCGCTTATATCAAAGCAAAGACGCGGGCTCCGGGTTGGACCCCACAACAAAGCCGTAACAATACGATCTGTGGGGACTCACGACAGTCCTGGACACAAACAATGGTGGCCGTTGCTGACCTTCTACACCTTCACCTAAAACTGCTGATATTTCTATAAATGTTTATTATTCATCTCATAATTAATCATTGTTTTATTTTAACAACAGCATTAATTCTGGATTGTTACAGGCTGGCGGTTAACTCAGGAAAAGCCAAATAATCCAAGTAATAATAAGTGTATTGTTATTAACTGCATCAATCAACTCAATGCTTCTGGGGGCCACAATTGTCTGGGGGGCTCCAGTCCACAAACTTCTCTGTACGATGGCATAGTTTGTCCGAGAACTTCTGAAGGTGGCACCAGGGTGACAGGTGTGGGGAAAAATGTGGCGAGTGAAGAGGAACGGTGCCAACACTGTTCCCCGGAGGGGCCCCTACACTGCAGAGAACAGATTCTGACACACATTCCCGGGGTCCTCGTGTACTGGGGGCGGCTGGTGAGGTAGTTCACAATGAATTGACGGTCCAACATGGTGAAAAAAGTCCCAAAATATGAAATTAAAACTTTAAAATTAAAGCTTGTCAAAGATGCTCTACATGACAGGAGTCTTCTGCTGTTACAAAAAAGACAGCAGAACACTCTTGGTCATATAATGGATCTTTGACTGGCAATTTTGTAGGTCTAGACGAGGGCTAATCAACTAAATTATTCTTGGGGCCACATTTTTGTAACAGCAGAGGACTCCTGTCAGATAGAGGATCTTTGATCAGAATTATTGTAGTACTATACGCCTTAAAAACAGCAGAACACTCATATTAAGTCATATAAAGGATCTTTGACTGGCAATTTTGTCGATCTAGACGAGGGCTAATCAACTAAATTATTCTTGTGGCCACAGTTTTGTAACAGCAGAGGACTCCTGTCGTATAGAGGATCTTTGATCAGAATTATTGTAGTGCTATACGCCTTAAAAACAGCAGAACACTCATATTAAGTCATATAAAGGATCTTTGACTGGCAATTTTGTCGATCTAGACGAGGGCTAATCAACTAAATTATTCTTGTGGCCACAGTTTTGTAACAGCAGAGGACTCCTGTCGTATAGAGGATCTTTGATCAGAATTATTGTAGTACTATACGCCTTAAAAACAGCAGAACACTCATATTAACTCATATAAAGGATCTTTGACTGGCAATTTTGTAGATCTAGACGAGGGCTAATTAACTAAATTATTTGTGGGGACACATTTTTGTAACAGCAGAGGACTCCTGTCATATAGAGGATCTTTGATCAGAATTATTGTAGTACTATATGCCTTAAAAACAGCAGAACACTCATATTAAGTCATATAAAGGATCTTTGACTGGCAATTTTGTCGATCTAGACGAGGGCTAATCAACTAAATTATTCTTGTGGCCACAGTTTTGTAACAGCAGAGGACTCCTGTCAGATAGAGGATCTTTGATCAGAATTATTGTAGTACTATACGCCTTAAAAACAGCAGAACACTCATATTAAGTCATATAAAGGATCTTTGACTGGCAATTTTGTAGATCTAGACGAGGGCTAATTAACTAAATTATTCGTGGGGACACATTTTTGTAACAGCAGAGGACTCCTGTCATATAGAGGATCTTTGACTGGCAATTTTGTAGATCTAGACGAGGGCTAATCAACTAAATTATTCTTGGGGCCACATTTTTGTAACAGCAGAGGACTCCTGTCATATAGAGGATCTTTGATCAGGATTATTGCAGGACTATACGCCTTAAAAACGGCAGAACACTCTTGGTCATATAAAGGATCTTTGACTGGCAATTTTGTAGATCTAGATGAGGGCTATAGTACTGCAATAATCCTGATCAAAGATCCTCTATATGACAGGAGTGCTGTGCTGTATCAGTTGGACTGTGCCTTTGGATAAAGTCAGACAGCCAAAAGAGACAAGAGTGATGTGACAGTGTGCCACAGCTGTATTATGAAGGCTAGCATAGTTAATAACTCCTGCGCTGACCAATAAGACAGGGCCCTGTGATGGTTGGAGGCAGCCTGCCCGTGGTGAGATCTGGGCTGTGTGCGCACGTCCAGGGGAGGAAGCCACAGCGCCTCATTATCGGGCCCCGCTCTCCTGCCTCTGTAGGGACAGTTCAGGCGGAAAGAGCGGCGAGGGGATCAGTTAAGGTAGCCGGAGCCGACCCAACTAGCATCTTTGCTACCGGCAGCCCCAGGTCCGCTGTGACTAGCAGTGACGATAGTCCAGGACTCTGGCAGAAATCTCCTCGGAAATGCAGACTTTTGCCCTGTCAGGGCCTGGAGCTCTGTGCGGCCCCGAGCTAGGCTGAGGAGGCGCCAGTGTAGATGCATTATTAACAAACACTCCAACATCGCTTTGTAACTGTGTGTCCCCGGTTCGGGTTTACATGCGCTAATTTACACATATCGATATCGGCATTTGTCATGTGTGCAATGGAGAGCTGTCACATAATAAGCCCCGGGAAGGCAACGCTGACCTGCTGAGAGCCAAGCCGTCTTTTGTGTATGACGTCACCTTCTTTTCCTCGCCCTCACAGAAATGACTCAAATAACGGAACCTCCAGTGTTGATGCCCTTCCACGTTTCTCGACGTGCACCAGTACGCCATAATTGTGGTTTGGTTCATTTTCGGTACAGTAAGGGAACACAGAACAAACCATATAACTACTTAGCTTTCAGGATTTTTCAACAGGAAGTGCAACAGGAAGTGATAACTTTATTTTATTTTTTTGTAAATGAAACTTATTGGGGGCGGCACGGTGGTCGAGTGGTTATCGCGCAGGCCTCACAGCGAGGAGACCAGGGTTCAATTCCACCCTCAGCCATCTATGTGTGGAGTTTGCATGTTCTCCCTGTGCATGCGTGGGTTTTCTCCCACGTTCCAAAAACATGCTAGGTTAATTAGCCATCTCCAAATTGTCCATAGGTATGAATGTGAGTGTGAATGGTTGTTTGTCTATATGTGCCCTGTGATTGGCTGGCGACCAGTCCAGGGTGTACCCCCGCCTCTCGCCCGAAGACAGCTGGGATAGGCTCCAGCACCCCCGCGACCCTTGTGAGGAAGAGCGGTAGAAAATGAATGAATGAATGAAACTTATTGATCTTATCCACTTCCTTTCTATCTACATATTTCACCGGGAGGGCCAGCTATTCCCAAACAGGAGAGGGTTTTCAAGCTGTGGCTCCTTGGCACTATCGCTATCACTATGGAGTTGCACTGTATTTGTTTACGGGGTTGTCCATAGTCAAAAATGGAAGGATCCAATTTTGTAAAGTACCGTAGATATAATAATAATAATAACAATACATTTTATTTCAAAGCGCTAAGCTATGCTAAGAAGTTTCAAGTTTTTGGATGTGAATTGTATCATTTCTACATTGACTCAACGCTTCTAAAATGCCACATTTAGATATTTTTGCTTTGTTTTGCTCTTTTATGCTGCAGTAAATAATCCAGCTCTGGTACTTATTCTATGTGTTTAATTATTAAAGGGTGTTGGATTTAGTTTTAGCATGTGCGCAGGGTTACTTTGGGCTAATGTGGGTCATCCCTGTAATTATTAGCAGACTAATTGCAGCAACGGCGCTTGCGAGGAAAGTTGAATACGTGTTTTAGGAGCAATGGCAAGTCACTTCCTGTTCGGTGTACTGTATGTGCGGAGTGGCATGAGATGGCGGTGGCGTGAGGCAGCTGACGAGAACAAGGCCGGAGAACGTCAGCCTGTGTTTATCCCCCACCCTTATCCAACTAACCCCACCCGCCCCCCCCGTCGCCATCAGGCTTTGAAACTCCTTTACTGAGAGGCTGTCTGTTAAACATTTAACATGTAAAACTCGGCGAGGGCCGAGCAAGGCCCATCCTTAATCCTGCATCCCACCCACCCCCCCCCTCGTTGATTGAGCCCCTTCTGTTTCACTTTTGACCCACGCTGGCAAAACGAGCGGCATCACAGCAGATCTCAATAATTCAAGTGTACAAGTCCTCCAGCCCGGTTCTGATGTCACACGCCCCCCCCCTCCAACACATGCTGCTTTGTGTGCGCATCAGTCTTTCCTTTCTTGTTATTCACGGCGAAGCTCGCTCGCTCGCCAGCCACAACATCCAGGAGAGACCCCCTGATTGGAGGCACGCCGGCTCGCGTTGCCTTTTTACCGCATTCCCGTCTCTCTAAATGATGAATAATGCTGGACTATGCCTCTTCACCAGCTTGCACAGTGTGCGATCGCCATGGTGATGGGATCAAAATCACCACGCAGTCACGCTATTTCATGACCGGACTACATATTACATAATACCTATCAAATATTGACTGAGTTAACAAGTAGCGCTTGAGCATTGGCAAACAAATTCATGTGGTTATGTTTTATGAGTATTATCTGTTCTGGAATAATGTGCGCTAGATATGATGCCCAGCACACGGCAGTATGCCCGTTATTTACACACAGTGGTACAAGAATAAAACTTTTCCCGAAATTAGCATGTAACAAATTATTAATATTGTACAACGAGTGGACTTACTGTATATGCTCCCAATTGAAATGAATTGTAGAGATTGCGATAGTCTTGTTGTTAAATGAAAGCACATAAAGGACACATAAAATACAGTTACACAACTCCTGTGTGGTCCTGCTTTAAGGGTCGTTGCAAGTGAGGGAGAACAGGCTTATTGGGAGGAGGAAGTCTCAATAATAATTTCTTTTTAACCCCCCAAGCGACTTTTAATGAGACATAATGGGGACTGGGGGGGTTAACTAAAAAGAAAAAAATCAATGTATTATTTTTTTCTATTTTGTACAGTATTAATTAGGGATCGACCGATATGTTTTTTTTGGGGCCTACGCCGATACTGATTTTTTTCCATCACCCTTAGCCGATGGCGATTTTGCTTGGGCCGATACTGCTTTTGATCCCTCAATTTACATGAAAAAATGACCATGATAACAAATATTACACGGTCTCAACACAAAGCTGCCCTGGCGGATGCCTGACTGTAAATCATGCGGCAGAAAAATATATCGGCGAACCCACGCGTGTATCGGCCGATACCGATTCAAGGAAAAAAACACAAATATCGGCCCGATATATATCGGTCGATCCTTAGTTTTAATCATTTGACGAGTGCTTGCGTCATAATAATAGGATGCACACACGGCATGACTGTTTGGCATGACTGAGCCCCGACTTGGAAACACTTTGTTCCCGTGCCAAAGAGTCGTTGACATGTCAACAGCCAAAACAAGCTCGTTTACCCGTGCGCTACATGAAATGAAATGAAACGACGCGGGATGAGCGGTGTCGCCAAGCAGACGTCATGATTGGTCATCAGTCATGCAGTCTACCTCTATTCTTCTCCATTCATCCAGATGTTTACTCCCGTCCCGCCAGCGGCATCGGGGGCATCATCTCGGCCAGAGATGGGGACACTCGGGTCGATTTGTTAAGTTGCGTTGCGCAAACAAACCTCAGTTGTCTCTAAAAGGACAATGCTGTTTTTTGGATGTTGTCCTTAAGTGCAAACAAGCCGCAGTGTTTGCAGAATGACTGATGTGTTTTCTTTCCCTTTCGTTTGCTCGGCGGGGGGAAGCGGGAAGCGGGAGGGGGGGGTTGGACTTGAAGTTGCAAAGATCAAAACAAAACAGCAAGTGTTGTCATTTTATTTGCTTTTTATCCAACTGTCAATATGGCGCCGAGACATCTGGATGTGCCAAACAAAGCCCGCTCGTCTCGGACAGAAAAGAGCGAGACAAAAAAGCACAATGGCTGCTAGAACGCGCGGCGTCTGTGTTCACGGCTTCAAAAGCTTGAAGGCCTCTCGCACGGCGCTAAATATTGAAGCGCCGGCGTTAAGGTTTTTACATATACTGTAAGTCTCATTGGAGCTTGAAATTGATTTGAAGTTGGCTGAAAGGAGACAAGAGCAGCTGGGTGTGTTTTTTTTTGGCTGAGATTAGCGTTTTCTTAATGTAAGATTGATAAATGCTTGTTGAATTTTTTTTTTCCTCCCTCCTTCCCGTAACGAGCGCAGGAGGCTCCGCAGTCACACTCATTCCAGGCACAGCTGAACGTGGAATAATGGAATGGAATCCTTTCTAGTCCAGTTCAACATACGCCATCGCCATCAGGAGGTCAAGACAGTGCGACCTAAGGGTGCAACAAACTGTACAAGGTTGGGCGTAAATGACCCAAAAAATTAGAAAACATTGGACGAGATGAGAGGCTGCACGGTGACCAAGTGGTTAGCGCGCAGGTCTCACAGCTAGGAGACCGGAGTTCGATTCCACCCTCGGCTATCTCTGTGTGGAGTTTACACGTTCTCCTTGTGCATGCGTGGGTTTTCTCCGGGTACTCCGGTTTCCTCCCACATTCCAAAAACATGCTAGGTTAATTAGCGACTCCAAATTGTCCATAGGTATGAATGTGAGTGTGAATGGTTGTTTGTCTATATGTGCCCTGTGATTGGCTGGCCACCAGTCCAGGGTGTATACCCCGCCTCTCGCCCGAAGACAACTGGGATAGGCTCCAGCACCCCTCGAGAGCCTCGTGAGGATAAGCGGTAGAAAATGAATGAAGGGCTCACTCCGTTCATGCCGTTGTTCTGTGGTTTCTGAAAGCCATGCACAGGGTGAACCGTCTTCCCGCCTGTTTGGACGTGAGAAATTAGGAAAACCGACGCACATGGCAATATATCGAGGACTGCAAAAGTTATCTATGCAAAAATTAAGAATTAAAATGGAATTCTCTAATAAAAATGAAAATAATTATATAGCATACAGAACATTTGAACAGGGCGCACTACAACAAACCAATCCAATGTAGGTGAGGATATATTAAGTGTTATAGGTGACAATGCTAATCCAAAAATGGCCCCTGGGATGTACTTTTGAGTCCCCCCTAATTTACATGGTTTCTTTTTGGAAGGTGCAAGTTCAATAGTCAGCCTGGACAGGGTGATGATGACTTTATTTTTCCTGAACAATGGAATCTACCTCCTTTCATGCCGTGCACACACACTCGGTATAAAAGGTATCGAAAAACCACACGCAGGGCGGATTGTTCCTTTTGCATTTTGATGCTCTATTTCCACTTGGTTACAATCCACCTCTTTTTTTGTAACCCATCCTTTTCCTCCTTATTCCCAAAGCTGGCCATGACGCATCCCAGCCACCATCTCAACTTCGGAATGAACCCCGACCACGCCCGTAATTCGCTCTCCAACTGCGGCATCCGTCAGCCCAAATATGGCGACAGGAAGGTTCACCACATGTACATGAGAAAGAAAGGTTCCTGGCTTTCTCTTGTTTAACTTTTCTTTTCCTTTACTGCACCTTTTGACCTCTTTTTTTTTTTCCCAGGAATCAACACACTGATTAACATCATGTCTCGTCTGGGCCAGGATGACCCGTCCCCTTCCAGGTAGGCCGCCTGCAGACGCACATATGTGTTCATGCTATCGCTAACCGCGGGGGCAATCAAAGGTACGGGCCTTGTGATTAATATTCCCTGCAGGCCCGCTGACAGGAAAATTAGCTTTTAACTGTGGAAGGACGGGATATCTCGGGGCGGAAATGAGACAAGCTAATTTCAAGGGCAGTGCTGTTGTTATTACCTGTGTTTTTTTTTTTTTTTTTAAGTGGGATTACACAAATAGCTACTCAACAATTTCCATTAAACTTTTGCAAAATCAATGCGACATGAGCGGAGGAAGAAACCATTCCATTTGATTTTGCTGTTCCGTATCACACGGCTGGTGTCAACCATTACCTGCCGGTGTTGTTCAGCATCTACTGAGCGCTCGAGTGTGCGTTTGTTCTCCAGTGTATTTCACTTTTCTCATACCCCCCCCTCCCTCGCTTCCACGTATTCTCAGGATCAATCACAACGAAAGGCTGGAGTTCCTGGGCGATGCAGTCGTGGAGTTCCTCACCAGGTGAGAGTATGGCTCCCCCCCCGCCTGCTTGATAGACGCAGCTGCTAATTGAAGTCGACTGCAACACCGTCAGACCTCTTTTCCTCTTCCTTCTTTCTTTGGGTGTCTGTCACGAAAGTCTTTTCTCTTCTTCGCAGGAGACGATTTACTGGTAATTGGAAGCGAGATATAATTCCTATCCCCTCCATTTTTTTTTTTTTCCCTGGCCTGAGAGCTGTCATGACAGCTTGCAATTAGCCGTCTGCAATGCTCAGGGTGTTATTGACTGCGGGGCGTGCACGGTCACTGCTGCCCGACACTTAGCCTAGCTAATTATACGTAGCTATTATTAATCGCGCGTATTACCTACAGACGGAACCGCCCTTCATTCTTCCGGACTCCTCCTCACGCAGGAGTTTGTCACCAGAGATTAATAGACAGTGTTGTTTTTTATGATGTTGGATACTTTTTGATATTTGGAATAGCTGCCTCTTATGGACATACGGTATTTATGTCATGTAATCGGTACACTTCAGACGGAAAAGGCTTAGCTAGATACCGCATTCATGCAATAAAAAAAAAATATATATTGAACAGATTTTTCACTATCCGGGAATTGAAAAAGAACAATGCCTCCCTGGTTTGCAGCATTTTGATTCCGACAACAAAGAATTTTTCCGAGTGCCTCCCATCTTCCCATCCCTCTGCCTACGTCTTGGATTGTTAGCGTCGGATGAGACATGCTCAAGCCCGTCTTCTGGCTCCCTGAATTATTTATCAGCCTCTTGTCCAGTTAAATAGCTACAGCAGATCCGACCAAATGCCTGGCACCCCCCCCCCACTCCCCTCCCTCCCACCAGCCGCCCCCCTAACCAACCCACACACATAACGCAAGCGAGCTGCCCTGCAGAGGCCATCTGAGACGCTGCCTTCCTTTCCGTGTTTGGGGACGTCTTTTTAGGAACAGATGATGTAAAGTCCTACAGAATATTCCACAAAGATCTACTCGGTTAAAGATGAGGAATCATCTTGAATGTGTGGCTGTTGGAGTTGGTCGATGCCCGTTCTGCCAGAGGAGCATTTGTGTCACCGGGAAAACAGAAAATGTCAGGAGTTTGGAATTGTATTATTATTATTCACTTTATTTTATTGGCTGATTAGCAAAAATAACGATGTCAGACTTATACATTAAAGCAGGGGTCTCAAACACGCGGCCCGCGGGCCAAATGTGGCTCGCAGGACACTAGTTTGAGGCCCCCGCCTTGATATGAAAGTTTAATGTTAGTGCGGCCCGCGCAAGTTTGATATGGATGCTGTATGGTATCATGTACCCAGAAAAAATTATTACGTTTGATTCATGTTCATGTTAAAGGTTAAATAACTGTTAATAGTTATCCTCCCTATCCGTGTGGAAGTGGTAAGTTTTCGGCTATTTAAGTTTAAAGGAAATAACTTGAAGGCTACCGTTTAGGTCGCTAGCTCTGATAATGTTTTATCAGAGCTTTTCTTGTAGAAAATTGGAATCAAAGCGAAGTTTTTTAAAATTTTTTGTTTTTAATAAATGCGTTTTTTTTTTTTTTTTGTAAAACCTGATGCGGCCCAGTCTCACCCAGACCCTAGCTCCAGTGACCCCCAAGTAAATTGAGTTTGAGACCCCTGCATTAAAAGCATTATACGGTGTGTAATATTAAAAGTATGTACTTGTCAGGTATGACAGATTTCCATGTACTTTTGAGGGAGGATACATACCTGGAAATGTTGAAATGTTTTCACTTCAAACAGACAAATGGACCATATCGTCATTTTGGGAAAAACAGAACGCCACCTGCTTTCCTGTCTCCGGATTGATTACAAACGACTTGAATTATGTGGCCGGTTTTAATTCCGATGAAATGAAATGACACGCTGCGGTTTAGGGGAGTCGCTGGCTCCTGATGAAAACGAAAACAGCTCGCCCGGAAAACCCAGCTGTGGAACCAGCCATGCGTCCGTTTTTCTGGGCGCTCCCAGAAGTCATCAGATGGTCTCGGAATAGTTAAATAAGTGAATGGCGGGGAGATAAAAGTCAGAAGTTTCCGTTTTTTCTCTAAAAAGTGACCCATTACATTTGAATGTCTCTCTCCACAGTGTCCACTTGTACTACCTGTTTCCCACTTTGGAGGAGGGAGGCCTGGCCACCTACAGAACAGCCATAGTACAGAACCAGCATCTCGCCATGCTTGCTAAGGTAAACCCACCTCCTTATAACAAGCACCCCCAGTGGAAAGGTCCGCAAACTGACAGGAGATTGTTTGAGAGTCCGCTTCCTTAACGAGGCACTTGGGAGACCAGGAATTCTTATTTATTTTACCCTTACAGGTTTTGTAATTGGAGTTAAAAGGTTGTTGTTTTGGAGGATGAGACCGGGGGAACCCGCGGGCCCCTGCAGGTCTTCCTGAAGCTCTCCTCAACCACTACCCCCCCGTTTTTGCTGCAGAGCATCGCATCGCCGACTGACTGGCTGGCTTTGCAAAGAACACAACAGCAACGGTCCCGCGATGTGGAGAAAGCAATTAAAAACTTCCATCTTTCATGTGGCTCCCCGCTGAATACAAAGATGCAGCCGCTCCAATCTGCATTAGCGCCGCGTAGCAGCAGTCGGCTTTGTTTCAATTTGCCCGCTCGCGCTAACGCGAGCGTGATCCAGCTCGCGCCGCGTTGCCAACTTGTTTAGCAGCCTCTCTTGCTCTAACGCCGTCTGCTCAAGAACACTCGTAATTATCTGTCTTATATGTATAAATATGTGTGTCTGTATATATATACTTATATATATATATATATATATGTGTGTATGCAGTATATCTTCGTCGAGAAACGGCGCAGTCCACCACATGGAGGACTTTAAAGTGGGAAGCGCTCCGTCGGAGTTGGAGCGTTCATGAATTGTGGTTCCGTAGGGGGTGGGCAACCACCGGCAGCTATCCGCCATCATTAAGTAGCACCCCGGCGGGTTGTTGGGTGCTCAAGTTGGGCTTTGGATGCACTTGACAGGAGATAAGTTTGCAAAAAAAATCGACATGAAATGCCGCTTTTTAGCAGAATGTTTTGTCTCTGGAGTTATTCCGGCACTGGAGACCCGAATATAAGACGGTGGGGTCGTCTTATATTGGGTGTTAGGAGACGTATGCATGCTAGTCCACATGTCACAGTTGCTATTTGTAATTTGTGATTAGTGACGCAGAATCATTCAAGAGCTAATAAATATGAGTAATAAAATATTTATTTATAATAAAATATGTATTTATAATAAAATATATGGGGTCAGTTCGTTCTTGGTTCTTTTTGCGTTAAAAGTTTCCATTCGGTTTCATGTGACTGTGTGTTGTCTTCCCCAGAAACTGGAATTGGATCGCTTCATGCTCTACGCTCACGGACCAGATCTGTGCCGGGAATCGGACCTGCGTCACGCTATGGCCAACTGCTTTGAGGCCCTCATTGGTGAGCTTGTCGCCTCCCTCTGTTGACTTGTATGTATTTGTTTGTTTGGACGTCCTGTGGTCCCTTAAAAGTGTACTTCCTTTAAACAATTTTTAGGGGAGACGCTGGCTCCTGATGAAAACGCAAGCAGCGTTTTGGGCGCTCCCAAAGTGGAAACTGGAGTTGGATCGCTTCATGCTCTACGCTCACGGACCAGATCTGTGCCGGGAATCGGACCTGCGTCACGCCAACGGACGCATGGCTGGTTCCACAGCTGGGTTTCCTGGGCGAGCTGCTTGCGTTTTCATCAGGAGCCAGCGTCTCCCCTAAAAGTAGTTTAAGGAGCTTGTCGCCTCCCTCCGTTGACTATGTATTTGTTTGTTTGGACGTCCTGTGGTCCCTTAAAAGTGTACTTCCTTTAAACTAAGATCTTTATCCAGGTCAGTGTGTCCCCTCGCTGTGTAAATTGCTTCAGTGGAGTAAGATCCTAGACCTTTATTTGACCTCAGGAGATGCTTTGACCCCTCTCATGAGGAGCACAAACCACATCCAAAAACATGTCGGTTCCCCCTCTCTCCGCCCGACCCGATGGTCCCGCCGAGTTAAGCCCTCGCTCCTGGAGAGCTGCAGCGTCTGCAGCTTTTCTTATCTTATCTCCATCCTGATTGCTGCGCCTGCCTGACGACGGCTGCGGAGAGCGGGTGGCTTTAAAGAGATCTTCCACGCCCCCCCCCCCTCCTCCGTCTTCCCGTGTCGCTCCGAGATGAAAGTGCTGACTGGCACCGTGGCCCCCCGTCGGCCCCCGGGCCCTCCCGCGCTTGTCACGGGTTCATTATCGGCAGAGACAAAGTGGTAATCTATTCTGTCCCGTGGCTGTCGGCGGGGCTCGTTGCGGCGCACACCGGAGTGAGGCGGCGGGAGCGCCGCACTGGAAAGCCTCCTCGCTTTCATCCCGTCCAACTTCCCCCCCCCCCCACCCCCCTCGCCCCATCTAGAATTTCAACTTAATAAAAGTGATGAATAAACATGCTGTTCTCAGGCAACCTGCGAGGAAAGTGCTGTCAGAGACACACTGCCAAACATGCACGCATCCACAGAAATCCGACACGTTAAAAAGTGATGCGCCTTTGAGGGGCGTCGTCTTGATGTCGCCTCTTTTCTCTCGCCGGGACTTTTGTCATCTTCATTTCAGTTTTGGAGCTCAAACACTCCCTTCAAGACCTTGTTAGTGAGCCGTCTCTGACTTGCTCTCGACGTCTTTGTGTTTCCGCCGCTCGCCTCTTTCCCGCCGCTCTTCATCTCGGGGTTTGGCTGTTATTAGCTGGGAGACATGCCACGCGCGTGATGAGTCATGCTGTCACCGTAACTACCCGCCCCGCTAAATAAGAAATTGAAAAACACTTCCCAGTCTCCGTCAGCAAAAAAAAAAAGTCTCTCCTAACCAGACAAGCGTTGGCAATTGTTTTCCCCTCTCGCATTTCATGGAGACACATCGCTGGACTCGTGCCAAAGGAAGAAGCCGTTTTTGGTGCGGATCAGAGAATCACTCTGCGCTTTTGGCTCTTCCAATCCGCTTGCATTGGGGCCAAGTGGAGCAGTGACCCACCAGATACATTAGATGAATCTGTGCTGGGGAAAAAAGAAACTTCTATGATACAAATTCCTGCCACCCACAGAACTGGAGTGGAATGGTATCACCCAGCTTTTATAATTCATACTAGACCCCACAGGTGTGGCTTATCAAGACGGCGTGATCACTTCACAATGTCATGAACCTAGCAACTTCTTCGTTGAGTATGCTGGCCATGCAAGAACTGTGATTTTTTTTTTCCACTTTCCAGGATTTGTGAACAGATCCTAGCAACATGGGGCCGTGCATTATCATGCCGCACCACTTCAGGCACAACAATAGGCCTCGGCATCTCAACATGGTATCTCCGTGCATTGAAAATGTCATCAATACAATGGACAGGCCTTCTTCACGTTTTATTGATGCCGTTTTTATTGCACACTGGAATCGTGCATGTTTAGGACGGCATGGAATAATCATTACCATCACCATGCATGAGACGTAGACAGTACTTGAAGTAGCCGTGCGGGTGTGTGATCATTTTGTGCTGACATAGCATTTGTTGTTTACATACGTCTGAATAACTACAGTCGTTAAGTTGTAAAATGTGGGCGTCCCATCACCGTCAATGTGTTTATGTCACTAGCCACGTTTACATGGACTCAAATATTCCAATTCCATTCGGGTTATTTGCTCAAACGGAAAGAATCTAACCTTTGTATACACCTCATTCCGAAAGAAATGAATATATAATCGGAATCACAGGGGTGGAATATTCCTTTTCCCCAAACCTCAATCGGAAAGTTGTCAGGGTGCGTTCTTTCGGCGCGTGCTCAGCTGTGACGTAAGGCGCAGACGTCTCTCAGGTTTTGAAAATGGCGGCGAGCAGTCATCACTGGACTACAGCGGAAAGTTTGTTTTTGATACAAACTTTAAAAAAGAACTGAATGTAATTGCAAGACTGGATTATTATTAATTTATTATTATTATTATTATTATTATTATTATTACGCCTCTTCGTCGCTGTCATTTTCCGCAGGAGTTGCTGCTTTAAAAAATTGTAGCAACTGTCCCAACAACCGTGGTCATCACACTCTTGTCCGCCATCTTTGATGAATCACGTGACGTTGTTTTTCGTTTTACCGCGCATGCCCCCATTGACTATTCCTTTTGATTGACAGGAGATTGGAATATTCCTTTCCATGTATACACTGTTTTCTGGTACGTCATTCGGAAAGATCCGTAAATCTCCTCATGGAAATGTGGCTACTGACAAACAAAGGCTGTTTTTTTTCGTGTGAGACGGGAAGAAAAGCTCTGACTTGAGGGGTGGTTCAGGAGTTGCTGCTTTAAAAAAAAAAAAAGCATAGCAATTGTCCCAACAACCGCGGTAATCACACTCTCGTCCGCCATCTTTGATGAATCACGTGACGTTGTTTACGTTTTACCGCGCATGCCCCATTGACTATTCCGTTTGATTGACAGGAGATTGGAATATTCCTTTCCATGTATACACTGTTTTCTGGTACGTCATTCGGAAAGATCCGGAAATCTCCTCATGGAAACGTGGCTACTGACAAACAAAGGCTGTTTTTTTTCGTGTGAGACGGGAAGAAAAGCTCTGACTTGAGGGGTGGTTCAGGAGTTGCTGCTTTAAAAAAAAAAGCGTAGCAACTGTCCCAACAACCGCGGTAATCACACTCTCGTCCGCCATCTTTGATGAATCATGTGACGTTGTTTACGTTTTACCGCGCATGCCCTCATTGACTATTCCGTTTGATTGACAGGAGATTGGAATATTCCTTTCCATGTATACACTGTTTTCTGGTACGTCATTCGGTAAAGGGTAAATCTCATGGAAACGTGACTACTGACAAACAAAGGCTGTTTTTTTCGTGTGAGACAGGAAGAAAAGCTCTGACTTGAAGGGGTTGTTCAGCTTGGTGCCACCTGTTGCTCTCCAAGTATCCCCGAATAGAAGCCTGCCGGTAATTTTCAGACTCTAACGTCTTATATTTGGCTCAATACTGTCAATTACGTTCTACGCAATCAACCCACTTCCCACCAAATCGATAATTTGTCACGCCCACCTCGCTGCTCTGCGCACTTATGCACAATTTGAAATGCGCCTCGCGCCTCATTCTCTGTAAAAGCTGTGCCGGAATCTGACACACTCATAAGATTGGAGCAGCCCGCCGACGGCTTAGTGTGCATGTTTTTTGACCTTTGTTTTATTTGTTTCCCGCTGCGGTGACCGCTGAACCTGCGCTGTGTTGCAAGTGGCAGATAATCTCCTCCTTTGCATGGGCAAAGTTTCCCCGTCCTCGCAGTAGAGAATGTGTCTATCTCCTGAGCCGGCGGCAGGGCAATTCTCTGGCTGCCGACGCACACTCTGTGTGAGAAAGAGAGAGAGAGAGAAAGAAAGAAAGGCGGCGGAGGAATGGAAAGCAAAGGCATCTGCAATGCAAATGGCTGCCCTGCAACCCTGAATAATTCAAAGTGTTGAATGGAAATCTTGCTTTTCTGATCCTCTGTCATTAACTTCTGCCAGAGTGGGCCATTCTCATTTGGGCTCTTTTGGCCTGCGCACCTTCTGCTCTCTGTGCCCCCCCCCCCCTCCCTCCTTTCCCGCCCACCAGCGCCCACTTTACCTCTCCGTCGGCAAGAAAACCATTCGCCGCCTTCATAGAAACCATTGCCCTCCTGTTTGCCTCTCAGGTCCTTGTCTCTGATAAGCCGCATGGCTTCCTTCCGACTGAAAAGAATTGAGAGAAAGCGGCAGATGAAGAAAAGCCCCCCCTCTCTGTTTTTATGGCCCTAATTTCCTTGTACAGTTGATCTGTGGATTATACGCTGCCAGCAGCCATGGGGGATACAGATGGTGAACCTTTGTGAGGGCCCTCTCTAAGCTCTTCCTATTAAAAGAACGGAGAGAAAGGATTATCTCCCGCTCGCTGAATATCAGATTCGTGCACAATGCAGCCGGTGCGTTCAATGAGCGAGCGCTGTTCCTATTGTTAATTGCACCCGTTCGTTGTAGATCTGCTTGGCAAGTTGTTGTCATCGTCCCGCTACTCGATTTTTTTTTTTTTTTTTTTTTTGAAAAGTAAGATGTTTGATGTCGCAGTGGCGCCCGCCTTTGTGGCTGAAAGTTTCTTTTATTTTTTTTTCCCCTCCACCTCGTCTTTAATGTGTTGTTTTCTGCGTCCGTCTGCTGCTTCAGCCCCTATTGAGCTGAGAGGGAGCTTACTATATTATTTGATGGATTAGAGTCTGAGCGTTTTTGAATAATTCATTCTGGGTTATTAATGTGACTGTCAGCCGCCGGTGTTTCATATGCCCCTCGACTCGCGCTTTTTTAGTGGTCACGGAAAGCTCTCAGACATTGGGATTCTGTTCCCAAACATGGCGCGCGCGGTCCGGTCGGCACGGCTGACTGAACGAGGCTTTTGACAGATGCGGAGATTCATTAAGAGAGCAACCCTGATGTGGCCGGGGCTCGTTCACGCTGGAAAACTTGATTATGGAGTTTGTGTTCTCGCTGACCTCCAGCGCGGAGGCGGGGGTTTTTACAGTCCTTATCGTCAATCTAAATCCAGGCAGATCCGATTGTCCGAGGGTGCCTGGAAGAAGGCATCTTGCATATCAAATGAAGGTCGGTTTTACAGTCTTGAAGACTTTAAGGCCCCCCCCAGGTTGATGGCGTAACTGCAGGAAACGCTGCTACGTTTGAAGGCAGGGGTTGTGGTGTCAATATTGGACTTACCTGTTTCCCACATGGAACACAATGAGTGAAGGATAGGAAGCGTTCCTGATGCTGAGCGATTAGAGCAAATGTGGCCCGCAGGACACTAGTTTGAGGCCCCCGCCTTGATATGAAAGTTTAAATTTCAAGTTTGATATGGATGGAAAAAAATATTACGTTTGATTAATATTCATGTTAAAGGTTAAATAACTGTTAATGTTATCCTCCCTATCCGTGTGGAAGTGGTACGTTTTTGGCTTTTTAAGTTTAAAGGAAATAACTTGAAGGCTACCGTTTAGGTCGCTAGCTCTCTAGTTTGCGAGTTAGCATGTGTCTCAGGACCCTGCAGTTGCGCAATATGTCGTGAATAAAAAGAGTATAAATGTGACTATAGTCGTGTTTTGTCATGTCTACAGGGCTCTAATAATGCTTTGTTCATTTTAATCTGAAAAAATGTTTTTGTCTACCCACCAACTATATGTGGTTTCTTAAGTTTTTATTATTTGCCGTTTTATTATTATTATTATTATATTTATTTATTACTGATTGATATTCTTTATTCCAAAGCAAAGTTTAATCATTTTTTTGTTTTTAATAAATACGTTTTTTTTTTTGTTTTTTTTTTGGGAAAACCTGATGCGGCCCAGCCTCGCCCAGACCCTAGCTCCAGTGGCCCCCAGGTAAATTGAGTTTGAGACCCCTGGATTAGAGCATCCCGAGTTTTTAGGTGTCTTTTATTTATCCCAAAATGGTGGGTTGATTTAGAAATGTGGGAGTTGCGGCAAGTCTGCACGAGAACGCTCGGCTTTCCCGATGAAATACAATTTTTAAAACTAGTCGATGCTACTTTGGCTGCACCTGGTTTAAGTATGGAAGTACGGCGTTACGACCATCGCTCCGTCAATCTCTCATCGGCTGCGTCACGCCCTCTGTGGCTTGACGGTGGTTTCGCCCGTGATCCCGGTTCGGCCCCGGTCATGAGGTTCCATGCTAGCGTCTAATTGCCGGGGTGTCTTTGCGGCTGCGCGATGAGGCTGTCAGCTGCATTTCGGCAGGCTGCCGGGCCGGACCGAAGCACACATCTCCATTTAATGATTGCACCAAGTTGTGCAATTGATTGGATGGCTTTGGGGCACACTTTTTTGCACTGACAGCCTCCTTGTCAGGACTGCTCCGGCGTGAATTAACTGCATATCTTGGTTTCTTCATCCAAAGGCCCTTTGATTGACACCAAAAGGTGTTGCTTTGAGATTTTTAATACCTTTTTACCCGCGAGGCTCTTCTGCTTTTTCTCCCACCTTCTTCTTCCTTCATGGGAGAAGTTTCAAAAATGTAATCAGAGGTGAAAAGTTTGGTTTCTACAACTTGACGCCCGGCGTTTGAGAGCTTTCCAAATGTGCCGCGTCATCAAATAACATCAACCCCCCCCCCTCAGTCTCGGCACACACGCACAAGCGTATCACGAGTGGTACTTAAAAACCATCGAAATGTGGTCTCACAGCTGGTCTCCAGAGGCAACATCTGTCACATAGCAGCATCTCAAAGTCTGGTCCACATGCTGCACAAACCACAAATCCGGTGCTGATACTTAGTGGAGAACACCCCGGGAAGAACCACTCCTCTCTGGAGACCTTCATGTGGTCCACCCGGCCACGTTGTGCCAAAATTACAGCAGGACTTCTGTTGAGGTGCACATCTGAAAGGAGTTCAACTTTGGAGTATTTTTGGAAAAAGAATATCTTCTGGGTTGCTCTCAGTCAACACTAATGTGTGTCCACATGGAAATTGGACAGGATGTGAAGTGCAAGCCAAAGCAACAGATGGCACCCTCGCCATTGTCTGACTGGACGGCCATTTTATTTAGCGTAATCCTGAATACCGGAATTGGGGATGTTGACCTACTTCTCCGTATAGTACTTACAGTAACTGTTAGCAATACAAAAATATATAACACTGTGTCTTTTATGTAAAATGGACAGAGAACAGAGCAAGTGGGATTTATTTTATGATGTGTAGCGAAGCCTGAAGTTTTTCATTCATTCATTTTTTTTCTACCGCTTTTTCCTCACGAGGGTCCCAGCTGTCATCGGGCGAGAGGCGGTGTACACCCTGGACTGGTGGCCAGCCAATCACAGGGCACATATAGACAAACAACCATTCACACTCACATTCATACCTATGGACAATTTGGAGTCGCTAATTAAACTAGCATGTTTTTGGAATGTGGGAGGAAACCGGAGTACCCGGAGAAAACCCACACATGCACGGGTAGAACATGCACTCCACACAGAGATAGCCGAGGGTGGACTTGAACCCTGGTCTCCTTGCTGTGAGGTCTGCGCGCTAACCACTAGACCACCGTGCCGCCCGCCTGAAGTTTTTATTCAGTGAATTTATCAAACAAAACTTTTTCTCTTAATATTTTGACTTTTTTTTGGTAAAATTACTGCTGCTTTTTCCATTTTTGCTAGGTATTTTTAGAATACGCTGTGGGCTAATAAAACAGCAAGAAAAAGGAACCATATTACTCTTTATCTTGCAAAAAAAGCGGACCTTTTGCCTTCTTTACAAATGACACAGAGTGAGAAATAACCGGGCATTAAAAATGTCCTGCTGAGATTTTCCTGTACACAAAGAGTGAACTAGAGACGGTAATTTAATCACATTTCACCAACGTTTGGGGTTACGGTAAGTTTATTTGTGAAGGACACTGCAGACAGAGCGGGTGTGTTTGTCATTTATTTCTATTTCTTTATGGTTCCCGTTGATGTCGCCGCGTCTTCACAGAGGCTGCGTCGGTGTGCAAATGGCCTGTTAGCCATCTGAAAGCACTTTTCCTCCCCAGATGATGAATCCCTCATATGTTTTTGATGTCTTCCATGGAAGCCCGGCGCGCGCCTTCCCACTCGCGACCGCACTCGCGCACCCATTTTCCCGCGCCTCATTTATGCACGTAATAAAAACCGCTGCATGATTGTATACCCAATTTGCCAGGTGGTTATTGCTTTCTAAATTGAATGAGCCGCCCTAAGTGTGATGCTTGGAAGTTGCGCGCCGCTTAAAGGCACTCTGATAGTTGGAGTAAGTTGAAGTAAAAGAACAAAACACGGCGAAGGGAGCTGACTTGTTAGAAAAAATCAAAAATAAAAAAATAAGCCAGATGCTGCAAATCATCACCGCAGAGATAGATGCGTTTGTTATATTCACCCTGCCAGCAGCCGTGCCTCATTGTAGACCAACCCTTTGTCCAATTTATTCTCTGTTCCTCAGATTTTTGTTGTGCTTGGATATGCACTGCTTGCATTAAAAAGTCTCTGCTGCGCCGATAAACAACACCCCCCCTTCAATATTTGCTCTGACTTTTATAGTTTGTTGGAAAAATCCAAGTTAATATATGCTGCGGTTTGTTTGGTTTTTTTTGCCTCCAAAAAAATGCACAAATGCTTTTTTATTATTATTTTTTATAGCAGTTATAGTTAGTTAGTTAAACAATGCCAAAGTTTCAGATAATGACTTTTGCACATTTAGAAGTGAGCCCTGAAAAACATTTTTGACGGTTCAAAACGCTTGGTTTCAAAAGGCGTGGTAAAACCGTTCCTTTGTGATGTCACAGAGGGACGGACTTCCTTCTATATAAATTATTTGCCCTCCCCCAAGCGCTGCTTCGCTGCCTCGAAAGGTAATCCACATTTGGTTACAATTCCTAAAGACGCCACCATCAGGCAAAAGTGGTCGGAGTTCCTGATTCCCGACTAGCAAAATTATATTAAACCGTCAACTGCATTTCACACTGGACTGTTTGGTCCACATGTTCCAGGTGCAGATTCTGGAAGAACTGGAACGCTTTCTGTGCTAGTTATTGTGTGTAGCTGCTCTACAGGAGTCCACAACTCAATACAAAGTCTTAATAGGTCCCTTTAAAAACCTATTATAATGAAAATTTCCTGATGAAAACAATATTTCCAGCATATACATGTGCACACGCTAAGCTGCTTTTAATTAAGTCTTGTTTGCTTGTGTCTTGTGCAGGTGCTGTGTATTTGGAGGGCGGCTTGGAGGAGGCCAGGCAGCTCTTCGGAAGGCTCCTCTTCAACGGCCAGGTAATTTTAACCTCTGTACTCCTCACTGAAAGCAGGCAGGGCCACAAAAAAAAAAATCAGACGCAATAGAAAAATCATTTCAAAGTATTTAAATGTAACTCCCTTTTGGAAGCAATGTGCTTACAATTACTCGCTGACGTCGGAGTCAAACTAAAATACGGTTCAGTGGCTTCCGTTTGTGCCAAATTCCCTCTTGAGAAGGTCGCCGTTTTGTCATGTTTGTGATTAAAGTTAAACAATGGCTTTGAAGAGGATGTCGCCCGTAACCCGTCCAAGTACTTGTGTTAAGACTGGCTTACCAACACCAAAACAAGACTCCCGTTTCACCTGGCAACCCACACACTTATCATCATCATTCCCTCTCTGGGAAAACAAACTCCAGGCTGGCAGAAATGGTGAGTCAGTGTTGGGTTTGTGTGTTGGGTGCAGTGTTTTCACTTGATATTTGGCTTTTCTCTGTTTTACACAATGCTACATGACAGCATTAGATTACTATGTGCTCTTTACTGCACTTCTCTCTCTCTCTCTCATTTTATTTATTTATATTTGGTTCATGAGGCTAGATGGAAACAAGGCTCTAAAAGGTTGGGGACCATGGCTGTGTGTATATGTGTGTGTATTTTGTCAGCCGTGTTTGTTTTCCGTCGTTATTAATCAAGCTCATCTTTTTGTTGCATATAATTTACTCTGGTCGTCGTCAAAAGCGAATCCACAGCGAGACTATGAAATAAAAAAAAAAAAAAAAAACTTCACAGGAAGATGAAAGTTGGCCACGAGCGTTGTGATTTGCGAGAACGCGCCTTCACAGTCGAAAACGTCTGCTCTTATTATTTTAAGCAGTACATCCAGACATGAAACATGCTCACATTTGCATATTTAATGTTTGATTCAGCTACTGATGTTCTTGGATGTAAAAAAGCAAAGGGAGGGAGGGGGGGGGACACAGAGAGAGGCTAATATGATGACCACTTGCATAATCCAATCAGATTATTTGCAAGCACTGTATCCAAAATTCAGCTTTTGCAAAGGATAATACTGTGGATCCCCACGCACTCAGAATGCAGCATTCATAGCCCGGAAATGTGTGGGTTTTTGGTCAAAATTAATAAAAAAAAAATCAGAAAATAGGCTGTTTTTCCCCTCGGAAAATGTGTCATTGGTAATAATCTTTAACAAGTGATAATCCAGCTAAAATGTACCACTGTTAGGAAAGACTCGCAGTGAAGCGAACAAGATTAATATACGATATAAAGCAGCGGGCAAGCAGTGTGGATTATGTAGACGTGGCCTGTAGCGCTAGCTTAACGACCAGGAAAAAGGCTACACCGATGCTCCGATCTGCTCCATCTGATAACGGATTATCACGGATTACCATTTGTATAACTGAATAACTGAATTTGAGAAATAACTACTTGACATTACTAGGTTGCACGGTGTTCTAGTGGTTAGCACCGAGGTACCGCCATTATGTCGTACCATGGCGGCCTTTCGTTTCACCCCCAAGCACCGTGTTTTTGTCTGTGCGTTCCCTTTATACACAGTTCCTTCGGCGATGTGCTTGTTGTTCTCCGGTTCGCCAAAATAAAGCGGGACTGAAAGACGAAGAATAAGTCAAAACTACAGTTGTGAACATAGATGGAGTGTAAATGTGGTTGGGGGGGGGGGTAAGACATAGCAGCGTCCATAAATAATTGATGAATGCTTTTGTATTTGCATTTATCTCAGGCCCCGCCATGTTATGAGTCAATTAAAAAGACCTACAGGTCTCCCACACGTACCTGACTGGGACACCAGGCGGTCCGGACCTGAAGATCTTTGATTCATCAAGATTAAAAGCAATTTTTTTTTTTTTTAAACTACATATTTGTACGTCTCGCCGCACAAAACTGCTGGGCAAGATGATCATTAATTATGAATCATTCTCCAAAAACTCAGACCTGCTAAAAGATGACTGGAAGGATTTAAAGAAAACTGCACTTTTTTGGGGGGAGGAATTTTGGCCCATCATCCTCAATCCTTATGTGAGACATGAATATAAACTAATATAAATGAGTGAATATAAGCTAATATGAACCAGAACCTCCTTCCTGGGTGCATTGATTTCACGTAGCAACATAAAAAGAAACACCGACTCTGAGCATGTTAACTTTTCCAAAGTCATTTCAATTCAACTTTATTTATATAGCGTCAAATCACAACAGCAGTTACCTCATGAAGAGCAAGCACTGGGCGACGGAGGCAAGGAAAAACCCTTTGACAGAACCTAGGCTCTATGGGGGGCGGCCGTCTGTCTCGACCAGTTGAAAAATAAAATAATAAATAAGAAAATAAAAACTAGAGTAGAGGGATAGATGGTAGATCATGTCAGTCAGCTTAGTCTTAATTCGAGGATATGTGCTCTACCAAAGAGTTGAGTCTTGAGAAGACATTTAAGGACGTATATGGATTTTGGGTTATATATTTTTTTTATTTTCCCCCCTCAAAATGAGTGACTATTTTCTCCAGGGTCCATTTTTCCCATCTTGACTCATTAAACACAATTTGACCTAAGTTGCCATTATTCCAGTGAGCAAACATACAAGAACTTCTTCAATCTCTACCATTTAGATTTAATTGTTCAACTTTTCTTGACACCTTCAGGAAGGTAATCCTTTTAAATGGGAGCCTTTTTTTTTTATTCCGATGGGGATTAGCACGGGGTTTACAGGAGAAAAAGCCGTTTTTAAATAGTTTCATTATGCTGACAAAACTGTCTTATTAAATTGTCCTTAGAGGGGATTTTTTTTTATCCCGTACAAAAGCCGTCAGAATTCAAAGAGGTGAAACATGCACTCAAACAAGATTAAATGAAAAGTGAATCATGCAAATAGTGTATATCATGATATTCAGCAATGCCATAAAGGGAGGAGATAAAGTGGGGACTTAAGATGGTACCTTGAGGGACTCTACATAGGTAACACCGCCACAGAACTACGAGCCGTGTTGTGCTGAAGTTGTACCGTACTTTGAAAGTTTGCATGCGTGCAGCTTGAGGATCGAAATAGCTTGACTTGTAACCCCCCCCCATGCTGAATCCTCCTGATGGCCGCTCTGCTGCACAAAGCCGAGAGGAGACAGATGGACACACCGAGCAGACAACCAAAGCGGCCGGGTGGTATTGTGGGTGTGGAAGATACATTTCTATGCTCAGTGGAAGCGCTCGAATCCGAGTGGGCCTCATTACCAACGTAATGGTATGCAATAGAGTAGCGAAATAGTCTACCTCTCCCCCCCATTAGACCCTAAGAGAAGTTCCATTTGTCAGTTTGGTTCATTCACACCTGGCTGACCAGACCCATATCCTCCTCTTTTGTCTCGTAACAACACTGGCTCACACATGGCTGGTCCCCCCTCCCACCACTGGAACCCTCCCATTGCCTCCTACCTTTTTTCTCAAGTCAAAAATCGTAAAAGCGTACCATTTCACTTACTCTTTTAATTCCCTAATTGCTGAATGGTACGCGCCTAAGGCAACAGCTTTAATAATTTGTCCAATAAAACATACATATACAATACAAATCTCAAATTAAAACATAAATTACCCCGTTTTCCGTACTATGAGCCGCTCTGTAATAATAATTTTTAAAAAAGCATCATTAAGAGGGGAAAAAACTGCTTTACTAGACTATAAAAATTAAGACCAACAAGTTCCCCAAGCTCCCGATCTCTTTCCACATTACTGAATCAGTGCAGGAGCGGCATATACAGTAGTTGTCACAAAGCCGAGAGTGCCGTCTCGTTGCCGTCGACTGTAACGTTGGCTCCTTGGGGGGCGGGGGGCATGACAGTCACTATGAATTAACATTTAAAACATATTCAATAATATAATAAATGACTGTCTTACTGCACCCGAGCTCAGAGAGACGTCGCTTATGCAGCGCAGCAATCCCACCGTGGTTAGAGAGAATAGGATACTAGGGTTTTCAAGCTGCGGCTTCCCCTTGGCACTATTGCTAGCCAAATGCTGTGGATTTGTTTGTCGGCTCCTGACTGTGGCCGATTACTATCCTCACTCGAGATCACAAATGGAGCACAGAAATTTTTCAATTTTTTTCCCCTTTCAGCACATCACCTTTTTTGTTTCCTAACAGTCACGACCAAATTGAGCTTCATTGCACGCTAAAAGGAAAAAAAAAAAAACCCCAGCAGAAGTGAGAAATGCTAATTTGCTAATGACTGCACAGTGGAGGTTATTAAAGCCTCAGAAGAGAGAGAGAGATGGAGAGCGAGAGACTGACAGCCTCTTCTTCAGGGCGGGGGGGGGGATGCTCCATCGCTCCATCGCTGCATCGCTCCATCGCTCCATCGCTCCATCGCTCCATCGCTCCATCGCTCCATCGCTCCATCGCTCCATTCCAACTGCAGTAATAGTGTGATATTGCAGAGAGATGATGTTAATGCCACCATGCTGTCCTCAGGGAAGTCCCTCTGTGGAGGAGCAATCATCATCCTGATGAATTCACTTTTTTTTTAATGCCCATTGGCTAATCTTCATACTTTTATTAACTCAGACTCCCACACGGAAAGTTTTCTTTGACAACAGAGAATGGGTGCCATGACGCTTCCTTTGCAATAAATGCAGATCTTGCTTTTTTTTGTTGTTGTTGTTGTTGTAAAACGTGCAATGGAGTATATAAACAAGACTCTAGCATTGTATGCTAGATCCGAATCATCATCAATGGACTACCACTGTGATATTATACGTTTTGCCATACGTACCGCCGGTTCGGCAGCATGGTAGTGATTCATAAACAAAGTGGTCCGCAACCTTTCTGAGCCCACCAGACCTCCTAATAATAATAATCCTAATAATACTAATTGCATGTACCAATGTTTGAAACTAAGGAAAAGCAAACCTATCAAATGAAAACACACAATACAATTAATTATTTATTCAAAATTATTGAAATTATTTGTGCAATTTGCTGTTTACGCTGTTCATATTTGATGTCATCTATTTATTCATCCCATTATTATTATTATTATTATTTATTATTATTATACAGGAGCCAGGCAACAACATTTCGTTGGCAATTTCACTGCTGTGTTATTGTGCAATGACAAGAAAGCTATCTATCTTTCTATCTCTCTATCTATCCATCTATCCATCTATCATCTATCATCTCTCCATCTCTCGCATCCCTCTCGCATCCCTCTCGCATCCCTCTCTCTATCCCTCTCTCTATCCCTCTCTATATCCCTCTCTCTATCCCTCCATCCAAAATGAATGAATTATAGCTGTCAACAGATGCGCTCTAATGCAAATGTAACATATTCTTAATTGGTGACTCCATAGATAGAGTGTGAATGGTTGTTTGTCTATATGTGCCCTGTGATTGGCTGGCCACCAGTCCAGGGTGTACCCCGCCTCTAGCCCGAAGACAGCTGGCATAGGCTCCAGCACTCCCCGGATTAAGCGGTAGAAAAGGAATATAACATATTCTTGGCCTAGATTAAGCATTCTGCTTTGTGATAATTCAGTAATGGAACCGAATAGTTAAATGGCTGACTAACCGTGACGTCCGAGTAAAATAAATTGATTACATGTTGTACTTGGAAATTGTTTCCATTTCAAATGTGAGTAAATGTAGTTCTAAACGTGTGCGTGTGGCTATGCGGTCTGGGATGAAGTGTACTGTATAGCCTTTTTAATAAAACATCCACTGGCAGTGAAATCTCGGCTGACCTCAACTTGTGCTTCGTGCGTTCTTTGCCCTTTCGGCAACAAAAAGTATATATTTGCCATATTTGAGCAAGAGGCTACGTGCATTCTTCACCGCGTCCTTGGTTGGAGCAATATGAAGTGGATGGGAGCGATGCATTCTCTCGCCATTGTCTCCCTGATGCATTCCTTCTTCCCGCCTACACAAAGATGTCGCCAGAGCTCCGGATCACGTGGAAAAAAAAAACGGGCAGGGTTGAAATTAGTTTTCACCTTGATCATCTACTGACAGGAGACTCGGTTTCGGACCTCGGGGCCGACTTTTATGTGGGTATTGATCAGAGAGGCTATCTCCTATCGACTCCTCCGCCGCACTACTACATTTGATGGATTGATTGGCAGAGTGCAGCCAGAGACCAATTTGTCAGGGAGCATCGGACCTTGTCAGAGAGGAGCACCATTATGTCCTCATCATGGTTGGCCCTCGGTCCCTCAAGTACGATGATGCCTATTCACGCTTGCCGCTGGATCCGTGCGCTTCTGCACGACTGAGCCCAGAAACCGTCGGTGCTGATTAAAGCCTCCGTTTTGATTGAGGCCCACCTCAACATGGCGTCCACTTTCACTTTACTTTTAGTTCATTAACGACGTCATTCAAATTTCTTGTTTTCTCTGTAGAGGCGCGTTTGGCGGATGCAGATTTGCACCCGGTAATTACCCCAGTCTTGTGTTGGGGGGAGAGGAACCTAAAAAAAACCAAACATGTTATTCTTAAATCCCCACTCCATCCCGGCTTAGCCATTGTCTGCCTCGTCTTAGGGAATAATTGAAACATTAGCCGTTGAATCCACGCTGCCACTTCATTAGGCACACCTACAACTCAATGTTGCGCTCCTGTTGCTAACGTCTACGAGCTCATGTTACCGTCGATGGTGTCTCAAACACGCGGCCCGCGGGCCAAATGTGGCCCGCAGGACACTAGTTTGAGGCCCCCCGCCTTGATATGAAAGTTTAATGTTAAAGTTTGATATGGATGCTGTATGGTATCATGTACCCAGAAAAAATTATTACGTTTGATTAATGTTCATGTTAAAGGTTAAATAATTGTTAATAGTTATCCTCCCTATCCGTGTGGAAGTGGTAAGTTTATTGAAATTGAGGGGTATAGTGACAAAAAAAAGGCCTACATGCCCACATCAAAAGTATTAAAACCAACATTTTCATGGATGAGGAAGCCTAAGAAGGTAACCAAGACATGAGAAGTACTTATTGTTTTTAGTGTTTTTTATAGCTGATTTAATACATGGCTCAAAACCGACCCGGTAACATAAGAGATAATTCCAGAAAGCTAACACAAGAGGAAGGTTAATGCGAATATCATATAGGAGTCTTTGTAATGTGCGGTGTTCTGGTACTCTGGTCCGGACCTAAAATGTGGTCACTTGTGGCATTCGGGTACTTCTATCATGGGGTCAAAAGTAGTGCAGTAAGAACGTGATTTTGCGGCTTTTGTGCTACTTTTTGTCAAATATTCCAAACCAAAAATTCCATCTTGCATTTTGTTTTAATATTCTGATATACGCTGCTCATTTTTCAGTTTTGATTGACACAACCAGAGAGGCGTTATTTAAGAAAACGTTTAGTTCCGTGTTTGCCGAGTGCATTGAGTTTGTGTGTGTGCGCGTTATTGGTGTTTTTCCGGTTGGTGTGCTTTTAATTCACAAGTGTAGAGAAACAATGATTTTCAAATGCTGCAGGCAACATCAGCCGAGTTTACCTATTTGTTTGCGCTCCGTTTGGCTCCCAGACTAGGAAGCGTTTACTCAAACGTATTGACTACTTTCATTAATATTTCACCGCCACCTGCGGGGGCCGGGAGCTAGGAGCTGCCAGTTGGCCGGCTGGAGAATGTGATTGATAATTTGACGTATTAACATCTCATCCTCTTTTCTTAGCAGGACCTGCGGGACGTCTGGCTCAACTACCCGCCACACCCTCTGCAGGTGGGTTGTCTTGTCTGGTTTCTATTTTCTAACAAAGTTACATTGGAGTACATCACATTCATTCATTCATTCATTTTTGTCCGCTTTTTCCTCACGAGCCTATCCCAGCTGTCTTTGGGCGAGAGGCGGGGTACACCTTGGACTGGTCGCCAGCCAATCACAGGGCACATATAGACAAACAACCATTCACACTCACATTCATACCTATGGACAATTTGGAGTCGTTAATTAACCTAGCGGCGGCACGGCGGTCGAGTAGTTAGCACGCAGACCTCACAGCTAGGAGATCAGGGTTCAATTCCACCCTCGGCCATCTCTGTGTGTGTGTAGTTTGCATGTTCTCCCCGTGCATGCGAGGGTTTTCTCCGGGTACTCCGGTTTCCTCCCTCCGAAAAGGTAATTCAGGTAATGTAACATAAGGTAACGTCTCCATGTTTTTGTATCATTACTGCCACCTAAAGACCGGAATGCTACATGCATTAATTAATTTTCTACCGCTTATCCTCACGAGGGTCGCGGGGAGTGCTGGAGCCTATCCCAGCTGTCTATGAGCGAGAGGCGGGGTACTGGTGGCCAGCCAATCACAGGGGGCTAACGTCATTGCAGCACCCCAATGAATGCGTTGCTCAAATGCAATACAGTATGGGAAAACTTTAAAGTAGAGGTTTTTTTTATTCATATTGGTTTGTATATTTGAGTGTGAAGTTGCTGTATGATGACTTTAGTGACTGTTTTATTGTTATATACACATATAGACAAACAACCATTCATACTCACATTCATACCTATGGACAATTTGGAGTGGCCAATTAACCTAGCATGTTTTTGGAATGTAGGAGGAAACCCACGCATGCACGGGGAGAACATGCAAACTCCACACAGAGATGCCCGAGGGTGGAATTGAACCTGGTCTCCTAGCTACATCACAATTTTATATCATTACTTTTGCTTTGTTGACAAAGGAAATACTAGATAATGTGCAAAATGCAAACGAGAGATGGCATCTGCAGTGATGGAGAAAAAATGGCTTCTAAGGTCGTGCTGACCTCGGCTTTTATTTGGATGACGATATACGTCTCACATCTCATCCATCCGTTCTTTCCCTTTGCATCATCCGCCCAGAAACGCCGCACATGTCAAGAGTGTGTTGTTTGAAATTAGGATTTAGGAGACGACATCAAAGATGCTGTAACAGGATTACAGTCTCGGATCACACGGACCCTACAGGGACCGCCAGGCTTCCTGCTCTCTGATGTGCTCGTGAGGAGCAAGTGTTTCTTTGTGTCTCTCTGCCGAGGCTGGTCCTTTTTTTTTTTTTGCGCCGTTATTCTCTTTGCTCCCTGCATGGGGTTCATACATACATCTTTGCATATTTGTGTTTTGGCCCAAAATAACAGGCTTGCTCTTGTTTGTTTTTCATCCCCAAACACCGATGTTGTTTTGGTTGCGTACATTTTATGTTGCTGTTGGATGCTCCTCCGGAGGTGTGGGCTCTGTGGTCAGGGGTGGAGCACCCGGGGTCAGCCCCCGGACCGCCCTTTGGCGTGAGGAGAGCAGTCATTAGCTGCTTCAGAGCAACATCATCATTACCACACAGCGCGTTGAGGGGCTGAGGTTTCCCCGTGGGCGGGCGCTTCTTCGCTAGCAGCCTTTTGTACTTTGATAGTATCGTGACCTTATAGCTTATGGCAAGCACTAACTGAGGCAAAAACGTCCTCTAAAGGCCTGGTACGGATGTTGGTAGTGTATTTCCAACATAACGTATTTCATATTCTTAGCATTCTGGGAGATTCTGACTGAAAACAAATCCATAGCAAAAGCGGTCATGATGCTGTGGTTGAACCGTTTGGACTAGAGGCATGGCTTTGGGCTCTTTTGAAAGCTAACAAGCAGAATTTTGTGTTTTTAAGTGTTACCGACACTGATTAATAAGGGTTTGAATCCACCAAGGTTTTTTTGCCTTTATTTCTTTTTGTAGAAAAACATGCCTATTTTGATGGTATGAATTGGAAAACATGATGGCGTTTTTAACAAATCCCATGCCAAGTTTGACAAAAATTGACTTTCTAAAGATAGGATTAGAGATGTCCTGATCTCAAATTTCTGATTTTCCACAATTTATTCCATACTGCTCCTCAGCATGTTCGGGATGGGATGGGATAGACCCCATGTGATCACAACAAGAGTGTTTACTAGGGTAGCTAACAAGGAGTGCAACTGAGTGCAAAATTTTCATAGACAAAGCACAGCTTGATGCTCGATTCTTGCAATTATACCCAATACCCATTTATTATTATTGTTTTTTTTTTACTGTTTGCTGATAACCAGCATTTAACCGATTGAGAGAGCTGGTCTAATTGCAACATAGTAGGCGTCATCAAGGGGGAGAAGGCTGCCAAATCTAAGCATTTCAGCCAAAAGTAGACAAATGCAGATGTGCCGTGTACACAGCTTAAGTATTTTATGAAATGAAACTTACTAATATTATTTTAAAAGCTCCTAAAATGATCAGGATAGAGCCCCTTTTCTTAACAAAAGTCCATTCAAGTCCATCACGTCTACACAGTTGAGAAGCAGAGCTGACTTTAATAATCGCAATCGATGCAAGCGTTCTTTAGCGTCGAACGTGTTCCGAACTGTTGCTGCCAGATGAGCAGGTATCCCCCCCGACCCCCCACCACCCCGCCAAGACTAAAACAGGTGAAGGAGGTCCTGCCTTAATGAGCTTTGAGTGCACGGCGATGGCAGCTCACCAGCGCATTGCGAAATTCCGGCAACACCTTGTCTTTGGAATACACGCATACATTAGCCTAGCCGCCGACGTGCCCCGGCGAGCTTGACACGCTCATCTTCATGTTGTACACGTTCGCCCCTCCGCGTCATCACCTGCAGCGCTCCGGAATAATTAGCCGCCACGTCGTTTACCTGCTCTTTTTTCCGAACGTCTGCTTTGGTTTTAGCGTGTCTTTTTGGACGTGCGGAAAACATCATTTTTTTTTTTTTTGTATTTTTTTTTTTCGTCTCACGGCACTTTTCCGCTTCCTCCCCACTGTGTTTGAAGCCTCACCGCTGACCATTACCCCGAAGGACAGCTCGCGCCTACGAGTGCCGAACTCGTCAGATGTCGTTAGTTGAGATGCATGACATTTAAACGCCTTCCTTTAATTAACGGAGTGGGCCGGCGAAGGCAAAAAATGAAATGTTTCATAAGACACGACGTTAAGATGGAATGGTGATATTACCGGCAGCATTCCAATTAAAATATTGAGTTTAAAAATACATCTCTGCTCTTTGCCCCGGTTCAACACGTGCAAAGCAGGAAGGAGGCGGGAGTCGTTTATTTGCAATTTCCACAAAGAGAGCGCCGCAAGACGAGAGAGGTGGTCACCTGCGAACGGGCTTTGCTTTATTGTTGATTGCTGAGGGGCTTTACAGCGAGCGGCCTAATGAAGCAAACTAACAAGGTCACTGGAATGTACCACGTTCCTCCGCAAAAGGATGTCTTGGTCAAGCTCACAGTTGTACCACGCTGAGACCAATTAGATGTCTCTCGTAGCCTAATTAATGCGCCCATAAGGATGGCTCTTGATTAAACAAACATGCATATACATATTTTCTTAGCGTACCACTTCTTTTTTTAATGAGCACGGGCACTCATCACACTGAAAGGAAAGAACCGCTTGTCTTTTCTGGCTTTAGCCGGACTCCGCCGCCCCTCCAGCAAACGTTAAAGAATAATCCACAACCGTCCAACAAACCGTTCTTTTAAAGCCTGATCAAGGCTCTGATCTCCTCGCTAAAGTGTAACCGAGGCAGCGGCGATATTAATGGAGCGTTTGAGTCGCTCGTTTGGGCGAGAGGAAAAAGG
Source organism: Doryrhamphus excisus (assembly GCF_037039965.1). Lineage (NCBI taxonomy): Eukaryota > Metazoa > Chordata > Actinopteri > Syngnathiformes > Syngnathidae > Doryrhamphus > Doryrhamphus excisus. The sequence goes on from NC_136363.1 coordinate 20,772,147, forward strand.
GAACTGTTTGACTTCACACTTAATGAGTACCAGATTCCATCTGCCGCCGATCTTTGGAGTTTGTTTTGAGGCGGAGGGAAAAAAAACACACTCTAAGCGGCACATGTTTGATTTAAGGACACTCGTACGGGGAATTACTGCACTGAAGAAGTCTTTTTTTTTTTGTCCGTGTGCTCTTTGAGGCGTCTTGAGTGCCCTCGCTGGACGTCATTTTAAGACCTTTTGGCCCTCTTAGATACTACTTTCATCTTGGAACGTGAATATCTTTCTAGAAATTGAAGTTTAATGCAGTCAAAGGACGACTGATGCGGTCCGGAACCTCGTACAGGAAGTCCAATCACGTCACATTCTCAGTACTTGCATGTCAGCATTTAATGTTTATTTTTATGCCACAGCAAACGCTTATCTGGTAGTACGATTTGTGCATGATTGGCAGGTCCAGGATCTCTTGAGGATCCGTGTGCTCTTGGACGAGTCTGAGTGCTCAGACCATCTGGACCTCTTGGATGGTGCTGGCAACTTGCGTGAATGACAGGATGTATGTTATGAATATAGAAATCAAGTTTAATGTTGAAATAATAATGAAGCTTGACTGTCGCAGCGGAAGTGGGGAGTTTTTGGATTAGCTTGCTAGCTTGTGAACGTCCCTGAAAGTCCCTGCAGCATAAAGGCAGGGTTATACTTGTACTATACGGACATCCGTGCGTGGCTTTATACGCTGTGTCCGCTGCCATATATTGAATAGTGCCCGCAATCGCAGCTCGTCATTCTTCCCACCACAGGGACTTGTACCCGAAAGGAGAATGTGCTTTACAAACACGGCAAAATCAAATAAAGAACAAATATCTTGACTTAAAGCACAACTTGTGCTCACACTACTGTGCTACTGTCATATAAATACTGCAGTTTCTCTAATTCGGCTGCTAGGATCTCCTGCGAGCCTGCCATTTTTTTCATGTTCCTCCGTTTGCCTAGTTGGAAAAATTTTGAGAAATTTTTTGGGGAAAAAAATTCAGCATGAAAGGGGCCGCTCGAGTGGTCGACTGTACCGATACCGAAATCAAGCAATACTGATGTAGACAGCAGCAAAATGGTCATTAAAATATATATATATATTTATAATATATATAATATATAACCAGTCATGATGTGCTATATCAGAAATCTACAGAAATCAAGCAATACTGATGTAGGCAGCAACAAAATGGTCATAAAAAAATATATATATAATGTGTATATAATATATAACTATATTGACAGTTACTATGGTACCTATTATGTCATTGTATGGTCATATCATCTCGTACTTTGGTATATGACAAAAAAAACAACTTAAAATATGTTAGGAAAGCAGGAAGTGAACAAATGTAACAGTCGCTGATTGTAAAAGTACCAGATGGAGGGGTAGGATTTAATAAGCTTTGCTTCTTCCTACTCCTTTCGGACATGTGGAACTGTCAACTGATTATGTGATGCATTCAATTGTAATCTGATGCACGTTCAAATGAAATTAAACCATTACCATAATTACCAAGACTCCATAACTGACTGTACTGTACACACTGTGTGATCGGCAGGTCCAGGAGCCGCAGACAGACAGGCAGCTCATTGAGACGTCGCCCGTCCTGCAGAAACTGACCGGCTTCGAGGACTCCATCGGGGTGCTGTTCACGCACGTGCGTCTGCTGGCTCGAGCCTTCACGCTGAGGACGGTGGGCTTCAACCACCTGACGCTGTAAGTGCGATCCCCATGTGTACCTCAGACTTCCAGACAATTAGCTCACTTCGTCACCGGTTCTTGGCGTTAAACACCAATCTCTCTTTTCGACGTGAGGTCAGCGCCATGCGGGAAATGATGTCTTTTTCTTCTCTGCGTTGTCCATTTTCCGCCCTTGTCGTAATCTACTTTGACAGACGCTTCTCTCTCAAGCCCGTCAGTGAACGGCGGCGCTTCACTTTGTTTTGCTCACAAACCGCACTCGTACATTCTGTCTGGGAGAGATTATGGCTCTGATTATTCACTGTTAATTAATGTTTCCCGGCGAGGCCGTGGCGATTTAATGGCAACAGACATCATTGTGTCTCGGCAGCGCAACCTCGCTCGCTTTGAATAGATTGCAGTTCCTGTTAGAAAACGATAATGAGACAGTTCACGCTTGTTTGTGTGGCGACGGATGCTTTAGCTCGCTCGCCGTGCAAATCGTGAGTTTGACAGCCAAAGCAAATTAGCGTTAGCGGCACACCTGAAGTCTTATTGGCAGGCTGCACTCTAATTGCTTTCTTAGCTTGGCTGCCGTGAAGATGCTGCGTGTCCCGTGCACGCACTCGTGCACCGGCGCCTTATCTTGAGGTCAGCGCGGTCCATTACAGGTTTGAGCTTTACTTCCGCCTTCCAACGCCATATTTCTATTGCACAAAAATAAATTGTACTTCATATTCTCAGTATTTTTTCCGTAATGTATGTTCGTTGACTGGTAGGTTTAGCTGAAGAGAAACAAGTTTCTTGCGAGCTGCAACACAGAAAGAGCCCCCCTTACCCCCCAAGTACTAAAGGTGACTCCGAAGTGGGTCAAGCTGTAGCGATGGTGAGGAGGAGGAAGAAAAAAGAAGGCGAGATAAGACAGCGAGAGGTCAGGCAATCAGGTAGGCAACAGATGAGGAGACAGGATGCCGGCTGACCTTTGCCGCCCGCCCCCCGCCTTATATAGAGGACACACTGACCTTGAAAACAACCCAGTGGAGAGGCTCGGGGGGCCCCCCCCCCCTTGCCCCAAGGCGCTGGGCTTCCTACCTCGCCTGGCAACAGTTGAGCAACAGTTTTATTTGTGGAAATGCATCCAGTCGGGGATGCAACCTCTGGATTCATGGATTTAGGCCCAAGTTTCATATTTGTAGATGTGTAGTGAAGCCTGCCTTTGTCATGATGTCATGAAAAAAAAACGCATCATCAAAAGTGGAGCAAATACTACATAAGGCAGACGATATATTTGGTTCTGAAAAGCAGGCTCTAGGGATAAATATTACCGTTTGAATGTCGTTAAAAGTCACTTTGGTGTAATGGAGGACCTTTAAATGTGCATGTTATTGAAGACGTTGCATGTACACTTAATCAAGTTTATGATTACAACAGCTTGACCCTGGAGCAGATTACTTCTGTTCCTGGTATTTCCTATAAGAAATTAAACAGGAAGCCAAAAGCAACCATCTAAAGACCCTTATTACCGTTTCAAAATCATTAAAAATCTACTTTGGCCTAACATTTTAAAGTCAATCTGCATTGGAGCCAAACGGGGCACTGACGCACCAGATCCATCCGGTAGAGCAAGGGGTCGTGACAATCTGGCTCTCAGATACTGGATAGTGTGGTAGCCTACAGGAGTCACTGAGATATCAAGAACTTTAATCCAAAAACTTGGCTGGCAACCCTTTGGATGAAGACTGCTAAGAAGTACAGATTCAGGCAAAAGTGATCTGACACATTTGTAGGTTAAATAAAACGCAAATAAAGTAAAGAAACAAAAAAGTGTACGGTAGGCTGGTTGATTTTAGTTTCAACGCAGATCCAGTAGCTCTGAAATTGGTAACCCAGAACAAGATGGTGTTTGTCGCTGGTACGGGATCATGTCTACCAAGATTGAAATGCAAACGGAACACTCGTTGTGTTGCAGTTATTGATTTGTTTGTTTTGATAAATGTTTTTTACAATGAAAGCGCAATGATCACCGGTCCAATTCATGGCAGCAACTAAAAAAAGAAACGAAAATCAATGCTGTTATAAAGAAACAAAGCAAAACGGCATTATATGAAAAAAAATGACTGAAAAAACACCTGTTACTTTACTTTATTTGCCTTTTATTTAACATACAAATGTCAAGATTATTTTGCCTGACCGTGTATTTTTATTATTTTTGGATACTTTCTGTATAATAATGTTTTTAAAAATAATTTATTCAGCTTCTTATTTTTGTTTCATTTAAATTAAAAAACTTATTACATTCTAAAATTGTTGGTGTTGCTTAAAAATGCACACATTTAGTTGTATTCGGTGTAAAAAAAAACAAAAAAAACAACACAAAATAAAAAGGCTCCCGAGCCCTGATGGAACTATGGTGATTAAAAATTAAAGAAACTAGAATAAAGTCATCGGGCACCCCCGCTTTGTAACATGCCGTTATATTCTTTTAAAGAAGTTTGCCATTCATGTTTATGATTATTCGCCCTTGAGTTAGTTCTGCTACAGTTTAGCATGAAAGAAGCCGTATGCAGTTTTTCCTTAGTTGGCTTCCTAAAATGGAGAAGTTCTCTCTTGCAGGAGCGAGCGTCCCTCCTCCTCCTTCTTTTCCTCTTCCTCCTCTTCTTCACACAGGCTGATGAAGGTGTTTCAGATCAAAGTGGAAGCACCATGCTTTACTCCCCGTCTTCCCCTCCAGCTCGCTGCTGCTGCTGCTGCTGCATTGTGCGAGTGAATAAAGGACGAGTGTTCACACAGCAAAAGCCTTTCCTCTCTGACCTCACCCCCCCCCCCCCCTTTTGCTTCCAGTCGTCACTCCTCAAGATTTGCCTCCTCTTTGCTGGGTGTGAAACGTGCTGCTTCCTTTTTGCCAAACCAGACTCAGATCTGCCGTTGTTGCCCTGATTGGAGCCATAATAGTTGATGGGGGGGTTGAATGCCGATGACAGATAATATATATATATACTACTTACAGTACAGTAAGTTTTCTCTTTAATGTACACTTTATTTATTGAGTATTGGCACATAAAAATGACAACAAAAAAAAACAAATCTCAACCTATGCACGTCCCCCGTGGCCGACGTGACTCAGCAGAGACTGATATGATACACAAGTAGCTCCCTCAAATTATATTTGGACCTGTTTTTAATTAAAAACGATGCAGGGCCCCCGGGGGATAAGTTTGGCGACGTTTTGAAATAATAATGGACTTTATCGGCCTTAATTAAAACCATGTGTGTATTTACGAAACGGGTGCAATTATGTAATAATTCATAAGTTGAACCAAATCTTGCTCATTGTAGTTCAAACAAAACCAAATACGTCAGCCTCTGCTCGTTGACTGACTGACGGACGGATGCTCAGCTGCGCTTTTATGATTCTAACAAGGTGGACAATAACCTCTTGACATGTTTCTCCGATGGGTCGCCTCCTCTTCCTTTCTCTGCATCCTGTTCCGTCATGCGACACATCAGTCGGATGGATCTGTGCATATGGTACCTCCGTCCGTTATAGCTGCCCGCCACAGCTCATATCTGCAACGCTGATCTACAATTCTCTTTAACTGATGGCCAATAGCACAACAGTAGTGTGGACCCCCCACTTAGTCTAGTGTTTTTTGTTTTTTTTTTCCAAAGTCGGGATGCATTTACATCAGGGGTCTCAAACTCAATTTACCTGGGGGCCACTGGAGCTACGGTCTGGGCAAGGCTGGGCCGCATCAGGTTTTCCAAAAAAAAACGCATTTATTAAAAACAGAAAAATATACAAACTTTTTCAGTGCTTTGGTTCCGATATTTCTACAATAAAAGCTCTGATAAAACATTCCACTGTTCTCAAATATCTACATTTTTATTTTTCTGCACAAAATAAGATGAAAAATAAATAAACGAATCAAGAATTAAAAAAATCAGGGTCTCAAGACACATGCTAACTCGCAAACTAGAGATCTAGCGACCAAAACGGTAGCCTTCGAGTTATTTCCTTTAAACTTAAATAGCCAAAAACTTACCACTTCCACACGGATAGGGAGGATAACTATTAACAGTTATTTAACCTTTAACATGAACATTAATCAAACGTGATATTTTTTTCTGGGTACATGATACCATACAGCATCCATATCAAACTTGAGCGGGCCGCACAAACTTTCATATCAAGGCGGGGGCCGCGTGTTTGAGACCCCTGATTTACATCCAAAGTTGTCACATTGGGTACCAATGCACTTTTTTGCTCTTTTAAATATTCTATCCATGTGTCCCGTTTTATCCAGGGGCCATAACCAGAGGATGGAGTTCCTGGGAGATTCGATCATGCAGCTGGTGGCCACCGAGTACCTCTTCATCCACTTCCCCGACCACCATGAGGGACATTTAACGGTAAGAGAAAACTCGCCATTATCCGACCCTGTGATGATCATTGTGAGGCCAAACCATAATCTTAGGCCTCTAAAGTAGCACAAGGATGAACTTTATGCACGGATTCCTGGCGGAGCCGCAGCTTCCAAACATGGCATCCTGCAGGTGTGTGGCCCCGCCGCCGCCGCGGTCCTTGACACCGCATCCTGGCGGCATTAAACCGCACACACACACTCCTCGCGGGAGCATAAATCCGTCTGCGGAGACGTTTTTGCGCTGCACATGTTGACAAATGTCCCCGCAGTCATCGGTTGCTTTTCCTCTTTAGGGAATGAGTGATGCGCTGAACTTTGCCAGCGACATTCCCGACAACGTGTGCCGTTAAATCAGTCCTCACCTGCAACCGGTTTGACACGACTGTCTGGTACATTCTGGAACATTCCCTTTTTTTTTTTTTTTTTTTACATCCTGTTTGCTCTTCCATCCTTCCTTTCGGGTTGTGATGTTGATCTTTTGCAATGTACTTTTGTGATGTACTTCCTTCCTGCCATCAATCTTTTGAGGTTTGACTCCTCCTCTCCGACTGACTCCATGCGATGTGGTGTCGCAATCGTGACCGCGCACAAACATTCCGTTGCTCTCCATCTTTGATGTATTTCCTTGCTTCCTTAGTTCCTATCAATCCTTGTCTCTTCAAAAAGTGTCAGTCTAGGTATTCACGTCTCCTTCGCGCCGCGCTCTTTACTGTACTGTGTCGTGGCAATTGTCGCGGGACAGAAACATTCGCCACTTTTTGCAGTTCCTCATCTTTATCGGCACCTTTTTTTCACCCCCCTTACTGTCAAGCGTGAGATAAAGACTTGCGTGTCACAAAGCGAGCGATCACACCTTAATGAAAAGGCACCAGGCCATTTTTATGGGTGGCACTGTACCCCCCCGCCCCATATATATATATTTTTTTTTTTGTTCTGGCGAGCATCAGCGTTTCTCTCCACGCGTGCCGCTATCAGCTCCAGGCGGCGGCGTTTGAAGTGGTCTGAAAGCGAACAAGAGCCCGATGGTGGATATTCTTCACTAGATGGAGCAGTGACGTCAGCCATGTTGAAAGGCTGCGTTACGAGACAGATAGCTGCAGCAATGCCACACAAGTGAAGATAAGGTACATCTGAAATGGATTTCAATTCAGGGATAAAAGTGCTCATTCAACTAGTGGTGTGTGTGTGTGTGTGTGTGTGAGAGCGAGAAAGCTTCCCATCATCTTACATTCGGCAATCCATCTTCTCCGTGAGCATCTTGCAGCTATATTTAACATGTTTGTGTTTTTCCTTTCGGGAGCGTTGATGTACCTCAAGCCTGTGGAAACACAGCGTCGTCCGCTCAGCCCCCCCCAAGTCACCATGCAATATTTACCAGAGCAACGTGCAATCTCCCCGAAACATTTACTAGGAATTACCATTTCTGTCTTTGATGAATTATTTCACGTGGAGTTGGATTTTGATGTTTCCGTGTTGACTCTGTGTGCGTTTGGGAGCTTGTTTTTGCAAACCTGACATGAGGTTACACTCGCGCTTTCTTTTTGTTGGCCAATTGGACTGAAAATCTAGCAGAATGAAAGCTACATTGGCAATGACACTGTTTTGCAGGTCACCTACTATGGAACTGACTTTTTAAATAGTAATATGCGTCCTTGGAGTCTTTTTATGAGCGCCAAATGTGAAAAAACCAACCATCTCCTTCACTTGTTTACGCCACTTTTCATAGAATAGACACTCAAAGGCTCTCCATGAAGCATGATACCACTCTGGAAAGGAAATGTAGGCTTTGCTACACACATTAAAATCGATTTCTGACACCCATCTAACGCAGGGGTCTCAAACACGCGGCCCGCGGGCCAAATGTGGCCCGCAGGACACCCGCCTTGATATGAAAGTTTGATATGGATGCTGTATGGTATCATGTACCCAGAAAAAATTATTACGTTTGATTAATGTTCATGTTAAAGGTTAAATAACTGTTAATAGTTATCCTCCCTATCCGTGTGGAAGTGGTAAGTTTTTGGCTATTTAAGTTTAAAGGAAATAACTTGAAGGCTACCGTTTAGGTCGCTAGCTCTCTAGTTTGCGAGTTAGCATGTGCCTCAAGACCCTGCAGTTGCGCAATATGTTGTAAATAAAAAGAGTATAAATGTGACTATAGTCGTGTTTTGTCATGTCTACAGGGCTCTAATAATGCTTTGTTCATTTTAATCTGAAAAAAATTATTTATAATTTGTCTACCCACCAACTATACATATGTGGTTTCTTAAGTTTTTATTATTTGCCGTTTTATTATTATTATTATATTTATTTATTTATTACTGATTGAGTTGAGTTTGAGACCCCTGATCTAACGTAAACCTTGCATCCTTTTTCCTCTCAGCTTTTACGCAGTTCCCTGGTCAACAACCGCACTCAGGCCAAAGTGGCGGAGGAGCTGGGCATGCAAGACTTTGCCATCACCAACGACAAAACCAAACGGCCCGTGGCGCTCCGGACTAAGACCCTGGCGGACCTTTTGGAGTGTAGGTGCACACAAACACGTTTGTGATAAATAAATATTGAATATCGACAATATTTTGAAAGTCTTTGTGGCGGTGTCTCGGAACACTAGACTTTCTAGACTTGGAAAGGACAGGTTTTATGGTTAACACCCCCAACGCTATCTACCTTTGATGGGCGGCCATTAGTGATGGACGTATGGATGCTGATAGATATGACCTGCTTGTTTAGTCGTGAGTTGATTGCCGCCAGCTGTTCCAATATGTCCCTGAAACTGTCACCGTTTTATATAACGTAGAGCTTATTGATCAGAGTGTAGCAGTCATTGTACTTTGTATTGATGCACACACACACACACACCATGCGTTCACAGCTAGACACATTTAGGAAGCAATAAAAAAAAAAAAAAAAAAGTTTCCCACCAAGACAACTTTTCTCCATCATGTCTTAGAGGCTTTGCATTCAATAGTTTTTAATTAAATAGCTCGTTATTGCTCAATTTTTTTTTTTTCCCAGCGCCGGCCCTCAAGTGTGACCGAAACTATTTGGCTGGCACAATAAACAAGATGTAGCACACGATTCCCAGCCAACGCGTCTCTAATTTGGGCCTGTGACGAGTAACGTCATTAAATCTTCATTTTAACGCTCAGTAGCCAGCGTGTGTGCGAGCGCGTGTATGACTTTTGTGTAAACACCTTGATTATTTGACTCTTTTATAAAAGCAGCGTGCTATTTCCTCCCCCGGTTGTTTAAACCACTGTATGAGACTGCTGAGAAATATATGCTTTTGTGTGTCTACAAATAGCGGAAAAATAACAGCAGCATCCTTCAACCTCTTGAAGGAACAAAATGATTGGCTTATTTTTTTTTTTATTATTTCTACGCCTTTTGCAACGCTGCATGAACACACAAGAAATTATAGTTTAGCATCGCTTAAAAAATCACAAGATTGCAGCCAATAGGGGGTATATTTACATGATACTGTATGCGGGGAGGAGACCAGGGTTCAATTCCACCCTCGGCCATCTCTGTGTGGAGTTTGCATGTTTTCCCGGTGCTCCCGGGTACTCTGGTTTCCTCCCACATTCCAAAGACATGCTAAGTTAATTAAATTGCGACTCCAAATTGTCCATAGGTATGAATGTGAGTTTGAATGGTTGTTTGTCTATATGTGCCCTGTGATTGGCTAGCGACCAGTCCAGTGTGAACCCTGCCTCTCGCCTAAAGACAGCTGGGATAGGCTCCCTCCCACATTCCAAAAACATGCTAGGTTAATCAAATTGCGACTCCAAATTGTCCATAGGTATGAATGTGAGTGTGAATGGTTGTTTGTTTATATGTGCCCTGTGATTGGCTGGCCACCAGTCCAGTGTGAACCCCACCTCTCGCCTAAAGACAGCTGGGATAGGCTCCCTCCCACATTCCAAAAACATGCTAGGTTAATTAAATTGCGACTCCAAATTGTCCATAGGTATGAATGTGAGTGTGAATGGTTGTTTGTCTATATGTGCCCTGTGATTGGCTAGCGACCAGTCCAGTGTGAACCCCACCTCTCGCCTAAAGACAGCTGGGATAGGCTCCCTCCCACATTCCAAAAATATGCTAGGTTAATTAAATTGCGACTCCAAATTGTCCATAGGTATGAATGTGAGTGTGAATGGTTGTTTGTTTATATGTGCCCTGTGATTGGCTAGCGACCAGTCCAGGGTGTACGCCGCCTTTCGCCAGAAGACAGCTGGGATAGGCTCCAGCACCCCTTGCGACCCTCGTGAGGAAAAGCGGTAGAAAATAAATGAATGAATATATGCGGGGGGTGATGTCCTAACCAGGTAGCTGGTACTCGGTTCCCTAGGGATCTTTTTCTTAAATTGGAAGGAGGACGAGAGCACTATATACCATGCTGAGAATCAATCTCTCCATGGGCGTAGAGAGAAAGGAAAAAGTGGACGACATTGACCATCGAGGCCGCAATGCAGGTAGAGATAAAAAACAAAACACCTCCCATCGTTTGCCTTTCAAATCGCACTGTCAGGCCGGGGTCAGCAAACTGAAAACGAGCGCACATATGAATGTTTGTGCCCCGCAGCTTCCTCAAATATTACCCATCATTCCTCCTCGGCTGAGGAAATAAGCCAAACGGGTGGAGGCGGCTTACATTTCAAATAGTTGGTCATTTCACTTAGACGCAGCTTGCCCTCAACTGGCTTTTATTTTACAGCATGGCCGTCATTGTGCACCTTAAACAGACGGGGAAGCTCCGAGTTAAATGTTTCAATTGAATGATCCATTCATCCGTTTATACGCCACATTCCAAGGTTTCACCGCTAAGATGTATTTATGTTCTTATTCCAGCCTTCATCGCAGCGCTCTACATTGATAAAGATCTGGAATACGTGCACACCTTCATGAACGTCTGCTTCTTCCCCCGACTGAAGGTGAGACCCCTTGTTGCTTGGGCCTGATCAATGAGCCCGCCGAGAGACCACTTGGGGGCAGGAGAGAAAGGGGTCGCGGAGGGGCGTTAATGACGCTGCCCTAATGGTGCGGCGCTGGGGGTTGCTATTTTGGTCATCCTTAATGGGATGCCATTGATTCAGGAAGACCTCCAGCAGGTGACGGCATCAAACGTTGTTCAAAAACGCTCACACAGATGTTCAAAAGTACCATAAATACCATAAATTAAAATATAGCTGTAGTGTTTACTTCTTTAAATCCCTAAAAATGTTCAAGCAAAACTCATTATTGACATTTTTAAATATTAATTTGATTGATTTCGCATGTGCAACAAGTGGAACAGGCATGAAAAAACATTATACTGCATGAAGAGGTAAGTACAGCTGCTTGATGCTGACCACTCATATTTCACATTTGGCTACAGCTGTACATTAAGCTGACTAGCTAACTAAACCTCTAATTAAACCAAAAATGTACCACTTCCACACAACACTGGAGGATAACTTTTTTTCGAACCCAGATCTTGCACATTTCCTGACTGCGTGGCCACCATGCTAACCAGTAGGCCACCGTGCGGGCATGCAAACACTGTGATAGCGCGTGGGAGCGTTGTTTTGAACCGCGATGTAGCGAGAGACGGCTGTACCGTTATCTATCTCGGGGCGTCGATAGAATAAAAGCGCATCAGTTAGCCCGCAGCCGCGGCTGTCAATGATAGTTTCTTTGATTTGGCGCTAATTCCAGACCCGTTTCGTGATTTGCTTTGTAGACTTTGCAGTTTGAGGTGTTAATTGGAGTATTTATGCTATGCTTGCCTGGCCGGTAGTAGAAGAAACCAGGGGCTGTCAAAACTAGCGTATTAACAGCGGTAACTAATTTTTTTTTTCATTAATTACGTTAAACACATATGGACGTCTATAGTGTTCTCCCTCCCTCCTAAATTCATTTCCAATCGAAATCTACGTAGAGTTAATGTCCTCTCTCACCCCCGTCCGTCTGTGTCGGAGTGAAGCATAAGGCACATGCGCGGCGGCCCGTGCACTAGTTTGGGATAAAGTGCGGTGGGGCCTCCCCTGTGAAGCTCCACCACCGCGGTCTGATGTGCCGGGCTAATTGCCGTCTCGGTGAGTCTCTCCGGGGAGAATCCCGGCTCTGGAAGGAGCTGAGCTTTGCGTCATGGCCGCCTCATTTCCACTTCCAAGAGGAAAAAGTTGCAAAGCAGAGGCCGGCGCGTCACCCCCCCCCCCTTTTTTTTTTTTTCTCACATTGCGTTGTCTCGCGTTTCATCCAATTTGGGTGAAAACAGAGAAGCAATGAAGGGCCCTCCCTTTGTAATGACTTCTTCTCTCTACTGCACTGTGATTACGCATGAAGAGAGCAAGCATACACAAAAGTGGGCAAAATGCCCCTCCTCGGAAAACGGTACCATTTGTCTTCTTTGGGCTGCAGCACAGCACAGCACAGCACAGTCCACCCACCCACCCCAAGAGATGGGGAAGTGGGAAGGAGAAAAAGGGAAACAAAGTGCAGCGTCTGAGAGGTCGGGAGCAATAAAGCGAGAGGGTAGGCAGCAGAAGCACTCTTTGTAGAAAATTAATAGGAGCAGACAGTTCTGGATTCAAAGTCGGCCTTTTTATGACGAGGCTGCTTCACTGTTAATGGAAGAGCTTTTAGAAGTCCCCCCTGGATAAGGGAAATGTATCAGGGCTGCACACCTGGGAGACTCCCGGTCGTTCCGTATTTCTGGCTGCGGATTGGCTTTTTTCTTAAGTAGGCTGTGATTTGTCCGGATGCAGAGTGCTAGGATGCCGACGCTTGGGCAGGGTCGGGGTTCCTGGGCTACAAATGAAATAAAAGCCACCGAAAAACACAGACTTTATTTCTTAAATCTCTAAAAAAAAACCTCTCCCGCGGGGTTTTGTGTGTTGCAGGAGTTCATTCTGAACCAGGACTGGAACGATCCCAAGTCTCAGCTGCAGCAGTGTTGTTTGACCCTGAGGACCGAGGGCAAGGAGCCCGACATCCCTCTGTACAAGTAAGACGTTCCCACACACCATGCCGAGCTGTGAAGGTCATTTCAATGTCAAGCTGGACCTCAAGGTCCAGACTAGAAGATCTTGAAATGAAAATGATCTTGTTAGAACAACGGCATGAACGGAGCGGCCCTTTTATCAGTCATATAGTCTCTTTGCCTCGCTGGGTGGAGGCGGGGCCGCTAGCATACACACAGAGTGCAGAGCGGAAATTAAATTAGTAGACGGAAAATTTTTTTAATCGTACTTTTCCTAAAATTAACATTAAAAACTCGTCTTGGAACTCATAAATAGTAAAAAAAAAATTAAAAAAAATTGTAATTTAACATGCATTAGATGCCTGCTTATGCTATACTAGCTCATCAACAGTAATGTGTTTTCATTCCGAGCCAATCCATAAACAGCATTTAATCATAATTGAATGACATTTTCATCTTGTTAAAAACACGCCCGGCAGTTCGGCATCTAAAATGGCATCCTTCCTCTGTTTGCAAACACAAAAAAAACACGTGCGGATGCGTAAAAAAGCTCCCTGCAGTTGTGATAAATAACAACGGGGAGCCCCTCCCCGGGGAGTCGCTCGTCCTCACACTTTGTCAAAAGGTCAAGTAGCAAGTGTCATTTGACTCGATGCTTGTTGAGAGGCGGCGTATTTGCTGCCATGGCGACTGACAAACATTGTTTACTGTGTAGAGAACAGCGTATACAGTACAAGAAGTATGTACTTAAAGACAGTGGAGTGCTCCCGTCATATAAAGGATCTTTGACTAGCATTTTTTTTTTTTTCCAGTCGTGAACGGTGCTTTGTGACACGTCCCCCCCCTGCTGAGATTGGGCTAAGGCGACGCTCGCAAGTGTCTTGTTTGCTGTTGGCGCGTGGTGGCTTGTCAGTGAGAGGAGGGGGGGGGGGGGGAGTGAATTATTGATACGGGTGTCATAAGTGACCACGCCGCATTAAAAATTGATCGCTCTCCTGAAATAAGTAAATTGTCTGTGAATAATTCAGGGCGACTCCCCAGCTCGCGTGCGGCGTGTTTATGCTAATATTAACATTTCAAAACGTCTCCCAAGTTTTGTCTTTCTGTCTCGTTTCACGCGTTTGTCCCCGCGGAAGGTTCCCGACTGACGGCTTGTCTTTCTTTTAAAGGAACGCGTGTAAACCACTTGTTTACCCTGGCAGCCGAACATGTTGTGCGTTGTCTTAATACAGTTAAAACATTAGCGGAGCCCTCCAGACATGAAATAACACCCCTACAGTCACGTTGACATGAGTATTAACCAATACAGTAGATATAATAACATAAAATAAGACTAAAATGAGACTATTGTGTCATCACTGTAAGATTACTGCCACCCCAGTGACCAGTTTAGAATACTACTTATCAAAATATGTATTTCAATGCATTTTCTGAATGCCTTATATTTGTATTGTAGTTCATTGTTAAATTTTATGCTTGGAAATGCCATATGTATGCTATAAATATGTAAAGTTAGCATAAAAGGGAGGCCAAAATTTTGCCAGAAATGAAAAAAATAACGAAATCATACGAAAAACCGAGATTTGATTCCAATTCCATGATGATAGATAGACTTTCTTTATTGTCAAAATGCCGTTGCTTGGCTCTCATAATAAATAACAAATAACAAATAACAAATAACAAATAACAAATAACAAATAATAAATAATAAATAATAATGTGGAGAATATATAGATGACATCAAATATGAACAATGTACAGCGTAAACAGTAATTTGTACAAATAATGTAAATAATTTTGAATGAATAATAATTTTGTAGTGAAATTGCCATTTTTTATTATTAATAAATAATAAATAATGTGGAGAATAAATAGATGACATCAAATATGAACAATGTACAGCGTATACAGTAATTTGTACAAATAATTTAAATAATTTTGAATGAATAATTTTGTAGTGAAATTGGCATTTATTAAATAATAAATAATAAATAATAAACAATACATGATAAATAATAAATAATACATGATAAATAATAAATAATAAATAGATGACATCAAATATAAACAATGTACAGCGTAAACAGTAATTTGTACAAATAATTTAAATAATTTTGAATGAATAATAATTTTTGTAGTGAAATTGCCATTTATTAATTTATTATTAATAAATAATAAATAATGTGGAGAATATATAGATGACATCAAATATGAACAATGTACAGCGTAAACAGTAATTTGTACAAATAATTTAAATAATTTTGAATGAATAATAATTTTGTAGTGAATTGCCATTTATTAAATAAATAATAAATAACAAATAATAAATAATAAATAATAAATAATAAATAATAAATAATAAATAATAAATAATAAATAATAAATAATAAATAATAAATAATAAATAATAAATAATAAAAAATAAATAATAAATAATAAATAATAAATAGATGACATCAAATATAAACAATGTACAACGTAAACAGTAATTTGTACAAATAATTTGAATAAATAGTAATATTTTAAAGAACTAGAGGTTCCGTCATTCAGGCCTCGGCGGCGTTCCTCGGCTGGAATGGTGCCGCGCCCCGGCCCACCTCTTCCAGTCCTGCCAACGGAGAGGAAGTGGGCCATGCCTGGACACGGATCAGTTCGCTCACGCTCGTCCAAGGGTGCAACTTGGCGAGCGCGAATGCCCTAAAGGTGCTCAGATGGCCTCTGCCACCAAATAAAAGAGCACTTTGCCTTGTGATGAATTATATTCGTTCCACTTGAAAAATGTGCTTCATTTCTTTTTTCTTTTTCCTCCAGCGTCCTTGTGTTTGCCCCCCTCCCCCTTCCCCCCTCCCTCGCTCGAGTATTAATGATATTTCTCTTGTGTTTGTTTCTCTGTTTGCAGAACGCTGCAGACGGTGGGACCCTCGCACGCTCGCACCTACACCGTCGCCGTCTACTTCAAGGGCGAGCGCATCGGCTGCGGCAAAGGGCCCAGGTGAGCTACGCTCGTAAAAGTCTGGCGTCTCAGAGCGCCGCTAATGGGCCGCCGACGTTTATTAGCGCAATTAAGCCGGTCTAGCGGGCGATGCATTATGCACAATGAAAATGAATCGATCCATTATTGATTTGACGTAAAAGTGCGAAGGCGAATCTAGCAGATGGTTGCGCGTCTCTGCTCCTTTTCAGGTGCACAGGAAGCCGCCGGCAATCCCACTTAAATACATCAAACACCCACCCAAAGCCCCCTCAGCCGCCTCCGACGTGAAAGCGAGCTAATCTGCCGATAAGTTTGTCTCCTCCATTGGATCTTTGACAGCTTATTCTTTTCCATATTTACGCCACTTAATCTGCCCCAGCCTCCTCGCGCACGGGGGTGACGCCGCGTGGCGAAGCACAAACATCGCCTGGCGCCGCGCCGCCGGCAGGCTTAGCGCCTTGAGATACCCCTACCTGGGATTGTTTAGCAAAACAAATAGAAAGCATCTTTGATAATCCTCCATATTTTTTTTTTGTTATTTTGACAGATTAAAAAAAGGTAAAATATGCTAAAGACCTTTTCTTTGCTTTTGTGTTTCCTTGTAGCATCCAACAGGCAGAAATGGGAGCCGCCATGGATGCGCTTGACAAATGTGAGCAGTTTGGCATACACCACACACACACACACACACACACACACACACACACACTCGCGTTGACCATTAGCCTTGGCTGCACAGTGCGAGGCGGCTGCCACAGAGCCAGTTGGTGGCGCCATCTTGGCTCTTTGAAGTGCTGGCAGGCACGTGTCCGCGTCCGAGACCAAGACCAAGCCCAAGCGGCGCCGAGCATCCTCGAGCATGTCAATGCTCTGCCGCCGCTGCCGCTTGTTGTTGTCGTCGTGGTCGTGGGCTGCGTGCGGTTTGTGTTTTTTGTGTTTGAACGAGTCAGGCTTCACGCGCCCTCGGGGGGGACCCTCTCGGGCTCAGAACTCTTCTTCTGGTCCTCTTCAGAGCCTTCTTGGCTGGTTTTTCATCTCACCATCAAAGTCCACTTGAATAAAAGTGCTACGCGCGCCTCGCTGCACAGTCAAGTAGTGACAACACGCGACATTGGCCTCTTAAAAATACATAAGGGGGAAAACTTCATTGTTAAAGGTCCGCGTTCGTGCAAAAACGTGACTTTTTAACGATGTAGCGTGTCTTCCCGAGAGCCTATTTATGAGCAACAAACCTCACGATGCTACTGTTGTAATCTAATGTTAGCACATTAGCATCACGTAGCCACCGTCCCGCTCCTTAATGTACGTTGTTGTATGTTGTAAATTGGCATGCGAAAGTGGATAAAGTACACAATCCAGACGAACACAGCTCATTAGCATTAAAGCTACAGACACAAAACTGTTCAAATCTCCGTAACGGTGCCTACCGGAGCGCAGTGTGTAATTACAGCAAACATTTTAATCTTTGGCTCTTATTTTTGGGCAGGACCCGCCATTACGCTACATGAATCATGTCTGCAATTAGTTGTTCATTGAGCTAATTAGCTGGAGGTGAGCGCTCGGCCCAAAGGGGCCCGATGGCGGTGTCGCTGAGGTCAAACTTTGATTCTATTTGTCCGCTAAATGATTGATACTGTTTGTTCGGCTCGGCTTTAGCTCCTTATTGAAGACTCCTCGTGCCTCATTATTTGCCGCCTTCCCCTCAACAGGGGGGCGGGGTTCAGCGCGCAACGCTTCCTTCGTTCCTCCCTTCCTTCCTCTCCCCAGCGTCCGCCGTGTCAGCCTGATTGATGGACGCTCGTAAATGAACGTTTCCTCTTCATAAATTGCCGTTTCATGCGACTAGATTAGCAACGGCCTTTCGAAAGAAAGGTCACTTCGTTTGGAAAATCGGCATTTTTTTTTTTTTTATTCACTTTATTTAAACTGGGGGTGTCCAACATCCAGCCTGGGGCCCATCGGTGACATTGTCCTGCTGCATCTTGTATACGTAGCATATAGGACGACGTGCGTCACAACTTTCATTAGAGCCATTAAAAAAAAATTAAAAAGTTCTTCTCCCATTGAGTGTGGAAGTGGTAGAGTTTGGGTTGTTTACTGTTTCCTTCCCACTCCGTTTTAAACACTTTAAGTTTACAATAAATACATTGGAGGCTAACTAGCTTGCTACAATATATGCTATGAGCCGCGGCTGTCTCTTTTGTCCCCATAGTGGTCCCGTAGTTTGTGGAAACAAAGAATAAATGAGTGTCACGATGACTACATAGTATTTGTAGTATATAGTATTTAGAAATATAATGGTATTTTTTATAATAGTATTTAGAAAGTCAAACATCTTTTCTGTGCGGTAAAACTACGAAAGTATTTCAGTAGTACTTCATTGGTTGGGTCTGGAACACAGATGCTAACCCGCCATTTTGTTTGAAGGACCGCCAGTCACATGCTAGCCATGTTTCCTTTACAAAGCGACTTTGTTGTAAGCATCAAAATTAGCCATGCTAGCGTTTAGCTAACCAAAGCTCGACAATCTCAAGATGGTGCCCGTCGTCCTGTCATTTATTGGACCCCCCCCCCCGGATTAAAACGCCCCTCTCTCACTGTGATTGTTAGCTAACGAAGGACATGAGTTGCGGTGTCATGTTCCCGTGTTATTGATTGGCTACGAGCCGCTCGCTGGCTTGGAGTCGGCGCCCGACTTCCTGACGTGGAGACGTTCCATCCTGATGGAACGCGTGACCGCCGCCATGTCAGAGGTAAAGGGTTGAGTCGGACAGCTCGGGCCTCATTAAACCCGTCCCGGCCCAGCGATGGCGGCGGCGCTCATCCGCAGCGCCCTTGACGGGGCGCCGTTGGATGTGACGTTGAGTCAAGGCGCCTGTCGGCAGGAACATGAGTGCCGACAAACGAGGTAGTGAGCGCGGTTCCTCTGGATTCGTGAAGCTGAGGAGCGTCTCAAAGACCTTTTCACGCCTCACGACAATGCCGCAGAGAAGGGGGGCGGGGCCTCAGCGGGACCCTGTAGCGCCATTGGCTCTAATCTCAGCATGAGAAAGCGTCTGATGCAACCCCGAGCAAAACATGAAAGATGGCTCCCTGTCAAAGCCGACATGGCCGCCGCTCTACGGGCGCGTTTGGCGTCAACGGGCGAACACTTTTTTTTTTTTTTTTCAGTCAACGCGTCTGTCTTGCCTCATTTTCAGTCGCCTCGCTTCCTTTTTTTGAATTGGCGACAGTCGGCCGCCATCTTGGACAGGAAGTAGAGTGTTGTTGGTAAACAGGAGTGACTTATTGGAGTTAATCAGCATGCAGATGAGACGCCGTCTCCGAGGAGACGCATCAACATATCCGCCGTGTGTGCGCGCGTCTACTTTCTCGCCACGCGTGTTAAATAATGGAACGCCGGAGACAAGTGTAGGTTTCCTTAGCGGAGCCGTTACCCAATAGACTGTCGGCGCGTGGGTGCACGAGTGCTTCGTCGTCGTCGTTGTTGTTGTTGTTGTTGTTGACAAGTGTCTGCGGAGCGGAGCGTGAACCTTTTTCGAGGGCCTTCCTGCCGCGTTGTCCAGGCGAAGCGCTCGCTGGCACTTCAGCTCAAGTGCCTAGCGTTAGGTTTCAGACGTGTTCAACCAAGAATGGCATTGACTAGCGTGTCTGTAGCTTTAATGCAAATGAGCTGTTTGTGTCCACGCTAAAGTGCTAACATTAGACTCTCATTCTAAAACGGCAAAATCATCAAACGTCTCCCACGCTCGTCTCTGACTGACAGATAGTAGCCAGAACTTTTTTTTTTTTTTTTTTTTAAAGATGTGTAGTGAAGCCCAGGGCCTCTTTTCTCCAAACTGCATCAAAGAAAGAAACGAAGATGATGGAATTTTCTCTCGTTTGCTGCTCATTAAAAGGCTCTCGGGATGCACTTTACTCTCGGAACGTCATTAAAAAGTCGGGAACCTCAGATTTTGTTCATGATCCACTGTCTTAACGTAACTCAGGGGTGTCCTAACTTTTTCCACCGAGGCCGCATATGGAAAAAAAAAAAAATGCAGCGGCCATTTTGATAATGTACGTTTAGAAAAAACAAGCTGTTAGCTATAGCCGACAAAGCCGATTATTAACATTGTTTTTAATGTCATTTACCCTGTGCTGTATTGCTAACTAGCGCGCAGACCTCACAGCTAGGAGACCCGAGTTCAATTCCATCTCTGTGTGGTATTTGCACGTTCTCCCCGTGCATGCGTGGGTTTTCTCCTGTTTCCTCCCACATTCCAAAAACATGCTAGGTTAATTAGCGACTCCAAATTGTCCATAGGTATGAATGTGAGTGTGAATGGTTGTTTGATTGGCTGGACACCAGTCCAGGGTGTACCCCGCCGCTCGCCCTAAGGCAGCTGGGATAGGCTCCAGCACCCCTCGCGACCTTCGTGAGGATAAGCGGTAGAAAATAAATGAATGAATGTATTAACTAACTAACCGTTAGTTCATGCTAAATGACCCGCCATGGGGCCAAAGAAATTTGAGTACCAGCAATTTGATGAACACTACAAAATTCTGTCTCGCTATGATAATAATAATAATAATTGAACATATTTCCGCATGTAAAACTATAAAGAATGTATTTTCGTCATATTCTAGCTAATGAAAGAGCATTAATGACTGGTTTCTTCTTATTTCTACTAAGTCTAATTATAATGATGATGTCAGCCCAACACGCGGGTCTAATTTACCGCCACGCCCTCATTCCTAACCAAAAAGAACAGCGTCCCGAGCCCCGCCTTCCCATCTTTTATGGCTGACCGGACCGATGACGCCACGGCCGCTAACGCTCTCTTCCTCTGTTCCTCCGCCCCTCCCACAGATAACTTCCCACAGATGGCTCATCAGAAGCGCTTCATCGAGCGTAAATACCGGCAGGAGCTGAAGGAGATGCGACGCGAGCGGGAGCGCCAGGAGAGCGACGAGCCCGACGACGGCAGGAAGTGAAGACGAAACCAAGCACAGGTGGCAACACACTCGTCATCTTTAACGCCAAAAAAAAAAAGATACGTACGTGTTAAAGCCTGAACGTGAAGCTAAATGCATATTATAAATAAAGTTATTTGCAAATAATCCAATTGGCTAGAACTACAATTGTTAGGGGTGGAACCATTCATATCAATAACGATTCCGTTCGTCCAGCCAAAACCATTCAGGAAGTTCAAATCGATTCCTTACCTTTTTAGTGTGACGCTGAAGTTTGCTAGATTCGGGTATCAATAAATGATGGATAAGAAACATACAAGTAAATAATACAAACGTATTTTATTAGGTTAAATCGACAATGAATGACTGAATGATAATCTCATAATATAATGTAATGTAATGTAATATAATAATAATAATTTCATGCCGCGAAATAGCATACCCTTTGCTTTAACAGCGCCGTGATAATCTCATAATATAATATAATAATAATAATAATAATTTAATGCCGCGAAATAGCATACCTATTGCTTTAACAGCGCGGTGATAATCTCATAACATAATTAATATAATAATAATTAATAATAATTTCATGCCGCAAAATAGCATACCTATTGCTTTAACAGCGCCGTGATAATCTCATAATATAATATAATAATAATAATAATAATTTAATGCCGCAAAATAGCATACCTATTGCTTTAACAGCGCCGTGATAATCTCATAATATAATATAATAATAATAATAATAATAATAATAATAATAATAATTTAATGCCGCAAAACAGCATACCTATTGCTTTAACAGCGCCGTGATAATCTCATAATATAATATAATAATAATAATAATAATAATAATTTAATGCCGCAAAATAGCATACCTATTGCTTTAACAGCGCCGTGATAATCTCATAATATAATAATAATAATAATAATAATTTAATGCCGCAAAATAGCCTACCAAAATAGCCTACGACAAAACGTATCCTAACTTAGGCCGTACAGCGTAGCCGCTAACAGTTTCCGCGTTAGCCTAGCATGCGCAGTACAGCAGCATGTTGTCATGGTTTCCACGCCACGCCGCCAATCGTATGTCCGCAGTCAAAATGATCCGATAAGAAAATCATATTTATGACTTTTATCTCCTACATTAATTTAATTTAATTTAATTTAATTTAATTTAATTTAATTTAATTTAATTTAATTTAATTTAATTTAATTTAAATTAATTTAACTATGACATCACAGGCGTCTAGTCGCTCTTCACAGGACGCCCCCAACCTGGACAGGACGTATCGACTCCGTTCATGTATCTCCACCTCGGTAACGCTAGTCGCCTTTACACAGCGTCATCCGTGCGCCCCCGTCTCCAGACATAGCTAATCAACGTCAGCAAAATCCAACTGTTTATCATTAAAAGTACAAAAATCCTTTTTGCGTCGGCCTGTAGTCTTGCATTGTCTCGTTTCGATGATCTTTGAAACCGGCTCAGAGCGACATGTCTTGCAGAACAACCAGCTATGTCAGGCGGATCGCAGGAATAGCAATCGATACTTTAGATGGATGGTTCCACCCCTACCAGACCTTCTAAAAATAACAATGGCAGCAAACAGGCGGCTTTCCAAGAATATTTAATCGCGTCATATAAATATTCAGTACAAAATCTCACGTTGTACAAAGCAAAAGTAATGGGACGGCCAAACCACAAAGACCATGTTTTTTCTCTCTCCCCCCCCCCCCCCCAGAACCGGAGGACCACATTTGTCAGCAACGGCCCAACGCCGGCGTCTACACATGGACAACCAACACATCTATGAGGACGGCGCCGCCATGTTTGAGTCAAGAGGAGGGTGAAGAAAAAACGCTTGTCCTCCATCTTGTCGTCCTCCGTACATCTCGCCGGTAAGGGGGGCCGTAGAGCGTTGAGTTTTTTTAAACGGTAGCTAGCGTCTTTAGCCCTCCATTGGCCGTCTTCCAAAAGGTTCCGTAGCGGGAACCAGACCAACCAGCGTTAGTCTGTCGGCTGCGCTGGGAGGTTTGTTTAGATGAAGAAAAAAGCAAAGGAGTGGGATGTCTGTACAGTGTATTGTAGCATGTAACGTACACAAGCTAAGATCACAACACGCAGCGTGAAACACTTAAGTAGACGACTGCGTGTCCATCACAGGCAGCGGCGGAGTCGAAACAGAAAAACCATTGGTAGATACTCAGGTGGGCGGTACCGCGCCCTAACTAACACGTGACGGGGGGGGGGGACGGGGGGGGGACACACGACGCCAGGCCCAGGAACGTCCGTGTCCGCCGCCCCGTTAAGAGTCGCTGTCGTCGGCGCCGTACATGTCGGCCAGTTTCTTAAAGCGCGGCCCCCACTCGCTCAGGTAGTTGTAGTCCTGCTCGCCCTCCGTGGTGGCCGACTCCAGCGAGCTGAGCGACTCGGCCACGGAGCCGCTGCCCTCGTAGGCGTAGGTGGCCAGCGAGTCGTACGGCGGCGCCGTGGGGTCGCTGTCGTTGTCCTGGATGCGCTGGTTGATGAAGTCCCGCACGTCGCCGTTGTTGTCGTCCCGGGCCGAGGGGGGCGCCGGCCGTCGGGCGGGGGGGTAGTAGGCCTCGGGGAGGATGTCCCGCCGCTGCTTGGCGTCCTCGATGGCCTCGGGGTTGCGCAGCGTGCCGATGTCGAAGGCCTGGGTGTCCTCCTCGCCGCCGCCCTCGTCGTTGTAGCTGACCACGTTGTCCCGCACGTCCTCCTTGGAGATGATCAGAGGCTCCTTCTTTCGCTGCCGCCTCAGGGCGGCGAACAGAACCACGATCACTGCGGGCACAGCGACAAGTTAGTCAAGCGTGGAGGACAGGTCACGTGTTCCTGTCCTCCACCGCCGCCGCGCCACATCACAATTTAGTAACAATACAATACATAACAACGCTGACGGGGTCAAACATGGACGCGCTTTAGCTCGGACTTTTTCTTCACACTCAACCTGGCTGGTTAACTCCAAGAACACGCTGGAACCGTCCTCACGTGTAACGTTACATAACATCATGTCATTCTAGTCTTCACTTGCTATGGACTTTAATACTACAATGTATGTTTGTTTTTCTACTAATTAAATACTTCATTACGCAAAACTATTCACGACTTTTCTCATTATTTTTATGCCAATATTGACTTGGACTTTGTAGGCTATTAGTTTTTAGTTTAGAGTTTCTTTTTTAACATCTTACTCTTAGTTTTTAATGCTATTTGTTTTTTTTTAAACAGTATTTAACATTTACATTTATTTTGGTTTTTAATGCTATGTGTTGTTTTTTTTTTAACACTAACAATTCATCACCATTTTTAGGCTCAATTTTCTATATTTATTTCGGTTATTAACTTTTCAATGCTATTTTTTTTATTGTAAACCATTTTTAACATATATCGCCATTGTTTGGTTATTATCTTTAACCGGCTAGTCTAAGTTTTTAAACACTAATATTTATCGTCATTTTTAGGTTTGATTTTGTATATTTATTTTGGTTATTTTTAACTAGCTAGTCTTAAGTTTTTAATGCTATTTGTTGTTGGGTTTTTTTTAGGTAAAATTTTCTACATTTATTTCGGTTATTATCTTTTCAATGTTATTTGTTTTAACAGTATTTAAAGTTTATCGGCATTTTTAGGTTCACTTTTCTATATTTATTTTGGTTATTATCTTTAACCAGCTAGTCTAAGTTTTTAGTGCTGTTTGGGTTTGTTTTTTTTTTTAAACATTAACATTTATCAGCATTTTTAGGTTTGATTTTGTATATTTATTTTGGTTATTTTTAACTGGATAGTGTTAGGTTTTTAATGCTATATTTTAATGCTATTTATTGTTTTTTTTAGGTAAAATAGGTTTGATTTTGTATATTTATTTTGGTTATTTTTAACTAGCTAGTCTTAAGTTTTTAATGCTATTTGTTGTTGGGTTTTTTTAGGTAAAATTTTCTACATTTATTTCGGTTATTATCTTTTATTTTTTTTTAACAGTATTTAAAGTTTATCGCCATTTTTAGGTTCACTTTTCTATATTTATTTTGGTTATTATCTTTAACCGGCTAGTCTAAGTTTTTAGTGCTGTTTGGGTTTGGTTTTTTTTTAAACATTAACATTTATCAGCATTTTTAGGTTTGATTTTGTATATTTATTTTGGTTATTTTTAACTGGATAGTCTTAGGTTTTTAATGCTATATTTTAATGCTATTTATTGTTTTTTTTAGGTAAAATTTAGGTAAAAATAGGCTTGATTTTGTATATTTATTTTGGTTACTTTTAACTAGCTAGTCTTAAGTTTTTAATGCTATTTGTTGTTTTTTTTTTAGGTAAAATTTTCTACATTTATTTCGGTTATTATTTTTTCAATGCTATTTGTTTTTGGGTTTTTTTTTTAACAGTATTTAAAGTTTATCGCCATTTTTAGGTTCACTTTTCTATATTTATTTTGGTTATTATCTTTAACCGGCTAGTCTAAGTTTTTAATGCTGTTTTTCTAAACAGTATTTAACATTTATCGCCATATTTAGGTTCTATATTTATTTTGGTTATTATCTTTAACTGGCTAGTCTAAGTTTTTAACGCTATTTTTTAAAACTGTATTTAACATTTATCGCCATATTTAGGTTCTATATTTATTTTGGTTATTATCTTTAACTGGCTAGTCTAAGTTTTTAAACACTAATATTTATCGTCATTTTTAGGTTTGATTTTGTATATTTATTTTGGTTATTTTTAACTAGCTAGTCTTAAGTTTTTAATGCTATTTGTTGTTGTTTTTTTTAGGTAACATTTTCTACATTTATTTCGGTTATTATCTTTTCAATGCTATTTTTTTATTTACAGTATTTAAAGTTTATCGCCATTTTTAGGTTGACTTTTCTATATTTATTTTGGTTATTATCTTTAACCAGCTAGTCTAAGTTTTTAGTGCTGTTTGGGTTTGTTTTTTTTTTTAAACATTAACATTTATCAGCATTTTTAGGTTTGATTTTGTATATTTATTTTGGTTATTTTTAACTGGATAGTCTTAGGTTTTTAATGCTATATTTTAAGGCTATTTATTGTTTTTTTTAAGGTAAAATTTAGGTAAAAATAGGTTTGATTTTGTATATTTATTTTGGTTAGCTAGTCTTAAGTTTTTAATGCTATTTGTTGTTTTTTTTTTAGGTAAAATGTTCTACATTTATTTCGGTTATCTTTTCAATGATTTTTTTTTTTTACAGTATTTAACATTTATCGCCATTTTTAGGTTCACTTTTCTATATTTATTTTGGTTATTATCTTTAACCGGCTAGTCTAAGTTTTTAACGCTATTTTTGAAAACTGTATTTAACATTTATCGCCATATTTAGGTTCTATATTTATTTTGGTTATTGTAAGTTTTTAAAGTTTTCCAAGAGTTTGTACTCACTCAGCAAGATCAAGACGCACAGCAAGATGGCCACCAGCGCCCCCGTGCTCAGCCCCGCTTTGGCCGTCAGCGCCTCGGCGTTGCACAGCTTCATGTTGCCCTCGCGGTCGCACGTGCAGACCCTGACGGTGAGCGTGTTGGTGCTGCTCCGCACCGGCATGCCGCCGTCCGAGATGACCACGGGCACGTGGTAGACGCTCTTCAGGAGGCTGCTGTAGCTGTTCCTCCGCGTCAGGATCCACGCCGTGTTGTCTGAAACGTCCGGAAGAGACGGTCAACCGCTGGACATCGGGCTGGAAAAACCGCACAGACGTTACCTCGGTTGTCGCGGACGGAGAAGTTGGCCTTCCCGGCGGCTTCCTGGGCCAGGCTGAAGAAGAAGCGATGCCCTCCCAGAGGCTCGTCCGGGTCTGTGGCGCTCACCGTTTGGATCCTCTGGAAGCGGAAAAGACCGGTCAACGACAACAAACTCACTTTGGCTTTTGTTAGCTTAGCACTCGCAAGCGCCCCCACCTGGTTAGCCTTGGCGTTCTCGCACACGAACGTCTCGTAGTTGGTGGCAAAGGTGGGGGCGTTGTCGTTGATGTCCAGAACTCTGATGTGGACCGGCACCCGGCTGATCTGGCGAAGGTTGTCTGGGGAAACACGTCATCGTTAAATACTTTTTTACTACCTTTACTACTACTTTAAATGATTCATTTACATAAATATACTTTTTTTTTCATATTTTTGTTATTTATTTCAGCAGCCATTTTCATTGACATTATGATATACTAACAACAATTGAAATACTATTACTATTAAGTACTTGCAATAATTTATTGTTTATTTTTTCCATTGTACTTGGTTACTGCATAGTACCAATACAACTTTGGGAGTACAGACAATGTTACAATACTTTAAAATTAAGTGTTAATTTATCCAAAAATAGCATTAAGTAAACTTTTTGGAAAAACTTACAAAAAGACTTAAGTTGTTTCAAAGTAATAGTATTTGAAAATGTCATTAAAAAGTCTAAAAAATTTAAAAAATGATTTGTATTTATACAAAAACTGACATTAAATATTGTACTTTTTCAAATCAAAATATTTATCCTACCTGCAATTTTTTTCTGATTAACTTATATCAAATATAGTAAATATTGTATAGCAAATATTTTGACGTGTTTCATTTGTTTATGTATTATGTATTATGTATGTATACTATTATTGTACTCACTGAACTCTGAGGCGATGACAGAGATGTTGTGCCAGGCGTTCTCCTCACGGTCCAGCTCTCGGAGGAGGAAGACGGAGCCGTTGACGGCGTGGACATCAAACACTCGGTCCATGTCGGTGCGTCGGTCGATGGAATACCTGAGAGAGAGAGAGAGAGAGAGAAGGTATTTACCTCTAACATGTAATATCCCTGATCCTATCCATCCCGGTCACTCCCAATGAGAACCTTAGCATCCTCATCTCTGCTCACCATTTTCATCTCCTTATCACAATCTCCATTTTTCTGAACTGTACTTCAAATTCTCCACCTTCTGTATCTCTTCTCCCTGTAACCTCACTCTTCCACTCGGGTCCCTCTCATTCACACACATAGTATACTACATCGTATATAGCATTGCTAGCAAAACACTCCACTTTATGTACGTATATGTCACCTCACCGCTCAACTTATTTTTACACTTACAGGATCAACATGCTGGCCACAGTTTGACCCTGGAACAGACTATATGTGTTTGCTATGAGCCGAGTAAAGATGCTAGCGATCAAGTGGAATAAAAGCAGCAAGTCGACTTGAAGGAGACGAGTGACACAACACTTCATCATCCTCCTCCCTCGCCATGTCCTATTAAAGATGGCTCCCTCGTGCAAAAACGCCCCCACGTCCCCCTCACGCCCCCACACACACTCCCCCATCCCTTCAGGCGGCGGCGAATTCTACCTCCCTTCCTCCCTCCGCCTCCAAATGCCATGGGCCAGCTAGCCGGCTGATGATGGCCGATAAAAGAGAATCATATCATATTTGACACCTGCAATAAAGTGCGAGAACTTCAACCTTGAGAGCCAACTCCCTCGGTGCATCATAAAAACACAGAAAAGGAAAACGTGCTCCACGTGTCCTTAGGAAGCCTCCTCTGTTGTGTCCTTTTTAGGGGGGACGGGGTCCTCGCTTTGCTGTATGTGTTTGTATTTTTACCTTACAGAACCTACTATAAGCGAAGTAGATAATTACTTCATCAATGATTTCTTGGAGGACAAGTACCTGACTGGACTGCGTTTGATGTCCGGATCGGAGGCGCTGACGGACCCGATGATGGTGTTGGGCGTGGCGTCCTCTTTGACCTCCATGACGTAGCTGGCTCGCTCAAACACAGGCGGCTCGTCCACATCCTCCACCGTGATCTTGATGGACGCCTCGTCCCTGAACGGCCCCGCCGAGAAGAACCGCGGGCTGACGTGGACGTTCTCCACCTGCACGCGTAGCCCGTACTGACGCTTCCTTTCAAAGTCCAGCAGCTGGAAGACAGAGCAGGGACGTAGGTTAGGATTTCTGATTCAGTTCTTCACATCCCATCATTTATGCACAATTAGCGGCCCGGATGCTAGCATGCTAATGTCCAAAGGACCAAATGTTTTTCTTCCAAATCCTGCAGTCAAACCAACACCACCTCCCTCAGACTCCCGCGTCTTTGAAGGACCGTCAGGGTCCAGATGGGACTTATTCCCACTTGACGAGCTACTTTAATTAGGGGCTTCAGAACACACACACACAGACTGCCCACCGTGCCGCCATGGCAACAGAGAGCAATTATGTCATCTTGCACTTAATGGCGGCAATCGATGGCGGCCGCCGAGGGCTCCTTCCCCGCCTGATAAGATGACTGTTACATCCTGTCGATCGAACGTCAAGGAAAATCCATACGCGCATGTCGGAACGATGACTCGTGTCTACGTACTTCCTACACGCTGTCACACGCGACCGCTCTACGACGGGAGCGTCTACTTCGATTTGTTTTTAATGCCTTCAAAAAATACTGTACCTCATGTATAACACAGTGGACACCTCACACACGCTCAACAGGGGGCCCAGGAGAGCCCAAAAATGGCATAAAATGCAAAAGTTTTAGGGTGTTGATTTTTGAAAAAAAACGTAAGGGGTTAGTATGGCGTTTTTTTCAATTTTTTCAACTTGCTGAAAATGCACTTTTCTGGTCAAAAAGACACCGGAAACCTCACACACACTCAACAGGGGGCCCAGGAGAGCCCAAAAATGGCATAAAATGCCAAAAATTGAGGGTGTTGATTTTTGAAAAAAAACGTAAGGGGTTAGTATGGCGTTTTTTTCAATTTTTTCAACTCGCTGAAAATGCACTTTTCTGGTCAAAAAGACACCGGAAACCTCACACACACTCAACAGGGGGCCCAGGAGAGCCCAAAAATGGCATAAAATGCCAAAAATTGAGGGTGTTGATTTTTGAAAAAAAACGTAAGGGGTTAGTATGGCGTTTTTTTCAATTTTTTCAACTCGCTGAAAATGCACTTTTCTGGTCAAAAAGACACCGGAAACCTCACACACACTCAACAGGGGGCCCAGGAGAGCCCAAAAATGGCATAAAATGCCAAAAATTGAGGGTGTTGATTTTTGAAAAAAAACGTAAGGGGTTAGTATGGCGTTTTTTTCCATTTTTTCAACTCGCTGAAAATGCACTTTTCTGGTCAAAAAGACACCGGAAACCTCACACACACTCAACAGGGGGCCCAGGAGAGCCCAAAAATGGCATAAAATGCCAAAAATTGAGGGTGTTGATTTTTGAAAAAAAACGTAAGGCGTTTTTTTCAATTTTTTCAACTCGCTGAAAATGCACTTTTCTGGTCAAAAAGACACCGGAAACCTCACACACACTCAACAGGGGGCCCAGGAGAGCCCAAAAATGGCATAAAATGCCAAAAATTGAGGGTGTTGATTTTTGAAAAAAAACGTAAGGGGTTAGTATGGCGTTTTTTTCAATTTTTTCAACTTGCTGAAAATGCACTTTTCTGGTCAAAAAGACACCGGAAACCTCACACACACTCAACAGGGGGCCCAGGAGAGCCCAAAAATGGCATAAAATGACAAAAAAATGAGGGTGTTGACTTTTGAAAAAAAACGTAAGGGGTTAGTATGGCGTTTTTTTCAATTTTTTCAACTCGCTGAAAATGCACTTTTCTGGTCAAAAAGACACCGGAAACCTCACACACACTCAACAGGGGGCCCAGGAGAGCCCAAAAATGGCATAAAATGCCAAAAATTGAGGGTGTTGATTTTTGAAAAAAAACGTAAGGGGTTAGTATGGCGTTTTTTTCAATTTTTTCAACTCGCTGAAAATGCACTTTTCTGGTCAAAAAGACACCGGAAACCTCACACACACTCAACAGGGGGCCCAGGAGAGCCCAAAAATGGCATAAAATGCCAAAAATTGAGGGTGTTGATTTTTGAAAAAAAACGTAAGGGGTTAGTATGGCGTTTTTTTCAATTTTTTCAACTCGCTGAAAATGCACTTTTCTGGTCAAAAAGACACCGGAAACCTCACACACACTCAACAGGGGGCCCAGGAGAGCCCAAAAATGGCATAAAATGCCAAAAATTGAGGGTGTTGATTTTTGAAAAAAAACGTAAGGGGTTAGTATGGCGTTTTTTTCAATTTTTTCAACTCGCTGAAAATGCACTTTTCTGGTCAAAAAGACACCGGAAACCTCACACACACTCAACAGGGGGCCCAGGAGAGCCCAAAATTGGCATAAAATGCCAAAAATTGAGGGTGTTGATTTTTGAAAAAAAACGTAAGGGGTTAGTATGGCGTTTTTTTCAATTTTTTCAACTCGCTGAAAATGCACTTTTCTGGTCAAAAAGACACCGGAAACCTCACACACACTCAACAGGGGGCCCAGGAGAGCCCAAAAATGGCATAAAATGCCAAAAATTGAGGGTGTTGATTTTTGAAAAAAAACGTAAGGGGTTAGTATGGCGTTTTTTTCAATTTTTTCAACTTGCTGAAAATGCACTTTTCTGGTCAAAAAGACACCGGAAACCTCACACACACTCAACAGGGGGCCCAGGAGAGCCCAAAAATGGCATAAAATGACAAAAAAATGAGGGTGTTGACTTTTGAAAAAAAACGTAAGGGGTTAGTCTGGCGTTTTTTTCAATTTTTTCAACTCGCTGAAAATGCACTTTTCTGGTCAAAAAGACACCGGAAACCTCACACACACTCAACAGGGGGCCCAGGAGAGCCCAAAAATGGCATAAAATGCCAAAAATTGAGGGTGTTGATTTTTGAAAAAAAACGTAAGGGGTTAGTATGGCGTTTTTTTCAATTTTTTCAACTCGCTGAAAATGCACTTTTCTGGTCAAAAAGACACCGGAAACCTCACACACACTCAACAGGGGGCCCAGGAGAGCCCAAAAATGGCATAAAATGCCAAAAATTGAGGGTGTTGATTTTTGAAAAAAAACGTAAGGGGTTAGTATGGCGTTTTTTTCAATTTTTTCAACTCGCTGAAAATGCACTTTTCTGGTCAAAAAGACACCGGAAACCTCACACACACTCAACAGGGGGCCCAGGAGAGCCCAAAATTGGCATAAAATGCCAAAAATTGAGGGTGTTGATTTTTGAAAAAAAACGTAAGGGGTTAGTATGGCGTTTTTTTCAATTTTTTCAACTCGCTGAAAATGCACTTTTCTGGTCAAAAAGACACCGGAAACCTCACACACACTCAACAGGGGGCCCAGGAGAGCCCAAAAATGGCATAAAATGCCAAAAATTGAGGGTGTTGATTTTTGAAAAAAAACGTAAGGGGTTAGTATGGCGTTTTTTTCAATTTTTTCAACTTGCTGAAAATGCACTTTTCTGGTCAAAAAGACACCGGAAACCTCACACACACTCAACAGGGGGCCCAGGAGAGCCCAAAAATGGCATAAAATGACAAAAAAATGAGGGTGTTGACTTTTGAAAAAAAACGTAAGGGGTTAGTCTGGCGTTTTTTTCAATTTTTTCAACTCGCTGAAAATGCACTTTTCTGGTCAAAAAGACACCGGAAACCTCACACACACTCAACAGGGGGCCCAGGAGAGCCCAAAAATGGCATAAAATGCCAAAAATTGAGGGTGTTGATTTTTGAAAAAAAACGTAAGGGGTTAGTATGGCGTTTTTTTCAATTTTTTCAACTCGCTGAAAATGCACTTTTCTGGTCAAAAAGACACCGGAAACCTCACACACACTCAACAGGGGGCCCAGGAGAGCCCAAAAATGGCATAAAATGCCAAAAATTGAGGGTGTTGATTTTTGAAAAAAAACGTAAGGGGTTAGTATGGCGTTTTTTTCAATTTTTTCAACTCGCTGAAAATGCACTTTTCTGGTCAAAAAGACACCGGAAACCTCACACACACTCAACAGGGGGCCCAGGAGAGCCCAAAAATGGCATAAAATGCCAAAAATTGAGGGTGTTGATTTTTGAAAAAAAACGTAAGGGGTTAGTATGGCGTTTTTTTCAATTTTTTCAACTCGCTGAAAATGCACTTTTCTGGTCAAAAAGACACCGGAAACCTCACACACACTCAACAGGGGGCCCAGGAGAGCCCAAAATTGGCATAAAATGCCAAAAATTGAGGGTGTTGATTTTTGAAAAAAAACGTAAGGGGTTAGTATGGCGTTTTTTTCAATTTTTTCAACTCGCTGAAAATGCACTTTTCTGGTCAAAAAGACACCGGAAACCTCACACACACTCAACAGGGGGCCCAGGAGAGCCCAAAAATGGCATAAAATGCCAAAAATTGAGGGTGTTGATTTTTGAAAAAAAACGTAAGGGGTTAGTATGGCGTTTTTTTCAATTTTTTCAACTCGCTGAAAATGCACTTTTCTGGTCAAAAAGACACCGGAAACCTCACACACACTCAACAGGGGGCCCAGGAGAGCCCAAAAATGGCATAAAATGCCAAAAATTGAGGGTGTTGATTTTTGAAAAAAAACGTAAGGGGTTAGTATGGCGTTTTTTTCAATTTTTTCAACTCGCTGAAAATGCACTTTTCTGGTCAAAAAGACACCGGAAACCTCACACACACTCAACAGGGGGCCCAGGAGAGCCCAAAAATGGCATAAAATGCCAAAAATTGAGGGTGTTGATTTTTGAAAAAAAACGTAAGGGGTTAGTATGGCGTTTTTTTCAATTTTTTCAACTCGCTGAAAATGCACTTTTCTGGTCAAAAAGACACCGGAAACCTCACACACACTCAACAGGGGGCCCAGGAGAGCCCAAAAATGGCATAAAATGCCAAAAATTGAGGGTGTTGATTTTTGAAAAAAAACGTAAGGGGTTAGTATGGCGTTTTTTTCAATTTTTTCAACTCGCTGAAAATGCACTTTTCTGGTCAAAAAGACACCGGAAACCTCACACACACTCAACAGGGGGCCCAGGAGAGCCCAAAAATGGCATAAAATGCCAAAAATTGAGGGTGTTGATTTTTGAAAAAAAACGTAAGGGGTTAGTATGGCGTTTTTTTCAATTTTTTCAACTCGCTGAAAATGCACTTTTCTGGTCAAAAAGACACCGGAAACCTCACACACACTCAAAGGGGGCCCAGGAGAGCCCAAAAATGGCATAAAATGCCAAAAATTGAGGGTGTTGATTTTTGAAAAAAAACGTAAGGGGTTAGTATGGCGTTTTTTTCAATTTTTTCAACTCGCTGAAAATGCACTTTTCTGGTCAAAAAGACACCGGAAACCTCACACACACTCAACAGGGGGCCCAGGAGAGCCCAAAAATGGCATAAAATGCCAAAAATTGAGGGTGTTGATTTTTGAAAAAAAACGTAAGGGGTTAGTATGGCGTTTTTTTCAATTTTTTCAACTCGCTGAAAATGCACTTTTCTGGTCAAAAAGACACCGGAAACCTCACACACACTCAACAGGGGGCCCAGGAGAGCCCAAAAATGGCATAAAATGCCAAAAATTGAGGGTGTTGATTTTTGAAAAAAAACGTAAGGGGTTAGTATGGCGTTTTTTTCAATTTTTTCAACTCGCTGAAAATGCACTTTTCTGGTCAAAAAGACACCGGAAACCTCACACACACTCAACAGGGGGCCCAGGAGAGCCCAAAAATGGCATAAAATGCCAAAAATTGAGGGTGTTGATTTTTGAAAAAAAACGTAAGGGGTTAGTATGGCGTTTTTTTCAATTTTTTCAACTCGCTGAAAATGCACTTTTCTGGTCAAAAAGACACCGGAAACCTCACACACACTCAAAGGGGGCCCAGGAGAGCCCAAAAATGGCATAAAATGCCAAAAATTGAGGGTGTTGATTTTTGAAAAAAAACGTAAGGGGTTAGTATGGCGTTTTTTTCAATTTTTTCAACTCGCTGAAAATGCACTTTTCTGGTCAAAAAGACACCGGAAACCTCACACACACTCAACAGGGGGCCCAGGAGAGCCCAAAAATGGCATAAAATGCCAAAAATTGAGGGTGTTGATTTTTGAAAAAAAACGTAAGGGGTTAGTATGGCGTTTTTTTCAATTTTTTCAACTCGCTGAAAATGCACTTTTCTGGTCAAAAAGACACCGGAAACCTCACACACACTCAAAGGGGGCCCAGGAGAGCCCAAAAATGGCATAAAATGCCAAAAATTGAGGGTGTTGATTTTTGAAAAAAAACGTAAGGGGTTAGTATGGCGTTTTTTTCAATTTTTTCAACTCGCTGAAAATGCACTTTTCTGGTCAAAAAGACACCGGAAACCTCACACACACTCAACAGGGGGCCCAGGAGAGCCCAAAAATGGCATAAAATGCCAAAAATTGAGGGTGTTGATTTTTGAAAAAAAACGTAAGGGGTTAGTATGGCGTTTTTTTCAATTTTTTCAACTCGCTGAAAATGCACTTTTCTGGTCAAAAAGACACCGGAAACCTCACACACACTCAACAGGGGGCCCAGGAGAGCCCAAAAATGGCATAAAATGCCAAAAATTGAGGGTGTTGATTTTTGAAAAAAAACGTAAGGGGTTAGTATGGCGTTTTTTTCAATTTTTTCAACTCGCTGAAAATGCACTTTTCTGGTCAAAAAGACACCGGAAACCTCACACACACTCAACAGGGGGCCCAGGAGAGCCCAAAAATGGCATAAAATGCCAAAAATTGAGGGTGTTGATTTTTGAAAAAAAACGTAAGGGGTTAGTATGGCGTTTTTTTCAATTTTTTCAACTCGCTGAAAATGCACTTTTCTGGTCAAAAAGACACCGGAAACCTCACACACACTCAAAGGGGGCCCAGGAGAGCCCAAAAATGGCATAAAATGCCAAAAATTGAGGGTGTTGATTTTTGAAAAAAAACGTAAGGGGTTAGTATGGCGTTTTTTTCAATTTTTTCAACTCGCTGAAAATGCACTTTTCTGGTCAAAAAGACACCGGAAACCTCACACACACTCAAAGGGGGCCCAGGAGAGCCCAAAAATGGCATAAAATGCCAAAAATTGAGGGTGTTGATTTTTGAAAAAAAACGTAAGGGGTTAGTATGGCGTTTTTTTCAATTTTTTCAACTCGCTGAAAATGCACTTTTCTGGTCAAAAAGACACCGGAAACCTCACACACACTCAACAGGGGGCCCAGGAGAGCCCAAAAATGGCATAAAATGCCAAAAATTGAGGGTGTTGATTTTTGAAAAAAAACGTAAGGGGTTAGTATGGCGTTTTTTTCAATTTCTTCAACTTGCTGAAAATGCACTTTTCTGGTCAAAAAGACACCGGAAACCTCACACACACTCAACAGGGGGCCCAGGAGAGCCCAAAAATGGCATAAAATGCCAAAAATTGAGGGTGTTGATTTTTGAAAAAAAACGTAAGGGGTTAGTATGGCGTTTTTTTCAATTTTTTCAACTCGCTGAAAATGCACTTTTCTGGTCAAAAAGACACCGGAAACCTCACACACACTCAACAGGGGGCCCAGGAGAGCCCAAAAATGGCATAAAATGCCAAAAATTGAGGGTGTTGATTTTTGAAAAAAAACGTAAGGGGTTAGTATGGCGTTTTTTTCAATTTTTTCAACTCGCTGAAAATGCACTTTTCTGGTCAAAAAGACACCGGAAACCTCACACACACTCAACAGGGGGCCCAGGAGAGCCCAAAAATGGCATAAAATGCCAAAATTTGAGGGTGTTGATTTTTAAAAAAAAACGTAAGGGGTTAGTATGGCGTTTTTTTCAATTTTTTCAACTTGCTGAAAATGCACTTTTCTGGTCAAAAAGACACCGGAAACCTCACACACACTACACAGGAGGCCCAGGAGAGCCCAAAAATGGCATAAAATGCCAAAGTTTTAGGGTGTTGATTTTTGAAAAAAAACGTAAGGGGTTAGTAAGGCGTTTTTTTCAATTTTTTCAACTCGCTGAAAATGCACTTTTCTGGTCAAAAAGACACCGGAAACCTCACACACACTACACAGGGGGCCCAGGAGAGCCCAAAAATGGCATAAAATGCCAAAAATTGAGGGTGTTGATTTTTGAAAAAAAACGTAAGGGGTTAGTATGGCGTTTTTTTTTATTTTTTCAACTCGCTGAAAATGCACTTTTCTGGTCAAAAAGACACCGGAAACCTCACACACACTCAACAGGGGGCCCAGGAGAGCCCAAAAATGGCATAAAATGCCAAAGTTTTAGGGTGTTGATTTTTGAAAAAAAACGTAAGGGGTTAGTAAGGCGTTTTTTTCCATTTTTTCAACTCGCTGAAAATGCACTTTTCTGGTCAAAAAGACACCGGAAACCTCACACACACTACACGGGGGGCCCAGGAGAGCCCAAAAATGGCATAAAATGCCAAAAATTGAGGGTGTTGATTTTTGAAAAAAAAACGTAAGGGGTTAGTATGGCGTTTTTTTCAATTTTTTCAACTCGCTGAAAATGCACTTTTCTGGTCAAAAAGACACCGGAAACCTCACACACACTACACAGGGGGCCCAGGAGAGCCCAAAAATGGCATAAAATGCCAAAAATTGAGGGTGTTGATTTTTGAAAAAAAACGTAAGGGGTTAGTATGGCGTTTTTTTTTATTTTTTCAACTCGCAGAAAATGCACTTTTCTGGTCAAAAAGACACCGGAAACCTCACACACACTCAACAGGGGGCCCAGGAGAGCCCAAAAATGGCATAAAATGCCAAAAATTGAGGGTGTTGATTTTTGAAAAAAAACGTAAGGGGTTAGTATGGCGTTTTTTTCAATTTTTTCAACTCGCTGAAAATGCACTTTTCTGGTCAAAAAGACACCGGAAACCTCACACACACTCAACAGGGGGCCCAGGAGAGCCCAAAAATGGCATAAAATGCCAAAAATTGAGGGTGTTGATTTTTGAAAAAAAACGTAAGGGGTTAGTATGGCGTTTTTTTTTTTTTTTCAACTCGCTGAAAATGCACTTTTCTGGTCAAAAAGACACCGGAAACCTCACACACACTCAACAGGGGGCCCAGGAGAGCCCAAAAATGGCATAAAATGCCAAAAATTGAGGGTGTTGATTTTTGAAAAAAAACGTAAGGGGTTAGTAAGGCGTTTTTTTCAATTTTTTCAACTCGCTGAAAATGCACTTTTCTGGTCAAAAAGACACCGGAAACCTCACACACACTACACAGGGGGCCCAGGAGAGCCCAAAAATGGCATAAAATGCCAAAAATTGAGGGTGTTGATTTTTGAAAAAAAACGTAAGGGGTTAGTAAGGCGTTTTTTTCAATTTTTTCAACTTGCTGAAAATGCACTTTTCTGGTCAAAAAGACACCGGAAACCTCACACACACTCAACAGGGGGCCCAGGAGAGCCCAAAAATGGCATAAAATGCCAAAAATTGAGGGTGTTGATTTTTGAAAAAAAACGTAAGGGGTTAGTATGGCGTTTTTTTCCATTTTTTCAACTCGCTGAAAATGCACTTTTCTGGTCAAAAAGACACCGGAAACCTCACACACACTCAACAGGGGGCCCAGGAGAGCCCAAAAATGGCATAAAATGCCAAAATTTGAGGGTGTTGATTTTTAAAAAAAAACGTAAGGGGTTAGTATGGCGTTTTTTTCAATTTTTTCAACTCGCTGAAAATGCACTTTTCTGGTCAAAAAGACACCGGAAACCTCACACACACTACACAGGAGGCCCAGGAGAGCCCAAAAATGGCATAAAATGCCAAAGTTTTAGGGTGTTGATTTTTGAAAAAAAACGTAAGGGGTTAGTAAGGCGTTTTTTTCAATTTTTTCAACTCGCTGAAAATGCACTTTTCTGGTCAAAAAGACACCAGAAACCTCACACACACTACACGGGGGGCCCAGGAGAGCCCAAAAATGGCATAAAATGCCAAAGTTTTAGGGTGTTGATTTTTGAAAAAAAACGTAAGGGGTTAGTAAGGCGTTTTTTTCAATTTTTTCAACTCGCTGAAAATGCACTTTTCTGGTCAAAAAGACACCGGAAACCTCACACACACTACACAGGGGGCCCAGGAGAGCCCAAAAATGGCATAAAATGCCAAAAATTGAGGGTGTTGATTTTTGAAAAAAAACGTAAGGGGTTAGTATGGCGTTTTTTTTTTTTTTTTCAACTCGCTGAAAATGCACTTTTCTGGTCAAAAAGACACCGGAAACCTCACACACACTCAACAGGGGGCCCAGGAGAGCCCAAAAATGGCATAAAATGCCAAAGTTTTAGGGTGTTGATTTTTGAAAAAAAACGTAAGGGGTTAGTAAGGCGTTTTTTTCCATTTTTTCAACTCGCTGAAAATGCACTTTTCTGGTCAAAAAGACACCGGAAACCTCACACACACTCAACAGGGGGCCCAGGAGAGCCCAAAAATGGCATAAAATGCCAAAAATTGAGGGTGTTGATTTTTGAAAAAAAACGTAAGGGGTTAGTATGGCGTTTTTTTCAATTTTTTCAACTCGCTGAAAATGCACTTTTCTGGTCAAAAAGACACCGGAAACCTCACACACACTCAACAGGGGGCCCAGGAGAGCCCAAAAATGGCATAAAATGCCAAAAATTGAGGGTGTTGATTTTTGAAAAAAAACGTAAGGGGTTAGTAAGGCGTTTTTTTCAATTTTTTCAACTCGCTGAAAATGCACTTTTCTGGTCAAAAAGACACCGGAAACCTCACACACACTACACAGGGGGCCCAGGAGAGCCCAAAAATGGCATAAAATGCCAAAAATTGAGGGTGTTGATTTTTGAAAAAAAACGTAAGGGGTTAGTATGGCGTTTTTTTCCATTTTTTCAACTCGCTGAAAATGCACTTTTCTGGTCAAAAAGACACCGGAAACCTCACACACACTCAACAGGGGGCCCAGGAGAGCCCGAAAATGGCATAAAATGCCAAAAATTGAGGGTGTTGATTTTTGAAAAAAAACGTAAGGGGTTAGTATGGCGTTTTTTTCAATTTTTTCAACTTGCTGAAAATGCACTTTTCTGGTCAAAAAGACACCGGAAACCTCACACACACTACACAGGAGGCCCAGGAGAGCCCAAAAATTGCATAAAATGCCAAAGTTTTAGGGTGTTGATTTTTGAAAAAAAACGTAAGGGGTTAGTAAGGCGTTTTTTTCAATTTTTTCAACTCGCTGAAAATGCACTTTTCTGGTCAAAAAGACACCAGAAACCGCACACACACTACACGGGGGGCCCAGGAGAGCCCAAAAATGGCATAAAATGCCAAAAATTGAGGGTGTTGATTTTTGAAAAAAAAACGTAAGGGGTTAGTATGGCGTTTTTTTCAATTTTTTCAACTCGCTGAAAATGCACTTTTCTGGTCAAAAAGACACCGGAAACCTCACACACACTCAACAGGGGGCCCAGGAGAGCCCAAAAATGGCATAAAATGCCAAAAATTGAGGGTGTTGATTTTTGAAAAAAAACGTAAGGGGTTAGTATGGCGTTTTTTTTTATTTTTTCAACTCGCAGAAAATGCACTTTTCTGGTCAAAAAGACACCGGAAACCTCACACACACTCAACAGGGGGCCCAGGAGAGCCCAAAAATGGCATAAAATGCCAAAGTTTTAGGGTGTTGATTTTTGAAAAAAAACGTAAGGGGTTAGTAAGGCGTTTTTTTCAATTTTTTCAACTCGCTGAAAATGCACTTTTCTGGTCAAAAAGACACCGGAAACCTCACACACACTACACGGGGGGCCCAGGAGAGCCCAAAAATGGCATAAAATGCCAAAAATTGAGGGTGTTGATTTTTGAAAAAAAACGTAAGGGGTTAGTATGGCGTTTTTTTCAATTTTTTCAACTCGCTGAAAATGCACTTTTCTGGTCAAAAAGACACCGGAAACCTCACACACACTCAACAGGGGGCCCAGGAGAGCCCAAAAATGGCATAAAATGCCCAAAATTGAGGGTGTTGATTTTTGAAAAAAAACGTAAGGGGTTAGTAAGGCGTTTTTTTCAATTTTTTCAACTCGCTGAAAATGTACTTTTCTGGTCAAAAAGACACCGGAAACCTCACACACACTACACAGGGGGCCCAGGAGAGCCCAAAAATGGCATAAAATGCCAAAAATTGAGGGTGTTGATTTTTGAAAAAAAACGTAAGGGGTTAGTATGGCGTTTTTTTTTATTTTTTCAACTCGCAGAAAATGCACTTTTCTGGTCAAAAAGACACCGGAAACCTCACACACACTCAACAGGGGGCCCAGGAGAGCCCAAAAATGGCATAAAATGCCAAAGTTTTAGGGTGTTGATTTTTGAAAAAAAACGTAAGGGGTTAGTAAGGCGTTTTTTTCAATTTTTTCAACTCGCTGAAAATGCACTTTTCTGGTCAAAAAGACACCGGAAACCTCACACACACTCAACAGGGGGCCCAGGAGAGCCCAAAAATGGCATAAAATGCCCAAAATTGAGGGTGTTGATTTTTGAAAAAAAACGTAAGGGGTTAGTAAGGCGTTTTTTTCAATTTTTTCAACTCGCTGAAAATGTACTTTTCTGGTCAAAAAGACACCGGAAACCTCACACACACTACACAGGGGGCCCAGGAGAGCCCAAAAATGGCATAAAATGCCAAAAATTGAGGGTGTTGATTTTTGAAAAAAAACGTAAGGGGTTAGTATGGCGTTTTTTTTTATTTTTTCAACTCGCAGAAAATGCACTTTTCTGGTCAAAAAGACACCGGAAACCTCACACACACTCAACAGGGGGCCCAGGAGAGCCCAAAAATGGCATAAAATGCCAAAGTTTTAGGGTGTTGATTTTTGAAAAAAAACGTAAGGGGTTAGTAAGGCGTTTTTTTCAATTTTTTCAACTCGCTGAAAATGCACTTTTCTGGTCAAAAAGACACCGGAAACCTCACACACACTCAACAGGGGGCCCAGGAGAGCCCAAAAATGGCATAAAATGCCAAAAATTGAGGGTGTTGATTTTTGAAAAAAAACGTAAGGGGTTAGTAAGGCGTTTTTTTCAATTTTTTCAACTTGCTCCTAATGCACTTTTCTGGTCAAAAAAACAGCGGAAACCTCACACACACACTCAACAGGGGCCCCTAGACACGGGAACCTTTTTGGCTAAGAGGAAGTGGAAGTGACATTTCTTTTCAACTGACCTTCCTGAGCACGATGACGCCCTCCTGCGTGCTCCTATTGGTAGAGATGTCGAACATTCCGGGCCCATCACTCCCAATGATCCTGTAGTCCATTTCTGCGTTTTCCCCGATGTCCATGTCCACGGCCCGGATCACTCCCACCGCCGAGCCCAGAGCCATGGACTCGGGCACCTTGAACTCATAAAGGGCTGTGGAGACAAAAACATTTTTCTTCTTCCTGATGTTCTTCCAAAGAAGGAATGACGCTCCAATGAGGACAAACATTGTCAATAAGTCCCCACGGAGAGGAGCGCGAGCTCGGGAGGGTTAATTGGCTCCAAGATGGAGTCCGCGTGTCACAATGGAGGTTGTAACCTCGCCTGCTTCTGCTCGCCGCTTGTTGAATTTATCGCCCTTCATCATCATCATCATGTGTGCCATCACCACATGGCAGAGATCAGGAGGCGGAGCCAATCTGACATCAATTTTGTTCCATGGTGGATTCATTCTTCATTTTATAGCAAATTGTTTGTGCTTGAAGAGGATCAAATTGATGGCCGCTGACACCGAAGTAAATTGTGGGCATGTTGCTTGGA
Organism: Doryrhamphus excisus; assembly: GCF_037039965.1. NCBI lineage: Eukaryota > Metazoa > Chordata > Actinopteri > Syngnathiformes > Syngnathidae > Doryrhamphus > Doryrhamphus excisus. The sequence continues at coordinate 20,814,728 of NC_136363.1, forward strand.
CGACGGCTGAACACCCGCCAATTAACTGCAACATGGACACAACAGGTAATTAGCGTGGGGCCATCATGTGGTGGGGGGCTGGATGGTGTCCCAATACGATATACTTTCCACTTTTTGGGGGGATTTAATACAAAAGAAAGCAGGTTTCAACGTAATTAGCATGGGGCTGGATGGAAGGGTGGCCGGGGGCAAGACGGCGCCCCATTGTGAGCTATTTCAGTGCCTGTAGTTGCCCTAAAACTCACTCTTGGTGAAGCGTGGCGGGTTGTCGTTGACGTCGGAGAGGGTGATGCTAACGGTGGTGGTCCCCGAGAGGCCCCCCATCTGTCCGGCCATGTCTTTAGCCTGGATGACCACCTGGTAGTTCTCCTTCACCTCGCGGTCCATGCCAGGCAGGGCTGTCTTGATCACGCCTGAAGAAAAATAAACCATGCTTTTATTCGCTCAATTCAAATGAACACGTCAGCACCCCTGCTGTTTGTAGAGGAGTACTGCAGTCCCGTGAGGCTGCGAGTGTAGTACAGTACTGTAGTACAGTACAGTAAGAAGAGCAGCCCGCTGCACTTTTAAAAGGCTCCCCGCAGTCTAATTCATCCCGTACATTTCCTCAGCTTCATAAAGTCACGTCGTAAAGATAATGAACTTCCTTCCTCAGGTGGAGAGCGAGCATCAAACATCCCAGCGCGCCGCACCTCAAAATAGTTGCCGCCGCGTCAGCCCGGCCTCGGATTAACGACGCTTTCATCTTTGAGATTTATGCGTCCTGGCGCCGCGTAATGAAGTCGCTGAGAAGATTTTATTAGGAGGAGACTCGTAGTGTTGCTTTAATTTAGGGGCGGTCTCTAAAGTGATTGATCTGCATCGTTACAAGGATCGTTTGCACCATTAGGATTTTTGATAGTTAATTACCTTTTATTGTCATGCCTTTACTTTGAAATGTGACCTCAACTCTCTGAGGGAGAGACTGATGAATTTTCCAATTGGTCTGATAATCTCTCATCATTAATGATAAAATAAAGTTCTTCATAGAAACTCCAAAACTTACGTAGCACTTCAATGTCACATTGGAAAGCTACAGGATTACATAAAAAAAAGTTTTAAAATATTCCAAAAATAGTTCTATTTGCATGAAAATGTGATATAATGTGAATAAAATCATCATTTTCAAGTGCAAATAAAGATGCGGGTTGCCAGACGTTATGGATGGAGTAAGAAATAATCCTGCTTATAACATGAAGTCCAGCCATGTCGCTGCTGGGAGGGGGGGGGGGGGGGTCGCTGATGTCACATGTGGGTTAAAACATATTAGTGCTAATCCCTTTCGCTAATCTGCAAATGGCTTTTTTATGCTGGTTTCCCTTTTGTTTGTTTAAGCAGAGTAGAAAACAGACAAACCAGGATGTGATCCAGAGCACACATTAATGATTAAAACTACACTTTGGGTTCGGTCATTTTGCCAACGTGTCTGCGCCAAACCGACCCCCGCGCCAAGCCAGCTGGTGGACAAGTGGCGCCATTTTGGAAATGTAGTTTGGTTGATGCTTTTAATGCAAAAGTAGGATGTCTTCTGGAGACGAGGATGGAAGAGGAAGAAGACAACACAGACCTGTTTCCGGGTCCACAGAGAAGTAAGGCTGGCCCTCCAGGATGCTGTAGACCACCTTGGCGCTGTTCCCGTAGGTGGCGTCGTCTGCGTCTAAAGCCGTCACCTGGATGACGGGGGTACCTGCAGGGGGAGAGGGTCTTTCAATGGGGCAAAACCAACTTCCCATCGTTGCTGCTATACAGGGGGCCCAGAAGCACCCAAAAATGGCATAAAATGACAAAGTTTAAGGGCGGTCATTTTTGGAAAAAAACATAAGGGGTTAGTATGCCGTATTTTTCAGTTTTTTTCAACTTGCATCTAATGCACTTTTCTGGTTAAAAAAAAACAGCGGAAACCTCACACACACTCAACAGGGGGCCCAGAAGCACCCAAAAATGGCATAAAATGCCAGTTTTAAATTTTGTGTTTTTTGAAAAAAACATAAGGGGTTAGTATGTCATTTTTTCAGTTTTTTCAACTTGCTTCTAATGCACTTTTCTGGTCAAAAAAACAGGGGAAACCTCACACACACTCCACAGGGGGCCCAGAAGCACCCAAAAATGGCATAAAATGCCAGTTTCAAATTTTGTGATTTTTGAAAAAAACGTAAGGGGTTAGTATGGCGTTTTTTTTCAATTTTTTCAACTTGCTGAAAATGCACTTTTCTGGTCAAAAAGACACCGGAAACCTCACACACACTCAACGGGGGGCCCAGAAGCACCCAAAAATGGCATAAAATGCCAAAGTTTGAGGGTGCTGATTTTTGAAAAAAACGTAAGGGGTTAGTATGGCGTTTTTTTCAATTTTTTCAACTTGCTGAAAATGCACTTTTCTGGTCAAAAAGACACCGGAAACCTTACACACACTCAACAGGGGGCCCAGAAGAGCCCAAAAATGGAATCAAATGCCAAAGTTTGAGGGTCTTGATTTTTGAAAAAAACGTAAGGGGTTAGTATGGCGTTTTTTTCAGTTTTTTCAACTTGCTGAAAATGCACTTTTCTGGTCAAAAAAAACAGCGGTAACCTCACACACACTAAACAGGGGGCCCAGAAGCACCCAAAAATGGCATAAAATGCCAATGTTTGAGGGCGGTCATTTTTGAAAAAAAACGTAAGGGGTTAGTATGTCGTTTTTTTTTTTTTCAAATAAAAAAGAAAATCAACAATCATGATGAAAAAATGTCTGACTCACCGATGTCGGCCATCTCGGGCACCCTGGCCAGGTAAGGGTCCTTGGTGAAGCGCGGCTCGTTGTCGTTGATGTCGTGGATCTTGATGATGAACTCCGACTCGCCTTCCAGCGCCTCGTTGGTGAAGCGGTTGACGGCTTTGGCGCGCAGCACATAGTACGCCTTCTCCTCCCGATCCAGACGCTTGGTGGCGTGGATGTCGCCTGACTTCTCGTCTATCTTGAACAGCGTCCCCGCGCCATCGCCCGTCAGCACGTAACGCACGCTTCCGTCCTCGCGGTCGGAGTCGGAGTGCAGCTGCGATGCAAGAGGAGAGACAACGTTCTATGAACATAACATCGTAGAAACGTAGAAACAAAATATACGATGTTCCGCTGCAAAGATCCTCTATCCGACAGGACACCATTGCCATTTTTAAAGACCTATTGCACTCAAAGATCTCCTATACATCAGGAGTGTTTTTAAGTATATATTACACCACCACTACTCAAAGATCATCTATATGACAGCAGTGCTCAAATGTTTTTTAGGACCTAAACTGCAACAAGAACTATACTAAGTCCAAGATCGTCTACGTATATGATTGGAGCTGTCAATCATATAATGCCAATCAAAGATCTATGACAGGAGTGCTCTGCTGTTTTTAAAGACCCATTGCACAAATAGTAGTCAAAGATCATCTATATGACAAGAGTGTTTACAACGAAACACTGCACACATACAACTCAAAGATCCTCAGACATTTGACTGTTTTTGAGAACCAACCGCATTAAAAAAAAAAAGCTATCCAAAGAACCTCTATATGAGGAGGATCTGCTACTATTTGTTTTTTTTCAGATTGTAAAAATGAATCAAAGATCTTACAGTAGAACACTGCTGTCTTCTTAAAGGTACACTACACAAATGATAGTCAAAGATCCTCTATATGAGAGGATCACCGCTGCTTGTGAGGAAAAAAAAGAGTCTCTATATTAAAGGAGTTCTCTGCTGGGAAAAAAAAACGTCAAGTCACAGATCATCTCTATGACAGGTGCAATCTACGGTTTCTTTCTGACCTGCTGCCAAAACGCCACTCAAAGATCCTCTATGTGGCAGGAGCTGTTCTTAAAACACTACCCCTGTCATCTGTTGATAACATCCAGACTGGAGACGTTGTGTCATTGCTTTGGAAGCTGTGAGACATCACGGGGGTTCGAGTCCCCCACCCCCTGTCCAACCCTCACCTGATGCTCTTCTCTTCACACCAGGAAAATGGAAAATCAATGCTGCATTCACAATGGCCGATCAATTTATATTGAAAACGCAATTAAAGCATTACAGCGGGGGCGCTGAGGTGTTCGCCACATTCAAGGTGGGCGTCGATAGCCGACCCCCCCCCCCCACGGCACCACATTGACTACTTTTGCGCTTCTTTGCTCGCTATAGCGCCTCTGGAGGACTTCTTCCACGCCTGGGCGAAGGCGGTACGGGACCGGGAGGGATGGAGTCGCGATGGGCGCTCAGGGCAATTAGCCAGTTAGCCTCGCAGGCCTCGTGTCCCGGCCTGTGGAGAACTGGCTGCCTTGGAGGAGCCAGATGGCCGCCTCTCGCACAGAAATAGACTCCACGTGCGTGTTGATGTGCAAAAGGCAGGCACAGAACAAAATGCACTCAAAGGTGCAACACGCCGCTTTACAAAGCTGTTCCTAATCTTCAGACACCCTCATGGAGGCGTCAGGGGAACTCACAGGTCTTCATATTTCATTTCTGTGAAGGAAAATGTTTTATAAAGTCGTGGAAGTAATCGTGATTTGACTTTCATTCAAAGACTCATCGATTTTTTTTTTCCCTGTATGGGGATAGAAATGTCAAACTGTGGTCATCATAACGTCGTTATTTAAAGTCACGGTGCACAAAGTTCATATATGCCGTATTCTTGATTTTAGCCTAACTGTATTTTGTTATGCAAGTGTAAAAAGAAGCCAACCCATCATATAAAAAGTTTAACAAAACCCATTATAACTGTAATTCTTAACTTTAATGACAAAATGTTAATTCCTGTAGCCTTTTTTAACACGAACAAAGAAGTTAAACTGCAAATATGAACACTAAAATGTATCGTTTCTCTTAATTATCACTACTGTCCTTCTTCTTGGAGGTTTTATTTCATCTGCACAGCACAGCACTGACGGAAAATAACATTTTAGCAACATAACATGTTTTCATTTTACTCTGAATGCTGCTAAAATTCTCTTATATTTCTGGTCTTATGATTTCTAAATGGCACGGCGGACAAAGTGGTTAGCGCGCAGACCTCACAGCTAGGAGGCCAGGGTTCAATTCCAGTTCCAGTTTGAATGTTCTCCCTGTGCATACGTGGGTTTTCTCCGGTTTCCTCCCACATTCCAAAAACATGCTAGGTTAATTAGCGACTCCAAATTGTCCATAAGTATGAATGTGAGTGTGAATGGTTGTTTGTCTATATGTGCCCTGTGATTGGCTGGTGACCAAGTCCAGGGTGTACCCCGCCTCTCGCCCAAAGACAGCTGGGATAGGCTCCAGCACCCCCCCCCCCGCGACCCTCGTGAGGAAAAAGCGGTAGAAAATGAAAGAATGAATGATTTCTAAATCATCAACAATATGATTTAGTTTTAGTAACGTCTTAGCAAATTAATGATCATTTCTCCCCCCTTTTCCAGTAAATAGTCATCATCTGGGATGAATAAAGTTATCTACAAAAAAGCATCATCATGTCGTCCCATCGGACCCAAGAAAGTAACCAATTGCTCGTCCATTATTTAGTGAAATGTTTTATTTTCTCTCTTCTATTTATATTCTATTTATATCTCTCTGTTTATATTTACACTTTAATTAAGCAAGTATGTTTTATTCCGATTACTCTATTGATCAAAAAGTTGTTTAATGATGCCACCCAGTAAGATTATGTTATGCCAAAGCTCATTTGTTAGCATTCTCAAACGTCACACAAGTGTAAAAAGAAGTGAGCTAATATTGCTAACAACCGCTACAACCATTTTTAAAAATCATCTTTGAATGTCACTCAAGCGTAAAAAGAAGCTCACCAATAATGTTAAGTAGAGGGTAAAAACTCCCCCCAGAAAGCGTGAAATAAATCATAGATTTGATGGCCAAAAAAAAGGAAGTTATTCCTTTGATGCTGACACATTGACTTAGGTGAGCCTTATTAAAAGCAACGATGAGTATGATGATGAGGAGGATGATGATGCTCATGGCAGGGGGCGGTGCCATGTTGCAGGTAGAGCAGCATATTGCTAGCTCTTTGCCAGCATGAGCAGCTGGCACACACACACACACATACACAGGGGGCGAGCGAGCGAGAGCGAGAGAGAGTAACGTTTGCTGTGGGCCGTCAGAAGGCATTCACGTCTTTGCTGAGTCATGCGGACCCTCTGCAGCCTATTATGTGTGTTTGTCTGCTTTCAGTCCCACCACCCACCCCCCCCTCTATTGCAGCCTGGGGGTGGCGGATGAATTGGGGGGGGGTTGTTTGCATGCATACACATGCAGACACAAACTACGTTGCAAAGCCTGCCCACCAGGCCCAGAACTGGTGGGGCCTATCAGGGGCTGTAAATACTTTATGAGATATGATAGTGCAGCACAAACACTCTCAGGCCATGAAGCGTGTTTTGTGTGCATGTGTGTGTGTATGTGTGTGTGTGTATGGGAGCATGCCCTTTGGTAAAGTAGCAAATAATGAAATAAACAAACATTCTCTTCCCCCGGTGACAGGCAGCTGGGAAGTCGGGGGGGGCTGCAAGGCCTGCATGCAGCTCGCCTGCTAATGAGAGGCTGCAGGAAGACGCCGTGATTGGGCGGCAGGGGCGGGATTAGCAGCCAAAACCAGCTGCCTCTCGAGTCTCTTTGGGCTTTGTGAGGATAATAATTGTGACAATTGTTTGCACTAACCTGTCATTGTGTTACTTTCTATTCATTTTTATCGTCTTTTCTTCCTTTGGGCGCTAATTCTATTGTATTCTCACAATTAATACGCAGTAATTGAAGCAAGATAGCGCCAATTCGCACGGTAGAAGATGACGCCCTCAGCTGATGCACACTCTCACGGAGAGGAGACGCAAGCGGATAGCTAAAGATAAATCTATCGGCTATTAGTGCCTGGATTCGCTCAAAGGACCCCCCATTTTGTAGCCTCCGTTTGTTTTCTCGATGTTTCGTTTGGTTCTTGGCGCATGTTTGCCGGCCGTGTAATCCTGTTTGAGTGGCGCTCAAAGTCACCGGGCGAGGATGTATATGTTGCACAATCTCATTTGCTTGAATGAGTCCTTCCTGGGCGGGAGAGCGCAGCGGGAATGCAAAACGGCGGGGCCCATTCAGCCCCGCCGCACAAAAACGCCTTTATTCCCGCCGCCGTCGGCATGACCTTGCCGGAGAATTCCCTTCTGACGCACAGAAAAGAACGATTTGTAGACTCTACATGTTGTACAGGTGATGCGGTGCATGGATGGATGATCGATGGATGATCGATGGATGAATGACAGGTGTGGCGTGCGTTGAGCTGACCTTGCCGACATACTGCATGTCAGTGCCGGTGTACTCCTCCAGCAGGAAGAACTGGTTCCACATCCATCCTCGCTTGGACCGCCTGAGCGGCACCCCGTTGGCGTCCTGTCCCGTCAGGCCCGCGGACCCCTTGTGTGCCACTGTAGTCCTTCGAGGGGACCTCAGTCCCGCCGCCGGCGAGCCGAGCTGGGCCACGGCGGCCCACAGCACCATTAGCACACACACCGTCTCCATAGCAACAAGGGTCCTCGTCCACCCGCTGTCCTTCCCTCTGTATGCGGCAGTCTTTGGGTCAGAGTGACGGCTCGGTCTTCATGCTGTAAACTAGCACCTAGCAAAAAATGGGAAAGGTGAGTCAGTACAAGCAAAAACTAGACCCGACTAGCCGAGTGCAGATGCAGCGCTTACAAAAACACCACTAACGAGCGTCAACTTTCACAGCCATATTGAGCATCCATGTGCACCGCCTGTGATTGACAGGCCTCTATCAGATTAGCAATAGCACCTGCGGATGCCACTTTTATCTGCATGGAGCGCCTGAATCAACACATAATGGAGTGGCGGCCGCCTTCTTCTATCTTTTGCAAGCATCTGCCGGAGCACACGCTGTTATCACACAGCAGAATGACCACAGCAATGTCAAGCTCACTTTAGGACTTGAAGATCAGTGTAAAGATACTCTGCTAAATGACTGTTTGCCAAACACACACAGGGGTGGGGGGTGGGGGGGAGTGCCGACACGGGCGGCAGGAAGTCTTTGAAATATTTTTGTGCCGTCTCATCCTCTGAAGGCCAACATGCCGAAGGAAGCAAAAAGAAGACGTTCCTGCCTATTATTCCTCTCAGCTGGAGGGACCATTTCCGAGACTGCACTAGCGGGCTCTGGTAGCAGGCTCATCAGCGGGCCCCCACTGGGGGCGGGTGCACTATGGTCATCTCGTCTCGCTGTGCATGTTGGGAAATGAGGAAGTACCACGAATTAAGCAGCCTGACCTGCATGGAAGAGTAGAGCTGGGGAGTCTGAAGGGAAAGCAGGGAAATGGAGCGAGGAAAGAGGGGCGAGGAAGAGGGCGGCGGCACTAAAAACGATGTCACCAAATGTTCGCTATTGCATCTTCAAAACAAAACCTCAAGAACTCCTTTTATTTTGAAAATGTCTTCCTGCCTTGGTGGAAGGTTTTGGATAGTTCCATCCATCCATTTTCTATGCCGCTTATCCTCACCAGGGTTCCGTTTAACTTTAATCCAAAACGAGGGCACAACAAACATTACTTCAGTCCCGCCCACAGACCAGTACAGAGTCCTGGTCTACAGTTGATGCAGTGAGTCAAATCAGGGAACTGGAAAATATTTCTAAAAATATATATATTATAATTATTTTAATTAATATTATTATTATTGTTAAATAAAATAATTGAGTTTAAAGAAATAGTAACCCCAGCATGCTTTGATTATAATTATTACATTATTTTAATTAATAATAATAATATTTTATTATAAAAATAATATTATAAAATATTATTATTATTAAATAAAATAATTGAGCCCCTGCATGCTTTGATTATAATTATTATATTATTTTAATTAATTAATAATAATAATTTATTATTATTATAAAAATAATATAAAACAATATTATTATTATTATTATTATTATTAAATAAAATAATTGAGCCTCTGCATGCTTTGATTATAATTATATTATTTTAATTAATAATAATAATATTTATTATTATTATAAAATATTATAAAACAATATTATTATTATTATTATTAATAAATAAAATAATTGAGCCTCCGCATGCTTTGATTATAATTATATTATTTTAATTAATAATAATAATATTTATTATTATTATAAAATAATATTATAAAATATTATTATTATTATTAAATAAAATAATTGAGCCCCCGCATGCTTCGATTATAGTTATTATATGATTTTAATTAATAATAATAATATTTTATTATTATAAAAATAATATTATAAAATATTATTATTATTAAATAAAATAATTGAGTTTAAAGAAATAGTAGCCCCCGCATGCTTCGATATTTAGTGTGGACCTCAGTGTAAAAGGTTCGGACCACCCCTGCACTAAACCCCATGTTCCACTATTGCTGTTTTTTGTTCAAATTCATATGTTTGCATCACTTCTTTATGTATTACCCGGAGGAAGTTTTTGACATCAGACGCCAGGCGATGGGGGCGGGGTGGGAGGCGGGGGGGGGAGCGTGAAGGAGAACTGGAAAAGGTCCTGTCAGAGCAGCGTCAGCAGTCCATCGGGGACACGGGTCCATCCATTACGCTACCTGTCTCTTTGAGGCAGCTGGGCCGTGCCCGGATTTCCCCTTATGAGGCAAATTGAAGGTCCATGCATTGCAGTATGATACACCCCCCCACACCCCCCACATCTTCTCCCCCAGCTGCCTGCTTTGCTTCATATGCATTATAGCTTGGCTTTGCGCTGAAAGCCACTCACTTTGCATGTGTCCTCTGCCTGGATCAGCAGGCAGTGCTGTGGGAAATAAAAAGGAGGAGAAAAAAAAAAGAGCACGGGGGTCAGCTGAGGCGCTGCTGATGGAGGCAGGTGAAAGTGAGACGGACTGTCAGGCTGCTTAATAACGCCCGTGGAGGAATGGACTCTGACCATGGCGCTGTGCTCTATAAGCCGCAACTGCAGCTTTGCTTCCTATCCAAATTCACTAAATGACCGCATGATTCCGATCTTTTCTCCTCCTCCTCCTCCTCCTCCTCCACTCCCTGCACACTCGACTTTATGAATTTACTTAATTGACGCCGGCGAGGAGCATGTGGGACTTTGAGCTATTGATTAGCTGTAGGCCTCGGCGTGCTTGGAAATACCAGCGTGTCCCTGGGGGTGATGAGCGGGGGGGGGGGGGGGGGGACTCATGAAGCTTTCTACGTCCAGTCTCCCAGCGCTGGAAAGACGGCCTTTTCAATGGATTTCTTCATAATGTCACCGCAGAAAGCTAATGCCTCCACTGTATGGAGGGCTCAGACGTCCGCCGGGAACGCTCGCCCCCCTTGACCACATTTGTCATGGCCTGGAAGCCATATTGTGCCACAGTTCCCTGCCCCCCCATCATTCTCCTGACAAGGGTGCACCACGACCAGGAATAAAGTCAGCGGAAGCTTTATTTTGTGGGAATAAAAAAAAAAAAAAAAAATGTCACAGCCGGTTAAGAATGCTGCCGTGTCGACAAAATGCCTGCCGTGCTACATTTGTCCGGTGCCAGAGTGGAGTAAGATGGAGGGAGACTTGAAGGACGCTCGCGGACTTCCCATTGAGCTAACGGCATAATGTGGCCACCGACGGGTTTAAAGGAAGGTTAGTCGCGTTTATGTGACGGCAATAACCATACGCGCTCAAGTAATGGGACATTTTCCAGCTGGGGGGACTGAAAAGTGAGAAATTGTAGACTTCCTCCCACAGTCTTTTGCTCCCATAACGTCTTACTTCCGAGGGTGACTGCGGGAATTTTACCCACTGATGTTGGCGCTTCCGAGTGTTCAGAAACGGTACCCGTTTGCTGCTCCGCGTTTGACCATGTGTCCAGTCCATCGGTGCGTGAACGGATCGCTTGTGTCACCAAATCAATCGCGCTGGCGTTGCCGTGACAACCGGTGACAATGAGTGCATGCGGACTTGATGACATGTTGCAAAGAGCCTTTACTTGACTAACGCTCCTCTTTGGGTTCTTATCTCGACTTAATTACGTCCCCCAAAAAAGAAACTACCTCCGTTACAAGATTGACGCGTTAGTCACTCGTTATTCCGCAGTCCACACTAGTGTTTTTGTCACGGGAGCATATTATGTTTCCTTTTAAACGTTTGCAAAGTATGTGTAGAAGGAGTATATTTCTACTATTCCATCACATGGAGCTAGGGTAATACTGCAATACATTCGCTTAATTTATCAGTCCAAAATTTCATACTTCTACGGATGTTTGTGCCGCATACAAATGTGCAACTTTTATATGGTATAATTGTCGGAATTATTTGATTGGCTTCTTAGTTGACCAACTTTGTTGATAGAAGTATTTTATATCATAGAAGCATAAATATATAGCATATTATAGAAGTACATATAAGTATTTTAGTTGACCGGTGGTCACAATTCTTTAATATTTAAAAAAAATATCACAGCAAAAGAAGGATTAAATGTTAATTTTCTTACTCGATTAATCTGAAGCTTGTTTTCATTCATTTTCTACCGCTTTTTCCTCACGAGGGTGCTGGAGCCTATCCCAGCTGTCTTTGGGCGAGAGGCGGGGTACACCCTGGACCGGTCGCCAGCCAATCACAGGGCTCATGTTTTGATTAATCAAATAACCAATTAGGCACTACATGGACCAAATCAATATAAACACTAGTGTTTCGGTCCAAAAAGAGGTAAACATGTCTATGATGTGTACTGATGTGTGTGAACATCTGGTTATTATCTTCAAAAACAGAAAGATAATAGATCTACTTTCATGGATGACTAAAGAAATGACCAAAAATTGACATTAGGGAGGCTGCAATGAGAGGATATTTACATTTATTCATCTGTTGTAGTTGATATTGGCATCAGACATGACATGCTGGACAATATCGGTACTATGTAGTAGTGGTTGAGCCTTCAGACATCTGACAGGAAGTCATGCAACCCCCGGCCCCTGTCCCAACTCCTGCACACTTAAAAAGAAAACACACAATGATACATCTTTGATATATGATTAAATATATATTCTGATGTTATATATAAAAATCCTGCACACTTATCGCCGAGCGAGATATCGCCGAGCGTTTACAACAAATGTCGAGCTGCGGTAAACGTCTACGTTTATGCTCTTTTGAAGTGAAACTAATATTACATGTAAGCATAATAAGCCTAAATAATGAAAACTGTACAGAAATGAATGGGCAATTTCAATATGAGGCTTATTAGTAAGCCAAACGGTCACATGAGCACATAGCATGAGATTATGCACCAACATTTGTCAACAAGGATGAGGCGACGCATGGTGTGTTCAAGGACCCCCAAACAAAACAGTCACAAGCATGTCATTTACAGATACCAATATCAACTACAGTTGATATTGGAAATATCTTCTGATTTCAGTCTCAAAAAATGTGATTTTTTTGTTCATTTCTTCAGTCATCCAATGAAGAACAAGACAGTCACACATATCAATTTTGAAAAAATTTTTTTTTTATCCCTACTAGATTTCACCAAAAGCTTCTAAAGTATGCTTTTAAAGATTGCTTTTGATGGAGCAAATGCACCAAAGTTGGCTTAAACTTGAAGTGAAGGTGTCGTCAAACTGCTTGCAGACCCGCAGTACAGGTCTTAGCGTTGTCGTCATAATGGAAGCGTGTAATACAACATGACTCCATAATTATATTCTCCCATTTAAGAGCCGCTGTTTACAAGCGTCACCGAGGCGCCCTTTATTTTCTTTTCCTCGCCCGCCTCGTCCATCCTCGCTTCATATCATGCGCTCCCTAATTGCATAAGAAAAAAAAAAAAAAATGAAAATTGCTGGTAAGACCTGAGCTGGTAAGCAAGATTAATGCGTCTCGCTGCCAATTTTCCCAGAATGCACCCCTGACGACTGGACGTCCGTTTAGAATGGCAACAATTAGCGATTAAAGGTAGCTATTGGTTTTATCGAATGAGGGCAGAGACAGGAGTTATACAAATGCTTTCATCGATACGTACGCCATGTGCACCGCTAATGGCCTTTTCACATGCACGCACGAGCCCGGGTGGCATTTTACACCGGGGCGCATTCTCTTCTTCTTCTTCTTCTTCTGTGTTTGTATCTCTCTTTAACGAGCGACGTGAGCGACATGGCCGAGCACCCTGCGCCGCATGTCGTGCCCAGGCAAACCTCACAGCGGCCCCCGGGGGTGCAATTAAAAGTAAGAGAGGAGAATGTCAGCCAGGTGGGCGGGCGAGTGAGCACGAGGGAAGAGCGAGGTGAGAGAAAGTGACCGAAGAGGAAAAAAAAAAAAAGGGGGGGGGGGTGTCCACAGGTAAACACGACAACCCGCAGTGAAGGTCCTGGAGCTGTTCTACATTTTAGAGCAGTTTCGGAATCCGGGTTACAAATATAGGAGCGCTTGTTTATCTTAGCTGCAACACAAAACACGCCGGCCAGCAAACAGTAATAACAATAATTCCCCTTTGAACATCGTCAATATGTATCGATCTATTGTGCAGCTCAAAAAAAAACCCACTGTCTAGACGCGCTGACGCCCACGCCGCCCCCGTTTCTATGCCATATACATACACAACTGAGGAAATGCAAGCTTGGAATATACCATAATGTATCCCACACCATATAATTCAACTGTATATTATATAATCTAACCTCAGTTTTCATATGATTCAGTTTGGGTTCAAATATTTCATACAATACCGCACATGTAATTTGAAAATTATTTCACATTATTTTGTTTATGCTAACCCCGAGAGCTCGGTCATCCGAGTGGCTCCTTCACATGGATAGGAGCCGGTTGAGGTGGCTCGGGCGTCTAGTCCGGACACCTCCATGATGAGGTGTTCAGCCTAGGACACGCTGGACGGATGTCTTGGTGTCCTCCCAGTGAAACAGGAAGAGATGGCCCGGGACTTCCTGTTGACACTGCTGCCCCTGCGACTCGGACAAGCAGAAGAAAATGGATGGATTTTGCATGCATATAAAATTATATTTATTCCCAATGAAACATTTTTGTCAATATTTTTGAGTGTCAGTCTCCTATAGTGGTCTTAAATTTTAACGCCACAAGATGGCAGTAGCTGCCTCATTTAGCTCTGCATGCGCTTTAAAATGCTTTTTTATTATTTTTTTTAATTAAAAATGCTTGCATGTCACACTTTGAATTGCATTTTTGTTTACAGTCACTTCATTGGTGCCATTGTAGCCGTTTGCTACTAACTGCTATTACAACATTGGTTCTATTGATGCCCAATCATGCACAACTAGTAACAACTGGTAACACAAAGCCAGCTGTTACATGGCTTCCCAAACCGATATTTCAGTTGCTGCTGGGTTATTTCTCTCGTTTTTCAACTCAATCACCTGATCATACGCGACGTACACGTGGCGGAGACCGAACGAATGAACGAATGAATGAATGACAGCGGCACGGGTAAATTAGCTCGCGCCCCGCAGCCTCGTACGCCCCCGCTGCATGCCGCCGCATAGCAAATAACTGGTATAAATCACGCAATCTGGGCCAAGTCGATGAGAGCCCCACAATTTCCCCCCCCACCTCTACTTCTTCGCTCGCATCCGTCAGTCGGAGTGGAGTGGCCCACTTTTCGGGTCTTGCGGAGGGCTGCGGGAGTCGCCCTTCATTTTGTGTCTGGACTCAATTGTTGAAGGTTGGCGCTGCTTCGGTGACAACAATAAACTGAGCTCCTGTGTTTACTGCACTCACCCCCCCCTCCCTCCTCAAGTACAGAGCCCAACTTTATAGCAGCACATGTCTAAATTTGTCTAAATTGCAGCTTAAAGTCATTTAAGTAGTCCTCCCAGGGGCTAATAAACGCACGTGTGACTTTGCATAAAGAGCGGACGACACGAAGGGTGGACAGAGGTGGTGGGAAGAATCACAGGGGGTGGGTGGTCTACCGGCTTCCTGCCCCCCCCCGCTGAGGTCTTTGTGGTCACCCGCCGGTCCTGATGGGATGCAAATCAGGATGCAGTCAAGTGAACAGTACTTGTACTTTCAGCAGCTACCAGTCCAACATTGTGGCACCGCTGCCATTGATTGCAATGATCACGCTACCCTCTGAAGAAACTTCTAGCGGGGTGGGTGGTGATGGGGGGGTTGATCTGACACAAAGTGGAGTTCTGTTCCCACGTTTGTTGCCATGGTAACCGCTAAGTAAGTGCGGGCAGGGGGTACATGTATTCATCTGTAGCAGAGGGTCAGCAACAAGACAACATGACGGTCAAACACTAAATAATACATGGAACTGAAAAACAAAGACACGGCTAAAATATGGCTGCAATAAAAGTCCAGCACGGAGAAGAAAATTGCCCCCCCCCCTCCAACTTAGAGTAACGACCTTTCCTCCGCCGCTCCCATAAAACAACGCGCTGACAGTCGGGGAGCTACCGTTTTTGCCGTTATTAACGACGCCGGCTGGGGGCCTCACGTTTTTACAGCTCCTAAATTGGTCCGCATTTTTCCCTAAACTGTACCTGAACACGAGCACAGACGCATGGGGGCGTTACGGAAGGTGGAAGTAGGCCACTTGATTCTTTATCTCTGGCATAATTACTTCCGTGTGAGCGCCACATAGAAACGAAACGAAAGGTTGCGACTTTGCCACTTTGATGATATTCTGACATTTTCTTCTCATAATATTTTGACTTTATTCCCATCCTCTTTTTTTCATTCATTCATTCATTCATTCATTTTTTACCGCTTATCCTCACGAGGGTTGCAGGGGTGCTGGAGCCTATCCCAGCTGTCTTCGGGCTCGAGGCGGGGTATACACCCTGGACCGGTCGCCAGCCAATCACAGGGCACATATAGACAAACAACCATTCACACTCACATTCATACCTATGGACAATTTGGAGTCACCATTTAATTAGCCTAGCATGTTTTTGGAATGTGGGAGGGAGCCTATCCCAGCCGTCTTTGGGCGAGAGGTGGGGTTCACACTGGACTGGTGGCCAGCCAATCACAGGGCACATATAGACAAACAACCATTCACACTCACATTCATACCTATGGACAATTTGGAGTCACAATTTAATTAACCTAGCATGTTTTTGGAATGTGGGAGGAAACCGGAGTACCCGGAGAAAACCCACGCATGCACGAGGAGAACATGCAAACTCCACACAGAGATGGCCGAGGGTGGAATTGAACCCTGGTGTCCTAGCTGCGAGGACCGCCGTCTCTTTTTTTCTGCTACGATTTTTTTTTTTTTTTTAGCTGCGTGCCACAAATGGCCCCCTGGCTGCATGTTGGACACCACTGTGTGAACCAACTTTAGTGGGAGTCCGGCTAAACACCCCTAAACATTACAGTGGATAAAAGAGTTAGCTTATACGTGGTTGTCCTACTTTGTCCTATTAATATTTACATTTTCCGCCGTAATCATATTTTTCCCGATTTAATGTCCGCATGTTTACTGACGCATTCCACCTCCCTCTGAGCGACGACGGCGAAACGCTTTGACCTTAGCGGTGACTCACCTTTATTTACCTCCGCTAGTTACGCCCTCGGGGACTGCCGCCTCATTGGCGGAATGAGCGCCGCCATGGCCAGCCCCCACCCCCCGACTCCTGGGAGCGAACCACTAATGAACAAAGAAGCCCGATTGATCCGCGTTAGCGCTTGATTCCCGAGTCCTGCAGACCCGCACGCTTGGAAACGCTTCAACTTCTCTCCCGGATTGGATCGCTTATTTGTAATTACTGGATGCTTTTGGCCGGGGGTTAAAGGTCAGGGACGTACTCTAAGTGGCCATACAGGCTAGTTCCCGTATCGACACCAGGAAGTTACCATTCCGGCGAGGGCGAGAGATTGAATTATTTGTCCTTATCGTGCGATGGCCACATTGCAGCGCACCTTCTCTTTCCCATTTCACACCTTGACGACCGCGAGATAGGACGCGTTCCTTTTTTTGGCCCAGATTGACAATCGGCAGCAACCAGTCAAAAGACGGAATTATCTATCGCAAACCTACCGCCTGCAGACCCTCACTCCCTCGCTCGCTTCCTCCTCGCCGTCGCCGGCGCTGTTATTCAAGATAAACAATCAATACTGCATTAACGTGTCCGCACAGTCAAAGACGCCGGCGAGCAATGTCACCACTTTAAGCAACTAATCTTGCTCACCAACTGGAAAAATGATGGAATTTACTTTTTACTCCTTTCATTATCCCGAGATGTCGTTTCGTCACGTTTGAGGTCACCGCCGTGTGAGTTTTCCTTTATGGAAGAACCACCCAGCGGTGGTTCCGTGCCGTACAGCAAAGGTGACTATGGAATAGCTGGCCAGGGGGCGGATCCCGCCGATCGATTCGGAGCGCGGAATGCACATTTAAACAGCATTCCCAGTCAGGCATTTTAAAGTGACGGAGCGCTCTCATTTTGATGACCGTTTCGGAATTCTGATGATGCTTAAGAGAAAGGGGAGGTCGGGCGCCGCGGTCCAACTTCCTCCATGCAGCAAATTTGCATCTGCATTCCCAAAGCTGCCATTGAGGGGGGAAAAAAAGAGAACGGGGGGGGGGGTTCTTGCTGTGAAAAAAACCCAAAACAAAGGCGCACTTATGAAGAGGCCCGACTGCAATTAAAAAGACCCTCATCCCATACTCATTCATTAGACCCCGCCCCCTTCTAACAGCGCCTTTGCCAGGCTTATGAAGTCCTGAAAATAAAAGACTTGGCATGAATGATCGGGAAGACTGTTTACAGATAGCCAAGCTTTATGACGGCAGTGCCAAAGGGGTTGGAGGGGGTCGGAGGGCGCCGGCTGGTGGGCGAGACTCTACGGATGACGCCATGAGGACATGCCCCCCCACTCCCCTCACCCGTTTAGCCTCCCCATCACTGGCTGGCTCTCGATGCCAAGTGTGAAAACTCTCCAACTGTTTTTGGAAAGCAACTGCTAATGTGGCATATTCAACGCTGGAGGCGTGTTTGAATCCCAAAGATTTTCATTGATGCAAACCACTGCAAAGCCGCCGCCCACGCCGTTGTCATCGATGCAAACATTACCGCTCGGTGAAATGCAAACATCGCCACCGATGACACACGCTGGTGCCGACTACCACCAACTGAAACCGATGCCAACGCCAACGCCGCCACAGCGAACGTAAACGCCACCCCAACCACCACCACCTCCACGCTAGTATTTATGGAACGGAGAGCAAGATGTGCGCTCTTCTTCTCCTTTGGGGTGGGGTGCAGGACCTTGTAAATCAGCAGATGGGGTGAGGCGTGTAGGTGAGAGCGAGGGCGTCCGGTGTAAGCAGGACGGAGGTTCGTTATGCGTTTGGAACACGCGGACTCCGACCCTCGGCCTCGTCTGACTGGAGCGGAGTTGACAGAAAAGCTGACAGATGCTTTGCCGGCGCTTCCATTATTTATGAGCGTGTTTCCACACGTGCACGCTGCTGCGCTGTTGGTGTTGTATTGCTCTTTCCGTGGGTGGCTGAATGAGCAGTCCCCCCCCACCTCCATCCCCTCCGCCCCCGGTGTAGACGCAGGAATAACATTTCAAAAGTATAAAATTAGCTTCATTTAGCTATGTCAACATCACTTCATGACATTCTTCATCAACGCAAGGTTGCCAAACGGCACTTGATGTTAGCTTCTCAAGTACCACCTGCTGCTGTTTAACCTTTGACCTCTCAAGTGTCACCAAATCTCTGCCTCCGCCCCTCCAGACTCTCTTAAAAGCCACTCTTGAGGCGTACATCTGCTCGGCCACGGCCACCGGATTGAATTACAGCTTTGATTAATTGAATTAGCGTTGAAGATGTCGATTGAGCAACGTCTCCGCAGGAGAGCTGCATCTCGTGTCATCCGGTGACATCACAGCCTCTTCGAGGCCTCGGGCCGCGTGCAACGGACGCCTCGAACCAACGGAGAGCGGCGATGCTAATGAGACGCGTGGTGTAATTAATACAAATGGAATGTTTAATGCCATTTTTCCATTTCAAAGAAACTCCCGGGGCGCGCGTTCAGCTCGGCGGGATTGTCCTCTGGCAAACAATAACCGAAGTTTGCCATCGCCTTCATTAGATCAAACTCGCCGAGCGCTGGAGGGGCTTTCACGGTACCTGCCCCATTTCTCCTCCGTGTGAAACGGCTTAATTGGAGGCCTGCGGGAGCACAAACATCCATTTGTCAGTTATTCGCGTCAAAAGCGCCAAAGTAGGATGACCTTTTCTGCAAAGTGGACAGATCCTCTGGCCCCCGCGCCCCCCCCCAGCTGAGACGACGGGGTTACATGGCCGCTCGCTATTATTACCGCATGTCCCGTGTTGCAGCACAGTTGTGTGAATTGTGTCCTTCCCGAGGGGAAGCGCACACACAGGTAGTTTGTTTGGAGATGCTTCCATTTTATTCTTGTCAGTGAACCGTCCTAATGTTGAAGAGGGAGCCCACAATGGCGCCCGGCTCGCCTCTTCTCACTCGGGGGATTCAGAGAAAATAGGAGCTTTGCCGACGTGCCGCCTGTTCATTTACAGAAACGGGAGGGAAAAAAAAAAATGATAAGAAGAAAGTCACAAAGGCATTGTGACACAATGGAATCCAGATATCATTCACAAAATAGACAGGAGACCATTATCTGCAGGAGGAGGGGCCCATCTGAGGGTGACAGGCCCGGGAGGGAAAAGAAGAAAGTGTGCACATCAAGGCAGCCTTTCTGGAAAGGAACAATTTTGTGTAAAAGCTGCAGTGTTGTTGTTGTCATGTGCAATAACGCGCATCATTCCTCCTGCAGGCTGTTAGAGAGCACAATCAAATCACTCTGCTTTCACCGTGCCGCAGACAAAGTGACACGCTAAAAGTCACGCAAAGACACCCGTGCACAAGCTGTCTGTCAAAAACACACACACACACACACATGCTGCATGCCAAACAAACCGTCACCGCATACGACCTTCAAGAGAAGCCTTGCAGCTGCTAAGCAAAAGCAGGCATGACTAATCAATTATTGAGTACAGTTTAAAGAATTTTGTTTCCATCATGTGAAATCTAATCGATCTGTTTCCTGACAGTAGCAGCCAGCCGGAGGCACACTTCATTCCAGCACAACTTTGGAGCTTCCGCTGAAATGTTAGCTTCCAGAAAGCGTTTTCTGTACTATTTGGAGGTGAAAATCGATGTTTTTATCTGTTGGACTGACTGTCACATGTTGACATGCTCACGTTTTACTCAGCACTTTTTGTACTTGGAAAACTTATGAACGTAAACATGAAGATTAGCGCTGGCCTGCTCAATCGTGCTCTTTGAATGAAACCCATTGTCCTTCAATTGGGAAAAATAATTCATGAAAACATTTAATGGAAAACTACATGAGAAAATATATTATAAAATGCTTTTTAAAAGTCCTGAGTTAAAAGAGTTAATTTACAAAATTGACATAAAATATGCAATATATTTTTTATTTTTTCTGTATATATATATATATATATATATATATATATTTTTTTTTTTATATATAAATATTTCTATAAATATAAAAATTCTATAAATATATATATTTCTGTATATATTTTTTTAATTTTATAGTTTTTAATTTACAAATAAGTAAATTAACGTATGCAATTTTAGCTCTGAGCCTCAGATTGTCCTGAAATGGCGAGTGAAGCCTTTTCTGTGGATTTAATGCCAACAGAATAACAATTCTAAAAATTTTTATCATAACTTAAATATATAAGGAAGCAACTGAGGGAGTTTCTGGGGTTACATGAATAAATGCAGGTATTGATAAATGTAGCCAATCTATTGGAACCTAATAACAAAATATATTTTGAATTGGACTGTATTGCTGCTATTGTAGCTCGGAACTTCAGACTGATGTCTTCTGTTTGGATTAATAAATGGTTTTAAATAATTATACCTTTTATTATGTGTAAAACAATGTATGATATACATTTACGGATGTATATGATGTATAATTACATCTTTCACCGCACTAAGTGACTCTCCCTTGCCTATGTAGCCCAGCTACCCGCTAATACTGGACTCTCTGATCCCCTGTTAGCCTTCTGTCATTCCTGGGTCAATATTAACCCCTCCTCCCACCCGCCACCACCCTCACCCAAACCAAACCTCCATGTCAGCTTCTGCCACCTCCGCCCCCGCCCCCCGCTCCGTCATGCACTTATTAACTGGCTGTCACGTTGAGCTGGCGCGGCCGTAGACAGCCTTCAGCGTGGCCGCGTCCGCCGACTGCAGGCCGGCTTAAGCCCGGGGGCTTTGCAGAGACAAGAAGCCAGTACAAGTGAGGATGGTGTTGGGGGGGGCAGGGGGTGGGAGGGTGTCGTTGGCAACCTGTGGACACGTTCTGCACGAGGCTAGAATACACACACACAAACACCTCGCAAGAGTAAATCATGCCTGTCCACGCCAGCCAGCTAGCGAGAGCCACCTCTGTTGACAAAAAGAGCAACGTCAACAAATCTGTCACCTTGACGGGTTTATTAGTTAGCATGCTAACACTGAATGTGTGCATAGCAGATGCTGGGCACTGCTTATTGCTGCAAATCGTCCCCGTAGCACATAATTCCAAATAAATACAAATGCACCAAGGAGCCAATGTTTACTTCCGTAAACACTAAGCGATGTCACAAGTCCCACCGGGTCTACAAGAACGACAAGATTTTGACTTCACGTTTAAGATGAGTACAATGACAATATGAAAAATATGACATTACATTCTTCTGCACTCACTGTGTGTATGCTGGCGTCCCCGCCTCCACCCACCAAGACAAAGACACTGAATGACCGACACACAAGGAAAACAGATGTGCATGCACATTACAATAAAAAATGTCAAGTTACAGTGTGATGAATTAATTACGGTCCCATATCGAGATATTGTCGTGTTTTAATCTCGCCGGATCTTATGACAAAGCTAGTAAACAGCGTGTGACTTCCCGGGACGCTTGCGTTCACATTGACAGGTCTCATTTTTTGGGGGGGGGTAATTTGCACCACCGCATACAATATTGGATTTGAACATAATAAAAATAGTCCTTCACTGCGTGCATGCAACCAGTTTGAAACATCACATGACACCTGTATGTTTAATTCTACATATAGTACTTCCACAGGGCAGGAAAATATAACATAGCACGGAAGCGAAACGTTCCGGTTTGTGGAAGTAAATGTAGCGTGTGCAGGTGGTGAAGATGTTTGGGCGCTGCATCGACGGGCCTGGAGCCATGCGAGGCTTGATTAGATTTTGATAGTGATCTGGATCTGTGATTGCCACTATTAGATGATTATTGTACACCCCCCTCTGCTCGCACCACACATATTGGATATCGGGATTTAATTCCAAATCCAATCCCAAACCCTAGCTCGCGTGTGGTTGCCGGGGTCAAAAAATCGATTTCACCTCCAATGTAAGAAAAAGACGGACGGCTCGGCATCCTTAGGAGGAGGATCCCTGATAGTTAGCCTGCCTTCTTCCTTCCTCAAGTCGCCACGCTTTCCCGAGGCAGCTGCTGTAAGAAATGAGACATGGCTGGTGTGTGAGTGTGCGTGCAGCACGCCAACTCCTCGCTCGCTGTCATTTCCCGGCGCTTGTGAAACGGCTTTGTTGTAAATCACCATCAGCCGACAGCAGCCTGCAGCACGCTTTCCGCCGCCCCGCCGCCCCGCTAATACATCTTGTTCAAATTGTGCCCAGAATGGAAGGAAGACGGCACACTTTCACTTCCTGCGTCGGGGCCACACCTTTTTATTTTCCTCTCACCTGAGCTGACGGTCGGTCTGGCAGTTTGTGATGCTAACGCTCATAATTAGAAACACTGTGGAGCTCATCCAGCAAGTGTGTGTGTGTGTTTGTTGGCAGCCTCTTCTTCAACATTGGCAGCACTTTCCTGTCTCCCACCCAGGAAAAAAAAAAAGCACAACAAATCCAAGTGATTTCATCCTCATGCGCCATAATTTCTCTCATCGTCACTTCTTAGGCTGAAAACTATTAGCTTCATCCGCGGCACGCTTCTTTAAAAAGACACATTTACGGCTTGAACGCAAGTGCCGTACAAAGCAGGGGAGCTAATTAGCCATTGTTAAGTGAGGTGCGGATGCCGGGATCCATGCGCCTTTATCTTCTCGCCACATGGGGAGCCGAGTGAGGCCCCGTTTTGGCAAGATGCTACCGTTTGGTATTAGCGTGGTTTGGTTTTCATTATGTTTCACGACGGAACATCACGTGGTTGCATTCGCACGATTCAACATGTCTGAAAAGGAGCAGGGAGAAGCACAGTTTATTTATTCCGATCCCTTTTTATCTATTACTGATGACATTCATTCCCACCATAACTTAAGTATAATAACTAATAACTTATTAGTGACAATTTTGGTATTAGCGTGGTTTGGTTTTCATGACGTTTTATGTAGGAACATCACGTGGTTGCGTTCGCACGATTCAACATGTCTGAAAAGGAGCAGGTAGAAGCACAGTGTATTTATTCCGATCCCTTTTTATCTATTACTGATGACATTCATTCCCACCATAACTTAAGTATAATAACTAATAACTTATTAGTGACAATTTTGGTATTAGCGTGGTTTGGTTTTCATTACGTTTCACGAGGGAACATCACGTGGTTGCATTCGCACGATTCAACATGTCTGAAAAGGAGCAGGGAGAAGCACGGTTTATTTATTTTGATCCTTTTTATCTATTACTGATGACATTCATTCCCACCATAACTTAAGTGTTCATAAGTATAATAAGTACATAAGTAATTGTGCATTAAGAAAAAGTAACAATGCAAAAGCTAAAAACAACTATAAAGAGTAATTTCTTGATATAAATTGAGCAATAACTTATTAATGACAATTAATATTATATTATTGTTAAATGTGGCATAAGCCATGCTATGGTAGCGTTTGCATTGTTGTTAAAGTTGGATCTAAGCGGGATGAGCCGTTGTTGGCTCGCATCCGGCCTCGCAATCCCTTCAGCGGAAACCCCGTGGAGAGCCCGCCTCGTCGCATCTCCGAGAGCCCCCCCCCCCCCGCGTCATCCGATCCGACCTTCAGCCGGCCTAACTGGAAACAGACACCAAGAAACATGGTGGCAAAGAGACGGCGAGAGCACAAAAAGAGACAAGTGACTGACAAGGCGTGCAAACGTTTATGTCACGAGCACAAAACTTCACCAGTGGGCGCCGCCGCCGCTGCCGCCTGAACGTTTTTGAACATTTTCAACACCCCGTAAGCCAGGTTAATCTTTACACACGTCTGTGGACACTTTGATGGTAGCTTGTCTCCCTAAAGCCAAAAAGTGGCAACATCAAAGCTTTTTGAGCACACTAGCCAAGAATGGGTGCTGCAAATGCAAAGCTAGCGGGTTGGAAAAGGGGGGGTTTCTCCAACTTGTTTCTGTTTTCATGCCCACTCTGACTCATGAAGTCAACAACAAACATGCTAGCTCGCTAGCTCGCCCCGAGGTGCTCTTTACTTCTTCAAATGTCCATTAGAGCCACCGGCAGCACGCGCCGGAGACGTCCACGAGCATCAAAAAAAAAAAAAAGGCCGTTCCCACAGGGGACGAGGACGACATCGCGCTGATGTTATTAGCTCCAGATGCCGCCTGGCAGAGGAGCGGCGGAAACATCCGCCATCATCCAAACGATGTCGCCCATCTGGAGCGCACATAACATCATCAAGTCGGGTCAGCGGTCACCCTCGCGGGGTGAAGAGCCACCATCATGTGACGTCATGGCCCCAACAGGGACAGGGGAGGCAGGCAGATGGAGGCTTTTATTTTGACCCCCCCAATCCCTTCCCACACCCCCTCTACTATAATCTGCTGAGTTTGGGCGATGAGCAAAATGAAATGTGAGCGAGTGTCTTTTATAATCTCTGCTCTGCTTTAAAGGATGCAAATGGCTTCGATGGCTCTTTTTTTTTTCCC
Source organism: Doryrhamphus excisus (assembly GCF_037039965.1). NCBI lineage: Eukaryota > Metazoa > Chordata > Actinopteri > Syngnathiformes > Syngnathidae > Doryrhamphus > Doryrhamphus excisus. Next base: position 20,839,704 of record NC_136363.1, read on the forward strand.
CCGGTCCCTTTGCTTGTCACATCATCTCCTGTGCCCCCCCCACCGGACCAAACATGCACCATCGCTCCCCAACACACACACACACACGTATGAAGCCATGCTATTTGCAGATCCTTTAAATATTCAGCACCTGCCGTGTTTCCTGTACCACTTTGATCAGCCTCACATTCCACTGTGCCGCTTTCATCTCTCAAGCATCAACACCCCCCCCTCCCTTGCCCCCCCAAACCTGGACTGCAAACCTACTCGCCTGCTTTCACCTTCTCCTCTGCTCCCCATCATCATCATCATCTGCACAACTTGTCCACATCACCCACCGAAAAGTGAATCAAGACTCATTGATGTACAGGAAAAGTGTTCTGCAACACACAAGACAACCCCCCCCCCCCCATAACTGACCATCAGTATGCATGCAACAAGGAGGAAGAGCCCTCAGAAGCCTTCAGAGCTTGGCACGGCCCTGCAGGAGTCACTTCAACTTAACACCTGCAACTTGAATTAAATATGCAGCTCCATATTATATTATATCATAACACAAGTTCAAATGTAAGTCAGAGCCATCAAAGAAAAGCCCAGCGGCTGGACTTCAAAACACCACCACCGTCCTCCACCGGGGCATCCCACCCGCATGCATGCGGGCATCGCTGCGCAATGCCGGGGGAGGAGGAGCGCAGCTCCCCGTGCGGTAGTGGAAGCTAACGAGGCAACCTCGGAGTGTTTTTTTGAAAGCCGCGTTAAGGGAGCACAAAGTCGGACTGTTTGTTTACGAGGAGCCGCTGTGGTACTCGATAAAAAAGTTGGCAACATTAATAAAAAGTAATATCGAATTTAGTGCCTCTAATGAATAATAAAACAGAGCGAATTGATGCGAGTCGTCACCTCATTATGTGCCTTCACTACGGGCCAGCTGCGCGTAATTATCACGCCGGCGAACACAAACAAAAAGCGAACAAAGCAGCCTCTCACCTGGGGGGTGGTGGCTGGTGATGGAGCTTCTTCGTCCCCGGTGTCTGGAAAGGAGAGTATCCGATTGAGAGCAGCCTGCGTCGGCCGCACACCGCAACTGCGCCGCACACGTCCGCTCCTCGCTGGGTGGATGTCACCGAGGCTGAGGGGGACGCCAGCCGCCCATTGGCTGCCGAGTCCCCGGCAGCATGCGGCGGGTGAGGGGCGGGGGGTTGAGGGGTGGCGGAAGGAAGGTGCTGGAGAGAAACACAAACGGAAATTGACACCCCCCCCAAAAAACATTGTCCAAGTTTAACACTATGCTATATTTCATGTGTTTTACACAACATTATTTTGCAGAATATATAAAAAAAAAATTACTCCATTGCATCAATCCAACAGTTTGGCAGCCATATTTATTGTGTACTATGTACAAATGTATGCAAGTTAATGCATATGTTTTTATTAATATTCTTTTGTACAATGTCAACATACAGCCACTACCTACACCAGGATATGACATCATCATAGTTGGGTTTGTTTCCTCATGACTTATGATCTTACATCCTTTAAATCCCCCAAAACAACTAAACCGGAAACCCTAAACGCCACATGGTATTGACTAGATAATCGCTGACTTGAAATATTTGCAACTTGCAGCAGGATTATCGTACATTTTCATGCCAAATAAGGAAGAAGCTACAGAATTTGACAGATTTGAAACAATTAAGACACATTTCTTCACATTTAGTGATGGATAAATGCTTATAAACGGTGTAGATGTCGTCTTTTAATAAATAATATCACAGCATATGTTTCAATCTTTTTCTAGGACTAAAAGAATCCCGTCCACCCTCTTTTCGGATCCACTTTCCACGCAAACCATTTCTAAATGTTTACAGTAGTTCTGTTTTTACTTTGGGAGGCGTGCTGAGATTGAGGGTGGGGCCGGGGTTGGGGGGGGGGGGGGGGTGGATGCTGGCCAGAAATCAGATTAGAGGCCAAACATGTAAACTGCTGGGTTAGCGAGTAATCAAACTAATGCAGCTCATCACTTGCTTTATCCAGCACGCTGCCTCCGCCAGATTACCGTCCGTAATCTCCCGCTTGTGTGTGTGTGTGTGTATACATATACATGTAATAAACTCTTAAGCGTACTACAAATAAAATGTTCATGAGCTAAACAAGTTATGACGGCGGAAATGAGGTCGCAGGTGCTGCCGGCGTCACGTTTGTTGGTTTGTTTTTCTTCTAGAACTTCATATCAGCATCATTATGGAGTATTTTTTTAAAGGCTTTGCTACACGTCTTAAAATAAAGCCCTACTTGGAGCTGTAAGTGTTTTCCTTCGGCGAATAATGTAAAGTTAGCACGGTAGCACGTAGTTGTATCTGATACATGGCATCAATTATGTCAATAAGATAAGATATTTACATTTCCAGTCCACTGGGGGGTGCTGTTTTGCACTCGGTGAGTCCACAGAAGAACTGGAGAACTAGAAGCATCGAAAACATGTTTTGTTCTTTAAATATTTTCAATTTGCCGCCACTAGGAGGCATTGAATCGGCGCCAACACGAGTGGACAGGAGGTTGTCAGACATATTGTTCATTCAGTGATAAATGATGAATACAGGTGGTGTAATTTTATGTTTTAATTAAATTACAAAGCATAATTATTATCTGGTGATAAGCAAAGTGATGCATGGATATCTCAAGACAGAATCAGTCGTGTATTCCAGGTGTGATTCATTTTGGAAAGGGATGACGAGATAAGGCACGCATAATTAAGGAGACGCATAATTAAGATGAGATAGAACATAAACTGATTGTGTGCTACTTTGCAACTTGTAAACAGGGATGACTTGTTTCCAAATAATAAAGTGTAATGTTAGCGGCCACAGTGCACGAGTTTAATCCCTGGAAGCGCTTTTGCCGCCACCCTGCCCTCTCGCCATTTGGCACAGGTCCTCCATCAGGAGATCAGCACAGGGCAAGAAAAAGAGGCCCGCCATCCGGAAACACATGACAGCTGCAAGTGTCGTGGTTAGTTCAAAGACAGGGAAATGCCGTGAGTTTCACTTGTGGACTTCTGTTCCGGGTTTCTTCATTGTTAGCGTTGCTGATCCATATTAGCTCCATAGAATCAAAACCATACAGAGGTTAGGACACACTTCAGCATCTTCTCAAATATTTCCCACAATATCCATCTTTTGTAACTTTTCCATTTGTAGTTTTTTTCGGCAAACAGGCTAAGAAGATGCTGCTGGTAAAATGTGAGCGTAATGTTAGCACCGTAGCTCACATAGCCATCCTCGTTTTGCTAGCCACCGGTCCCACTTCATATTACATCCTGTGTAATGTACAGTATTCATCAAAAGCTAACGTATACAAAATTAGGCTTCTCTACACATCTTAAAACAGTCAACCCCATCTGTAAGCTCTGGAAACTCAATTATTTTGTATATATTTTACAAGTGTTTATATTTTACTAGCTTCGTCATAAAACAAAAACAGGCTTCGCCACGCATCTTAAAACAGTGTACTCCATATTTCAGCTGCAGACTGTAAATTTGTGTATTTTGTTGCCGCAAATATGCTAAGAAAGAACGGTGTTGCTGTAAAAATGGGAGTAATGTTAGCACTGTAGCTCACATAGCCATCCTCGTTTTGCTAGCACTCATGTCCACCGGTCCCACTTCGTATTACATCATGTGTAATGTACAGTATTTGTAAAAAGCTAACAAATACAAAAAATAGGCTTCTCTACACATCTTAAAACAGTCAACCCCATCTGTAAGTGCTGGAAACTCAATTATTTTGCATATATTTTACTAGTGTTGCTAACATTTGTCCAAAGCAACAGCTTCGTCATTAAACAAAAACAGGCTTCGCCACGCATCTTAAAACAGTGTACTCCATATTTCTGCTGCAGACTGTAAATGTGCATATTTTGTTTTTCTGCAGCAAATATGCTAAGATATGTGCCCTGTGATTGGCCGGCGACCAGTCCAGGGTGTACCCCGCCTCTCGCCCGAAGACAGCTGGGATAGGCTCCAGCACCCCCCGCGACCCTCGTGAGGGAAAAGCGGTAGAAAATGAAAGAATAGAATAGTGTTGTTGTTAAAATGGGAGTAATGTTAGCACTGTAGCTAACTCCATAATGCTACATTGCTCTATCCGAGTGTGTCCCGGTACTTTTGTCCACAAAGTGCCCGCCACATTATATGAAAGAGTCAAATAAGGCGACGCAAGGCAGGGAGACCTTTGCAATAAGACGGAATCTAGCAGATTACGAGCATTAAATAGTTTTTTAATGAGGTCTCATTACGTGTGATGAATGCGACTTCTTTTATGACGTGCTTAATTGTCGGACTGGTGAAAAATCAATAAGTCCCCTTTTAGACACCGCCGAACGATCAATACCCCAACAGGGACGCAAATATCTCAGTGCCACACAAACAAAATGTTTACGGATCTTTGCGTTTGTTCCTAAGAAAAAAAGCCTCGTCAAGAAGACAAGGACGCGTTTGAGGGCGCGGCTGAATCGTCGCTGTGTTCCTCCTTGCTTCACAGCTGATGGTCACAAGTCTTCCCACAAGTCCTCCTTGGAGGTTTGACCCCGATACAGCTTCAGGAGGTGGCGGCACCGTGCCCAGACAACTCTTCCAAGAAGAAAACCTTTGTCCCTTCCCAAGCCTCTGGGGGTCCGGACTATCACGGGATAATCAGGCAAAGAGGGGACTGCTGTTTTCCGCACAGATGCTGCAGATGATGAATGAAGGAGAGATAAAGTGAAGCAGAAGCAAACTAAGTTAGAGCAAGTCTTTGTTCTCTCTGAGGGGGGGAGGAAAGAGTCTCACATTTGGGACTTCTGACCTTCTCGTAAAGTCAGAGACAGAACTATAAGAAGGTCTTTGTCCAGTGAATGAATCTATAGTTCCTTTATACGTTCCCAAAGGAAGCCATTTCCCATTTCCAGTGTCGCATCCGATGTTAGCGATGATCGTCACATGGTTCTGTCCTTCTGTGTGAATCCACGACTAAGCGGATCAAATGCTGACAATGTAACAAAAAAAAAAAAAAAAAAATCAGAGTTTCCGCTGTGAAAATGTTCTTAAAAAGCAAAAATCCCGAAGCGGCGGCGATGAAAGCGTCTGCCGAGGCCGTATCAAACACGCAGTGAAATCAAGAAGTGGGGGTTTGTATTTGCATGACACTGCGGTTGCTACCTTGGTGGGGGATTAGCGTGCAACACTTTTTACTTCCTGCCTGCAGTTTTCCATGGAGAAACCTGAACTTTGGATGTTCATGGATGATATGCATGACACAAAGATTCCCATTAAATTAAAAAACGGGTTCTTATGAGGCCAAGTATCTTCACAATACACAGAAGCACTTAATGAGATACGTTAATCTGGTTTGTGCTGTTCATTCGCTTTTGTAATTCAATTCTAAAGCCACTTTAGACATACCTAATTTGCAGTAGCAATGTGTATGCTGAGTGTAATCAACTGAATCCAGACCTAATCCAGATTGGTTAGGTCTTCGGAAATGCCATTTAACATTATAAAATCATAACATTATTAAAGTTAAAACGGGTTTCCAAATGGAAACGGTCACACTTTAAAGAAACTCAATTAGCGCCACATCCAAATCTGATCCAGTTTGCATTTACACACAGAAATCCTATTCAATATGATGTGAATATGGACAGATAAGACATCCAGATGTTCAAAGATCAAACCAAGATCCATTTTATATGATGTCAGGATGGAGATCGATCCTGAATCAAACTAGATTCCAACATTCGGATGTTTAATCTGGATGAAATCCTGTTTAAGTTCATTTAGTATTATTTACTTCCAATTTACAACAAAGTTTCCATATACAGTAGAACAAGACAGCAAGTCAAACCAATGTCAAACCGAATTGGATCTGAATTGAATTCGGTTCAGCTCAGTGTCTATTCAGAACAAAGGTTTCCATACAAAGTAGCTCAATGACCATACGTCTGAAATGACCATACCTTACTGCAAATCCAGATGCAGATTTGATCCAGATTGCATATTTGTTATGATTACATTTTTTTCTTTGGATGCCCCAAAAAAATTCTACATCTGGACCAAACTTGACCTCCTTTTAGTTCATGCAAAACAGTAAATTGAAGCCCGGGCAGAGGTCTTCACGCTCTCCAGGGACCAATGAGAACATTTAAAAAACAACAAAAAAAAAATAACTGGGGGGGATGAGCGCTTCCTGTTTGGATGAGGGATCCCATCAAAGGCGGCACAGTGACCCTCTGCTTCAGCAACACACAGCATGAAAGGGAGGTGGAAAAAAGGGAACAGTGTACATTTTTGACGGCATCATAAATCACGGCGCTCGTGGCAGGCGGCCCAATTGTGCCGCGAGGCCACACTGAGGCCACCATCATACACATCCACCATCCAAAGCCTCCACCCCATCTCCTTCCTTGTGTGTCCCCAGGCTGAGGAGAGAAGTGGAACGGCAACAACGTGCCCGTCCACCCAAGATTCACACAGAGTCTATTTGGGATGCTGCAAAGGGACACGTGGGAGGAAGGGGGGGGGGGGGGGGTTCTCTAAACAAAACAAAAAGTCTGACTCTGGTGGATTTTAATCCTGGAAGTTTGGGATGCCTCCAGGGAGTCTTTCGGGATGCTACTCCGGCAGCAGACAACACGGACCTTCATGGGGAATTTGTCTCTATGAGTCAGAGTGTGTGTGGTGGTGGTTGGGGGGGGGGTGGATTAGTGCTACAGATGGACTGAGACCGGGGCCCTGTTAATAAATCCCTCTGTGATGTTGTACACTCATGTGCATGTTTGTTCTAGTGGACATGAACCTAGCGACATGCTAATCTGTGTCGTTACAACTTCTACTCAATAAAGTGACATGATGAATTGAACCAAGGGGGGGGGGATGCAAAGGGCGTGATGAGCCCTGCTTGGCCTGGCCTTGCTTGCCCCCCCTCCCAATCTTCTTCTTTTTGCATAATTTGCTTCCTATTAGTAGTCTTTTTGTGGATGATAATTTAAAAAAAATCTCGGGGTTGCGGCGCTAATCCGGCAGCATTGCACTTCACAGAGGGATTAGTGAGTGACAACTTGAAGTGAAACGAGAGATGTAAGGGGCCTCTTAAGCCGTGTTCCTATTAAAAGCCACGGAGCGCCGTGACACTGTGGCAGGCTTCGCCGCACACTCGCCCAATACTCGGGGATAAATATCACCACTCCCTTTTTATCCCCTCCTCGATAAACGCTCCCGTGCTCGTGGCCATTCCTCCTCCGTCTGTCTTGTTATTATTTTTACTTCCTCTCCGTACGCATTCGGCCGTGTCCAAATTATTTCTAGATGCCCCAATTTGCTCGGCGCTGAAGTTTAAAATCTTTCACAGTACGCTGGCGATCATTTTAACGCTCCGACCTGATGACTTCATGCTCTGCCGACTTTCATACATTTCAAGAACAATTGGGGATCATCGCTATTTGCTTATTTTGGTTTGGCGCTATTCACATTAAACCGGTGCTTCTCAAATAGTGGGGCTCATTACAGTGCAACCCTGCCAACACGTACACATTTAGAGTACTCAGCATGTGATTAAGGCGAAACTAGTCTACATGACTTTTTCATGACTGGTTTTCCAGTCCACCAATCAACACGCTTCACTTACACCTTTTCCCTATTGGAGGCATCACCCTTGAGTCAGTTTGTGTCCAACTGAGTCTAACTCTGGTTGCCAATGGGTGGGTCGGGAGCCAAAATGTGGCCCAGATATTTTGGTACTAAGTCTAAGTAGAGTGACTTCGCCTACTCTACTTTGACCAAAGTGGGATACAGGGGTGCCTCCAGTCCATCTCAGGACTATCCTGGGGTTCTACCAGACATGATCAAGGAGTTAAAAAAAAAAAATTGTCCGGTGGCCATCTTGGAGCCGAGTCCCGTTGGGGTTACGTGGTTTAAGAGGTACTCAAAGATGTCTGTATGCAGTCTTAGTTTTCTAAGGTAGTCTAAGGTATATTTTCCGTACCAAAATTAGTGTACCAAAATATCTGGGCCACATTTTGGCTCCCGACCCACCCATTGGCAACCAGAGTTAGACTCAGTTGGACACAAACTGACTCAAGGGTGACGCCTCCAATAAGGAAAAGGTGTAAGTGAAGCGTGTTGATTGGTGGACTGGAAAACCCCCAAAGTCATGTAGACTAGTTTCGCCTTAATCACATGCTTAGTACTCTAAATGTGTACATGTTGGCAGGGTTGCACTGTAATGAAAGTCTCTCACCCCTCCCCCTCAGGGGGGGCCCGCCCCACTATTTGAGAAGCACCGGTTTAATGTGAATAGCGCCAAACCAAAATAAGCAAATAACAATGAGCCCTAATTGTTTCCTTGTCCCGCTATGACCTGGATCTCTACTCTGAGGGACGCACGGCTTCCTTCCTGTCCTGCTTGCTGACTGCATCGCAGAGTAACTCATCAAGTGCAGGTAATTAACTTCAACACCAGACACTTTTAGGGAGCAGCAACACTCCATTAGAGCACCGCTGTACCAACAAAAATGGACTAAACCGCACAAACAAGTTCAGTTTCCATAACACGGATAGCAGATAACAGAATTCCTGTCAAGGCGTTTATACGACACGATGAAGCCATGAGGACAATGACAGGATCCATTATAGAACATCACACATGCATCAAAGGTTTGCAAACAATGTAGTGCAACTGGAGAAGGACGTTTGAGGTCGCAGGTTAGCCCCGCCTTGGTGGTACCGCTCACAGTAGTAGTAGGTGACACTTCTGAAGAAGACTGCCGGTTGATCATTGACACCCCAAAAAAAGCCTTAATATAAGCTAAGACAGAAAACGTTCCGTAAGCAAGCAGTCAAGTGGCTCACAAGCCTATTTAGCATCTTTTGCATCAACATGCGGCGTCGGATGATGAAAGTGCACGCTCGGTTGCAGCTAACACAATAAAAGCACACAACAAATAGCCTGTACATGCGCAGTGACCGTTGAACACAATCGGACATAAATAGAGTCGCTGTCATGTGTAGAATATCTGCAGCTCCCCAATCAAACAAACAGCAAATCGGAATCAGACTTCGCCGGGCCGCCTCTAATGAGGGAAGAAAGCATCCGTCTGACCAATTATTAGACTTCCCTGCTATGCTGAGCAACGGGACAAAGTCCACAGGTATTGATGGCATCCGTGGGGACGCGTGGGAGCGGGGGCGACATTGTTTAGCCAAAAAAAACATTGTGGCCATGTGATCCCTGGTAATGCGCCTTCATGTCGCTTGCCAGCCATCTACAGTAGGAAATTATGAACATTGGAATATTAATCTTAAAAAATATATACCTAAACCATGATTAAGTCCAATATAACAAGGGGTGACAGACATGACATTTTAAAAGTGACAAAAATAAAATATAAAAACAAATTAAAAACAAACAGAACTATATTAGGAAAGCAGGAAGTGAACAAATGTAACAGTTACTGATTGTAAAAGTCCAAATGGAGGGGTAGGATTTAATAAGCTTTGCTTCTTCCTACTCCTTTTGGACATGTGGAACCGTCAACTGATTATGTGATGCATTCAATTGTAATCTGATGCATGTTCAAATGGAATAAAACCATTACCATTACCATAAAAGTGGATTAAATGTGGATGTTCTGTGCGAATCTTACAAGCAAAGGAGTGTACCACTATCGGAAAGGTACCACTGTTCATGCGTTCACAAACAACTCTTTCATTGATAATGTCCATCCTCTAAAAAATATCGTAAAATAATCCAAAGTTGCCTTCAGGTGGCTTTTCATTAATCAGGATACTATGATTGAACACTATGTGCGGATGTCGTCCTTGCATTCCAGGTGTCGGCACAGCCTTGAAGCCGGTAGCTGGTCAAAGGCCAGGCTGCCGTTAATGCGACTCCATGCAACTATGATTAATGTCCTACTGGTTCATGTTTAATTAATATTTACAGGACAAATTTGAGGTCCAGAAATGCCAACAAACAAATGTAGAATTCTGGCGACCGCATGCTTGCTCTCAGAAAGTTGTTGTATTTGTCTTTGGCAATTAGCGCTCGGAAAAAAAGGGGGGGGGGGGAGCTCTTGGTAATTACCCGCCCTGCTCAGTGAGAGCACTCAAAATAAACACACACAGCGTCAAACATGGTCGCCACATCTGTGCCCTGGGCCGTGACCTCCTTATGGGGAGTTCACTGGAAGAGCGAATGGAATAACGAACATGATTGCTTCAAGGATTTTGGGGGCGGATAGAGTTTAGGAGACACAGAAAGGAAGTTCAAGGAAGAATTGGAACAACTGGAACATTTGGTGTTTGTAATCTGTCAGATCCTGAAGGTCGTTTCATAGTAAAGGTCAAACATAAGGACTAGAGCCCACAGCTATTACATGTATGTCGGTATTTCATTGTTGATCTACCAACTCATTCTTTCAAAATCCGGTCTTAGGACCAGCATAGACCAGCTACCAGCATGACCAGCATACATCGTGTTGTCATGCTAGTATGCTGGTCTTAGGACCAGCATAGACCAGCTACCAGCATGACCAGCATACATCATGTTGTCATGCTAGTATGCTGGTCTTAGGACCCGCATAGACCAGCTATCAACATGACCAGCATACATCGTGTTTTCATGCTAGGACCAGCATAGACCAGCTACCAGCATGACCAGCATACATCGTGTTTTCATGCTAGTATGCTGGTCTTAGGACCCGCATAGACCAGCTACCAGCATGACCAACATACATCATGTTTTCATGCTAGGCATACATCGTGTTTTCATGCTAGTATGCTGGTGTTAGGACCCGCATAGACCAGCTACCAGCATGACCAGCATACATTGTGTTTTCATGCTAGGACCAACGTAGACCAGCTACCAGCATGACCAACATACATCATGTTTTCATGCTAGTATGCTGGTCTTAGGACCAGCATACATTGTGTTTTCATGCTAGTATGCTGGTCTTAGGACCAGCATAGACCAGCTACCTGCATGACCAGCATACATCGTCTTTTCATGCTAGGACCAGCATAGACCAGCTACCAGCATGACTAGCATATATCGCGTTTTCATGCTAGTATGCTGGTCTTAGAAGCAACATAGACCAGCTGCCAGCATACATCGTGTTTTCATGCTAGTATGCTGGTCTTAGGACCAGCATAGACCAGCTACCAGCATACCAGCACAAAAACACAACCTATCAACCATCACATGACCTTCTGCAGGCGTCTGTGGTTAAAATATTGAAATTGATCTCATGAGAAGAACTATCCTTGAGAATCAATATCCCGGTAAAGCAGTTGTCATAAAAAGCGTCAAAAATGAGACGAAAGGAGCGGATGCAAAGCAGGTGAGGTGGGGGTTAAAAGGCCATCACATTGAAACGCAGAGAGATGGGAAAAGTCGGCGCTCGGCATCTGTCAATACCTCGCACTTCCTCTTACGCTCTCTTTCCACCCCCGCATCGTTAAATGCGCCTTGACGCCCCGTCTGCTATCGCGGCTTTTATCTGGCTGACACGCCTTTGCCTCTGACATTTACATGAAAGCTGCAGGACGAGCTCGGGAGTCATCCGCTACGATAGGAAGCGCCTTGAGGCTGCACGGGGAAGATTCTCTAACACTCATTATGATATTTATTGTGCTTGCTATGTTTGTAGTGCTGTACAAAGTGCTGTACTGCATCACACAGGGGGCTTGGGTTTTTTACCGTGTTGCGGTAAAAGACTTCACTGATGCAATAGTCCACCTTGTGTGGCCTACTGGGAACACGGCGTTTTGTGTGTCTGTAGCTTTAATGCTAATGAGTGGTTAGCATGCAGGCCTCACAGCTGGGAGAGGTATGAATGTGAGTGTGAATGGTTGTTTGTGTATATGTGCATTTTGATTGGCTGCCGACCAGTCCTGGGATAGGCTCCAGCACCCCATGACCCTCGTGAGGATAAGTGAATGAAAAAATAGCAGTACTTTTACCAGAACACAATCAAAATAGTAATAGAAAAAAGTTGACATCTGACCAGAATGGGTCGTAATATAATAAGGAAAAAGTTATGTTACAATAATAAAGTCCAAACATTACGGGAAAAAAAGTCAACCATTTTGAGAATAAAGTCAAAATACCGTACCTGGAGAAAAGCCATGCATGCACCGGGAGAAAACAAACTCCACACAGAGATGCCCAAGGGTGGAATTGAACACAGGTCTCCTAGGTGTGTGGCTTGTGTGCTAACCACTCGACCACATTGCCACTCGGCATCCCTGACAAAAAATGACAGAACAACAGAATTAAGTTGTAATTGTTGGAAAATTATGTTTGGGAGTTTTGATATATATAAGTTAAAAAATATATTTAAAAAATCTGAAATATTATAGTAAAATCAAAACATGAATAAAAAATAGTCTTTACTATAAAGTAGTAGTCCAAAGTCAGGATGTTATTGAGGTTATTGATGTTATGGAGGTATCGGTAATGTTTTGCATTACGTTTGTGATATTAGCAGAGGTTACCTGCGTAAGTCGCTGCCTGTGTCGGGACAGCAGTCTTTACCAAAAAAACCCCAAGATGCTAAAAACAAAAACTCTCTGGAAGCGGAAGCATGACAACAACATAAGGGGGACAAACAATGCATGCGACTTAGCAGCCTAATTAGCACAGTGGTCGGCATGGCAACCCAAGAAGCTACACCACACGCTCGCGTGTCGGGATACGCTACGGGGAGGAACAAGGCTTGTGTTTGAAAAACAAAATGTTTGTGAAGCGGCGGCAAAGAAACAAATGTTAGCTTCATTAGGAAGTCCTGAGTAGTCATTAGCGCCGAGGACCACCAAGGCGCCCTTGGCCTCGTCCATCTTGAATAAAAATCCCTCCCCTCCGTAATGAGAATTGTTCCAAAAGGGTGTCAAATGAATCTGGCAATGCGTCTGAGCGAGTAAACCACGTCGTTAGGAAGCCAAATAAAGAATTTACACTCCATCATCGTCCAATCAGCTCGTTAATTCTGCTCCCCCGCCGTTGCCCAGACGCCGAATCGATGGCGCACGGGTCCTGTAAAACGCGTGTCTAATGAACAGAACCTTCCACGCCAGAAACCAGAATTATCTCCTCAGCCCAATGTATGTATTTACTGATAAATAATACACAAGTTGTTTTATTGATTTGCTGCATGGATGGTTACGCTACACGAACATCAGCGGGAGAAAGAGGCCTATCGGATCAGATGATGTTCAAAATCAACAGGGTTCTTGCTTTGGCGTTCAAAATAAAGAGCCAGCAATCAGCGTTGAGTATTTGTCATCCTAGCTGACATGCTAACAGCGGGAATTGACAGGAAAATGTGTCGTGATTCACTTAGGGAGCGTAAAAAACACCACATTTAAGTCCCACTTTGCATTTGCAACAAATCCGTAATGGAGACACAAAGGCAGGGAGGCTGCTTTTGTTTGTTTGGTTTTTTTCTCCCCGGCGACACGGAATATTGATTTATGTCTGATGAAGATGTTTATCAGCGTCTCAGACTACATGAAGAAAATCTTTTTTTTTTTTTTATAGGGTTTTTATTTTCTCACGTTTCCTCCCTCCGCATCAGTTTTACATTTAAACGCCACTTCGTTGGCGTGACGGATGATGTTCTCATTCCAACAACATGAGCTGGATGTTAAGCACGTCCGTCATGGCCGTGGACGCCGGAGCTGCACGGGCGAGGATACACATTTGGGTATTGATCCCATACCAAGTAAGATAGAGATACTATCCACTTGGATATTTTTCAAGATGCGGCTACACGGCGGTTGAGTGGTTAGTGTGTAGTTGCCTCATACTCGGGAAGACCTGGGTTCGATTCCCTGCTCAGGCATGAGTTTTCTCCAAGTACTCCGGTTTCCTCCCACATTCTAAAAAAAATCCATAACAGGGTCGTGGGGGTATGCTGGAGCCTATCCCAGCTGTCTTCGGACTGGTGGCCAGCCAATCACAGGGCACATATAGACAAACAACCATTCACACTCACATTCATACCTATGGACAATTTGGAGTCGCCAATTAACAATTAAGTTTCTGGAAAATATCAGTTCCCAACTAAAAGATACATTTTAAGCATAATTTCATTCACACCATTCATACCTGTGGATAACTTGGAGTCGCTAATTAACCGAGCATGTTTTTGGAATGTGGGAGTTAACCGGAGTACCCGGAAAAAACCCACCCAATCAAACTCCACACAGAGATGGCTGAGGGTGGAATTGAACTCGGGTCTCTTAGCTGTGAGGCCTGTGCGCTAACCGCTCGTCCGCCGTGCAGTCATCCTATGGACAATTTGGAGTCGGCAATTAACCTAGCATGTTTTTGGAATGTTGGAGGAAACCCGGAGTACCCGGAGAAAACCCACGCATGCACAGGGAGATCCACACAGAGATGGCGGAGTGTGGAATTGAACTCGGGTCTCCTAGCTGTAAGGCCTGTGCGCTAACCGTTCATCCAACGTGCAGCCAACCTATGGACAATTTGGAGTCGGCAATCTAGCGTGAAAACCCACGCATGCACGGGGAGAACATAAAAAAATGGACCCAAAGGTGGAAGCGAACTCGGGTCTCCTTGCTGTGTGGCCTGTGCGCTAACCACTCATCCACCATGGAGCCGAATTCAACTTTTCCACATGTAAAATGGTTTTTCCAAATGCCTTCATTGTTATTAAAATCCATTATGTACTTGTATGATCCCACTTTTCTCCCATTCACGATTGTTGCTATCTTGCCGTTCCTGGAGTGACTTTCTTCAGCTCCTGATTGGCTAAAAAGCTCTCAGACATGCTGAGGGTGATTAGCGTAGATGGAGGTTATTATTTCTTTGGGAGCTTTTCAGAAACTTTGAAGAACATTTGAGCTCTCTTCTCCTCAACAAGCCTCTCATCTTGCCCTCCTCCTCCTCCTGACTCCATGTCTTCATCCTTCCTGGAGTTTGTCATTAGGATCCTCCAGCAACATCTCGACCTGTCATCAACCTCCTCCTCCTCTTCCTGCTGCTCCTTTTGTCTGCCGTCTGCCACCACGGCACTGGAGATGCTCGCTCCGGAACCTCCTGGAAGAAAACACGCCTCCCACTTTTGTAACCGTGGAGGAGGGTCGCGACCTTTTCGTGACGCAGAAGGTTCGTCGCTCGTCGGTGAAGCTGTCACGGAGGATCACACGCGACGCTCCCGTTGCCTCGCTATTTGGCAGACTTTCATTTGGAGGCGCTGTCAGCTGTCTCCACTTTTTCTTTCCCTGACGTGCTTTTTTCTTTTCTTTGTGTGGCTTTGAAAGCGGAACACGTTAAAGCGGGACTTTTATCAGGATGCGGAGTTTTGGAAATGTTATTGACTGCAACAATAAAGAGCGACAAGCCTCATGAAGTTTACTCAACTTGTCTGTTTGTTTTTTTGGCAACGTGTGGTACCAAATTTCCATGGAAGCGGAGGTCAAAAGTCAACTAGAATCAGTTTCTGTTATCAACTCAGGAGGTGATTTTTTTTAAGGTCATTGCCAAG
Organism: Doryrhamphus excisus; assembly: GCF_037039965.1. Taxonomy (NCBI): domain Eukaryota; kingdom Metazoa; phylum Chordata; class Actinopteri; order Syngnathiformes; family Syngnathidae; genus Doryrhamphus; species Doryrhamphus excisus. The sequence continues at coordinate 20,855,224 of NC_136363.1, forward strand.
GTCATTGGTCAAACTCGGGTTTTTGGACATACCACGTATCTGCTGCAATGATCAAATCATAATTAAAGTTGAAGACGGGGTCACCAACCTGTCGATCGTGATCAACCAGTGGATTTTTGGGACTTGCCCCGGTCGATCGCTGGAACTGTTCAGGTCGGGCACCTTTATAGGGCAGCTAAGGGTCCTTCTTAGCTGTTGGTCTGTGTTGGTGATGAAAGCCACAAAGACAATACATCAGACTTGATATCAATGCCAATCAACCAGCTGGATGGACATAAATAAAGGGGCATCAAACGTGTCTGGCCAGAGGCTGCGTGGATGAGCTACTTCGGCGATTTTACTTCAATAAAACCGTGGGTACAAAAAAACGAGCTTTTTGTTTGGAAAAAAGCTGCCCGTCCAGTTTCTGGCACCCATTCCCCGCCAATGTTGTCACAATACTGAGCTTTCATTAAGTCCCAAGTCCCAAAAATCCACTGGTTGATCACGACCGACGGGTTGGCGACCCCGTCTTCAGCAGATACATGGTATGTCCAAAAACCCGAGTTTGACCAATGACCTTAGTAATGACCTTAAAAAAAATAATCTCCCTGAGTTGATAACAGAAACTGATTCTAGTTGACTTTTGACCTCAGTTTCCGTGGAAATTTTGTACCAAGCGTTGCCAAAAAACGAATAGACAAGCTAGGTAAACTTCATTAGGCTTGTCGCTCTTTATTGTTGCAGTCAATAACATTTCCAAAACTCCGCCTCCCGCTTTACTTCAATAAAACCGTGGGTACAAAAAAAACGAGCTTTTTGTTTAGGGGAAAAAAGCTGCCTGTCCAGTTTCTGGCACCCACTCCCCGCCAATGTTGTCACAATGCTGAGCTTTCATTAAGACGCCATCAGCGCTTGTGTCCGCCATGTCGCCGAGGCAAATTAGAGCTGCCACCCTCGGCGAGCTCTCTTCATCACTCATGTTCGCACATCGACAAGCGGCCTCTCGCACAAACAACCACACTCTGTGATGTAGTATTATTTCTTGGTAGATAATTCATAATGTTCCCGTCAGGAATCCGCAGGTTCGATTTCTGCATTATTATTTTCGTGCTCCATTGCAGACGTTCCCAGACTCCACAGAGAGATTGCCTGGTCAGACCTGGATTGTTTTCTATTTTTAGCGCTCACAAAATGACCTCTAATTTGGTTTCATCCAGTTTACTGCAGCTGGAGGCGTGCGCCAGGAGATGTGAGGCTGAGTGGGGGGGGGAGGAGGGGGGCTGCATGGTCGGTTTGAGGCTGAACCTCAGTGACGAAGGCTTCCCGCAAGAGGCGTCCGCTGGAATCCCCGCGGTCGGGCTGCAGATGCCGTTAAGTAACGCTTGTCGTTGAACGGCGAGGAATGATGAAAGCGTGGCGGCTGACCACAGAGAGGCGTTGCAGGGAGGTCGGCCATGTGGCGGCCATGTGCGGCGCGGCTTCGGCGACTGACAAAGAATATCATTTGGGATAATTGCGGTCGTACGGTCGGGCCGGGCGCCATAATTGCACACAGATTGTTAAGAATGAACAAAAAAGCCTCCCCGGAAAAGGCGCAGGAGGCTCCTTCAGCGGAGAAGTGGGAATGACAACAACGACGGCATTGTCAGCGTGGCACAAACGGCCCTCTTCCTCCTCCTCCTCCACCTCTTATTCTTCTTCTCCCAGCTGCTCCGAGCCTTTGCCTTTGAGAGTCAGGTGCAAGGAGTAAAAAATGAAATTACACATGAATCAAACCGGCTTTCTGCAGGCTCCGGGAGCTCAGCTGCTCAGCAGGAAGTTTCTAAAATATTCCATTCATTGTGCGCGCCGGCGACACATAATGCGGCACTCCTCCACCAGGAATTCACAGCTCGCTCACTTATTATCCCCCACAAGGGTCCAGGCGAGCCGGAGAGTTGGGGGTAAAGGAGCATGGCGGATTCTAAACACTCCCACCATTAATATTGCTTTTGGATTTGGAACCTGGTGTCAAATAGTCCCAGGCAACGACGTCTATGGGACTCTTAGTTAAAAATGGTCTGGCTGTTTCGGGATTCTGTAACAAAACCAAAACCTGAAAACCGGAGACTGTTACAAATTCCATTCAAATATTAATCGACTAGGGCTGCACGGTGGTGAAGTGGTTAGCACGCAGGCCTCACAGCTTGGAGACCAGGGTTCAATTCCACCCTCGGCCATCTCTGTGTGGAGTTCTGCATGTTCTCTCCGGGTTCCAAAAACATGCTAGGTTAATTGACGACTCCAAATCATCCATAGGTATGAATGTGAGTGTGAATGGTTGTTTGTCTATATGTGCCCTGTGATTGGCTGGCCACCAGTCCAGGGTGTAGTTGGGATAGGCTCCAGCACCCGTGAGGAAAAGTGGTAGAAAATGAATGAATAATAATCGACTATGATTGACTGGCAACCAGTCCAGGGTGTACCCCGCCTCTTGCCCAAAAAAAGCTGGGATAGGCTCCAGCACCCATGAGGAAAAGCGGTAGAAAATGAATGAATGAATGAAGATTAATCGACTGATTGGCTGGCGACCATTCCAGGGTGTACCCCGCCTCTCGCCCAAACACAGCTAGGATAGGCTCCAGCACCCATGAGGAAAAGCGTTAGAAAATGAATGAATGAATGAAAGAATATTAATCGACTATGATTGGCTGTTCACCAGTCCAGGGTGTGCCACGCCTCTCGCCCGAAGGCAGCTGGGATAGGCTCCAGCACCCGTGAGGTAGAAAATGAATGAATGAATATGAATTGACTAGCACATTTACCTACAGATGACAGCATCAGGGGCAACTGGGGGTCAGTATCTTCCACAAGGACACTTCCATATCATCACAACGGAGAATCGAACCCGTGACCTTAAGGTTGCGAGACAACAAAGAAGCCGTGTCACCATCAACACATTTCATACCAGAAATAAAGTCCAAATAATCCAAATGTTAAACAGACAGTACGGTTGCTTGAAATAGGACAGGAAGTAATCCACAGGAAATGGCAGTAAGAGCGCGGGGCAACCGTGATGGCCCAAGGAAAAGGTGGTAGTACCAATGTGTGCCAGCGGGGTCCTGGACTGTACAAGCGTTAGTGTGAGTACGCCCTAATTACATTTTATCTCCATGTTCCTCCCCAATGGAAACATATCCAGGGATATTGGAAGTGTTATGAAAGCGGGCCATGTCTTCCTTAACGTTGCTTCGGACTGTGATGAGCTGAGGGACCAGTCATTCCCGTGTTGATCCCGCTTGAGATTTACTGGACTGATTGGCGCCGGAGTCTTTCCCTGTTTGTGTGTTTGTGTTACGCCGCCTCTTATTCTTCCCTCCCTGGCGCTTCATTCTCGAGACGTCGTTCGAGGGCATCTGAGAGCTCGCCGGCGGCCTTCGCGAGAGAGACGCTCGCACTCAGCCACAACAATATTTCACGGAGTGGGGGGAGCGGGGGAAATACCAAGATGGAAATGCTGCTTGGAATCTCGCTTGCCAATTATGTTGTCCACTAAAGGTGACACTCGGGCTGTGGAGGTGAGCTGATGTTGGACATTTTTTTACATTCATACATACATACAGCTGCACGGCGGTCTAGTGGTTAGCGCACTAGGAGACCCGAGTTCAATCCCACCCTCGGCCATCTCTGTGTGGAGTTTGCATGTTCTCCCCGTGCATGCGTGGGTTTTCTCCGAGTACTCCGGTTTCCTCCCACATTCCAAAAACATGCTAGGTTAATTGGCATCTCCAAATTGTCCATAGGTATGAATGGTGTGAATGAAATTATGCTTATAATGTATCTTTTAGTTGGGAACCGATATTTTCCAGAAATGTAATTATTAATTGGCGTCTCCAAATTGTCCGTAGGTATGAATGGTGTGAATGAAATTATGCTTAAAATGTATCATTAGTTGGGAACTGATATTTTCCAGAAACTTAATTGTTATTTGGCGACTCCAAATTGTCCATAGGTATGAATGTGAGTGTGAATGGTTGTTTGTCTATATGTGCCCTGTAATTGGCTGGCGACCAGTCCAGGGTGGATAGGCTCCAGCAACCCTGTGACCTTTTTGAGGATAAGCGGTAGAAAATGAATGAATGAATACATACATACATTCATACATACCAGATCAGATCAGACTAATACACCAACAAACATTTGCCTCCAGAGCAAGCTTACAAGCAAGAAGGACTCCATTTCACTTTAGAGGTCACTGTGACCTTGCTAGACTTTAGCTCAGGGGATGACCAGTCTCTCCGGTGCTGGCATTGCAATTGCTTGTATTCACTCCTTTCAATATTAAACCTTACTTGGGACTCAAAACTACCCAAAATCAACAAATGTAAGATAATGTAGTATCTGCAAACCCCAGGGAAAGTAGTAGTTACGCTGCTGCTTCCATCTCCCAAATATGGCTGCTTGCCCAGCCAAGGGTTAACGCCCTGATGGAGCCCTTGCCTCGCTTCCCCGCTTCACCACATCAGCCTTCACTTGGCAACATCTGCATCCGAGGAGGATTGGCTTTTGTGGATTTCCACTTTTAACGTCTCGGCTTACAGTTTTTTTTTCGAAGCGGGAATTCCGCTGTGTTTTCCCAAGACGATCGCATCCACCCATGCTTGACCTCTGGAGTGTAAACAACACAAAGGCTGCGTGTGCTCGGCAAAAGCAGCCATTAATTAATTCTTGTGTGATTAATTATTTACAAGGCAGGAATACTCGAAAGACGATGTTCCCGATTCTTCCGGTTCTTCCTCCGGAACTGCAACATTTACTCAATTGTACAGATGTTTTTTTATTTTATTTTATTTTCAGCATTATTTTAGTTGACTTTGTTCTGCTTTTGCCCAATTACAGGCCAAGCATCCCAAAAAACAAAAACAGCTTGTTATCCGGTAACCTGCCAGGTGGAGCGTGGATGTTCGCACTCCCAGTGAGCTCCGCTATACATTTATGTTCCTTTGAAGAGTTAGCTGGCAGATCCTTGCTCACCTTGACAGAAGACACCCAGGTCTTCTCACTAATCATTTTTTTTACCAAGGAGTGTCATTATCAGTTTGGTGGAGATGCTGGCACCACCTACGGCACTTTTAGCAAAACTGGTCTTGATTTAGCATGAAAAAATACTCAAAGCGCTTCATTACAGTCAGAAAATGTTTTAGCAGCTTTAATGTGAAATTTGAGTCTCTGCAGGTTCCAACACGAGTGGTGTCGGTCATGAACGAACCGGTCAAAAGAAGTAGTTCTTTTTTGTGAACGGAATTAACGGGGTCACCACCCCTAAAATACCCGTTCAGTTGCAAATGCTTTTTTTTTTTTTACCCTGTCGGTGACTTTATTCACTCCGTTCACAAAAAAAGAACTAGTTCTTTTGACCCGTTCGTTCATGACCGGCACACCACTAGTCATCACGTGTTGTTGCGCTGTTGAGTCGGAACGAACGTGAACATGAGTCAACCGACTGACTCGACACGGCTGACCGGGTCTAAGCACAGGCTAACGACCGATTGACCGAAATGAACGGATCTTTTTACTGAATGAACCGGAATGATCCGGTTCACTGAAATGAATGGTTTTGCCCACCACTATTCAACACGTGAAATTCAAAACTTTAAGTCTTTTTAAGGCCATAATGTCTACAATTTAAGATCAATTCCACATCCGTACTGACAACAAAGATTGTTGAAAAAAAAATTTACCTAGCATGTTTTTGGAATGTGGGAAGAAACCGGAGCCGCCGGAGAAAACCCACACATGCACAGGGAGAACATGCACACAGAGATGGCCGAGGCGTGGAGTTTATGGACTTACATTTACATACAGGGGTCTCAAACTCAATTTACCCGGGGGGCCACTGGAGCTTGGATCTGGGTGAGGCTGGGCCGCATCAGGTTTTCAAAAAAATTTAAAAATTATTAAAAATTAAATTTTTTTTTGTTTCTGTTTTTTACTGTTCTCAATTTTCTTAATTTTATCTTAAATATCGTAAAATAAAAAATATAAATAAACAATTTAAGCAGTCATTTCTGGGTTCATGATACCATACAGCATCCATATCAAACTAACATTAAACTTTCATATCAAGGCGGGGGCCTCCAACTAGCATCCAGTGGGCCGCATTTGGCCTGTGGGCCACCAGTTTGAGACCCCTGTTTTTCCACATTTTCAACAAAGTTAGGATCAGAGGTTAGCTTTGTGGCATATGATGTCATTTCAAGCAACCGAGGGACGAGGTTCCAGTTTAATTAAAATGCATTAGTGTAATATAACATTTTTTTGGAAAAGCGTGGCAAACATATAGTGTTTTACGCATTTTTTTTTTTAAAATAGTCATGTGAAAAAATGAGGCTAACCCATGGTCACACCGCTCTACAATAACAACCATTTACTGACAAGCAAAACGTCTTTGCAGAGGGAACTTAACTTCCTGAATGATAAAACTGCATGTATCTGTACTGCATGTATACTAGCATGTATTCCAAAACATATTGAGGTCAACCAACAGGGGGCACCACAATTGCCATTTACAGTCATGTGACAATAGGACACAATTACCCCCTTTTTTTTCCAACTAGTGACGCTTTCCAGTGGTTTCTATCACAAATCCATCTGGCGTGTCAGGTTACTTTACAGCGGCTCCCCCATAAAGACAAACCATGCCGCCTCCGGGGCCCGTGATGGATGACTGGCATTATTTTTATCACTGTAACATAATCAGCCCACACGGCCTCTTCTTGTCTTTGTCTGCTGGCCGCTGTGGCAACACGACTATAAATACCATGATGTGATATCACGTATAGCGGCATGCGCTACATCTATCACGTGAAATGGGAGGCGAAAGATCATTTAGTGTATTAAATATGCATGACTTATTGGGGCATCCTCCATGCACATGGAGGAGGGCGGGCGGGCGGGCATCAGTCAACGGTTGACGGCATCACAATGTGTCGGCCGTCTTGGACGTGATTTGTTTGCAGGTGAATAAAATGTTGGACTTGACTTTGGAACATGACGATGACCGGTTAATGAATTATGGTTTTTGTGCAAATATAATATTCAATTATGCTGAAATAGTGTCAGGTGAAGAAGTTTCTGAAAGTGACACTTGGAAGAAGAAGAATGACGTCCAAAAAGGTTGGTTCGTCCTTCCGTGAAGCGCTATCACATCGTCTACCGTGTCCTTTCCTTTCCACGCCATAAAATGACGTGCTTGACCTCATTCAGAATATCTAATTGCAGAAACTTCCCCGGAATCGTGTCTTATTACTTTTCGACACATTCGCCATTCATTCGTCACTTTCCACAGGACGCCGGCTGTGAAAATGTCACGTTGGATGAGTCAGACGGTGGCGAGCAACGGGCGATCGGATGGATTGGAAGACAGGTGGACGAATTATTTTTTTCACCCGAACATCACAGATCAACTTCTATTCAAAGTCTGTGGAATACCAGTAAGCAACAGTAAGCACTAAGCACAGAGGTCCAGTCTGGCTAATGGTCCCAATCTGGACCAGTAAAAGGGGTTCTGGAATACATCTGCAGTGCCACCTTTGTTATGTTGGGTTCAGGTCTGATCCGTTTGGGAAGACTTCCCCAGACGCTCCATCCTGAGCGTGTCTGGACTTGCTCAGCGCTAATGGCGCTAACTGCTAATTGCTAATGGTAATGTGCCGCCTTTAGCCCGAGAACTGGGGCGCTCATACAAAGAAACGACGGGCAATTTTCTTCAGACGTCCTTCACCTGAAGTTCTGTGCCCCCCCTCCTCCCTCCCCAGATTATTTCCACCAGCTCAGGATATTAACAGACACACTTGTGTGCCGTGTGTTGGTGCGCCGATGAGCTTGGCCCCCGCACCCCCAGCCCCCCGCATCTTCCATTCTGCTGGTGGCTGATACCTCGTGACCCCTTTCGAAAAGTCTCCGCCTGTAGAGTCTCGCTTCTTTTGAGTCTCAGCAGTCCACACAGATTGAGAACTCACTCTCTGCATGAGCCCCCCCACCCCCACCCCACCATCATCACTGGCACCCGGCATGGTCCTGGCAGAAAAAAACGGCTGAAGTGGCAGCAGGGAGATTTGCCTCAGGTTCAATCCCCTCCGCGGTGAAGGTGACTTCCTTCCAGCTGAGGATGCTGTGAAAGCATCGGGAAGAGGAAACGTGGAAGGAGGGTTCTTTCCAGGCTAATTATCCCGATGTTGTCCACAACGTGATGGCGAGGAGCCTGCACCAGTTGTCAGGATGGCGATCTTCTCCAATTCCAGTCAATAATTAGTCAAATTTGGAATTAGCTTGAAAGCAAAGCGGTCTAACTTCCTGGGTCAAAGAGGGACAAGTAGGGCGGGGGGCAGGTTGATGGCGGCGGTGGCGGTGAGGCTCTATTAGCATTCGGGGCCCTCAGTGTGACACTGACAGCTGACACTGATGCAGTGTCCAAGGTGAACGGGAAGCGGAAACCCCCCCAGAGGCTGAGAGCCGCGTGTTTGATGCTGTTCTCCGTTTCCTATGTGGTCGCGGGCTAGTGCTTTTTCCCAATGTCGCACTTCCCTGACACATGTAGATGTCTTTGACCTTGTCACTGAACCGCACCCCCCCCAACTCCCCCTTTTTTTTAATACCTTCAAGGCTGCACTAATGCAAGACTTTTAACATTTAAAGTGCAGATGAGGGTCAAACTGTCAATTACCGGAGTACTAACTACCAATCAATCATTCTAATCACATGACTGTGATTGACATTTGCGACACCCCCATGTTGCTGTGACAACAACGGCTCGTGGGTCGGTCGCTGAAAAGCCGAATAACGTTCTCCGGCACTTACCGCAGACTTTGGCATCGGCTGACGGACATCTGGTCCGCAACATCAGGCCTTATTTACCGATAAACAAAGAGCATGCAAAAAAATCATGTGGGCACGTGCGTTCATTTGCTCGCCACTGCAAACATATTGTCATTATGGAACCCCCCCCCCCCCCACCCACACATACACACATATTTATATTTATATGGAGGGTTCCTGCAAGAACGACCCCCTGAGCCCCCTTTCTTATAGTCCGTGCAGCCTTCAAGTAAATGTGTGTTTGGCAGTTTATCACGGTGATAGGTGTTATGTCCACAAGTCAGCGTGCCGCACGGAGCCGGCATGGATGTGTTAATGAGGTGAAAATGTCGTGTGACACAACACAGCCTCAGAGGAACGTTGCTTTGACGCCACGTTTTTTTTTTTTTTATGCTCTTATGCAGGACTTGATGTTATTTGTTGGGATTTACTGCACTGAAAAGATTTCTCTTTTCTGACCTTCAGTTATCTTCGTTTGGAATTAGCATAATTGCGCTATCTTTGATGTGATGGAACAGGCACGGCGGATGACATCATTGTTATTATTCCATATTATCGCCTGCAGCTTGTACTTAGACTCTATGCACTTGCTAGAGCATAGTGAACATGTGACCCAGCCGCCCGCCCTGGGGCGACGTCTCCTTTAGGGCCGCTTGATTTTACCTGGCAAGGTGTTGTCAGCCGCCATTACGAGGCCAACCAATCACGACTAATCCGGACGTATCCCTCCAAGCTTCCAGCTTTTATGTTGTCCGTCGCCACAACGGAAGAAAATGCATCAAGCTGGGAATATTCATTTAAGAGAGTTGTGGAGTGGATGCTAAGTGTGTGTTGGAGGAAGAGCAATATTTCCTTTTTCATACCGCAAATAAATTGTGTTTCTCTCTTAAATTGAAATATCAACTTGATGGCGCAGCAAAGAAATTGTTCTGAATTTTAATGTGCGTGAACGTAGGAAGTGTTTTTTTTTTTTAATTCATCTGCCTGGTTTATGATGCCATCTGTTTGTTCTTTCATTTTATTTCACTTCCATCGTGTTTATCTCCGCTTCTCTGCTGAGTGGGAACAACGTCTTCCCTGCAGGAGCGCTGCATGCACGGATTTTTTTTTTTTTTTTATGATGTGTTTGGATCTTCACTGCAAACAGATTTTGCAAATGCTTTAATTGTTACATATGTACTTCCGCCAGTTTGTTTTAGCTACATATATGGGATAAGACTACTACAGTCAAGCTCATCAAAAAGCGTCAGCAGTCAAATTGTATAGACGTGTGTACGGAACTGTGTAGTCTAAAGTTAGAGTACGGCGGTTGGAAACAATGCAGAGGGAATAACTGCAATAGAAGTGCATCACGAAACAAAGACTTCTCTCTTTGGACGCAAGCTCGTAATGGCTCCCAAATTAAACAGTCATTAATTAAGCCAAGGTCACACACACATGCACCTTTACAAAAAAGACCAGATGGCTCCTGGGCTCTACCAACAGCCCAAATGACACAGTCTAATTGCTTGCTTATTTACTGACACTTTAAGAGTAGGTCAATTAAGGTAATGACTCATTTGCCAAGCTGCAAGTCATTATAATGTAAGAACATACCAATAGCCTTCATTCGGGTCACCTTTCTTTACGGTTGGAGCAAGGATCGCAAAATGTGGACGTATTTAACATATTGACTCAATTATAAGATGGTATATTTATACCATGTATAACGCTCTGCAGTGCTATTCCCGACCCGCTTTCACAGAAGAAAGTTTGTTGAAAGCGATGAGCCAACAAAGTCTGCCAACAGGTCGTCAACACGGACCTCTGTCTATAACTCACGGTGCCAACAAAACCCACAGAAATGCAACACGAGACGCAACTGCACCACACGGACTAAGCGAGTATCAACGTTACATGTACACACAAACACACCTGCAAAGCTATGCCCATATATATACCCGCAAGGCATGCTGGGTAACCTTGCGGTTGCAAAATAATGCAAATTTGTGTGAAATATGTCTATTTAAGCACATTCTGCCCCCCCCCCCCACAATTAAGCAATTTTCAAGCATCAACATGGCTAAATGAACAAAAATTGAAATATGAGGCCTTCAGAGGACATTGATATGACGTCAGAAGACGTTGATATGTAGTACTCTACACTGGTCATATATTCATATATCAATATTTGAATTACGTCATTACACCCTAGTTGGGGTGTAGAAGCGGCATAGAAGAGGGTAAGATGGAGAAACGGCGCTCATGACTTGTAAGAACTGTAAAAATCTCAAGCCCACAACGTTGGACTTGACTTGAGAGTTTCCTCAAGACTTGCGATATCAATATTTGAGTTACATCACACAGGGATAAGCGGCATAGAAGAGTGAAACATGGAGAAACGGCGCTCGTGACTTGTAAGAACTGGAAAATCTCAAGCCCACAACGTTGGACTTGACTTGAGAGTTTCCTCAAGACTTGCAATATCAATATTTGAGTTACATCACACAGGGATAAGCGGCATAGAAGAGTGAAACATGGAGAAACGGCGCTCATGACTTGTAAGAACTGGAAAAATCTTTAGTCCACAACGTTGGACTTGACTTGAGAGTTTCCTCAAGACTTGCAATATCAATATTTGAGTTACATCACACAGGGATAAGCGGCATAGAAGAGTGAAACATGGAGAAACGGCGCTCATGACTTGTAAGAACTGGAAAAATCTTTAGTCCACAACGTTGGACTTGACTTGAGAGTTTCCTCAAGACTTGCGATATCAATATTTGAGTTACGTCACACAGGGATAAGCGGCATAGAAGAGGGAAACATGGAGAAATGACGCTCATGACTTGTAAGAACTGGAAAAATCTCAAGCCCACAACTTTGGACTTGACTTGAGAGTTTCCTCAAGACTTGCAAAATCAATATTTGAGTTATATCACACAGGGATGAGCGGCATAGAAGAAAGTAAGATGGAGAAACGGCGCTCATAACTTGAAAGAACTGTAAAAATCTCAAGCCCACAACTTTGGACTTGACTTGAGAGTTTCCTCAAGACTTCCAATATCAATATTTGAGTTACATCACACAGGGGTAAGCGGCATAGAAGAGGAAAAGATGGAGAAACGGCACTCATGACTTGTAAGAACTGGAAAAATCTCAAGTCCACAACTTTGGACTTGACTTGAGAGTTTCCTCAAGACTTGCGATGTCAATATTTGAGTTACGTCACACAGTGGTAGCGGCATAGAAGAAGGTAAGATGGAGAAATGGCGCTCATGAGTTGTAAGAACTGGAAAAATCTGAAGTCCACAACTTTGGACTTGACTTGAGAGTTTCCCCAAGACTTGCGATGAAAGACCCAAGACTTGTCCCATAATACACCTGCTTTGAGACTTAGTATCACCTTTTGTCTTTGCCGCCATCGCAGACAACTTTGAAGGTGGATCCTTTCATTCCCACATCCCCTATCTGCCGCCGTGAGTCCCGCTTCTTCCGAGGTGCCGGGTGCCGAACACAGCGTGATTCCTGGCACCTTGTCCTAATGAGCAGTTTGCATCCCTGGCATCCCACCGCCCCAACTCCCCTCTTCCACTTGGTTTTGTTTATTTATTCATCAACTCTGGCGTTCCTCAGCTCCGGTGACGTTTGGGGAGGGATGGCGCTCGCAACGGCAGCACTGTCTCTCCCCAGCGTTGAAGGGTAATGGGCCCACCCACTGGCTGACGGCTCTAAAAGGGTGATTAACGAACACCCCGGGGAGAAAACGGTGGGTGGGAGGGTAGCGCACTTTCTCTTTGTTCTTTCAGACTTGATTCTTTTCCACTTTCTTCTTCGCCTTTGAGAAACAAAGTCGCTGAACAAGATCACCCCCGCCCCCCCTTCCCCCCCGAACCGCCAGATGTGCATAAACAAACCGGCCTCTCTCCTCGCTGCGCGCTTCCCAGCGGGCTCCTGAGGTAATCTGCATCATTTTGTCGCCATGCCGACAGGCCGAGCGGCGTCCATCAATCTAAATGAGGTGGCGTGATGTGCCTCATACATCCTAGCCCGGCTGCTCTGCGTTCCTCAGACGCCGACGAGAGAGCGGAGCTCAATCTGGAGAAGCGAGAAACACAGAGGCCTATTTTATGGCGCTATATATAAAAACGGCCAGGTTGATGGGCTTCTAAAAATATGGCGCTCTTAAATTTCTACACATTCTAATAAAAGAATGCCGCTCCTTGTTCTACTTTTTCCAAAGTGCTCACCCTGTCCTGAATTCCAATGGGAGAGCATCCCCCTCTTTAGCACCCTCGGCGCCGCCTCTCTTTTTCTTGGACCGACTTTCCCAATTATCTCCTGAGCGGGGATCGATCTTGGACCTCAACTTTCCTTGAGTGGAATGTTTTATACGCTTGTTGACTTGTGAACACCTCATGCTTGCTGTGATGATGGATGGTGGTGATGGTGGTCTAAGTCGAGGTTAGCCGGGAACAAGGATGCTGGGAGTCAAAGCCCAGATGGCCAAAGGGTTAAATGTTGCTAGCCCAATTTGTAAGATGATAAACAAGCCCCCCCATCCCCCCTCTTCTTCCTGGACATCAGTGAGCTGGCTTTTAGCTTTGTCCCGTCACAGCAGGATGATATTCTAAGTGTTGTTTTTCAAGTGGTGACCTTCATCACACGTGTTATGCTTTATGTTGAAGGGAAACATATGCAAACATGACATCTGTCATGCCACTCAAGGGAGGAGGGGGGGGGGCACCCCGGATTGTTCTGCTATTCTGCTAATGGCTCTAAGCCAACATAGTCTTTTTTTTCTGTCCCCAATCTGCGTGCTACTCATCTGCCCGTGGAGGACTAACAGACCATGATATTTAGAGCTGTAACGGCTCGAAATAATCACAGTTCGGGAGACAAATACATTTGGGGCTACCCTTGCTTATAAACACATGATAACTGATTGACTGTATTGGGATCCGCCAGAGAAGAAGAAGATGTAGCATGAGAGATCCGCGTTTCCTACAACTCAGACCCTGCAGAGGCAAATGTATAGCTGGTTGTCTTCTATTTGGTGGACTTATTATTTGTACAGTCTCAATGACAGTAATCCCTCGTTCATCATGGTTGACTCGTTCCAGACCCGACCATGATAAGGGAATTGCCGCAAAGTAGGAATCCTCATTCCTAAATAGAATACTTTCGTAGTAGAGCATAAAAAACCTGTTCACAGCATTTGAATTAACATTGTTAGAGCTCTCCAAACATAAAATAGCACCCCTATAGTTACTTTTACACTCCTATTACCCAATATAGTAAATATTATCAGAGAAAACAAGGCATAAGAGTCATGCTTGTATGTGTTGCTGTAAACGTGGTGAGTGGGGGGGGGGGCAGGAAGTGACATCAGGGAGTCAGAGTTGAGTTTAATTTTTTTTTTTTTTTGAGTTTCATTTTTTTTCCCCCCGCCTTGATATTATTAAGTTTTATTATGCCTGTTGTGAGATCATTTAAAGCTGTAATAACAGCCAATCAAGCCTGGTGCTTGTGTATCTCACCAAACATTACAGTACAGCCTTATATTTGCATTTTAGGTGTTCTAGCCATGTTAATGCTATAAAATGCCCAATTTGCCATATTCAACCACAAAACAGCATGATGAAACGTGGAATTACAAACGGTAAGGGACGACTGCACATGCATCAGGGACAATTATGCAAATGAGATGACATCATGACGCCACACACAATGCACTACAATAGATGACAGTCCTGTAGGAAACACAAGCAAACAAGCGCACAGTTGCTGTAATACAAACATTGACTCCAGAATGGAGGCGAAGACATCGGCGAAGGCGGCGTGTACCGCCTCAGAGCGACTTGCACACACACACACACACACACACACACACACACACACACACACACAAGAGAAATGATGCACTAAAAGCCGAGCGACCACAGCGCCTACGGTGCGTGTCTATGCAGGTTTAGCCTTAACGTTTGTGTGAGGTAAACACGGCCCCCGCCGCCAGTGCATCAACAACGTAAGCGACAACGTTCATCTCTGAAATAAAATGACAAATCATTCATCCTAATGTGGATGTGTGACACCCCCCATATCTATACTATATCCAGAAGACTGGAAGGCATATTTTTCTAACAATAAGCTGAAGTTGACTCTCAGCTGAATATATGCTAGGAGCACAAACACAGCATACTGATGACACATAATGTGACTCATGACAAACATGACATTTTCATGCACTATGTATTTTTCGGCGTCTAAATGCGAGCTGGAGACGGATGGGAGTGCATGACAGAGAACTTTCAATTCAGTTAGCAGTGGGAGAAAAATGGAATGCAATTTGTCGACTGGAAATTGGCCATTGTCTTGTGCAAAAATTGCTCTATTCAAGCGCTGACATTCAAACGACATTGGCCAAGTCTGTGCAAGGACGCTGAAGAAAAGGCATTTTTATGTGCTTTTTTTCCACACACATGAATAGAATCTTTGGTTTTTTTACATGAGTACAGAGCCGGAGTCAAAGAATGTTAGCGGCGTGAATGGGACTTCATGTGTAGAAACCCGCCCCCCCCCCGCGCCGCACCTCTGATCAGCTGTCTTTTGGGTATCAGCCTGTCTGTGTGGTCTGCTTTTTTTTTGTCTTCTAATATTTGCACATTTCCAATATGTGCTCATTGACATTTGGATTTCCCAGAGAGTGTTGAGGCAGGTTGCCAGTTTTTTTTTTTTTCGTTCTCTCTGAGCATGAATTTATAAATTGAAAAAAAACAGGCAAAAATGACCTTAATCCGTTTGCCGTCATTCGCCATGTTCAAGCTCTGCAGGGAGCGGGTTTACCGCCGCCATCTGTTGCTTTTTTTCATTAACAAAATCTATTTCTTCATTTAGCCGTGCATGCTCAGACAATGCCGCCGCTCCCATCGCGACGCTAAATCCTGGATTGGAAAAGAATGCCAACTTGCCGCAGAGAGAGCGAGAGAGAGGGAAAGCAATGCTTTCAGATTAGCGCTGTAATTGCAGGTATAATTCCGCCGTCCTCGCCGAGGATTACGACACTGACACGTTGTAGTCAGGTAGCACGGGGACGCCGGCTTTGTGCCGTCCCGCTTGAGAGGCCGTCGCGTTTCCTGTTCAAATTTCACCATATGCTGTATGCTTAAACTCTACATGGCTATGGATACTTGCTACCGAATGGTGCTAACCATACTGGTATTGGGAATGTACTCTGTAGGATCACAACCACAAATTGAACACCCACCAAATACCGTTGGTACGATAACAGTATGGTTTGTACAAGAAGTGCCATTATGGAAAGATGTGGGTATGCTGGAGCCTATCCCAGTTGTCTTCAGGCGAGAGGCGGGGTACACCCTGGACCGGTCACCAGCCAATCACATATAGTCACATAAAGACAAACAACCATTCACACTCACATTCATACCTATGGACAATTCGGAGTCGCTAATTAACCTAGCATGTTTTTGGAATGCGGGAGGAAACCGGAGTAGCAAGGTCATGCTAACCATTCGGCCATTACCGTATTTTCCGGACTATAAGCCGAACTTTTTTTCATAGGTTGGCTGTTCCTGTGACTTATACTCCAGAGCGACTTATATTTGCATTTATTGATTTATTTATTTTTTGTGTCCTGTCCAGCCATTGGGGCAGATATTATTGTTGATCTAAATGCCCTTTTATGCTAAATAGATTTGCCCCAGAGTGACTTATAAATAAAAAAAAATGTTTATGTTACATAAACACTGGATGCATTTTCTGTTTGTTTACTTTTTGTGTAGCTGAATAACTATTATGTTAGCATATCTTACACCTATTCAGACTTTTCTCTATTCTTTTATTGTTAGAACTTGCCTTCCAAGAGGACGTAATGTAGTTTGTGAAATAAATTACCTGCAAAAAATGCAACTTATGTATGTTTTTTTCTACCTAATTATGCATTTTTGGCCTTGTGCGACTTATACTCCGGAGCGACTTATAGTGCAGAAAATACAGTATATTTTCCCCATTTTTCCCACTAGCAAGGTGATAAAAGATGAAACTATATTGAATCATAAACATAAATAAAATACATTTTTCCCAAAAATGATATAGTTGGGAATGTTTATTTGCAGTGTCCCAGTGCAATTACTAGCAATGAGAGGCTGGCCTGCTCCTTGACTCCAACTGTTCTGCCACACGATGCGGTCCTTGCCTACTATTTTCAGTCTAAAGACAAAAAGGAAGCGGACGTGTTCCCACTCATAAGAAGAGGCGGGAACGACGGGAGATTGCTGGTGGACATAAACAACTTGCAAAGAATCAGCGTCTGTGTTCTCGCCGCTAAGACGGCTAACAGGTGCTCGGGGTTATACTAGGAGACGAAAGCGCCGCGCTCACAATTTGAGCTAATAACCCAGAAGGTATTTCTTGCTGAGGCGGCGGTTCTAACCAATGCAGTACCCGTGCTGCTCGCCTCTTTTTTTTTTTTATTTTTTTTTATTCAATAACACTAGTTTGTACCTCAGACTTAAAGGCTTCCGCAGCACTAAATCTTACTCTGCTGTTTGTGTCGGACAACTTACAGATAAAGTTTTGTTTGTACCACACGCAGTTGATGATTTTTTAAGTAGCCCATATCCATCTCTCCATGGCGGTTCTGCTCCGGCGGAGTGAGCATACATCATGTCAGCATTCCCTGATAGCTTTATTGATTTCACACTCTCCCCCCTTTGCACCGTCTCTCAAACTTTTCAACGCCGAGACTAACTGAGACGGATCTTTCCCAAACCGCTCCAAATGGATCATTAGCCAATTGGTGGAGATGGACTTTAAGTCGAGCAGATCCATACCCGAGATTAGAAAGGAGGGTGTGGGGGGGTAGGAGATCCTGACAATCTGCGGCATGCGTCTTTTTGAGGGACAACAGCTGCGCGGTGAAAATGTTTATGATAAATATACGAGAATAATATGTGCTGAGGGCTTGATATTAAGACGCAGCTGCTCCAGCAACACGGCTTTACCTAAACCCTCCAATCCCGCCATCTCCGGATCTCTATCACGGGGGACCATCTTCCCCCGCGGGATGGGCTTCTGTCCTGATGGCTTCCTCCGTCTCTGGACAAATAGGCTAATAATTCCATCAAGGGGTGAGGAGGAGGCAATAAAACACGGCAAACAGACAGGGGGGGTTCTAATGCGCCTCGTTGTCTCGGATGCAATTACGACAGCCATCATGTGAGGCGTTATCTCGTCTCCCCGGGTCCCAATACTCCCCTCTTATGAAGAAAAAAAAAAAACACTACTGGCATATGCGTCATACGCAAATAAAACAGGAAGGAGCCACGGTGTTGTTTTCAGTTTTAATTTGTTTGTTGTTAGGGAACAAACCAGCAGTGCTATGTGGAAAAAAAAAACAATAATACCTTGAGCTAATTAAATAAATGAGGGGAGAACTTCCCCCATGAGTAATCACTCCGAATCTGGCAGAGCTGTCTGCATGCTAATTGCTAACAGCTCCTTTTCAGAATCAGGGTTGACGTAAGATGATGCATGTAGAGGAATCGCACTCGAAGCCAAAAAATAAGCTACCTAAGACGAAGCCATCAAGTGTTATACCAGGGGTCTCAAACACGCGGCCCGCGGGCCAAATGTGGCCCACAGGACACTAGTTTGAGGCCCCTTGATATGAAAGTTTGATATGAATGCTGTATGGTATCATGTACCCAGAAAAATATATTACATTTGATTAATGTTCATGTTAAAGGTTAAATAACTTAATAGTTATCCTCCCTATCCGTGTGGAAGTGGTAAGTTTTTGGCTATTTAAGTTTAAAGGAAATAACTTGAAGGCTACCGTTTAGGTCGCTAGCTCTCTAGTTTGCGAGTTAGCATGTGTCTCAAGACCCTGCAGTTGCGCAATATGTTGTAAATAAAAAGAGTATAAATGTGACTATAGTCGTGTTTTGTCATGTCTACAGGGCTCTAATAATGCTTTGTTCATTTTAATCGGAAAAAAATAATTTGTCTACCCACCAACTATATGTAAGTTATTATTTGCCGTTTTATTATTAATATGATATCTATTTATTTATTTGTTACTGATTGATTTTCTTTATTCTTGCTTTGTTTATTTATTTTTTCTCTTATTTTGTGTAGAAAAATAAAAAACTAAGATATAAGTAAGATAAGAAGTTTTAGTTTTTAATAAATGTGTTTTTTTTTGTTTTTTTTTTTTTGGAAAACCTGATGCGGCCCAGTCTCACCCAGACCCAAGCTCCAGTGGCCCCCAAGTAAATTGAGTTTGAGACCCCTGATGTAGAGGAATCGAACTCAAAGCCAAAAATACGCTACCTAAGAGAGAGCCATTAAGTGTTATACCGATATCGTCTTACGAACTCTTTTAGGATCCACTTAATTACTTTGAGGGGAGCAGACAAATTAAGAAATACGTCCAAGTGGATTGTCTGCAATGACAGCCCGATTCCTACCACTGGGGGGCGGGGGTTCTGACCCAGATCGCTAATGCCGCCCGTTTAAGATTTACCACATGACAAATACCCAATCAAGCCGCCACAAATCGCCCTCTATTATCCACCGCCGCCGCCGCCAACTAATCATGGCGCGTTGTTGATTAGCCTAAATTAAACATCTCGAGGTGGGGCCTCGGGCCCGACACCGTGCTCCGCGACTACACACAATGCGATGGAAATTATAATCAGCCATATTGGTGGGCAGCGAGACCTTGAAAAGTGCTAATCAGTCTCCTGAAGGTGTTGAGCGTTTGACTCAAAAATGAGTGCCGTAAAAATTTGGATCGTGACGACTGAGAGCACTTTGGCCAGACTCGAACCCGATCAATGTCCTGATGAACGATGGCTTGTGGAATGGAAGACCGAATATTAGAAATCTGGAATAAATGGCCAACAGCGTGACTGCGTGGACGCATGCTGGGAAACCTGGCTCCATGACAGCGAGTCAGGTTTTTGGCTCGACTCTCACAGAACCAAGCGGGTTCCACTTGCCTTCAAGAGATGTACATCTGTCAGACCCTTTGGACCGGTCTTGAGGTTCGTGGGAAGCTGTCGGGCAGGGTAGAATAAAATAAAATTCGGTTCTGCCGCAGTTTACTTTGGTCCAGTAAATCAGTTACGGTTCATGAATTCCGATTCTGGAATTCTTCTTTAATGGCCGATGAAAAAGGTCAAGCGGCGAAGCTGAAAAAGCTCACCGGGGGGGGGGGGACTCACCAAGTGAGTCCAGGAGAAGGTGAAGCCGCCACATACGTGGGGGTGACATCAGCGGCCATAAACAGTCTTATTTATGAAAATATGGCATGGAGTTGGACGGGCCTGAGGCCATAAAGATGGCTGAATTATTTATGAGCTACATTTTGGAGGAGAGCGTGATGCATGTCCACTGGCCTTATTCTGTGGCACTGCTCTAATGCTTTGATAAATGGCCGTTATCTCCAGCCTTTGGAGTATGACGGCCATCTGCTGCCGACTCCTTCAGGGCCAATTGGAGACGTCAGCCAATGTGGGTCAACTCAGGTGGTTGCATTAGAGCAAAAAAAAAAAAGGTTGCTGACCACGAGGAGTCGGCCAATCTCACCGTG
This sequence comes from Doryrhamphus excisus, assembly GCF_037039965.1. NCBI lineage: Eukaryota > Metazoa > Chordata > Actinopteri > Syngnathiformes > Syngnathidae > Doryrhamphus > Doryrhamphus excisus. Next base: position 20,875,661 of record NC_136363.1, read on the forward strand.
TGTCAGACGGCCGCGCTGACCCCCTTATCAGCGCCGACAGAAGTCCGTTTGCAGTCTCACTCGGAGGCTCGCCTCGCAGGGATTGGCTTGGAAAATCAGGACAGACTTCAGCCACCGCCGCCGCGCCGTTTCTGCACACTCACGTCTGCGCGAGCGCATCGGCCTCTGAGAACAGTCGACTGGAGTTTTGGGCGCGACGGAGCTGATAATGGCGCTACTGGACTTTGTCAACATAAGGCGGAATTATTTGGGATTTGGGGATTAATGGCGTCTTATCTAGGTTAGCCTCTCCATGGAGGCTCCATGTTTGTAAATTAACGCCATTAATATGGATAAGGCTAATTGCTGTTAGCGACAGTCGCTAGTCGGCCTATAAAGGCACTTGAGAGCGAAAGTTGCTAATCAATGCTCTAAGTATAAACACTACACAGGCTATCTCCCATAAATGAGAATATTATGTGGTTATTATGTGGTTATGAGTCCAAATCAGACCAACTAGTAGACCAATTAAAGGATCAATCAGTTTACATTATAACCTTATAATAACCAATTATTATAACCAATTATAACCTTGTACGGCTTAACACTATTAGAGCCCTCCAGACATAAACTAACACCCCTATAGTCACCTTTATAGTTGTATTTACCAATTTTGTAGAGACATTAAGGCATTTTCAGACGAATGTGTGTTGCTGTAAATGTGTTGTGCAGCTCGGGGTGGATTACGGCTGAAACGGTAGCGCATGCTATTATGATTATTATTATTATTATTATGATCACCCAACATTACAGAAAAATTACTGCCACCTAGTGACCAGTGTAGAATATGCCGTAACTAACCATAGGTCGCATCAACCACAAATTGGCATGATTTATTAATATGTTTTGGAAAACCATAAACTGGAACCACAAAGGGCGGCGGGATTACTGTAGTTTACCGTAGTTGTCTTTTTGGCGACTGTGAGACCTTGAGGATGTCGCTAACCTTCCTAGCAGGAGATGCAGGATGATTAAGAGTGCTGTAAGACGTTTTTTCCCTGGTGTCAGGGTGTCCAGGTGTCTGGATGGAGTGCTATCTGGAGGCTCTAAATGGTTAAGCAGCTTTGTTTGCTCCCCCGAGGGGGGGCGGTTCGGTGGTAGTCCACACAACCTTTTTCTTTCCCTGGACCCAAAGTGATGAACTCGGCCCAGGAATTAATCACGCTGCAATGACATGGCGGCTGCTGGATCCACTCAAGGACAGCTTTGAGACGCATTAGGCCAAGTGCTGCCAGTCCCAGGATGTGGTTGTCCCCCCCGGGGGCCGAAGGACAGACAGATGGGGGGGTGAAGCATCTTTTGCTAACCACCTCGGGCTGCTCTTAGCGTCTGTTTGGCGTTGAACGGGAACTTGATGCGCGTTATCAGCGTGCTCCTTAATCACCTTTACAATAAATCTCCATCAGCTGAGCGTCGAGGATGCCGGACGCCCGCTGATGGCTGATCGGGGCCGATAGTGCTGAGGCGCTGCGACTCAATCAGAGAGTGCTGCAATGACACCGCAACCGTTTCTCATTCAGGCTTTGTGAAGCGGCGCACTTTGCTAATCAGCGGCATCATCGGGTCACGTCGTCGGAACCACCCTCCATTGTCGGGCGGCTTGATGACTTGTTTGCTGTTCGAGTGAGGTTTCCTGTTGTGTTGCTGATTGGGGGGTGGAACAGTTGGCGGCGGCGGCGGCAGCGGCTTGCCGAGCTACGCAAATTGACTAAAATGCTCAAACTGTTGTGCACATGACGACCGTGGAAGTGCTTCATGGAGGAAACCTTTTAGGAACCGGAAGCCGCCCGGGCGTAGCAAGCGAACACGAGGTGCATTCAAGTTACATTAAAATCCTGGAAAGTGCTGTAAGAAAAGTTGAACAACAGGACGCCCCCCCCTCACCTGATTACCCCCCACAAAAGAAAGCTCACCTTGAGCAACATTTAGACGATTCAACGTGCGTGACACTGAGCCGCTAACAAGTGCAGGTCGTGTGCCGCCACGACGGTGACAGCGTGATTGCGTGGTATAATTGCCATTTGGCGGTTTAGCTATGCTTTTAAGAAGGTAGGGAGATGGAGGGGGGTGGAGAGGGGGGGGGGGTGTTTAGGCAGGTGATGACACAAGGCTGTGAAATTGATGCGACCTTGAAGAGATGCGGCGGCGGTGGCGGCGATGGCGGAGGCGAGCGTGGGCACCAGTAATTACGGTGAAAAGGCGTGTAACTAACGACCACGTTGGGCGCCCGGCGATGAGCTCGGGCCCCGCCGCCATCACGCCGCGCACTCAATTACAGCGAGGAGGAGGAGGAGTGAGGAGGAGCCGAGGGGGGTGGCGGGGGTCATTTTCTCCTTGGGTGACCTTCAGACTATAATGCGGCCCTTGAGAGACAGACTCCACTCTCGGAATCTCAGCGGAAAATGTCTCACGGATGAAAACAGATTCAAGCGGATGATGCCGGGTGTACCTAATGAATTGTCCTTACATACATGCAGTCCATCCCTTCCTCTACTAATGAGCCGTTTAGTCGGTCTCCATGCAGCGTAGCACATTTACATTTCTAAAAATATTCACTAGCATGTTCAGCAGCGTGGCTAATGTTGCAAGGGCGGGGTCGTGGGGGTCGCTGGAGCATAAGACGACCCCCGCGGGCTCGAGACGCAGGCGGCCAGAGCTGGGGGCGCTTCTTTTCTTGGTCAGGAGAAAAAGAGACGCTTTTATCTTTGTTTCAGATATGTGCAAAGTTCATACCGCAACACACACACTTTTCTTCTTGCGGGGGTGGGCGTGGGGGGGTCTTTTTCTTTTTCACTGCTCTATCAGCGTCATATTAATATTCTATAAATTAGGACTATTTATAGGATGTTTACCTTTTGTTAGTAGGACGTTGCCTTCACTTGTGAATCACTGGCATAACCGTTTCTTCTATACATACTGTGCCCTACTTTACATTCAATTTGTTAGCATGTTTATTAGCATTTATTCTAAAGTCAACCACTCAACGTCACTCACGGTGGCAAACAAACTGAACTAAATCTGCACTGGAAGTGAGCGATCATCGGTTCATGCTAAAAGACTAGATAGGACAGCTCGAGTCTGAGGGGATGGTTGGATGTTGGACTTATTCCAAGTAAGTATCATCTCAGGCCCCAAAGCAAGAATGCTGTCACGCTTTTGGGATGCAAAGCAACGGTCATTAAGATACGACGGAGTGAGACCTCCGCCAGCCAACAACAGTCATATCTTTGTTGGTATTCCATTCACTTGAAGCAAAGGTCATGAACGCACCTTCAGAGACACCATCCCTGGCATTTATGGTCTCCCAAAAATGCATAAATAAGGTGCTCTAACTAGGACTCGTGTTATGTTCACACTCGTCTGATTTTGCCGCCACACTGATTCGTTATTTTGTATTCATGAGAACATTTTACAGACAAAAGCATGATTGTGTTCATCGGCTAACAGAAGAAGGCTCTGAACTCCTTTAAGGGAAGTCAGTGGCACATATGTGGATGACGCATGGGTCAACATCCGAGCTAAAAGTGCACAAGTTCACACGTAAGGATGTCAATAAGCCTTTTATGGACTGTGTTTGTAAAAAAGTGTAATCAAGGATGATTGAGAGGGACAGACACATCATCATTCAGTATGTATTAAGTCCGAAAAACCCAACATTCACTCTACGCCTTGTAACACCCTAATACAAAGACCGGTACCCCCTCAAAGACCGAACCCCCCGTACTCAAAAAAGCAATCTGGTGCATGCTGTCCATTGCAGGGACGAATGCACTGATTTATACATTGGGGGAAACCAAGCAGCCACCAAGCAGGCGACTGTCACAACACAGGCGGGCTAACTCCTCAGGTCAAGACTCGGCTGTCAACCTGCGTCTCCCGAAGAAACATGGCTCTTGAGGACAAAAATGTACATATTGTGGAGCCCACAGATGGCTTGAAAGGGGAGTGACGGAGGCCACCTGCGTCAAGGTTGAGAAACCATCTCTGTCCATGACACCAGCGCTCCCCCATGTGCAACCGTTTTTAGCCTCTAGCGAACACCGAACCCCAATTTTTGGCTTTCTGATGTGACCATCCGTACAACTCCAGGGTGACTCCACATTGACAACTGTTGTATCCCGAAAGAGTGAAACCATTCTTATTTCGGGACCTTAGAGGATAACTACCGAGGTCCGACACCGTCCCCTAAGACAAGAGCTTTCCTAACCAGTCTTTGAGAATGAATGAACTGAAGGATCCTGGCACACAACCAGAGTCCAAGGGTCCAGTTGCGACTGAATCAACGTTCTGAGACTACAATGAAGTGGATGCAGTCGGAAAACCCAGTCTTGGTTCTTAGTCGACAAACGATCCACGACTCGATACGGTACAGAACCAAAGTTGAACACTCACACATGTTGCTGGTTTTAAAATCATCATGACTCGTAAAAAACTACCGCGTCGCTCTTGTGAATTGAGGTCATCGGCGGCGGCGTGGCGTTGTTGACCGTGATCATCCGAGGTGGCGAGGGATGAGCACTACGAGTTGATTTATTGTGGTAAGTGAAATGTAAATGGAATATGCTTAGCCCCCGTGTAAACGTTTGACATTTTGACACCGCCGGAGCTTCTCATTTGCCGAGCTCAAGGTAATTGATTTATTCACGGGATGGATATGTTAATTTCTCCTTTTCATCGCCTGTTCACGTTATAGATGTATACATGCAGGCAATTAGTGTCGCCACTTGTCATTCTGTGCACATTCATATTCGTCATTTGGGTGCTTGTTGCTTTTCATGAAAGGTGAGGTGTTGTGTTTTTCACCGCCGCGTGTTTCATACTCTATCAATCTACGCATTCCAATCATTCATCCTTTGCAACGATAACGCTCAGTTTGGTCGTCGGACAATATGTTTATTATAATGGTTGTAATGTGCAGTGGTGTAAAACCGCACACAATCATTAGAATGTGCTGGCGACGCGTTTACAAGCCGCATGGATATCCAGCCATAATTACATATCAGCAGGATGAATGCTCCATCTGCAATAACAAATGTCCATGTAGGTCGCTTCTGTCAATGGCAGCTGCTGCCGTCATTACCCATACATTTATGAACAGAGGTGTCCAAAGTGCAACTCGGGGGGGGGGGGGGATCATTTGCCGCCCGGAGCAAATATTGCATTGGCAAAAAATACAATTGAACACTGATCAGTAAACGCGGATTTACAGATCCCCTATGATGGAAAAGTGGTTTTTAATGATGTTCAAAATAATGCATCCTGAGAGTCTGTTTACCAGCACTAAACATCTCTCATACTTCTTTGCTCTGGCTTTTCATGATGTCACAGAATCAGACGGTAGATACGCTCTGCAAAGATACGCTATGCAAAGCTACGCTCGCTCCCAAAGAGATATTTCTAAAGGTAATGATGCAACTCCACAATAGAAGAGCTCATGTTTGGTGCAGTTTTAAGCCGACAAAAAACAGCCACAAGGTGACAGAAGTGCAATTTATAAGAGCTCGGCCCCATGTGATCAGAGGCGGGACGTGCCGACAGGCAAACAGGTACGTGCCCGGGGGACCAGGCTTTTAAGGGGGCCCACACTATAGGGACCCTGCACAGAAACGCTGACAATGGGCATTTACGATACAATTACAAAACAACGACATGCATGTCACATATGGCACCAATTACATCTCATCAACATTAAAGCTACAGACACAAAACTGTGCAAGGTTTGCTAAAGAGATATTTCCAGAGGTAATGATGCAACTCCACAATAGAAGAGCTCATGTTTGGTGCAGTTTTAAGCCAAAAAAAAACAGCCACAAAGTGGCAGAAGTGCAATTTATAAGAGGCGGGACGTGCCGACAGGCAAACCAGGCATTTGCCCGGGGACCCAGCTTTTAAGGGGGCCCCACTATAGGGACCCTGAGGTGCCCCAAATGCTAATACATGTACTGCACAGAAACAACGACATTTACAGGCATTTACGATGCAAATACGAAACAACGACATGGACATATGTCAAATATGGCACCAATTACGTTGGATAAGTGCATAAGTTATGGCATATGAAACATCTCATCAACATTAAAGCAACCCTGTAAGGTTTCCTAAAGGTACTTTGAAGGCAACACAACACACTTCCACCTCTGACTTATTATTAATTAGACTGAAACATGTCCACATGTCCCGAGCACCCTCCCTGTTGCATACCATACTGTGTACAGTTGGAGTGCTGTCAGTTGGCGGTATTTAGCACCAAAGCTGTTAGCGCTCATCGATTGGCTGCCACGTGCCGCATGAGTGCTCGCGAGGAGAGCCGGTATAAAAAAAAAAAAGACAGAAATGATGCATTTGCATGTTGAGTATGGATTTCTCTTTCACCGTCGCCATTATTAACCATCGCTCATCCATCCATCGCCGCGTGCACACCTGAAGCACATTTCAGTCGATATGCACTCCAATGACGAGCCACAAGCAGCCATATTGAAAGGATTGAGCATCTCACTGAACAGAAGTCGTTTTCTTACACCAACCTTGTGTACTTTTTTTGCCAGGAAGTGTGAGCCTGTTAATGACACTTGTGAATCACTGCCTCGTATTTTTATCCGCGGGCTAACTAGGTCAATGCTTTGTGAACCAGAGGTGTGCTTGCACACATGGAATGCTAGAACTCGTGGAAGTACCTAATTACCACTTGTAACCACTGCCTGTCATCTTTTTTTTTTTCCCGCCAAGGGAACTAAAAAGATGAATCAAAAAAATCGGTCTTGGTTGATCTTTCATCTCCAAGCTACTATTCCTCAACTGTCCTTACTTGACATCCACACATCCTCAATCGTCAGGTTGAATGGCGCACCTGGAGGTACTTTACAGGTACTTTACAGGTACTCTACAGGTACTACTGCAGCATCAGCGCACTAGTCCACACGAGAAGTCAAATATGTATCGGTTTGGGCAAAGCTAAGATCAACAGACCACCTGACAGGCCGAAAAGACATGGTGACCCAGTTCACGTACTTGACTGTCAGGAAGAGGGAGGGGGGGGGGCAGGAAATGAAAATCGGACGGTTTTTGCAAGAGCTTTCCGGAACTTTGAAAATGTTCCGGGATCTTCTTTTATGGTACTTTGAGTGAATAAATAAAACAAAAAGTTGGGACTGTGGCACAGCGGGCTCACCCCCCCTCAAACCCCCACCCCAACACACAGTTTGTGTTGTTTTTCCACCTATATCACAAAACTCAAAATACATATAAAATACTAAAGTGGCCATTTGCATTCTTTCATTTTTCACTATGTGACCCTCACTGGAAAGCACTTGGACCCCCCCAATCCAAATAAACGTTGCCTCTGGTGGTCTATAATTCGATTGCGGGGAGCAGGACTCTTTTGGACCGAGATTGCCATCTGGAGACGCCTGTTCAAGTCACTTTGTATAAAAACAAACATGACTTACGTGGACAGTGCAGCATGCGTCACATGACTTTTCCGGTCACATGACGCATGTACGGATGTGTGTTTTCCCACGTAAACGAGCGCACGGGCAACAAAGTGAGTTCATTTGAGATGAAGACACTTAAAAAAAGAGAGAGAGAGCGAATGAGAGGAGAATGACTGCGAGGGAGAGTGTTGGAAAGCAGGCAGATTGACTATCCAGCGCCAACCGCGGCCCCTCCCAAGGTGGGAATTATTCATTTAGTCTCTGTCCCCATCTGTTTTTCCATCTCATCTTCAAATTGGCACTTTCACTTATTGTGCAGCTTCCTTGAGAAATAATATTCCGGTTGAAATTATGCCCGTAATGAGAACATTCACAGACTCCCCCCTTGTAGATTCACATCAAAAGGCTTTTTTGAAATAGTAGATAAAAGATTCGCGGGGAGAAGGAAAAAAAAAAAAATCCATTCCGGTTTGCCACTGAGAGCGACCCACCCAAGAAAGTGAAAGTGGAATTTTTATTTTTTCTTTCCTTTCGCCCTGAGCTGACATCAGAAGAACTCAAATATGGGACCATTAAAAACATAAAAACATACTTTTAAGAACTTTCGAAGATCGTCCACACATATTCACTCACTCTTCATACGCAGCTTTACACCCCTGCTGACACTCTTAAGGTGTGTGCAGTCCGAAAAAATACCGATTTGAAGACGGCCTTGAGGATCGTTCTCTTCCTTTAGTCACCAATCAGGCACCCGAATCTTTGGGATTATGAGTCTGAAAAAAGCCTCCATCGAAGAAACGCTCGAGTTCTGAACGCCAGCCAGCGTCAGTCTCTCGTGGCGCGTTTAATCAAGCATCAAATGGCGGCGACATGAAAAGTGACACATGATCACGGCGGACGAGAACAATCAAAGCGGCCAATCTGACACCAAATCACACGAACTCAAATTAGACCGGATTGAATTTTTGGTGCCACGGTGCCACAATCAAGAAGAACCGTGGCCCTCAATGTTTGACATGGGCGGACATGCTTTGGGCTTGATTGCAAAAACAAAAGGAGTCATTTTGAGGGGGGGGGGGGGTACTTCTGTGTTCAAACCATCCCGTTAAGAGGCTAGGGAGGACGTGGCCTCTTTGCATGGATCCTAATCAATAAAGACTCCCTCCCCCAGGTCAGAATCTTAAAATGAGAGCCTGCTTAAGTGGTTAGACGTGCGGTGCTTTCATGGGCGTCGGGCTTCTGGTAACTTGCTTGGTAAGATCCCTGGGCTGCTGACAGATTGAAGAGCAGTAATAATACTAATAGTCTTAAATCCCTTTAAAATGGAGTTTAAGTGTCGGACCAGAAGCCGGCATCATGGCTGCTTGTTTCGGTGGAGGATAATTCATGTCAGACGTTTCTCATCTAATTCTACGAGAGAGACAAAGAGCAGCAGACGTTTGCTTGTTTTGACTTGAGTTGTAAATGACTTTGAAAAGGAACAGAAGTCTTCGTCGTCTCCGAAGACGTCGTCGACGCAATTATCATTCAAGGATACGTCTGTCTCATTGTGCACGCCGAGACAAACCGGCTGCGTTAAAAGTGATGTAAAGTGATGGACGTTTCCATCTGAAAAGACTTCCTGGCACTGCTTGGTTTCTTAGCTGGTTTTTTTGTTCACATCTCAAATAAATAGTACGACTTTGCAGAGTAAAAACACACCAGTAGTGTATCTAGTTGGCCTTTCTAATGTACTTAACTTAAGAAAGGAGGACACAGAAGTCCAAAATGTACCACTTCCACACAGAATGCGAGGAGAACCTTTCATTCATTCAATCTCTAACATAGAAAGTAGATTTTTGGGACTTTAAAAGTAGTTCACAAGTGTGAACACCCCTGGGTTAAAGTGTTCCGACCCTTTCTAATGTACTTAACTTAAGAAAGTGTTTCAAACGGAGTGGCAAAGAAGGACAAAGAAGTCCATAATGTACCACTTCCACACAGAATGTGAGGAGAACCTTTCATTCATTCGATGCCATTAACATCGGAGGTAGATCTTTGGGACTTTAAAAGAAGCCCAGGACTAAAGTGTTCTGACCCGAAAAGAACCTCTATCCATTCTTCACGGTACATGCAAGCTAGCAAGCTAACTAGTTGGCCTTTCTAATGTACTTAACTTAAGAAAGTGTTTCAAACGGAGTGGGAAAGAAGGACAAAGAAGTCCAAAATGTACCACTTCCACACTGTATGTGAGGAGAACCTTTCATTCATTTAATCTCTTTAACATAGGACGTAGATCTTTGGGACTTTAGAAGTAGCCCTGGACTAGAGTGACCCTTAAAGAACCGCTATCCATTCTTCACAGTACATGCAAGCTAGCAAGCTAGCAAGCTAACTAGTTTGCCTTTCTAATGGACTTAACTTAAGAAAGTGTTTCAAACAAAGTGGGAATGAAGGACAAAGAAGTCCAAAATGTACCACTTCCACACAGAAGGAGAGGAGAAACTTTCATTCATTCGATCTCATGAACATAGGAGGTAGAACCGCTATCCATTCTTCACAGTGCATACAAGCTAGCAAGCTAACTAGTTGGCCTTTCTAATGTACTTAACTTAAAGTTTTTCAAACAGACTGGGAAAAACGGACAAAGAAGCCTGAAATGTACCACTTCCACACTGAATGCGAGGAGAACCTTTCATTCATTCGATGTCTTTAAAATAGGAGGTAGATGTTTGGGACTTCCGACCCTAAAAGAACCGCTATCCATTCTGCACCAAGCCACACCGCACGGAAACAATGAAATTAGAATTTGCACACAAGCAATACGTAAAGGTAGATACTACTACAAAAAGCCGGCCGATGTGTACACTGTAACGAGACGGCCAAGGAGAGTGAAGAGGGGGATTTATTGCACAAAGCCGGATGCTTTTATTGAGCTTTTATTGCACTTCAGTCACCAGGATGGACCCAGATGTCCACCTGGAAGACCGACACAAGAGGATTCCACTTCAGCTCGCCTCGTCTTCTGAGTGTAACTTTACAAAACGATCTCGCAGACAAGAGGCGTGTAAAACTGTCAAAGCTGGGGGGGTGGGGGTGTAGAGAACCGCTGCGAATGAGCGCTGAAGTAGTTTTCACTCTGAAGAGGACGCGGCAAGCAGCCAATCAACAAACAAAAAAAAAGATCCAAGTGCACTTTAATGACTTGATGGCAGCGTTCTACCGGGAAATAATTCCAGGTGAAACACATTCAGGGGCTCGTAGTACAATATAGTTTCCTCTCGGAGGGATTAAGAAGTCTGATAAGTTAGAAGAATTGTTGGTGTTTGTGGCAGGAATAGGGCCACCTTTGTAGTGTTTGCTAAAGTCAGACAAGGACACTAACTATGTGATTTAAGGTACTGGACTACAGCCCGGTGCTGGTCCATGCTTGGGGTCCAATTACTGACCCTTTACTGCTCCAATTACTGACCCAAAAACTTCCCAGACCAACGAGAATAAAAACAAAATAAAAAATATAAAAATATATATTAAATATTAATTACATTAAAATAATAACAATATTAAATATTATAATAAAATAAAATAATATATATTTTATAATAAATTATTTAAATATTTTTAATAATATTAAAATATGCTTTTGTCACTTCAATGCCAACGCACCAAACCACTTATTCGTACATTTGGGTAGAAGTTTGCTGCTCTGTCATTTTGGATGAATGTTAGAAGGAACAATGCAGGACTTTCCGGAATTCCGTTATTGCCATTCCCAAGACGAACGACCACCAAAACAAGACGCTGTACCGTTCACTCCCGCGCAACAAACCACACTACAGTGGAACCTTGGTTTGCTTTTTATTCCGGTTAACGTCTGCGTCCATTTTTTGGTTAGAGTACAACATGGCGGGTGCTTCGTTGTGTTGTTCATGCGCTGAATATTATTATTTACAGTATATTACATTGGAACTTTGGCTTTCTGTGACAGATGAATTGGATTGACATGATTTCTTATGATTTGGTTAGCATCCGTTTCGGAGTTTCAGGAACAAACAAACGGTGCTATCCAAGGCACCACCGAGTGTACGGTGGACATGACGCATGTACAGATTGCATGCCGCACTAGAATCCCTCAGGCACACAACATTTAGGCCAGATAATGTCAGCGAGCGAAACCAGACGAGGGCCCACCTGTGCAATAAAGTGCGGTCCTCACGGGCCCGGCGTCAACCAATCCCGGCTCTCCTTCTCTTCCTGTAGCGACGTGAACCCGACAGGTCGTCAACAGATGGTGACATTCAACACCCTGAAGGTTGGCCCAGAGCTGGGGAAAGCTGGAGACCGCTGCTTGGCCGAGACGGAGAGGCACCTGTCAGAGATGGCAAAAGGGGCCTCAGGAAGTTTAAGCATTGTGCTGATGTACGATGAATGACAGCGTGTGTATGTGTGTGTGTGTGTGCATGCGCACTCTCTGCAACCTCTTGTAAACATTTCATCATGGAGGACCTTTGCCCACTCATGTCAGTCTAGATTGTGGAGAGTCGGCCATCTGGACCGTGTCACCTCCAGACCATAACTAGGATCTTAAAACGACACTACTTTCTCCTCCCGGCGCTGAGAAAATAGGAGGAAAAATAAAACAAAGCTTAGTAAAGGTTGTAAAAAAATGAGTGTATGCACAGGAGTACATTAGCAGCAAGAGAGATACTGCTGGAATTTAACACCATGCGAGTCATTACGAGAAGATACTTTCCCCCTAAAAAAAAAAAAAAAAAAAAAAATGATGCAAGGACTCATTAAAATTACACCAAGTCTCAAATTAATGACTTGGTGTCTCGGAATAATTTCCCAAGTATAGAATCTTCAAAAAGGCACCCAGCGCCGTGTCATGCAGTAGAACTTCATGCATGTCACAAAATGTCATAATAATACGATTTTTTTGTATAAAAATGATTATGTTTTGCTTTTATTTATATACAGTCACTGCTTCAAAAGTATGGATTTGACTCTGGTGTCTGATATTATGTGAACAATGTCCATTTTTTTTACGTTTGCCAAGCCTCCACTAAACACATTTGAGCAAGACTGCCATCAAGCAAAACATCTTTGCTCAACACATTGAGTATTTGTCTCATGCTTATAAAACTATAAGCATACCACCACAACCTAGCATAGAAGATGGATGGCGCTATCTGTATTACATTGCACGCTAATTATTTTGAGCACAACCCATAGCGGGCACCACAAAAGTCCGCATTTTTTCACTTGACTACATGTTTGTGACAAGAAAAGGGCTGCCGTGCAATAAAAGGTGAAACTTTTCACCGTGATGCAATCATTGCAAAGCCGACACCCGGCGCGGACCGCCGCGTGCGACACACACCTCCGAGCCCACCAGGATCACCTCCGCTCGATTCATATTTCAAGACAAAGCCGTATAGTCCCGACTGGGAGAAGACCTTCGCTTCTAACGTGCCCCCAGCCAGACGTGCACCGGCGACCTAATGAGGCGATGTGGTGGTCAGCGGTGAGTGAGGCGCTGTGACTACAGCAGATCCCCCTCAGGACACAAAACACAGCCAAACACTCTGGACAAGGTCCATGTTCCCGAAAGCAGCAGCGTGCCAGCAGGGATGGAGGTAATCTAGCAGCCCTTAGTCACGGCCAGTCATGTGTGTATTGGTGTGTGTGTGTATTGGTGTGTGTGTGTGTGTCCACTCCAAGGCCTGGCTGCTCCAGCAGACAACAGTAATAATCATATCCATGCAACGCTTTCAAGTAGATTAGCAGCAGTTTTACCCAAAACATGGAGTCTGAATTTGTCTTTTTGATGCTGAATGCTTCCAAGAGGGGAGTGGGCATTTTGCATTAGATGTACCAACCAGATGGTGCTCAGTGGGAAAAAAAAATAAAAAATCTGCCTATTTCTTAATATTTGTGCGTTTTACATTTAAGACCGAGGACCAGTCCAATTAGGACAAAGGTGTATAAATTTTGGCATCATACCACCATGCTAGCTAGTAAAACTACTACTCCCTTGTGAGGCTTTATAACTGAATACTTTTCATATTAATTATTATTAAATCGCTTTATCGGGGTGCTGGAGCCTATCCCAGCTGAGAGGCGAGGTACACCCTGGACTGGTGGCCAGCCAATCACAGGGCACATATAGACAAACAACCATTCACACTCACATTCATACCTATTTGAACAATTTGGAGTCGCTAATTAACCTAGCATGTTTTTGGAATGTGGGAAGAAACCGGAGTACCCGGAGAAAACCCACGCATGCACGGGGAGAACATGCAAACTCCACACAGAGATGGCCGAGGGTGGAATTGAACCCTGGTCTCCTAGCTGTGAGGTCTGCTCGCTAACCACTCGACCGCCGTGCAGCCCCTTTTCATATTAATGACACCCAAAAAATTAAAAGTGTGTTGTTTCGGTGCCACGCCTGAAAAGACTAGTTTAGTTTTACTGTTGCCACCTTCCCGCAGGACTTATTTACACCTAAGTGAAGCACCGCATATTCCCGCATGGTCATGCACTGCCACTACCACTTCCTGCACCGGAGTATCCACCATATTTGGATGATATTTGCATTATCTTGCAGCTGCAGGAAGAGCAGGAAGAAGGCATACACTATGAAAAAAGGAGGCATGGACATCATTTTGGCCATTATGATTAGTTTTGTTTTTTCAATGGCCATAACTATATATAACAACAGAGGTACACATTTCACCTAAAAGCTAATCATACAAATGTAAACAAAAAATAGATATGTTTAGACAAAGTAGTAGTACTTTTACTGCACATAATCAGGGGGCGCCAGCGAGCCACAATCGGAGTAGCTGCTGTTGTCATGCCGTTATTGCTGAGCTGTGATGACAGCGGAAGAAAAAAAAAAACAACAACAATAAAATAATGAGACTGAAAATGAAGCCCGGTCTTGTCGAGATGAGCTCCAAAAGTTTTATTTTTAAAGTTTGAAAGGTCGATTCAGAAGTCTCCGGCATCTGACGCATGCTACCGGAGACGCCACCGATCCATTTCTCCTTTTGCCTCATTCTCAACTCCTTGGCTGTGGGGGGGACGGGGGTTGTGTGTGTATGTGTGTGTGGGGGGGGGAAGAGGGGGGTCTGTCTGAGGTCAGTGACAACATGGACTGAGGCAGAGCTGAAAATTAGGACGCACTGTCAAGTTGTTTTCAGTCTGCTGCCTGCCACAAGTTCCAATTAGGCGGAGTGGAAAGACAACACACAACAAAGCAAGTGCATGACTACACAACAGCAGCGGCAAAGATAGAAACACAGACTGCACGACTGCATGGGTAAAAGTAACTGCCCCCCGGTTTCGTACCCTATTATTGCTTTGGGACGATCCAAAACAATGTACGCGCATTTCCATGGACACGCTCCGTGGATTGGTAGCATTTTTTAAATTTACTTTTCACTTCCTGGTTGTACTTTATACGTAAACATGGAAATTAGACATTGCAAAATGGCTCAAAAAGAAACAGCCATGAAGGACAAAGACAGTATCCTTGAACATGTGAAAGGATCTGCTCCAATCAAATGCACAGTGATAACTAAGCAGTTTATTTTGAAATAAATGTGTAAAATTAGTGCTTTTATTCCCCTTTACTGTTTAAATTGTATTTTTGAAACAGGTCAAGGGCTATTAAACAAACAGCCATGGGCACAAATAGCCCTGGGGCCGCACTTTGGACACCCCTGTGTACCGTGTAAGTGATGTAGCATTTTTTAAATTTACTTTTCACTTCCTGGTTGTACTTTATACGTAAACATGGAAATTAGACATTGTAAAATGGCTCAAAAAGAAACAGCCATGAAGGACAAAGACGGTATCCTTGAACATGTGAAAGGATCTGCTCCAATCAAATGGACAGTGATGACTAAGCAGTTTATTTTGAAATAAATGTGTAAAATTAGTGCTTTTATTCCCCTTTACTGTTTAAATTGTATTTTTGAAACAGGTCAAGGGCTATTAAACAAACAGCCATGGGCACAAATAGCCCTGGGGCCGCACTTTGGACACCCCCCATGTACCGTGTAAGTGATATTGGTGTTCATCTAGTTCCGATATCGAGTAGAAGTCTGGAACCTCCAGTATTGGACTGCTTCGGCCACACCCACCGATCAGATGTAGCGCCTGGAGGACCCCCCCCCCCTTGACAATGCAAGCTCGGATTTCGGGATGGCCACCTCGCCCCTCCCAGCGTGGCCCCGGTCTGTCACAACGCGACACCGAGGAGCGCGGCTGAAAGGTCAGCAGCCGCCATATGCAAAACCCAGCTGTCTCCTCTCCGCCCTGCACGCCCTGCACGCCCTTCCTGCCTGCCTGCTTGCTTGCCCCCACGCCGCCGGCACCATTTTAAAGATTTTATGAAGTTTTATTGCTTTTATATCCTTTTGTGCAGGCGTGACGCAAAATGAATCTCAAAGCAGGCGAACGGCGACTTCCTGCTCCACCGTTGCTGACTAAGGATTCCCCTCCTGCACTCCTTCACACGCCGGCCATCGGTTATCTGGTCTGGAAATAACAAAATGTTTTATGCATCGTCCTGCGACAGGCAACATTAGTTTTGCTGTATTTCTCGCCGATAAACATTCCATTAGCCAGATAAGACGGCAGCATACAAATATGTCTGCATGCAATTTATTTTCCCCCTCCTGCTTTCAACCTTAGAGCTGTTTTGCTACACTTTACCATAAAACAATGCAGTCACAAAATAATTGGCTGTATTATCATCAGTGGCGGCTAGGAAAAAATAAAGAAAAACAAAGAAGAAGAAAAAAAAAAAAAAGGGAGCGGATTCACTTTGCAAGCTTGTTTTTCCACGTCATTTTGATCTTGATGGAGGGAAAGCGATCTTAAGAGGAGCGATAGCGCTTATCAGAGGAAGCAGGCCAACAGACGGATGTTGGACTATCTGTGTTGGGGGGTATTCTTCCCACAAAGAGGGTGGTCTCTGATGCTCACACGGCGCACGCTTTGCACCTTGCCGTGTAATAGAATAAACGCCCCTATCTTTCGGCAGGAGGAAAAAAAAAAAAGGGTAAAAATGAGATTGTGCAAGTGTAATCCAACGCGCAGGGATGCTTTCAGTGTAATCAATCTCCAAAAAAAGGCTTTTAATGGAATCAATGGAGAGAAAAAGGGGATTGATTTCCATGCGGGGTGCTGCCATTTTTAGACGTCAAAAGTCTCCCGGCCGCTGCGACGACTTCCAGCCGGCCAAGTAGGTTAATTGCATATCGAGCTACAGTACGTGGTCACCGTCCAGTCGCCGTCTTTAAACTCGTTAATAATTAAAACACTGACTTCTTCGTTTAAGTCTGACCCGCCGCAGACCTGTTGACTTAACATGGAGTGTCGTCACCGTCGGTGATCTTAAATGGTTCCTTTTCAACGCCATCATTGTATCGACACTTTTTCTTATACAGTAAGTCCCTCATTTATCACTGTTTATTTGTGATTCTTATAGTTTCATAGTTGGAACATAGAACCTGTTTACAAGCTTCTAAATACCATTATTAGAGCCATCTAGACATTAAATAACACCCCTATGGTCACATTCACACATGTATTAGACTACATACTAAATATAATAATAGGCAGAGGGCACTATTTTGATCAAAACATAGCATAAACACTTCCTAGTTCTCTTCTTCTGTGCGTATTTTTGGCGTCGTCAACAAGGAAACAGCAATAAGCTATTAATTATGAATTTCCGACAACATTCTTTAAGAGCATTCAATAACATCACTAACACACTTTCCTATCTTGAAATTCCAGCACCAATGTCATCTGATTATTATAATAATATGCAAATACCGTAGCTGCGTCTGTGATGGGGTTTCCTTCAAAAACATCAACATAAATAAAGAAAAAATGGCGTTTAGTGAGTTTACATTAATAGTAAAGAAAGAGACCGTATTGGTAGGACGCGTCCCTGTAGCTCCGCGTGGGTGTTTGTGCGTATGGTAAAGGTCTCGGGCTGGGGGTGAAATGCTTCTGACAGGAAGCGCTGTTGTACATCTGTGCCGAGATGTGATGAATGATGAAATGCGTCGGCGTGCGCGGTGAGCGTTGCGACGTGTCGCACGCTGGCGGGTGTCACGCTTCATCAGTGGGCGAGGACGAAGGGGATCCCCTGCAACAGCGTCCTGCAGTCACACGACCGCCATGTTTGTTCGCGTTAATAAAGGAACAAAAAGGAAGCTCGGGATGGAGGCTGAAGGCTTTTTTTTTTTTTGCTTTTTTTTTTTTTCTTCCTTTTTCTGTTGATTTTCACGCCTGCATCTCCCCTACGGTCACGTCCATATACTGCAATGATTTTTTTTTTTTTTATTTTGTTTACTAAGCCGAGTTTGCTGCTTCTTGCTTTGATCGTCACACACAAACACACTTTCTCCAAGACCAAGACCAAGACCTGGGACATGACTATTTAACCACTCTAGACCTAGCCAGTTCCTCTGCTAACTGCATCATGAGGCTAATGAAAGGTAACAATTGAGATAAATTAAGGTAATCAGAGATGTTCCACCCCTCAGGTTAAATCCCCAAAACCCCTGTAAACCTGGACAGTCAGGTGAGGGATTGAACAGTTTCTGTTTGGTCAGCCAACACGGCCCCATTGACTATTTACACTGTGGACTAGTGCAAATGCCGAGCTCTGGAATCTCTTCACTCTGCCCCTCCTACATCCACGTCCCCTTTTCTTAGAAAGTGGGATCCTAGCATCCATTCCGAGTTCTGACTAAAAGTCCCGCTCTTCAGTGCGATGCTCGCTAAAGATAGTAAATCCTCATTAAAGCTGCACACACGCCGACGAGGTGGAGCTCGGCTGTTTCTGGGTCAGTAGGTGACTCGCGAAGAAAAACCAGGCCAGAAAACGCCGTATTAAAAAAGTCTTCTCGCAAATCAATGCTATCATACGTACATCGAGGAACAAGGAAATGACGCTTTATCTAATCAAAGTGGTGCAGGAAGTGCCAGATGGACGCGTTCCTCGCCGGTTTGAGCAGGATGAATAGAAGGACTCATTCAGGTGTTCATACATCATAAACCAGAATTCCCATGCTTGAATATGATAATGCTTGGAACGCCATGTGCTGCTGTTGTAACATGAGCTGGATCAGGCCAGAAGTCCTGCTGATATCCAAGCACCATGTGGGCTCCTTATGGCCTGGGGAGCTAGCAGCAGCTTGCGTTGGAAAACCAGAAGACTCCTGATCAATACTTTGCAATCTGCCGTCATCTGCCTCCTCCGCCGTAAATATCCTACGGCGTCAAATCTCAGAACGTGGACCGCAATCATAGACTGGTACAATCAACAGGAAGTGAGTGGTTGAGTCCAGATGAAGGTTTGTAGTTTTTTTTTTTGCCGCTTGGTGAAAGCAGGACTACAAAGATCTCCTTTACTGCCTAAAGAGTCCTCCATTGTGTGTTGTGCCCCCCCCCCCCCCCCCCCCGCCCGCCTCCTTCCCAATAGACCGGTGACCTCTAAACAGGCGCCGCCTCAGGGCGTCTTTGCCACCTTTAGGGACTCCCCGCCCCCCTACACCGTGCCGACGTGCCCACAAGGGCTTACAGGGTCCAGTGATTTACAGATTTGGATTCCTGTAAGGGGTCCATCTGACAGACGGGATGTTTTTTACTTGCTTGTCATTTCACGCTTCCTGTGCGGACGGCGCTCAGTTGGTACCGTGCTGACCCGTGACATTCCGCATATGGTACCCGAGGCATCATCCGTCACTTTCTGACAAGCGACGCCATTTTGCTCATGCAAATTTTAATCTGCGTGCCCTTTTTGTTTCCGATTTTTTTTTTTTTTTTTTTACATCCCCCGGATTTTTGGGTTATGCGGCGAGCACTGACAAAAGGACAGTGCGTACAATGGCGGCGGCCACGGCGGCGCTGCGACGCAGTGAGAGAGCGCGCGGAAAAGAAGCTGCCCTGCTGGAGGCTCGCTGCAGGCTATGTCTGACATCCCTCTCTCTCTGACGGACTGATGAGATTAGCCTGACATTTTTTTCCTTCCAACTTAAATTGCATTACCACGAGGATCTTATGTTAGGCAGATCTCCATATTATTCTCCGGGGGATTTAACTTCCATTTTGCTCTGTGTGCTTCATTCTGTTACTGCCGGGGATGAAGTCTCCTTTACTGCCTCGCCAGTCTTATATATGTCCTATAGCAGCAGTCGTGGCGTTGCTGCACTTTGGGCCACCCCCACTACCCCCCCACACACACAACAGATCAGGACAGGTCAGTGGCAGACTTTGATTAGTCAACTATCCTTGCACGCGGGACTGTTAACACAATGAACTAACCAAGCACCGCAGCCCGAGGGTCACTGATAATTAAAGATAAGCAACGTGAAAAGCAAATCCAAACATAGACCGTGAACTATACAGATTGGGGTCAGGAGAGCATGTTTTTATAAGCCGCTCATTTGCATTCAACCTTTGCATTTCACCAGCAGTTTCACCTTGACATTTAAGGTTAACCAGCAAATTAGGAGACGTTTTTTTTTTTTTTTTTTTTCTCCCCCTTGCGTGTTGTGGCACTTTGCAGTGCTGCACAGCAGTTTAGAGTCCATTGTTCTAAAAGTCACAGAGGTTGGCTGGTCGGACCCGCATCGAAAGGGACGTGACACCTGGAGAGCTTTTAAAAAAAAAAAAAACAATAAGTGGCTGCGGCGGCTCATCAAAATGCAGGCTAGAAGTTAGGCATCCATCTTGGATAAATGATACACAATGATACGCTTTTTGTTTTGCACTCCGCCATGCCCGGCTATGCAAAGTAGAGTAGGTATCGCGTGCACACTGTGCGGCTCAGACACAATGGCGGCGACCTTGAATATGGCCGTGCATGAAAATCTTTTCCATATTCATCCCCATCCGGACACCATGACTTGGCAATCATTAAAAAGCTTACGGATTTGAGCTCCCGGGGGCTGCCTTCGTTTATCACACATGCACATCCACGTTAACTAATTGTTCCGTGGTGTCTAGCCTTTGAATGCATCGTGAAATACTACTATTATTACTACATATAGAAAGTTTCATGTGTACTGTATGATGAAGATGTAAAATTTCAAGTCTCAACCGATCCTTTCATACTTTCCAAGGACCCCGGACCCCTTTGAACGAGTTCAAGCGCTTGGAGTCGCCGGTTTCCGTCACAAGAGCAGATTGCGGGGAACAGGCCTCCGGGGGTTATAGCTGCTCGTAATGGGATGAAGTCTGTTGCCGCATTGTTGCAACATGCTTGGGAGTCCTGTGGGAGGACTGGAAATGGAGTCAGGACACTCTTCCTTCCTCATCTCCGGCCCACGGGCCGCCGCCCCCCCCCTTAAATCTGGCCGCTTGCGTTTGATGTCCAAATGGAGCGCGCTGCTGCTTCATCGGCCTCAACCTCGTCTCCCGTCTGTGCTTCTCCTCCTCCTCACATCCTTCACACCAGCTTATGCAGTGTTGCACTTTGTATCCAAATATGTCAATATAGCAGCTAAAGAGGAGTCTAACAGATTGAATTGCTTGTAAAACATCACAAAAAAACTTCCACTTTGTCTTCTTAGCTTCGACTGAGTGTCACAACAAACAAACGGCTCCACCAGACCGGTTGGTTTGGGAGCAGAAAGGAGATGCAAGGACTGGAGGTTGGCACAGCTGTAGCCGTTGCTGAACAGATTGACTGACATCACGCTCTCGCCTCCAGGCGTCGGAGGACCGGGAGGTGGGTCGGTTCCGCAATGTGGGAGGGAAACAACAATACTCAAGCATGGCGTGCTCGGACGTGATGACCCGACGCCGACCCCCATTTCCTCTCTCGATTGCCTCAGCACGAGTCGGACTCCATTTTAACAACGTGGACGTTTTCTTTCTTGTCTGCGTCAAGCGGATCCTGGAGGGATCCCGTTCGGCTGACGTCTCCGAGTGATTAATGGCGGAGGTCAGAGGGCAAAGCATGTTTTACAATCACAAACAAAAAGCCAAAGTTTCCCCATTTGAGGAAAGAGCTCCTCTGCTGATGCTAGGAATCTATTTCCAGGGTGACCCGGATGACGGCGTTGCTCCGGTGGGATGCGGACTGACTCAGTGCTTGAAGGTGAGGATGTGCAGCTAACATCTTGCGAGTGATGCAGCGTCACGATGGAGGAGCACAGAGTCGGACGCCAGTTTTAAACTGTATTAACGTCCTTGGCACATTAAAAGCAGCGCTCAGTCACAAACTTGCAACAATGGCGCATTCATGAACCCCGGAATTCTGAACATCAACATCCCACTCGGCACGGGTATTGGATACTACATTATATAGAAATGATACCCAAAGGTTCTGCCAATCAGAACACGGAAGTGTTATGATAGCTTCTCTCACTTTCAGACAATGTTTAACGCAGGGGTGCGCAAACTACGGCCCGGGGGCCACATGCGGCCCACCAAGTGTTTGAATATGGCCCGTCAGTTGCTTTCTAAGTATTTCAACTTTTAACTTACAAACTGGCAACATTCATGAAAAAAAAAAAAATAATAATTAAATTACATAGTAGCTGCACAGCAGTCGAGTGGTTAGTGTGCAGACCTCACAGCTAGGAGACACGAGTTCAATCCCACCCTCGGCTATCTCTGTGTCCATAGGTATGAATGTGAGTGTGAATGGTTGTTTGTCTATATGTGCCCTGTGATTGGCTGGCCACCAGTCCAGGGTGTACCCCGCCTCTCGCGCCGAAGACAGACCAGGGTTCAATTCCACCCTCGGCCATCTCTGTGTGGCGTTTGCATGTTCTCCCCGTGCATGCGTGGGATTTCTCCGGGTACTCCGGTTTCCTCCCACATTCCAAAAACATGCTAGGTTAATTAGCGACTCCAAATTGTCCATAGGTATGAATGTGAGTGTGATTGGTTGTTTGTCTATATGTGCCCTGTGATTGGCTGGCCACCAGTCCAGGGTGTACCCCGCCTCTTGCCCTGAAGACAGCTGGGATAGGCTCCAGCACCCCCTGCGACCCTTATAGAAAATGAATGAATGAAAATGACATAGTTTGATGTGGTCTGATCATTAAAGTGCTATATTATATGTTTATATATGTTTATATGTTTTTTATGTTCTGCCCCCCCCCCCGGACAATTTTGCTAACTGAATGCGGCCCACAATTCAAAATATTTGCCCACCCTTGGTTTTACGGATAAAACTTAAATACGCCACAGTGGCTTTTACAGTGGTATTTTCCTACGTGACAAAAACCGGGTGTTTACAAGCCTTTTTGATTTAAAAAGCTACTGCACAGGATTACGGGGCTCAGGGAGCCACATTTCCACGTAAGGGGGCTGCTTAACAAACATTTTCAAGCGTTTAATTAGATGGGAAAGAAAATGTTTGGCTGCATCATGACCCAAAACACAAAACAAACACTATTAACCCAGTGGCGCATTCAGCTGCGATGATGTCGCCAATTATGTTACCTGTGCAATCATACCCCCCCTCCCCCAAATTTCCATTATTCACGCCAGTGGAGAGATCTTCTTCTGCTGTTTGCTATCAGAAATGCAGAGTACTGAGAGACTGTTCTATCGCGGCTCCACTCCACAGTCCCACTAAATCACCTCTAATGGGCTTGTGGAGGGAGCACACTCTGTATCACTGTATCAATCATTCACTCTGTTTTCCTCCTGCTGCAGCCATCCTCGCCATCACTTGGCCGCTTTAATGAGCCATTACAATTCCTATCAGACGCCCCCCCTCCATGCGCGCATACACGTGCACAAACAAGCACCCGGCTAACCGCCTTGCACTTACACTCACGCTGATACAGTATTGGATTGTCTGCACCAGAGTTTGGAGAGAGAAGCGGTCTGTCTATTCCTCAAAGTCGCGCCATCCCATCCCATCCAACCCCCCCCCCCCCCCGCCATTCGGACTCTGGCGGCGGACTCTCGTAATTGCATTGCTTCGCCATCCCACCGGCTCCCTGCATCCATCTGTCTCTTTAATATCCAGCTAAGCACTCTTGACCTTGAAGCATCCGTGACACTTCCGCGCCTCGTCCACGCCAACACATCTGTGGCTGACTCGCCCCCACCCGCAAATGTCAACGAGAGAGGGGGGGGCGAGGTGCTTTGGCTGAGAGAGGAAGCAGGGAGCGGGAAAAACAAGGTGGCCGATGTTGCCTCTGAGACAAAGGTGAAGAGGAGACCATGATGGATTGACTGTACAGGAAGTCACATTTCGAGGAGAGCCAAGTGCATCAGACAAAGACGTCGTCAAGGTCGCGTGTGATTGCTTTCATTTCTTAACTTGATTTGCAAAGGTCACCCGCTTGGATTACTTTAGGAAATGTTATTCCAGCAGGAAAAGAAAGATGTAAAGGATCAGTTTTTGTGCCTCCTGGCATCTCCTCCGAGGCGTTCTTCAAGCCTTTGGGCGACTGTGATGAGACTCCTCCGCACGCGAACACCAATGTCTACGCCTCCCAGCGCTAACATTTGATGTTTCCGTTCAATCCAAACA
This sequence comes from Doryrhamphus excisus, assembly GCF_037039965.1. Classification (NCBI taxonomy): domain Eukaryota; kingdom Metazoa; phylum Chordata; class Actinopteri; order Syngnathiformes; family Syngnathidae; genus Doryrhamphus; species Doryrhamphus excisus. The sequence goes on from NC_136363.1 coordinate 20,899,649, forward strand.
TATTTGGTGCTGATATTTGGATACACGGAGCAATAGTTTACCTTCTGGAAGGCAAGCTCGGAGGAAAACATCCAGGAACACATTCGGTGATGCTTCCGTTTAGCGCACCGCAGGAATCATTTGGGTCCCAACTAGCCTGGCTGATTGGACCAATTTCGTTACTTTGACGCACCACTAGCTTGTCGGATCACATCAGAATCAGTGAGACTCTTGCTTCGGCCAAGTGATCTGTTTGACTTCAGTTACTTGAAAGATCTATGGAGTCTAAAACAGTACGATGTACTCCAGCCATGGAGTCTAAAACAGTACAATGATCTCCAGCCATGGACTCTAAAACAGTACAATGATCTCCAACCATGGACTCTAAAACAGTACAATGATCTCCAACCATGGAGTCTAAAACAGTACAATGATCTCCAACCATGGAGTCTAAAACAGTATAAAGATCTCCAGCCATGGAGTCTAAAACAGTATAAAGATCTCCAGCCATGGAGTCTAAAACAGTCCACTGATCTCCAGGCATTGAAAAGTTGAATTATACCAACGAGCGGCCTAGAAAAGACTTTACCGACATTTGTGGGTTTAACCGCTCTTTCCTCAGTCCATTATAGAGAAAATAACACAAGGTAAGATTGGAAAAAAATAAAACTCAATCTAAAACTCAATCCACGAAACATGATTTTTGTCCCCCCGTCCCCATCCCGTGAGGCAACGTTGACTTTAGGCCATGCAGTCATTTCCATTGTCACCTTTCCCCTGCTCTATTTAAAACAACTAGCCCTTTTCTCCATTAGGATTCCTGTCCTGCTGCTTACTCCTTTGGACCTTTTTTCCGTCCCAGTCCATCTCGTGGTGACTTGTTGAAATTGGCTCTCCCCCTCCCCAGCGGATTCCCGTCCCACATGGTTTCCAAAACAATGCCAGCCTCTGTCACGAAGGGCAGTGCAACAAAATAACAATAATTCCCAGGAGGACCAGGTCCCGTTTTTTGTTGCGGTCTCTATTAGCACCGTGTCTACAAACTTAGTGGACTCATTAAATCGAGGGTCGGCAACCCGCAGTTCTACGGCAGTGCCATATTTATTACACACAGAAAACGGGGAGAAAGTAACGGCGTGTTTATGATACAAATGTACTACTACTAAGAAGGCATAGAAAAGCCAAATTTTCCAACACACCAAGGGTCGGCAACCCGCAGCTCTACGGCAGTACCATATTCATCACACACAGAAAACGGAGAGAAAATAACGCCATGTTTGTGATACAAATGTACTACTATTTTGAACGCATAGAAAAGCCAAACTTTTCAAACACACCAAGTGTCGGCAACCCGCAGCTCTACCGCAGTACCATACTCATCACTCACAGAAAACGGAGAAAAAAGTAACGCCATGTTTGTGATACAAATGTACTACTATTAAGAATGCATAGAAAAGCCAAACTCTTTACTTAAGGGCCTCAAAATCGGACAACAACTGGGTCAGATTTTGGACCTAGCGGGGGTACGTCACCGTTGATGGACTACACTGCTGATGTGGATGTCATACAACCTGTCAAATAATCCTATCCCTTTTCAGATAATCTTATAGATACCCGTTGCATTTGTCTTGTAACATTTGAAAAAAACATTCCAACTTTTACAAGGTTGCCGACCCCCCGTATTTAGGGATACATTTTGTAAACAAATGAGTCCTATCCTTCCAGTGTTCACTAAGTAGCAAGCGTCTTAGCATTAGCCAAAGCAACCTCGGCCACATGGGCGTTTTTAAAAAGACAGTGACAAACAACCTACTTTGCAACGTTGTTTTCAACCCAACAGGGATACGACTATGCCGCCCTTGCGAGCACCCCCCCACCCCTCCGCTACTGCTACATCTGCTAGCTTTATTTACGGCCGACTAACGGTATGCATGCCCTCATATCAAGTCAATGTCACACGTAAAGGATAAGGATGGACCAATCTGGCGGTTCAGGTGTACTTTATAGTGCGATGTTAGCGCCCTGCAGCGTGTTATCTTTATTGAGAAACAAAGGATTAGTGACGTGATTGATGGGCCTTGTCTCCCAGGGATTATGCTGTAGAGCGCCACTAATTGCTCCCGCTTGCTCCCTCCTCTTCTATTTATCTCCCGCTTTCCGTTCCATCCTGTCTATACGCGCGGCCCGCGGCCAAAGCCGCGCACTTTGATCTAGCACAGCGAGCTGAAAAAGACCTGAACTGTCCTTAAAAGTCGTAGCCAAGTGACTCCATTTAGCATTCAGGCTCAAGTGTTTTTCTGGATGTGTGCCAGGCCTGAGATGACGGTGGGGGGGGGGGCTGTATAGATATGCTAACACACCATGTAATGGACTACTGTACAAGTGGAAATAATGTGCTGAGTCATTTCGGGAAGCTATTAAGCCGCCCAGGTGACTTTGAGACTCACCGGTTGACATCTACTCAACGGAATGAGGCCGCTCCCTCCTCTTCCTCCTCGTTGACGTCTTTCTAAGCAAACACAACTTAATTACAAATAAGTGGAAAAGGTGGGGGGGGGCGTTTATACGACAGACATCGGAGAAGAGCGCACAGCTGCACACGCAATGGAGCATGTGTCGTGTTAACCTTGAAAGCATCGTGGCCACTGCGTTTTTCAATTAATGCGGGTACAAATTAAATTGGGAAAACATCGCTGGCGTGAGTGTCTTCACCAAAACAATAGCGGACCGGCGGGGCGCTCGTAGGTCGCCGCATCACTGCGGGCCCCTCGGAGGGTGCCTTATTAAAAAAAAAAAAAAAAAAAAAAAGTGATTTAAATCGTTGCAGCACACCTTCCTGCGAGCCATGCGTGTCCTTGTCGCTTGTCATTAAAGCATCCGCGATTGACGGCTGATGCAGGCTGTACACATTTGGCTACCCCGGGATGCGGAAACAATGCGGCGGAGCGGGGACCTCCCCCAAGGCCAAACAATCCTAATTTGGATCTTCATACTGTAGACGCCCACCTCCCTGTATAACTTCTGCAGTTTTTCTCATTAGGATTCAGTCATTACTGAAGGGAAGATGAAAGAAAATGAATCGGAATGATACTTTAGTGACATAATAGAAGAAAATGCGTGAAATCCAATTAGATTCTGTAGATTCTGTACTTTTTTTTTTAAAAGAAAAACAGTTTTTAAAACACTAGGCTGATTGTGCGTACATACAGAAGACATTATTTGTAATTATAATTTTTTGGTGCTACAGTAAAGTCTTGTTATATCGATATCGGTTATAACGAATGACTACTTATTACGATACTATTTTCATTTCCCGGCAAATTTCTAGTCTTTTATGATATAATTAGTTCCGTTAATACGATACCTGGTTATTATGATAATCCGGTTACTACGATGCCCTTTTCATCTCCCGCCAGCCAATTTGGTCTGCTTATATCGATACAAAAGCAGCTTAAATCAATCTTTGCTTAAGGATTTCAATACCAAAAAAGAACACGGCGAACGGCTGCTTCCAAGTGTGAAAAATAAAGTTGACTGGAAGCAGCCGTTCGCCGTTCGCCGTGTTCTTTTTTGGTATTGAAATCCTTAAGCAAAGATTGATTTAAGCCCCCCCCATTATTGCCCACTTTTAATGCAGTTCGGCGCAGGATTGGATATATGGATAGTCCGGTTATATCGGTATTTTTTCCGACTCCTGAGAATATCGATATAACGAGACTTTACTGTATTGCTAACATTTTGAACCTCCCCTTTAATACACGCGGTTAAGACACGCTGCCTGGGTCCATACTCCACTAAAAGATCATTTGTGATGCGTCCTGTTTGAATCAATACATACAGACTCTCTTCCTCTAGAACAATGTCGGGATGTTTTTCTTGTTTCTCCCCCCCTTTGGTGACCGATGATGACTGATGGCGTCTTAAAAATACAATCCCAACATAAATTTATCATCAGCTTTTAAATGTGAGCTGATGGATGTGGCGCTCTCGTGATCTAATGAATAGCCGCAGCCTCCAGGGAGTCTGCCGGTAATTAGTCACGTGAAAGTCATGTTTCCCGAGGGGGGAATAAAAAAACATCCTTTAGTGTCAGAGGTAACGGTGCTTTAGACCTGCTGTGGATTCGGGTTTTGTGTGTGTGTTGTTAGTTTGACAAGCGCGCTTGGCAAGAGGTCGCCGTGGTTGATGCATGCGTCTGGGTATCTGTCATGGCGCCCATCTATCAGCGTGGGGGGAGGTGAGGAGACGACGACGTGAGGATGAGTCACTGTGGCAGAGGTTACCTGCACGTAGACCCGATTCACACTGGGCCGGCGCGGCTTTAATTGTCCTTCTTCCTGAAAAAGACGAGCTATTGTTGTCTTTAAAGCTAGGGACCGTTTGTGGAAGAAAAAAAAAACGGCGATGATAACGAATGAAAACCAGCGAGTGTAACCGTTTAGCGGCTCTGTTAGCGCTGCTGGCGGTGAAGCTACAACGCCAATTGTCTCTGCAGGACGGCGTCCAAAAGACGTTTAACAAGGAGACACGACCCCGTAAGAGTCACATGTGCTAGGTAAGCCTTTTGCGGGTTTGTATGCGTCCCCCAAGGTTTGTCTTTCAAGGATGGACAAGCTAAATGGTACTTTAGTAGAGCAGAACCGCATCTCCGGAGACCGAAGTCCACATAACGCCTCTCAATTACCCCCAAAAGTCACTTCGACATGTAGCCTCCCATTCCCATCACTTAAGTCTCCGCTGCGTCGTCATGGGCTTCTCCAAGCGGGAATAAACGCCGGCCTTTGTGTCACTGGTGGGAGACAGCTGGATTAGAGCCCCCCCTTCCAACATCCAAATTAAAATCAAAGCAATCACCATGCGAAGGAGAGGCTGTTTGGGGCTAAACGGCGCCGTGATGAAGAAGCAACGGCGTTTCAAAAAAAAAAAAAAAAAGGCCGATTTCACACAACCCGGGAAGTTTGCTGAATGGAGTCTTGCGAGAGGCAACTCTCGAGCGCCGCACTATTAGCCGAAAGCTTTGCCGCGGATTAGAGCGAGACACAAGCTTTTCATTCCTACGCTAAGTCAACGTATGAATAATTTACTCGGCGGGAATCTCAGCCGACTCCCTCTTTAAGCCAGGGAAATGTTTTATTTGTATGTTTGCTGTCAAAAGTCATCGACTCGAAGCCGAGTCGGCGGAAACAGTCGCAGGAGAAAAAAAAAAAAAAAAAACCTGTGTGATGTGACGATTGTTGTCAGTGATAATTAGCTCTCCTTTGGACCGTGACTGTCCCGCAACTCACTGGGAGGGAACACACCGAATCATTCGCCGCCTTCATCTGTTTTCACCCGCGTCTTCACGCTGGGCTGCAGTCAAAAGCATCACTTTTTTTCCCGTTTTTTTTTCTACCTGTCATTATTCTCCAAATAATTGCTGAGAACTAGATGAAGCACGACGCATAAAAGCCATCAAACTGAATTGAAAAGGAAAGTAGAGACTCTTATCGGATGTCACGAAGTCTACGTTTGACTGACAACTCAATTCTGACCGCATCTTCCTGAACATCGATGGTAACTTAGTCAATGAATTAGCTAAAGCCAAGTTTAAGCTAAAAACGAGAAAGATGTCGGCCATCTTTTTTGTTTATGTTTGTACAAGCGATGTGCTGACTTGTACTCTACGAAGACTGCAAGACTGACAACCGAACTGGAATTATTTACGCCCGTCTTTCACATCGGCCCCCACATAACACTCCCGACTACTCACGGCGCTCGCTCTTTGTCGTCCTCCACGCACACACAAACACACAGAGAGGATTGTAAAGGAAATCTGCACACGCTTTTCATATCTTTCACGCTGGCGTCTTCGGCAGCGACTCATGACAAGCGCTCGTGACGGCCCTCACAAACCAACACACAAACGAGAAGAAGTCAGAGATGGACTGCAAACGCCGAAACAGCGCTAATCCCGCTGAGGAGGTCTCTAAAAGGCCTGGCTTTAAGCCGATTCCCAAACACACACGCAGACATTCCGGGTCAGCACTGTTTGTGGTGGTGACGGTGCTGATGCGTTCAAAAGCTTCACTACTTCGCCGCCGCTGCCGCCGCTGCCGCCGCCACCTTTCCACTCTGATTCTTCTTATTTCCACTCTCCCGCTCATGCCCCCTTGTATTCAGTCTCCGCGGAACGCTTGAGTGCACGGATGAAATACTTCACAGCTAGCGAGCGTATAAATGTAAACATCCACGGCAACATGCTCAAATCCGAAGGTTCACACAATATGGACGAAAAGACTGCAAAGTTCACCGTTTCCACCTAAAATGCTTCTCACCTCTATAAGCCACGGATGTGCATGTTGTCCGATGGGATACTCCCAGCTAGCTCCGGTGATGAGACGTGGGATGCAGTACGAGCAAGAGCTGTGGTAAATCGACACTTGATCAAACAGAGTTAAAAACGCATCATCTCAAATCCTTATGACGGACATGAACACAAAAACAGCAAAACCGAGACGGCTAATAACGAACCTAATGGCACAAACATATTCCGCCTATAAAGACTTTGTCGTTTTTAGAATTTCGATTAAAAAAAAAATCAACATTTTTGCATGGCGGTACCCAAATACGGAAGAGTCAAGACTGCACCTCTGTTGCATCACTGCTGTATTTGTTAGCAATGTTAGCAGGCTGCAGAGATGTCGCATTACCATATCATTGATTACATTTAATAATGGTGATGAATTTACACCCTTGTTTCCTGTTTCATCATCTCGGCTAAAGAGCTTTAAAAAAAAAAAAAAAAATCTAGTTCTATTAGTCACGACGGCCCTGGCGGACTGTATTTAATCATTTTAGCAGCGGCGCCCTCTGGCCTGAGGCCACAGCAAAAAAACAGACAGAAAAAGACGCGTTCCCATTTATTTTTGCTTTGTCTCGATGCCAAAACTGATAGCGTTTGAATCGCGCTGTTGTTTGTGAAACTGAAGTACTTAAAAATAAACGTTGGCGTGTAATTAGTCGGCGGTCATCCGCTCACGTCGGGTCGCCGGACCTTCAGGCTTCGCTAATGGTGTCATCGCAACGGATGAGTGCGAGACCCGCGTCGACACTGTCGGCTTTCATCGCAAGTTTTATTCTTTTACATAAAAGCAACGTAAAAACCTGAAGAGGCCATTGAAAGGCCGGCATTCAGGGAAAATGATAGCGCTCGGTTTTGAATGACGCCATCATGAAAGTATTTGTTTTATTATTGTGCTTTTATGTAGTACTTGTAGCCACATAGGACCATCGGGTCAGTGCCGATTGTGCAGCTGTACCTAATGACCTGTCCACGCGGGGTTTCAAGTGGTACCCCATTGAGATTCCGGGCCAGCGTGGAGTCGTCAGCCCACAGGAGGTGTTGCGACTTCATTTTCTTCCTCTGTGATCCGTGACAGTGTCATATTCTCCCCGCCTCATCTTGTGTCTTTACACCACGACCTTCATCGCGCCTCCCTCTCACCCGTACCCTCACATTTTTTTTTTTTTTTTCTTTTCTCCGCCACCGTGTCTGACTCACGCCGTGCGATGGTTTCGTGACAGGCCGAGGAGTCTGATGCGGTCGCCCCATTTCCACGAGCCAAAACACAGCAGGAGAGCTCGGGTGTTGGTTTTTTTTTTTTTTTTGGTTTGGTTTTCAGCTTTTTCAGGCTGCAAGGTCAAGGTTATACTGTTGAACATCTGCTTCCTTTCGTTCCCTTCGGAACAAATACAAGAGAAGAAAAAAAGTGTCTTTATTATGTTTTGTTCCTGCATCCACCTCAGGATAGCGCGGGTCAAGGATTGTTTGTTGTCAAGCCCGCTATGTTGCGTTTCCTTTTTCAACATTTTACCGCGCCGCTATCAGGATGTCATCATAAGAAATGTATTGAGAGGCGGCAGGCAGTGTTCTACAAAAGCCTTGAACCGACGGGATTGTGGTGGTAAAGTTTGCGTTCATGCAAAAACCTTGCCGATTGCAAGAAGACTAAATAAAATGGAAGTTTCAGGAGAAATACCAAGGTGATTTGGAAGAAGCTTTGCACATTAAGTCCTAGATTGGTAGGTCTCAGAGCCAGCTGGGATAGGCTCCAGCTCAACCACGACCGTATAAAAAACCGCTATCATCCAACACTTCAACGAAAACACTTAACCATCTCTTACCTACGTCAAAACAAGTTCTTCACACAATCGACAATTACAAAGAAGCTTGAGTTTTTCATGAAAACACTAAGAACAGCGGAGTGGAAGGGCACGGCGGGCGGTGCGTGACAGCACAACAAAAGCTTCCAAGGAAAGAACGACGGCGATGCGTGGAGCGCCGCGATGGGAGGACAATACCGGCAGACGTCAGATGACAGCTCGCGCATTTGCGACTCGTTAATGTGAGAAAGTCGATGAAAAAATAAAGTAGGCCCAGTCGGCGCGGCGAGAAGGAAGAGCGTCTAACTTTGACCCGGAGTTAACCGTCGTTTCGTGTCGTTTCAGACATGCGGGGAATACATTGCATTCGCCGGATGGGAAGTGGGCCTACTGATTAAAACGTAGCCTTATTAAAAGTGGCAGGCCATCTCCCCCTCCCCTTAATAGAGATAACGCTGACTATAAAGGGATGTTTTTAAGCGGCGTTCGCCTTCCAAGTAATTCTGACGTGAGATATTCAAAGAATATTGTTAACAAGATCGTTAACTCAATAAAGAGTGCAAACGCTCCCTTCCAGACGCAGTGCGGAATCTCCCGCGGGAGGTGATGGGATGCGTTGCTATGGCGCTATATGTGCCCCATCAAAAGCGAAAGCCCATTTCATTCCTGTTAGCGCCTGGGGGGGCGTCTGGCCCATTCGGGTGTTTGAAGTGTACGCCGGTGGCGCTGCGGTTCTGATCTGCGTTTGACTCCTGGACCTGAAACGTCGGTGGTTTGTGCGCACACTAGCCAAAAATGCTACTACGATACTACGGCTACTAATTGATATGATTAGTAGTAGAAATATTCAGGAAGAACCCGCTCCAATGTTATGAATAGAATATTGGAACTAGATGTTAGCATTCAGCTGGCGGACGCGTGGAGGAGGATGCACCAGAGGTCCCATTCAGCTCAAGTGGCGCAATGATTGTGTAAATATCAGCAGTGTAAACAATGTGATAATTACGATAACGCCGTTGTACTTGTAGTGTTCCCTGGAGGAGACCGCCATCACGGTTTTTCCCAAAGGCCTTGCAAGTACTTTTGCACAAAATGTTTATAAAATATTGTTCTGCTTTATTGTTTTAACAACAACAACAATAGTAGTCAGTGGCGGTCATTACAGTAATCAATACCCAACGTGCGACCACCAACGATGTGCATTCAACCTAGCGTGTTTTTGGAATGTTGGAGGAAACCGGAGTAGCTGCAAAAATATAAAAAAAACACGCATACACAGGGAGAACATGCAAATTGCACACAGAGATGGCCGAGGGTGGAATTGAACTCGGGCCTCCTAGCTGTGTGGCCTGTGAGATAACCACTTGTACGCCGTGCAGCCACCAAGTAGGTTGGTTCATTACAAGTCAAATGAAATTTGAACTTTAAGAGTGTTTAAACAAATATTTTATATGTATAGTGAGAGGTTTTACAGCGGAAATATTCCCCACAATTATATTTTATTTTTATATATTTTTTTATTATTTTAATTATATATTATAATTTTTTAATATTATTTATATTTTTTATATTTTTGCTCTTTACTGTATTTGCTATTTGTACCTTATTTTATTTTATTATACTATTTTACATAGAACAATTTTTTTGAACCCTGCATGCCCCCATGTTTTCTATCTATCCAGCCATCCATCCATCCATCCATCCATCTATTAATATTGAATCCTGCTTCGAGGAACTTCACTGATCGCGGTCGGGTCTGGAACCAAGTCACTATAATAAAAAAAGGGATGACTGTAACCAGAGCGGCCTCTAACCAAGGTTCCACTGCACAGTATGAGTGGTAATTTGCGATTGGTAATCTTAATTAGACCCCCCCCCTTTATCACTCTCTGGCTGCCGCTAATCTTTTCTATTCACGACAGCCGGGATGTTAACTGGGATGAATCCATAAAAAAAGCAGGTTGCCAGGGAGATTGATGTTTGTGTCAATGTTTAGTACATCCTCTGATGCGCCGTCCCATGTGTTGACGCGCTGGCAGCTGCTGCGGCAGACGGAAGAAGCGGCGGCGTGCTTTAAAGCCAACATACGTCAGTCAACGGCAGCTTACGCATGTGAAATATTAAACAGCCAAAGAAGCCTTAAAAAAAAAAAACGGTCAAGGTACGTTGCCTTTCCTCGCCGCTTTGCAAAGAGATGATACAATATTAATGGCTCCCTGAGAACGCCGCCGCTTTTCAGACTGAGAATCCGTGACGGCGAAAAGCAATATCGGGCGAGTAAACAGTTTGGTGTACAGCCGTGTTTTAAATACGCCAAAAAGGTGAACGCTGTTGTCACGCAGCTAAATGAAAGCGTGTCACGACACCCACACTTTGCGCCTCGCCGGCGAGGGCGCGCTTATGTACGACGAGCGGTCACTAATAGAAAAGTGTCCACAGAGGAGCACTTCAATAATGGATGCCGTTGTATTTAGACGCGCATCACGACGCTCGTTAACGTTTGCCCTTTTCAAGTGTTTACGGCAACGTGGGGAGCGCGGGGAGCGCCGGGGAGCGTGACACATGACCTTTAATTGTTGCTTGTTGCGTGCGGGGAACCAAATAAAAGATAAGGCTGGCATCATCCGACGCCACCAACATCTCACGCTAGGAAGGCTTTCTGGATAGATTGTCATGCACTGTAATAGGCCACGCCCCTTCAGTCATTATTTTAACAGATGACCTTTAAACTCCATCGTGTAATCGGATCCTCGTTCCTGTCGTCACATGACCTTTGATCGACATGTTGGTGATCTTGACTGGCATAAAGGACAGTCAAAGGTACTTTGGGAAACAATGTTTTATTATTATTCATATTTATATAATATTATATATTATATATATATATATTATAATTATAATAATAATTATTATAATAATATTATAATTATATAATAATAATACATAATAATACATATAATAATATAATATACATATATATAATAAATACATATGTATTATAATAATAATGTATGTATATATAATAATAATATATGTATAAATAATAATAATAATAATAATAATAATAATAATTATAATAATTATTATTATTATTTATACATATATTGTTATTATATATATTATTATATTATATCATATTATATTATATATTATATTATTATATATACATATATAATAATAATAATAATAATAATAATAATAATAATAATAATAATAATAATAACAATAATAATAACAATAATAATAATAATAATTATTATTATTATTATATAGTACATTATTATTATTATTATTATTATTATTATTATTATTATTATTATTATTATTTATTACAATTTATTTATTACAATTATTCACAGACTATTGCCAAACAAGTGTATCAAAGCATGCTGGGAAGCAGAACCTAGGTTCATGCTACAATATTATGCAATTACAAATTTTCACCCTAACTTCTGTAAAGTACTGAATCGGGATTTAGGTTTTGTGTGACCTTGGTGCCAAATGTCAATGACCTCTGTGAGCTTTTACACCAAGCTTGATTTTCCAGTTTTTCTTGTCGGCTGAAACTGATTTGAAAGAATCCCCTGCAGAGCTTGTGGGCTATCAAGCTTACCAGCGTGGGACGGCAAGACGGATGGACAAACCGACTGACTGACTGACTGACCCCCACCCCCCCAAAAAAAAACACTTGCAGCCACCCCTCTTCCATAATTCCGACATCATCTTCCGCTCGCACAAACAGCCTAAAGTTTGCGACAACAACTATGAGCGGGAATCGATCGGAACGTGTGAAACACGGAAGCGGGGACATTACGACTTGTGACATGCGCCGGAGAAGCATTGTGCGCTCATTCCGAGCGGTAAGATGTTTTTCTGTAAAAGAAAAAAAAAAAATCATGAGCAAGGACAACAAGTTTAATGCTTGTCTGCATCCAACTGAGTGCCTTCGTGACACAGACGGAAATTGGAGCAATACTGCAGCAAACAAGCATTGATCCCCCAATAAATATCATCCCAGAGCCATGCTGGAGAGTAACAGATATTAATTGTGAGTCTGCCACACGTAAATAAAGCACAAGGCAATCAATACTGCAGTACTTTTCACAAATACACACTGTATATACCCTGTTTTGGGACAATAAATAAAGATTGTGGCATATTTCCGCCGCCCATGTGGGTCGAAAAGTGATACTGACCAGGGAGTTGTTTGGTTCCCGGTGGGATGGGGGAAATATTCCCCGTGACAGAACAGCCCACATCTGCTGCTGCCGCCTGAGGCAAACCTTTTCCTCCTCACCCCCGGACTCATCGGCTCCGGAACTGGGGCAAAACTTTCCATCAAGCGATGACAGAGTGAGGACAACGAGCACAACACCGGCGTCTAATTGAGAAGCTGCCGTGTCTGGATGACTGCGAGGCTGGATCGGTCCAGCGTGCCGTCTTCTCGTTGCTATGGCAACCACACACAGCCGCAAACAAGCAGCATACTCGGTGTAATCTGTTTCAAAGTTTGTTGACCTCAAAAGTCCAGAAAAAGAAACAACACCTTTCTGTGTGTTTCCAGCAGGTATTCTTATGTACACCTCAACCTTGAGGACTACATCGGTCTATGAACTAACACCATGACTTAGTGGATCGTTCAATTAGTGTACGCAAACGGAACAGAAGCGGTCATTGGTAACAATTCAAAAATGTCTGCTCGGCTTGCCAACCAGGAGGTCCTTATGCCAATACATTTTCAGCAAGATATACGCCTGCCAAAAAAAAAAAAAAAAAAACTAAACAAGGGAAAGTTGCGTGGTGTTTGGGCCCTTAAACACACGGACGATTTATTTGGATTCATACCAAACTAACGTTTGTTTGTTAGTTTCCGAGAGACCTCTAAAGTTTTCACTGTACATGTAAACAAATTGGCAAGATATGATGCCGGATGCCGGGATGGGCACCGGCATCAACTACCATGACACCATAACAACCCTTTAGACTGGAAATACATCCATTGTGCTTGGAGAGGAAATAAACCAGAAGAAAAAGGGATAAAAGATGGGCGGGTAGTATTGATCATTAATGCCTACTGATTGACACCTGTGAAACTTTGGGTTTTGTTGTTCAGAGCAAAGAAAAGGCCCCCCATATCACCGCCACAGTGTTCGATTTCCAAACACATGTATACAACATCCACACCTCCACTTCATCTCAAGAACACTTCCTCAATAACAAGCTCCTCCCGACAAGTCCTGCAGGGAGAAGATTGAAAAGACACGGAAACAACTCTATCACACGTCAATCCCATCTGTGGAAATATTCCAAAACCAATATAGCCAGTGGCGCCGGCCCGGAGAGCTGAAGGTCTGCAAGTGGAATGGATGGCGGCAAGCGAGAGAAAGATGATTTGTTAGATTGGACCCAGAGTGAAGGCGTGCGGCGCCTCATTCTTCTTCTTGATTTTGCAGAGAGAGAAGAGAAAAAAAAAAAGGAACCAAAAATAAAAAAATAAAAAGCCAGACGTAGTGCTTGTGGTGCCGTCGATGAGTTTATTTCATACGTCGGGGCAGCGAGTAATGAGGAGGAAATGACCTCCTGCCTGGCTAAGACACAGCAGAGCGCTCGGGATGATTTTAGTCTCTGTGTGGAATGAATGAGCACATGTGGAGCAGGGATGGAGGCAGGGAAAGAGGAGCGCTGCCCGGGTTGATTAGCAGGGAAGCAAAACTGCCAACTTGTCTGGGAAGAGGAAGAGGAGGAAATGAAAAGTGAAGAAAATGTGGAGGTGGTCCTACTTTGCTGCTACCAGAGCAGATGTTCTTCTGGGATGACTTCCTATGTGGGGTGGGAATTTGAGACAATGCCGGCGCTCACCTTGGAAGGACCCAAACAATCACAACTATATCATTAATTAGCAAAAAAATATATTTCCTGTTTGAGATGTTCCATCATGTCCATATTAGCTATGGTATTCCTTTCGCTTCTCCACCTCCAGACATCCATCTCCATTTCTGCCCTCCGAGCTCCCATCCCGCCTCCCTGCCCTTTCACTTCCTCCCTGCAGTTCAAACAACTCAAAATTTAGGATTTTATAACCGAGTCCTTTTATTTGCCACTTTAGCTTTGGTATTCCTTTAGCTTCCGTACCTCCAGGCATCCATGCACTCATCAGGCATCCCCGCATCCGCCCTTAGAGCTCCTATCTCGGCCTTCCTCCCCCTCCATGACCCCCACTGCTTCCCTGGAGCTAAAACAACAATAGCAAATACTCACAATGGAATTTTATGAATATAATCTGGAGTAATCATGTTCTCCCCGTGCATGCGTGGGTTTTCTCCGGGTACTCCGGTTTGCTCCCACATTCCAAAAACATGCTAGGTTAATTAGCGACTTCAAATTGTGCCTAGGTATGAATGTGAGTGTGAGTGGTTGTTTGTCTATATGTGCCCTGTGATTGGCTGGTGACCAGTCCAGGGTGGACTCCGACTCTCACCCGGAGACAGCTGGGATAGGCTCCAGCATGAACAATCTTTTTATCCAAGAAGTAACTTCTAACAAGTGCATGTTTTGGTTTTGCTTTACATTTAATATTTTGCATCTTCTGCACTTTTGTCCACCTGTATACGTATTAAAACATCTCGTCCCTGTCTGGCGCGTGGCCTTTCCACTTGGGCGGCTAATGACGGTGCAAATGGGGCGCGTGAGGCAAAGGTAGCCGTCAGATGTAAGGGTGTCAGGGTGGCGGCGGCAATCAGCTGTGATTTGTGTGATTGAGAGCGGACGGTAAATGTTGATGGCTCATTTGCTCCTTGATGGATAATTGTGGCTATTAACAACATGACACCAGGCTGACCTTTGCTATAAGACTCTTCTTCGCACTCTTAATGGTTTTCCTCCAGCCCGTGTCCTTGCATTCATTATGAGGAATCTGGCTTAATGACTCCACCTGATGGCACCACGTGCCGGTGGCTTCCTGAGACGCTTTGTCATTGTTATTTCCATCAAGGAGAAAGTAAAAGCGCAGATAAAAAGTACGTCGGCATTCTTCTATCTTCATCTCATATTGGCGACTTAACCGGGGAGCGTTTTTCCCTGCCTTTACTTCCAAATGGAAAAGCACATAATGCTTTTGTGGAATCCCTGCAGGCAGAATGAATTAATAGCATGCACCTTATTTGGCTTTGAAGCTTCAACTGTACTGCAGATATTTGCAGCATCCAATCTGCCTCCTCCTCCTCGTCTTCCTCCTCCTCCCGTGGGACTTGCGGTCGCACAGACCTCGTACAGTTACATAAATATGTTTTATAATGAATATTTCAATGCCGCTGCCTTTGTTTTGGATCCAACAGTGGGGGTCAGCGATGCCCGTTTTTTTTCAAAGAGCAGAAATTTAGTTAATTAGCTGGGGCCCTTTTGTTGTGCACTCATTAAAATACATTCCTGGTTTATTTGCATAACTCGTTAGGATTACTCCTTCACAAACGCATGGAATCAAACTCATATTGTGTGTAATTAATAATGAGTGCCTCTAATGAAAAGCCAAGCACACACACAAACACACACAAGATATTGGGAGCGTGTGGCTCTGCTAAGATCCAAAGAGACGACTTTGTTTTGTTTCCGTGTTGGGATTGTGTGATTTGTTCAAGTGTCTTTAATAATTGAGTTTTTTTTTTTTAAATATGGCCGCTGTGCAGGTAGGAGACCACCAACGCTGGAACAAGCGGCGCCCGAGGCTGCGTGGTCTTCAAAGAACATCAGTGATGCGTTCGCACAACGGCGTCAGAATCATCGTGTTTTATTGACAAATGAACATTCCGATGCGGCAGCAGATTTGAGAGCTCAACCGATCCATCTTTTGGATTAAACTTCAGTTTTGGCTGCACCGGGAAGAAGGAGCACCTGATTCCAGACGACAGTATTTGAACTGCACTGCAAGTAACTGTCAAAGGTTCAAAGCCAAAATCATGGACGGACGAACTCAAACGGATTCCGAGACTCCACATTCATTACGTATAACGATGGAAATTAGGCACGAACAAGGAGTAAAAGACATCAATACTGTGATGTTTCATGGCGGAAATCAAACCAGACGCAACGTTTTCTAAACACTGATGTCTCCTTTTGTCAACATCTCACAGACAATTGCCGAGATCTGCTTGAATGATCAGAAGATTCCAATTAAAGAGGAAATTACATTTATGAAACGCTCCTTCCAATTAACGAGCTGTTTATCAGCGCCGACGTGTAAACGACTTTGCGGCAGCTCTCCAAAACTCTTGTCGCTTCCGTCGGTCGCTGCCAATTTCTTTCATTCTTAGTTAAAGCTTTTATTTGTCCTCGCCGTCTCTATCCGAGCGACATGACAGTTTGATGATGCTGTGCAGCAGCTGTTGTGACATGCGCTCAGTCGGCACTTGAAAGCACCACCAGCGCATCCAGTGAGAGGGGGGGGGCGAGGACGAGGGGGGGTTTAGCTTTGACAATAATGAAAAGGCAACAAGCTGCACATCCAGACAATACCTGGATATCTGCAGGCGGCTAATATCTTTCTGCCAGTTAGTTCTCGGTCCTATCAGGGCTTCATTATTTATATGGCGACTGCTGAGCTGGGCTGCTCCGGGAACAATATCATCATAAACACAACCACGCCGGCTTTGCTTGGGAGGGGGGGGCACCGGAGATCAGGACACAAATAATGTTTGCCCAAACTCCCCGGAGTTAATTTAGCTCAGTGTAGCGGCCGACCTGGACTCGGCGTGGTCGCTCGGCTAGGCCGTCAAAGAGATTAAACTCGGCGAGATGAGATGGGCCTAAAAGTGCTTTCCTTCTCGCCGCGGAGGAAAAACAATTTATGAGACTTCAAGAGTTCAACACAACAGACTCACGGAAAACAATTTGGGTTGGATTACCTTAAAAAGGACGGCAAACTCAGTCTGACTATTCCAAAGATTAACAACACTTTATTATCTAGACTGTAAGTTGCTATTTTTACCCACCTGAGTTGCGACTTATATACCTAACATATACATTAAAATGTTTTTAAAATTAATTCATACTCACCACAGCCGCCAGAGGACGCTGAAGGCTTGTGGCAACAACAGTCATGTCGAATGAGATCGGGAGCTTGGTGAACTTTTACTGTTACCTTGCTTGTTGGAATTGTTGATTTGTTTACATTCATTCATTCATTTTCTAACGCTTATCCTCACGAGGGTCGCGGGGGTGCTGGAGCCTATCCCAGCTGTCTTCTTCGGGCGAGAGGCGGGCTACACCCTGGACTGGTGGCCAGCCAATCACAGGTCACATATAGACAAACAACCATTCACACTCACATTCATATCTATGGACAATTTGGAGTCGCTTAACATGCTTAACCTAGCATGGTCCGCGCGCTAACCACTCGACCACCGTGCAGCCCTGTTGATTTGTTTATATTGTTTATTTTTTTTTTATACTGTGTATTTTGTACTTTGTACTGCTTAACTGATTCTGTACTCTTGCTGCTGTGCAATGCAAATTTCCCCACTGAGGGACGAATAAAGGCATATCTTATCTTATCTAATCATTGGCTCGTTATATTAGTCGGTTCAGCCTCCCAGGTATGTTGTTTGTGTTATTGTGTATAAATGTATAACTGTTTGGGGATTACATTTCGAAATAAATATCCTCATAATGGATATTTTGACTGATGGAACTAAAGGTCTGGAAAACTTGGTAAATAAGGTACATTTTCTACAGGTCCACGGACCAAAACAATCACCGATAAAGGTTACTGGATGTTACATCTCCTTCCCACTGTCAGCTCGTATTTGTATTCCAAGCTCTCTCCATCAAGCCTCTGCGGGTTATTTATCGCTGACAAGAAATCACATACGTTAAATTAGGCCTCTTTGACTAATGACGGAGAGGGAAATGTGACATGCTCATTTGGAGAAAAAAAAAAAAAACAGGAACGGCGTTAATGAAGCTCTCATTCAGTCGTTCCTTAATAAACAAATCATCCCCGTCGCTGAACTTCATCTTCAGAGGCAGCTGACTCGACAAACAGAACCTTATTGGAGTTTGTATTAAAAGCTATTCATTGCAATCTGCGCCATAAAGGGGCCATGTTCGAATAAAGCGGCGGCTTTATTGTGTAATCAATATGATGTTTAAAGTGCTCATAGAAATGTCCTTGCTCTTATTGTTCTACATGAACGGCAAGGAGACATCCGCCCAACTTGAGGTGATTGATCGCAAAGTGGGTTCCATCGCCGAATAAGCCAACATTAGTTTAGAAAAGAGTCAATTTCTGGGAGCTCGTCTTTATCTTGGACTTGACCGCTTGACCCGGAACCCTTTCACATGTTGACATACTTCAAGTTATTTCTTCATTCGGCGATCATCGAGAACTCGCTCCTGCACCGCCGGTTCACAAACTTAACCTTAATCCTCTTTGACGCCGTCGGCTTCGCGGGAGGAGGTTGCGGCGGCTGCCCTGACCGCACGGCCGACTAATGATTAGAAGTTCTTTAAATAACGTTACAAGTCCCTGGACCATTATTTCTCCCTCTGTTCTCCTCTTCTATAATGACAAATCTGAGACCTTCAGAGTGTAGACAATTATTATTCCTTTCTTCCCTTCCCACTGAGACGCTTCCCGCTTTGTTTGATGAGCCAATCCCTCTGTGGCCCGTTTCTATTGCGCCGCTAAAATAAAGCTCAATTTAAATTAGCTTTGCCGCGTATTCTCTCATGTCTCCTGCATGTGTTCCCATCGCACATCAAGCAGATGCGGCGTCGGGTTCAGAGAAAGCGCTTTGCCACAACTAACCGTTTGTTCCTCTTTCTAATCTCCTCCTGTAGATCTAATCAAAGCTCATTCAACCTGCTGCGGCTCCAACTTTTCTCCAACGTTAGTTGATGTTTGCATTTGCTCGGGTCTCAGGGCGCGTGTTGTACTTTGGCGATGCAAATGCGCCGCACCTGGAATTGTGCTTGCATCGCTGCACAAACAAACGAGGCTCCGGAGTCGGCACCTCATTGGTAGCTAGCTAATCTTCACAGCGATCCGACATAAGCAGTAATGAAACATAATCACTCATTTGGAATATTATTACTTATGAATTATGCTTGTTCAAGTTGTTTGCTTTTGAATTATGATGGAGAACACAACAGAGTTCCTACTGGCAGTGACAAATTCCATTCATTCCAAAGTCTGCATTTGGCTTTATGTGTCCATTTGGGAATTTTGGTCAACTAGTCTTCATATTTGGCCTTTATAAGCCTGTCGTCAGAAAAGTGAGGAGTTAGGAGTTGGGTCCAAGATGGGGACAGTGTCCGAGATGGGGACGGTGTAAAAGGTGGGGACGGTGTAAAAAGTGGAGACGGTCTCCAAGGTGGGACAGTGTAAAAAGGTGGGACAGTGTAAAAAGGTGGGTACCGCTGTCCAAGGTGGGTACCGCTGTCCAAGGTGGGGACCGCTGTCCAAGACGGGGACGGTGTCCAAGGTGGGGACCGCTGTCCAAGACGGGGACGGTGTCCAAGGTGGGGACCGCTGTCCAAGGTGGGGACCGCTGTCCAAGGTGGGGACCGCTGTCCAAGGTGGGGACCGCTGTCCAAGGTGGGGACAGCGTAAAAGATGGGGACAGTGTAAAAGATGGGGACAGTGTAAAAGGTGGGGACAGTGTCCAAGGTGGGGACAGTGTAAAAGCAGCAGTAAAAATGGACGCCATCTGGGTGGGCCTTAAAATGGGCTGGCCATTGACTTAAGTCAAACAA
The DNA here is from genome assembly GCF_037039965.1 of Doryrhamphus excisus. Taxonomy (NCBI): domain Eukaryota; kingdom Metazoa; phylum Chordata; class Actinopteri; order Syngnathiformes; family Syngnathidae; genus Doryrhamphus; species Doryrhamphus excisus. The sequence continues at coordinate 20,919,518 of NC_136363.1, forward strand.
GTCAAAAGTAGACATCAATTGTGGACTGGACTTTGAAAGAGTGAAGTATTTGACAGCACTTCACTTTTAAAGACAAATAAGAGGATGTTGGCTTTAGCATGTGACACGCACGGCTATTTTTTCCCAGGTCCCCAGGCGCACGCTGGCAGCTTCTTCCCTCCGTCAAGACATTTCTGCCTTCTTTCAACGCTCGGCACTATTTTGAGTCTGGGAGTTGTGTTTTGGGAACTTTTTTGTCCATGAATCTATGCAGCCGCCATATCTGCTTTTCACAGACAAGGTCTCTACGGAGGACATATCTTTTCTTCTCCCACCGCGTCTCCTCAAACTGTCGTCTAGTCTTCCCAGTTTCCCTCCCTGAAGGCCGACAAGAACACATTTCACACATCTGCGGGGGACCCAGCATGAACTCACTTGGCCTGCTTGTTGTTCCCGGTCATGTCCTCGCCGCCTTGCTTTAACGGGACGTTTGTTTATCAATCCCAGGCAGCACCTCTCCTGCATGTTACCCAACATTTACCCATTTTACAACTTCTTTGTGTTCTTATCACACCCTCGGGTTGGTGGGAAGATGACCCCGGGCGAGCTCCTGCTCCACGCTGCATATTTCAGCAATGCCACTTTGAAAGAGCATAAGTGCGCTGGAAAAGCTAACCGAGCCAGAAAGGTTCCCCCTCCTGCGGGCTGAATGGTTAAATCCTGACACTTAAGCGTCTTGCCAACAGTTTTCAGAGTTTTCAGAATCCGGTCCAGCGGCAAATTCCCTCCCGAGGACACTTCCGGAAAAAGGCATCAGGTTAAATCCACATTTTACCGTCTCTCCTCTGGGCGCGTTCAGAGTAAGAGGGGAACATGTTACAGGTCACTTGGCAGGCCGGCCGTGATCGCATGCGACTCGCCAGGTAGCAAGATGACAAACAAACTGAACGTCGCCTTCCCGAGAGGTCGGCGCCTCTGTTTGCGGTGAGGCTAGTGCGACATGACCGAGCGTGCTCAGTGACGAATGGCGACGGAAAAGGCGTCTGTATCGGGCAGCGGTGACCACATTGCGTATACACACACAGCCGGTCTCCATGCAGTGTGAAAGGTAATTGAATCTAACGTCAAGTCTCACAACATTACTGTAACATATTACTACATATTTTTCACTAATAATAAGCAATAGTTGATTTTTATGCAATATTTTACTGCAATATAGCAAAGGGACGTCTGCATATATTTTATCTGTTCGTTGGAGGTATTCCACAGGCAAAACATACGTTCTTGTTTTCCAAATATATTATTAGCATATCCTTAAGTCATATGTTTTTGCGTTCAAACACGTCCACGGAGGAGCAGCTTTACGGGGATGAAGATGATCCCTTTGAACGAATTAAACCACATATTGTAATCCCAACATCTGGAGGACAAAAATCCTTTGGATCATTGTTCCTGCGGGCGCTTTGGAAAGAAACAAATTATCGCGGGTCCAACCGCGAATCAAATTTAGCGGTTTAACGCCAGCTCACGAATGTCGTGTTGATGTTTGACAATGTGACGGGAGATATTCATTCATTCATTTTCTACCGCTTTTCCTCACGAGGGTCGCAGGGGGGTGCTGGAGCCTATCCCAGCTGTCTTCGGGCGAGAGGCTGGGTACACCCTGTACTGGTGGCCAGCCAATCACAGGGCACATATAGACAAACAACCATTCACACTCACATTCATACCTATGGACAATTTGGAGTCGCTAATTAACCTAGCATGTTTTTGGAATGTGGGAGGAAACCGGAGAACCCGGAGAAAAACCCATGCACAGGGAGATGCACCCCATACAGAGATGGCCGACGGTGGGAATTGAACCCTGGTCTCCTAGCTGTGAGCGGTTAAACATTAATATTTTACATATTTGTTTAGCAGTCGGTGATGACAAAGCGGAGGTTCAAAGGTCTCCATCATCGCCTGAATCTATACGGTGAATGTTATTGATCCGCAAAGAGTCATAAAGCATCTCTATTGGAAAACCTTTAGATCCCATAAAGGTCTACCTCTAAGCAAGAGAAAGATTGACAAACAAACAATCGGAGCGTGAAAGTGACCAGAGAAAATATGAAAAGCCTTTTTGCCCGAGTGAAGGCTGTTTTCGTGTCGAGAATCCTGCCGCATGTCAATGGCGGTATCTGCCCGTCAAAGAGTGGCCATTCTGGCAGATTACCACTTGGAGGCATTGTAGTGTGATTCCTTGCGTGACTGGGGTCAACCCCAGGCAGACAGGTGTCAGGAGGACCAACAGGTCCCATGTGGGTAGAGGTCCACCACGGATGGCCTCGGGGCTCCGGTGTGACAGGAGGGAGGAGGCGATATGATGAATACTGATGAATCGGGGCGCCGGCAGGTGGTCAAGACGGGGGGAAAAAATGGCAGCTTTTTTGGGACGAATCTTGTGCGTCATTTTTAAACGCGCGTCAGGTGTGTGTTGAGGGTTTTTAATTAGAGTGGCCATGCGGCGAGGACGCAGCGGTGAGGCTTATCAGCCGGATGCAGCCGGCTACGGCGTATTTATCACATCTCGATAAGGTGTTTCTTTTTCGGCCATGCGTGTATTCAAATCAGCCAGATTGTCCACGTGAATCGCCGCCCACCCCCACCATAGATCCCCCCCCCGCCCCGCCCGTGTCAAGAACCTCTCACCCCATCAGGACATAGCAGATTAGGTGTAAGATGCTTTTTGATTATAGGTGGCGGCACGCTCTATTTGGAAGGTCATGGGTTGGACATTCGGTGTGAAGAGTCCTCCAGCGCACAGAGGAGCCAGGGGCGCTCCGAGTGGGGTGAACGTGGGAGTGATTTTCAGGGAAGGCAGATTGGATTTCGAGTTGCGCTCGCATCCTCCAAAAGATAAAAGCGCTCCGAGGGAATAAATGTTGGCTGCACACTGATGCCGGGTACTCTGTTTTCTCACTTCAGCATTTTTATGTTTTTTTTTTGGCAAAATGACCAACCGACCGGGGGCCTTAGCGATAAAACTGTAAGTCACCCTTCCGTGCCATACAGCGGGGAACTGAACTGGACCGGACTCCAACTAGGAAACCACTAATTCAATCCCAGCTACACTGAGCATCCCTCTTGACCGTCCAGGTCCACAGACAAAACCTCTCATTATTGCTGCCTGGTCCGCCCACACCGCCATCGCCTTTGTGTCCCTGCGATTAAATCCTGAAAACTCCACAGTGTGCATTAGCGATAGTGAGTCACAGACATGGAGGAATGAACTCGGATGGGTGATTTTCCAGAGTTGAGACAGCTTGTTGTGTTCTCCCTGCAGGGCATGAACTCTTTAGGGAATCATTTATTTAGCAGCCGGCATCGCATCGTGCCGTGCACCTTCACTCCCGTGGTGGTCAGACGCTGCTGCGGCAGGAAGTCAGCTCGCAAACTTCCTTTTCGACAAGTTTGGCTAAAATCACACTGCCTTCCAGGTCAGTTCGGCTTCGCTCTGCCTGGGAGTCGCTCCAGATTGGCATTTCTTTATCCCTCAAAGTACCCTGGTGTATAAATTGTTTAAGTTGAGCTGTATATTTCATAGTCCATCACAACAGGGCCTCTTATTGCTCGTCATTTATTAAGTGCCGGCTAGAGCGGCGCCCCTGGCAGTTGCGGCCAATGCCAAGTTACAGCGCTCTGCCCTCAGGCGAGTGTGAACTAAACACAAATATGCACTCAGTGAAGAAGGTGATGGGAACAAGACAGACGTTTTAACACTTTCTCGGGCGGGCGCTTGCATTTACACTTCAAGATGGACGCAAGGCGAGTCGACTTTCCCTTTTTGCACGCGCAATAATTGGCTTGTTCTTCTCCACAACGTGTGATCATAGCGGTGAGGGCTTTAGAGTCAAATTCGATTGGTAGCTCAGCCAAACATACGTACTGTTCATATTTGTATATTAAAAATACTTTTATAAAAGTTCCCACGCCACTGTCAACATCCACGCGTCATGTGATCACCGTCTATGGGCACCAGGTCCTGCATATTTACAAACTAATTTACTTTTATGTCTACTATATTGGATAATATGATATAAAGGTTACTATAGGGGTGCTATTTCATTTCAGGAGGGCTCTAATGTTAAAAAGTCTATTAACAGTTTTCCTACACGCCAATCATGACCATATTTGATTTGCAGAAGATGAAAACAAAAAAAGGACTGGTTAGCGCGCTGGCCCCACAGCTAGGATACCCGAGTTCAATTCCACCCACGGCTATCTCTGTGTGGAGTTTGCATGTTCTCCCCGTGCATGCGTGGGTTTTCTCCGGGTACTCCGGTTTCCTCCCACATTCCAAAAACATGCTAGGTTAATTAGCGACTCCAAATTGTCCATAGGTATGAATGTGAGTGTGAATGGTCGTTTGTCTATATGTGCCCTGTGATTGGCTGGCCACCAGTCCAGGGTGTACACCGCCTCATGCCCGAAGACTGCCGAGATAGGCTCCAGCACCCCCGCGACCCGCATGAGGATAAGCGGTAGAAAATGAATGAATGAATGAAATAATAAATAAAAGTTCCCACGGCTGTTCATATTTGTATATTAAAAATACTTTTATAAAAGTTCCCACGCCACTGTCAACATGCCAACTGCCATGTGATCACCATCTATAGGCACCAGGTCCTGCGTATTTACAAACTAATTTACATTTATGTCTCCTATATTGGATAATATGAATGTAAATGTGACTATAGGGGTGTTATTTCAGTTCTAGAGGGCTCTAATGTTAAAAAACGTATTTTAAACAGTTTTCCTACACGCCAAACATAGACATATTTGATTTGCGGAACATGAATACAAAAAATCTCATAGAAAATCTCATAGATCCTCCATTCCCGGCGACCATGTGACCACGGCTGGATCCGGCCGTGCCAAGAGCGAGCGCCGCCATGATTTCTGTAAGCTCGGGACGAGGCTGTTAAGGCTGAACAACTGTGACGTTTAATGACACGCATTGGAGCCGAGTGTGACACCAGGCGCCATGTTTATTATGTGAGTGGGTTTTTTGGGATTCCCACGACCTGTTGCCGTCTTGAAGCCCGGGGGAAGCTTTGGCACCGCCAACATTTTCTGTGATTTTACACTTCACTTGGCCGCGTAGCTAACAGCGAGATAAAATAAAAAGGAAAGGGGGGGGGAAGAAAAAAAAAAAAAAGCTAACATCTGTCTGAGGCGTGGGAGTGTGTTTCACACCTCGCACTTCGGCTGCCTCAAAGGACAACAAGCCCACGAGGGGACGCCTGGATAATTACGATATAAATCGCTCTGGCAAGATGGCAAACGAGAAGTACTGGGAAATATGAAAGAGCTGTGTTTTTTTGTTTTTTTTCTTTTAGGCCTGCGATATCGGTGCATCATGTGGGACAAAGCGGAAATGAAGATTAATGGAGGGATGGGACTGTTTGCCTGGCCGTGTGAGAGGCCTCCATGGAGGGAGGAGGAGCCACGAGCTGCCCTGTCCTCTAATCTGATTAGTCTGCTCTATGATGGACATAGAAAGCATCTCTTTGCATGTCAAAAATATCATAACCGTAACACCAGCTCAATAATACCACCAAACTTCCTGTCATGCACACCAATGACCGATGTGGGGACACTGCAGGACCACAATTGGCTCTTATTGTGCCTCGTCACTCACAGTTGGATAATAATAATATTATATAGAAAGTATTACAAATGATGAATAAAAGGGACACATGAACACGTAATATGAGCGTAATAAGATGTGATCGCCGACAAAGACGGCCTACGAGGCGTTGAGATCCCAACAGACGCCGCCGCTATGTTTTGCTGTGTGTTACTTCTTGAATTGAAATTGTGTTTCTGCACATTCCGCAACAAAGTGCTAGCACTTGCTACTTTCTTTAGCTCCATTGTGGGTTATTCTGCAGCACTGATCGATAGGAAAAGCAGTGACTTATGGCTTAGTTGCTATGCTATACTCACTTGTACTCTAACTCGTCTTGTTAGACCGGGCGGCTAAAGTCATAAGGATTGTTTATGTTCAAACATATGCCTCCATCTCACTGTTTGTTTTAAAAAAATGTCCCCCAGTGATATCAGTCACATCCAATCCCAACTTGTAGGCATAGCCATGAAGTCTGAGCACTAAAAACGTCTCTCTCACGAGCATTAAATATTTCTGGAGAGCGCTCGGCGTCAAACCCTCCCACTCGCCTTGGCCAAATAAAGCTCTCACACAGTCAACTCCGGAGGCAATTTCCTACTCGCAGTCAGTATTTTGTGCTGAACACTCTGACAGTGACACATTGGCTAACACGGTGTCAGCAGCATTAAGGGCGCAGTGCAGCGTGGCGCGCTCACTTGACGTAGCCGCTTTAATCGAGAGCCTAAATGAAGGTAGATGGTGTTCCAGACGCCGCTAATGATCAGGCTACTCGGCAATAAACTGACGCAATTAAATGCTTGACACCGCTAAGACAAACTAAGTAAGAATTCACCATGCTCTTATTTAAAATCCAGCGTGCGGCCAGGAATAGACTCGGCTGACTGCACGCACTTATTTAGCTTGTATGGTGCCACTTAGCGTGACTTTTAGTTACCTGGGAATTGTTGTCTCTTGGATAAGCTCCGCCTCCCTGGCACCCGGCATAGCATAGCCAATCGGGGTTATGGATAGATGACCCGTGCGTGGTTCTGCAACACAAACATGGCATTGATGGCTGACATTGTAGCATTATAGCAATTACTAATAGCGTGTATATACTAATATATTACAAATTAGCAGTATAAGTTAAGTATTAAGTATTAAGTTAAGTATTTCTGATACTGAAAGAAAAAAAAAATCCCATTGATGTCACAATTATGACATAAAAAGTGAAAATTAAGGGGAAAAGTGAGGTAAGTGGAGGTGGCGGCACATATTTATATCATAATTATGACATTCTTATCTCGTAATTATAACATTAACATTAGCAGCGTAACATTTGCGGTTGAAAAAAATAAGTTCATAAAAAATAAAAATGGAGTTATTGTATTGCATTGTATTGTAATACAGACAATAACTTAATAAATATACATGAATGAAATCAGTATAAATCATATATAAATGGACGCTTCACAACAAGACAGCGTTAAGAGTAGTCGTAGCAATATATCCAGTACATATATAGGTATACAAACAATACATCTCAAGAATTTACACTCAATAATAAGTACTTTAAGTTAGTGTACACTGCATGTGCACCTGTGATAATTATGACATTCTTACCCCATAAATATCTCGTAATTATGACTTACATTTGGGGTTGAAATAAACAAGTACACAAAAAATAAAAATGAAGTAATTGTATAATACAGACAATAACTAAATATACACGAATGAAATCAGGATAAATGGACGCTTCACAACAAGACAGCGTTAAGAGTAGTCGTAGCAATATATTCAGTGCATAAAGGTACACATATGTACAGTACATCTCAAGTATTTACACTGAATAATCAGTACTTTAAGCGATGTTAAGTTAGTGTTTAAACAACACTGCACGTGCACCTCCTTGAAAGTACTACTATTACTCATTTGCATATTTTATTGTAGCCTCTTACTTTTCAAAGCCTCCCGATGTGATTAAAATTGGAAACGCTTCACGCAGCATATGTGGATTTGTGCATGTGCAACATTGTGAGCATGATATTATAGTAAAACATGATGTATTCTGTGACGCAATGCTTGGATAGAGTAGCCAATGGGGTGACAGGAAAGGGCGTACTGGTAAATTGCATACATTATATGAAGTTTACAGCATCGTCTGCATCTTTTCAAGATGTACTGAAGCCATTGTTCGGCGATGCGTCCGTAACATGCAACGGAAACGTTATCGTTGCTATTGTGTGGAAGGAAACCTTTGTGGATGTTTAACCCGCGGCCGTGAGGAATGTGATGACTGCGCCGCGAAGGAACATGTGATGCGAGGCTCGTTTTGTTGTTCTCTGTGATAACTCACAATAATGTTTTTTTCCTTCCCCCTCCTGGCAGCTCTCACCCCCGCTGGATTGATGGTTTGAGCCTGTGGGAACATGGCGGAGATAACAGTGATTATACACTCAAGAGAGCGGCCACCCGGTTTCACCCGCATCGCTGGCAGGCAGCCCACCATCACAAAGACGCTGGCAGCGCACGGGATGGAGTGCGCTCGCATCAGCGTAGGAGTCAGAAACACAGAAACCGATGTGAGGGATCTGGCTCTTTTTTTTGTTTCCGCATTGATTTAGGAATGCTGAGGCGTGCGGAATTGGACAAGAGCGGGTCAAATAATTCCTGTTCTTCCTGTTCTTCCTGGCTAATCAAAAAGCAGCTGGAGTGGATCTGCAGCTGAAGAAGCACAAAAGCAAGAAAATACAACATCTCCAAAACAAAACAATGATACCCACTCAAGGCGGATGGATGGACGCCCCCCCGAAGCCCCATCTCAACACCTCGGGGCAACTGGCTATCACTTCCTGGGCTCCGATCTGAATGAGGAAGTGTTTAATGAACTTGTAAAAGGTCACCAGCATATAAAAACTTCACATACTCACCAGTCCAATGATGATGTGGTGCAAAGTGGAGCTGCTTAATGAAGTCTGGCCTGCAGATTGAGGACCACTAAAAGGCGTGTTATGGTCCTTGCTTATGGGCTCTTGCTTTAGCACATCTGTCAAAACAGGAAGTTGCGGCATACCAGCTTAGATGATGATAATGATCATGAGAGGACAGGGCTATTTCATTAAAACTATTAGCATTGTTATAATAATAATACATTTTATTTTTTATAGTGCTTTTCAGAGTACTCAAAGACGCTTTACAGTAGAGAAAAAAGAAATAAAAATAGAGTTGAGTAAAAACAAAGTAAACAATGCAATAAAATACAATATCCATACATTAATTCAGAGCTAAAAGCGGGGCGGGCGGGGCGCAGCAGTCAGGTATACAAAGTTAGACATTAAAAACGGATTAAAACAAGTGGGTTTTTAGTTCCTGTTGTGGTGCAACACTTTTAATTTAGTAGTCTGCCCCTTTTATTTTGAAGGCCTGATTTTATTGGCTAAAGGATATATTACTGTACTTGTTGTTGCTAACTTGATTGGAAGCTATGCTAATCCAACAGGACCGCAAATGAGTTTCTTATTACAGTTAAAACACTGAAAACTATAAAAAAAAGAATAATACTGTCGTTTCCTGGTGGAAACACCAGGAATATGAGGGTAAAGTTTCAAATTAGAGACAAAAGCCAGACCTTAACAGAGCCAAGAAGGCGGATGCTAGTTTAGCTATGCTAGCCAAACTGCCAAATACCATATTTACATTGTCGTGACACGCTATATAATTCACTATATAACTCCACATGATAGTTTGGTAAGCATACAAGTACATAAAAGTACATAAAAAAGGTACTTTACCTTTGTTATGTCCTGTAGTGGGTGTGACAGCCTGTGTGTTTCTCCCCCTAGTGGTGACACACCTGGACGTTTCATCCCAGGTGAGGGCGATTAACAATCAGCTGGAGCTGGCCTAGAGGAGGCAGGCATCACTTCCTCTCCTCCCTCCATCATCGCCGTGTGCCTGAGCAACCATTTTGTGTGATTTTAGTTGTGTTTTAACGTTTAACGTCATGGTGTTGGGGATTGCTTTTTGCTAGCCCCGTTTAGCAACTTCAACATGGCCGACAATCAGCTGAGTGAAAAAAAACACAAATGCAGAGCGAAGCCCAAATATTACAAATCATTGTCACTTTGTGCACGAGTCCGACATAACGCCATCCACGACCTCATCGTGATTAATCTGCGTCTTGTATGTCAAATTCTTCGTCGTTCTGCGGCCGTTCCCGCACCATCGTCGGCGTGAATTGCGTCGTCTGGGCTGATACCAATTAATGACACGTCAACAAACATTTACTTGAGCATTACTCATGTCACAGCGCTAATAAATAACGGGACAGGTACACCGTGGAAGCGCATCGCTCAAGAGCGACTCCCCCGACGCCACTCAAGGCCGTGAACCTCCAAGGCAGTCAGGCGGTTGCGTGGGACACAACAAGGCCCCCGCCTGGAAGCACTCGAGGTGAGATGAGGGAGGATTGTGTTTGCAGAAGATTAAGGCCCTTCAGAGTGGAAGAATGATGGATGGAAAGGCGGTTCTTCATCCATCAGGAAGCGTTTGCATCATCTTAAACAGGCCAAGCGTGGACGGTCTCCCACCCTGGCGCTCCCCAAACGGGTCCAGATGCTAACTTGACCTCCGCCTCCAATCATGGCTGTGATGGATCACATGGGAGAGCACACGTTTGGGGGGGTGCGACAAGTGAGCAAATTGCGGGGATGTCTCTCTTTCGCCGTGCCGACTCTCCGCCGTCTTATTACGTATCCGCTTGCCGCCATCAGCAGGACTCGTTTTATCCGACGCTTTTTTTTTTTTCCGCTGTTCTGTTCTGGTCATGAGGCGCCTTTTCAAAGACAACGCCGGGCTATCGTAATTCAAAGCGGGCCGCTGAGTCGCTCCCAGCCGCTCACAAAGCGCACCCTTATATTGCTGTGCTTTTTAAAAATTATTTTTAGAAACCCAGGGCTCATGAAAATTCCTTCTGAGGATGTTTTTTTTCCGAGTGTTTCCCCATTAATAATGAGCAGTTCGCCTCTTCTAAAGCCGTTTCTCTTGCACTTTTCCAGCAAGACTCCATCTTGCTCTTTATCGTAGTTTTTTTGGGGGTGAGACAACCAGTTGTCAGTCTACTACAGCGCTCCAAACAAATGAACACTACTCATAAATAAACATTATTATTATCAGATTATCATTACATTGTATTTGTGAAGACTAAAAAAAGTCAGGAATGCACGGTAATCCTAAATAATCCCTCCTTTCGATGGTGTAGCTGATGTAGCAGCTTTAGCATGACACCTCTTCTGCAGGAGGTCAGTGGCAGGAAGTGCTTTGGGTCTCTCAAGGACAACAACGCAACGCAAATGCAACGCAAATGCCCACAGGGTATCCTAATTAGCAAAATGGCTTAACAGAAGTGGCTGTAAGCAACCTCCTGTTTGCTTTTAATTAATATCACATGCTGAAGTAGAAGCATTGAGCGGTCAAACCTCCAGTTGCTCTACATGCACTATAAAATGTTGCTACTCAGGTTGTACAGTGAACTAATCAGCACTATTAATGCTGATATCACAACATTGGTTGTGTTGCTGATGTGTTCTATGACAAAGTTGTTAATACACGGACCGTGCGGTCAGCGAGACGGCGGTAGCCGCATTAGAAACACCACAAGTGGTCAGAATCCGGCAGTTCCATCTACCTCTGCATGCACTTTAAAATATTGGCCTATTAATACTGGCTGAGCATGCACTATAAAATGTTGCTACTCAGGTTGTACCAGTTTGCTACTTACTGCTATTACAACATTGGTTGTGTTCTTCGACAAAGTTGTGAATACACGGACCATGTGGTCAGCGAGACGGCCGTAGCTGCATTAGAAACACCACAAATGGTCAGCATCCAGCAGTTCCATCTACCTCTGCATGCACTTTAAAATATTGGTGCGATACAGTTTACACTCACCAGCGCTATTAATGCTGGCTAAGCATGCACAATAAAATGTTGCTATTCAGGTTGTACCTGGGGGTGCCAGTTTGCTCCTTACTGCTATTACAACATTGGTTGTGTTCTACAACAAAGTTGTTAATACACAGACTGTGCGGTCAGCGAGACGGCGATAGCTGCATTAGAAACACCACAAGTGGTCAGCATCCAGCAGTTCCATCTACCTCTGCATGCACTTTAAAATATTGGTGTAATACAGTTTACACTTATTAGCGACATCAGGGGGTGCTGCTTAAGGCCCCAGTCCAGTTTGCCCCCCCCCGCCAAGGGGTTACAAGCTTTTAGCCTTTGTATTGCTTACTGCTATTACAACATTGCTGTGTTGTGCAAGACATTTAATACATAATACTAACAGCCCCAGCAGTAATTACAGCATTATTATGACAGTGAGAGTGAAGTAAGTGTGAAATTGAATACTCAGAGATGCCAAACAATAAACAGAATAGAAAAAGAGGAATTTCATCCCCTGGAGGTGCTTGCCACTAAACTGAACTGTATATTTAAGTCTTATTGTTTGCTCCTATTGTCTGTGAACTATTCCATAATAAATAAAAAAAAGTTGAAACTCAGGCACGGTGATATTATCGATATGGATCCACGCTATCAGGCATTCGCCACCGGGATGGATTAAGAATCATCACACTTGAGCTAATTAGGTAATTAGTGGAAGAGTCTCACCGTCATTTTTAAACTTAATCTTTTTTTTTTCGCCTCATTCATCTGCAGGAGTAATGGAGATGTTTGAATCCAATTTGTGTGGGAGGTCCCGTATTTTAATTTCAGAGTTTGCAGAGATTCTCCTTGGATGTGAGCGAGTTCGACACCCCAGGGAAGGAGGAAAGTGAAGCAGAGGCGAATTAGGAACACGAGAGGGGGGGTGGAAACGGACAACAAAAGAACGGTAATTCCTTCCAAGAGGACAGTAATAATCTTTTGATTGATAACCACGTGCAGATTAAAGCGCGGCCATGCCCACACAGCTGTAAGTGCGGGGAATGAAATCAGCACGACGCGGGACGTGGTTAGGATGCAGGCCCCATCCCGCTTTGGAAGGATAACAGACATTGGCACGGGGCGGGGGGTGGGGGGGAGGGAGCAAAGTCGCCACCCGGGCCTGCGCATCATAGCGGCCAAGGTGGTGAGGAGGATTCCCTGCTTGGCCGTCAAACCCGGATCAAGGACACGGCAAGGACGCGCGTCTACCTGCTGACAAAGGGGAAGGGATGATCACTCTAAATGGCCCCCAGTAAATCTTTCACACTTGTCAAGCCCACTTTGAGATCAACCCTCCGTAGACCGCCCCCCTAAAAACTCATCCCCTGTACCTGGCCTTGGTCTGGTCTTGGAGATGAAATTTATACCCTGAGCCCTGCAATCAGCAGCAAAGGACGCCACATTACTAAACATGAGCATACCCAAAGGTTCCACATGGGGTAGGGGGTGGGGGGGCGTCCAACTGTTATGATAGGTACACGCATTGATGATCGGGTGCGACCTTGTGTCGCCACGTTAACTTCCACCCTCTGAAATGCAGCCCAATTATACACATGGGTGGTGTTGTGAGTGTCACATGGTTAGACGGGAACACGGGGGAGGGGGTTGGGGTGCACAAATGAAGCATGGGGTCCGTGAAGCGTGCTGCGGCGGACAGGACAATTTCACGCAGCGGGTGTGCAAAAATACAAAAAAGTTTCTGTTGGTGGCAAGCAAACAGAGATGGGCTTGTTTGTGCAAGATAAGTCTTGAACGCTTGAACTGCTCTGCATAAGGTGATGCAAAACATGCACCGCGACTGTATTACCTGTGCTACTGGCAATACACCACATGGTGGCGCTGTTACTAAACCCCTTAAGTTAGACTGACGTAGGTCAGAACCCACTGTAACTTTAAGGTGTTTAGCCAAGTCATCATAATATTTAGTGCACCACTTTAGGGGGCTAGCAAGCATGTGTGTGGAACATTTGAGTTGAAGTCACTTAACATTTGTCTGATGATTGTGAAACTTTGTTGCACGGTGGTCGAGTGGTTAGCGCGCACACCTCACAGCTAGGAAACCCCAGTTCAATCCCACCCTCGGCCATCTCTGTGTGGAGTTTGCACGTTCTCCCCGTGCATGCGTGGGTTTTCTCTGGGTACTCCGGTTTCCTCCCTCATTCCAAAAACATGCTAGGTTAATTAGCGACTCCAAATTCTCCATAAGTATGAATGTGAGTGTGAATGGTTGTTTGTCTATATGTGTCCTGTGATTGGCTAGCGACGGTACAATATGAATGAATGAATGAATGAATTTTTGGGGCCCAGCAGAGTATGTTCTTCCATCCAAAATTCTGGTGCATTTCTACAAGACCGCCATTGAGTCCGTCACCGGGGCCACTGCCAGACTGCAGAGCATTGTGCGTGCCGCATAGAAGGTGATCGGCTGCAGCCTCACGTCTCTCCAGGACGTGTATGTCTCCAAGACTCTGATCACGGCTGACCCTTCCCACCCTGGACAACAATCTGTTTGTCCCTCTCCCCTCAGGAGGGACGCTACGCTCCCATTCAGAGTAAAAGCTCCTGCCACAAAAACAGCTTTTTCCCTTCTGCCATGAACTACACACATACATATAAACATTGGGAGTTCTTTGATTTTCTTGACAGCGTACTTCCTGTGGTGGCTATTGTCTCATTACTGACACCTAGTGACCAGTATAGAATAATACATATCACATCTTTGAATGTGTCTTCTGAATGCCTTAAATTGTTATGCTTAAATTCTTAATTTATGCCACGGAATTCAAACCGCAAAGTGTTGCGGGACGCCGGTACACCGAGGACAAGCAGTGACTAAAATTCTAAGTTATCTCCGTCTTATCGTACTGATGACAAGGATTTGGCTTTGCTGTCATTCAAAGCGGGAACATTCCAAAAGCAGCCTGTCCTTCCTGTCAAGTACTTTCCGATTCCCCACTGATCAAGATGTAAAAAAAAAAATCTCAACTAGAATCATGTCGACTTGGCAACTTCAATTACTGTCCGTGTGAAATGAGCTGACTTGGGTGGAAAAGAAGAAGAAGAAGAAGGAGGAGGGAAAAAAAAAAGTGACAATCTGGCAAGTAGTCGCGACTTCCTGCACGGAGGAGATCAGTCTTCTTTTCGCTGCGTGTGCTGCGACCGCATCATGGCGCCGATGATAAGCGGCAATGGCGAAGCGTCACGGGGATTTATCTGCCGCAGTGCTGAGCAGGATGATGATAAAGGAGGAACCCTGATGGCTCCTTTGACAGGACAGCCCAGCAGAGGACGGACAACATACGCTTTACCGGAATGTGTGATTTATTAGCGGCACATGATCTGTTGGAACTGGATGAGTTTTTTTTTTTTTTTTTTTTTTTTTTGGCAGCTCTACCTCGAAACCGCCGCACATAAACGGGTGTCAAAACATGCACCTGTACTACGTTGTCTGGTCTACTGTGTTAGTTTTCTAAAAAAAAATAAACCACACAATGGCGCTGTAATTAAACCCATATGTCAGATTGACTTGAAATTTCTCACACAGCTGTACAAAACATGCACAGTAACTTTTAGGTGTGCCATAGAATCATCTGCTGCACGTTTTTAGGGCACCTGTCGCAGATTTGACCCAGGTTATGGGAAAATATGGCCGCCATTCAAGACTATTTGTCCATAAGTCATTGCTCGTTTGTTAAATGATGATCACGCTTTTTTGTACCAGAACCGATTGATAAGACTCAGTCTACTTCCGTCACATCTGAGGAGCTAATAAGGGATTAGGAATATCAATTATAATCCAATATTACATTTAAAAGTAGTGGTTGGTCCATCATATGAATCCATGTTCATTTTACTTTCACATACGTAGATCAGTGGTGACCAAGGTGAGGCTCTAGGGCAAAGGTGGGCAAACTTTTTGACTCGTGGGCTGCGTTGAGTTAAAATTGTCCGGGGGACCAGAACATACATATAACACACATGCACTATTTTATCTATAAAGATGTCATACTATCAGTTGTATGTTCTCATCAGACAAAAACTATGCATTTGAATTTTACAGTTTTGTTACGTTTTTTTTTTTTGAATACTTGAAAGCAACTGGCGGGCCGGATTCAAACGCTTGGTGGACCGCATGTGGCCCCTGGGCCGTTGTTTGCCCACCCCTGCTCTAGGGTCATTTGCGGCTATATTCTATTGGCCTGTGTAACATCAAACAAGGAGAAAACATTAAAATGTTGATCCTAAAAACATGAATACTCACCTAGAATACATATCTGACATAAGGTACTGTCTTTAAATACTACATATCTCGGAATATTTCTACTTTATTCTCTAAATTACAGCTGCACGAAGCGGAACCTGTTACATTAAGACAGCCCAGGTGATAAATTCATCTGTTTGTGTTGACTAAATGAGAAATAAACAAGCGCGAAGTCTGTGTTTGTCATTCAATTTCCTGCCAAGCATGTCGCTTTTAGCCCCAATCCGCGTTCCCGAGTACGACGTACGACAACACGACCTCTACGGCGCGCTTCATTACATCCCTATAAACGCCGCCTGTGTTGTTTCGCCCTGGTGACCGCCAAAGAGACGCAAAAAAAAAAAAAAGTACGGCGTCATATATTTGCTTTCTAACGTAATTAAACTCCTCGTCATGCAACACTCGGCGTGAGCGTTCGATGGAGACTCATTAAACTCCAAAGAATGTTGTGTTGTTCAGCTGAAAGCTAAATTAAGACGCTATTTAATTTTCATTTGACTCCGCCGCTAATCCAATGAGCGCGCATTTTCCCTCGTCTTTGTGGCGGCCTGCGGAGCGCCGCTCTTGGATCCCGGCAGCCCGGCCTCTCCTAATGAAAGGTGTCGAGACATCTGTTTCCACCGCCGGCAATTAAGTTATGGCGAAAGATAAACAGAGCAACTTTTAATGAGATACCAAACAAATTCCGAGGGAAAGCAGACAAACGCTCACGTAGCTTTGATCAGTGCAAACCGATGCAGAAATTTCTCTGTGTGGAAAAGCGATTGTGTGCACGGCTAATTATGGCTGCTGACTCTGCCACGCTAGGAAATAAGAAATGTGTACACTTCCTCGCCGGGGAAGGCGGGCGTGCAACGCAGCGGCCGTCATCTCTGCTGAAACATCACCTTGTGTGGCGCAATAACAGCTCCGATAATGATAGCCTACGTTGTTTGGGTTCCACCAACTCCACATTGGCCAGCAGGTCCACGTGTTGGGGAGTCAGGTTTACTCGACGTTCTAATGCACAGCTAAGCTAGCGGTCTAGCTGAGCACTGCCTTAATCCTCTTGGGCACGGGAATCGAGCAGAGCAGCAGAGGTTGTTACTGAAATCCTCTTCCATTGCTCTGTGGTGACATCACTGGTTAGTGACTCTTCCACCTTAAGCATGCCCCTCAGGTGCTCGATTGGGTTCAAGTCCTCAGCAAGACACTCGGATCATCTGGGAGGTGTGCTTGGGCTGCTTATGTTGGTAAAGCCTCCCCCCATGGTGCTCACCTTTTGCTACACAATGTTTTCCTTCAGTGAACCACAGCTCCCCCTGTGCCGACAGCACTCGTGCAGCCCTGGCCCGTGACACTAAAGACACAATTACTCGGCGACTCACTGCATAGTAAACATACTTCTGTACAAGGAACACATGAAGGACACTGGGGTCCTGCAGGCCGCCATGACTGCTGGCATTGAACCTGGAATCCCATCCCCCCCCCGCCAACTGTCTCCAAATGTTCTTGGAAGGCAACATGGCAGCCTTCCTCGAAGAAGAAGTCACCCGCCTGGTGACATTTCAAGCCGCTCCTGGGGGAGGCGTGTTTGGCTTTCAGCTGGGCCTTTTGCTTATTTATTTCTTTTTTTTAACAAGGTGCCGCAGTCGCAGGAAGTACACGGGCAGATGGGCGTGATAATTAAAGCGTGATTACGAGACATTAATCCATCCACGAGGAGACAGCCACAGCTGCCGCTAGTTTTGCGGTCGCAGTCGGGTTTTTGCAGACAAGGTGTAGGAGCATCTCGTCTTCGGAACTTAACTGACACAGGGTTGGATGGATGGATGGATGGATGGATGGAAGGATGAATGGGTGGTTGGATGGATGGAAGAATGGGTGGTTGGATGGATGGAAGAATGGGTGGTTGGATGGATGGATGAATGGGTGGATGGATGGATGTGGGAAGGTTGGGAAGATGGTTGGATGGAATGAATATGCGGGTGGATGGATGGAGGGATGGATGGTTGAATGGATGGATGGAATGAATATGCGGGTGGATTGATGGATGGAGGTTGGGATGGTTGGGTGGGTGGATGGATGGATGAATGGGTGGATGTATGGGTGGGTGAATGGATGGATGGATGGATGGATGGATGGATGGATGGATGGATGGGTGGGTGGGTGTATGGATGAATGGGTGGGTGGTTGGATGGATGGATGGAAGAATGGGTGGATGGATGGATGGATGGATGGATGGGTGGATGAATGGGTGGATGGATGGATGGGTGGATTGATGGATGGTGGGAAGGTTGGGTAGATGGTTGGATGTATGGATGGGTGGGTGGATGGATGGATAGATGGTTGGAGGAGTGGATGGGTGGATGGATGGTTGGAGGAGTGGATGGATGATGGATGGGTGGATGGATGAACTAAGCCTGTGTAACCACAAAGGATGTAACGATACGTCATAGTTTGATACAATTTTAGGGTAAAATTTGGGTATGGATCCCAGTTATACGGTCACGGTTTGGTGCATACCTTGGTTTCAATGACAGTTTTAAGGTCATGGTTCTGTTGGACCTGGTTCAGTACCAACCTCGGTTTGAAGTTCAAGGTTCGCCATGTACCTCGGTTTTAGGGTCAGCATTTGGCCCGTCACGGTTCAGTCCCTACCTCTGGTTTAAGTTCAGAGTTCAGTATGCGCCTCGGTTTTATGGTCATCGTTGGTACGTACCTCAATGTCACGGTTTGACTCAACGGTTGGCCTTTACCTTGGCTTAAACATCAGAATAATCTGATTACCAATACCAGTACCGTTATGTCCCCAATAACCACCAACATTTATGCCATTTTCTATATTTTAAACGCTCTAGCTAGACTTTTCACCTTGTTTTACCTATGAAAGGTTTGTGTTTTCTTCTGGGACAACAAAAAACTTGAGGGAAATTTGGAGTGGCATTATTTTTTCCTTCCCCGGCCGGCCAGCATGTGTTCTGCACAGCTTGATAACACCAACATCATCGACATAACACGACCCCCTGAAATGCTCGGAGGGCTTCTGAGAATGTTTGTGTGGCCGCTCGGTGTTAAACCATCTGGAAATTCATTTTTTCATTTTAAACAACCATTAAGCTTGGTCTTTGTTGTGGAAAAAAAACATCTGATGCGTCATTAGCTGGCGGTGATTAGCTGACTCAGAGTACCTACCAAGGATGATAACGTCCACATGAACATTGACTACTTTTAGTACTTTTTCAGCATGCAATCTGTCTTTTACTTCTAAAGGGACAACTAGATGCTGGTAATAATTATTATTGTTGGAAATATGTTTATATTAAACCATCTAACCCCAATCATCTACATGAACAATCCACCGTTTTATTGTGTGTTTTCCACAAATGACTTTCTTCTACAGATGTGAAAGTCATAAACAAGTCATTCAAAACTTTTTCACTGAATCGGTATTCAACGCTACTCGTCTCAGTTAGCTTACAAAACAAAGCGACATTTCTGATCCCTGCCTCTTTATCCCCCTCTCCAGTTTTAGGGACCCACGGTTTGGACTAAAGACTCATGTTTCACTGACTCACAGATGCTCGACAAAGACTAGAGTTTCACTGACTCAAGGGTGCTCGACCAAAACTCAAGTTTCACTGACTCACGGGTGCTTGACCGACTCCTAGGTCCTAGGACCTCAAAGACTCATGTTTCACTGACTCACAGATGCTCGACAAAGACTAGAGTTTCACTGACTCAAGGGTGCTCGACCAAAACTCAAGTTTCACTGACTCACGGGTGCTTGACCGACTCCTAGGTCCTAGGTCCTCAAAGACTCATGTTTCACTGACTCACAGATGCTCGACAAAGACTAGAGTTTCACTGACTCAAGGGCGCTCGACCAAAACTCAAGTTTCACTGACTCACGGGTGCTTGACCGAATCCTAGGTCCTAGGACCTCAAAGACTCATGTTTCACTGACTCACAGATGCTCGACAAAGACTAGAGTTTCACTGACTCAAGGGCGCTCGACCAAAACTCAAGTTTCACTGACTCACGGGTGCTTGACCGACTCCTAGGTCTTAGGTCCTCAAAGACTCATGTTTCACTGACTCACAGATGCTCGACAAAGACTAGAGTTTCACTGACTCAAGGGCGCTCGACCAAAACTCAAGTTCCACTGACTCACGGTGCTTCACCGACTCCTAGGTCCTCAAAGACTCGTGTTTCACTGACTCACTGGTGATCGACGGAGACTCAAATTTCGCGAAGTCAGTAAAAGAGTTGTGTTCCGATATTTTCCTCAAGTTTTTCCATTAGCTAAAATGACCTTCTACAAATGTTTTCATCTTTAAAAAAGGCCAGAAATTCTAAGACCAAACCATTTTTTTTAATTAATGAGACTTACAATAATGAAAAAAATCATTCCATGGATGAACTTAAGAACATGCTTAATAAGAATAATTTTCCCATTTCTGATTAATTCAGCGTTGCTAATTACCTCTTGTACTTTTCCTTCTTTTTCCCCCGAGCTGGTGTAAAAAGCCTAAGAGAAAGATTGGAAGTATTGGACGTATTGTACATCGTGGCGCCATTACTGAATGACTCTTTTCATGGAAGAGGACACTTAATACCACACATCGCCATGCTGTATGTGCACACACACACACACACACACACACACACACACCACAATGTAAAACATGATATTGGACAGCCAACCACCCTGGTAACAAGTGCGATTTTAATAAAACCACTAACAGTTGAAGCGCAATCAATTTGCAACCTGGCTGCTAACCACAAAAGCAGCCTAATTATTCCGACTGTTAAACGGAAGCCGGAAGATGACTTACTCGGGATCATTGGCCAGCCTGTAAGACAATGGACTACACGGCTGGACCAATGAGGTTTTGCTTCTCGGGATGACCCAAGTCCTTATGGTAAGTACTAAGGTGGATCACAGATTTAGTGCTAGGACCGGAATCCTGATTATTAATGATGGCTTCCATTTAGACTCAACTCAAGTCTAGTTTTTAGCAACAACATGGTGTAAACAACACATAGTACTTCCTGGTGTGTGACAGATGAACGTACATTACGTAGTATTTGCCTTGTTGAGGTTGAAATCACCAAAGTTTAGCAGCGACTCCTCCGGACGAGAATCCCGGCTCATTACGGTGACTTGAAGAAGGTCATGGCGGGATGAATAATGGATGACAAATCACATTCTCCGCATTAGGCAAGGGATCTGCATGTGGAATCACACTCGGGGGAGAAAAAAAAAAAAAAAAAAAAGGTAGGGTCCAATAATAAGTAGACCGCCGCGCCAATCAAGACACTGTCCCGCTGCTCGGGATGCCCGTCGCATCAGGAATATTTCATTTAATTAGTACGCATCGCTTTCAACGTCACGGAGCTGGAACGTCTCCAGGCCGGGCGACCGGCTGGCTGGCTTTGACTTATTAGGAAAATCAGGTCAGCATTTGCATGGAGAGGAAAAAAAAAAAAAAATCCAAGGAAAAGTGTAATTATGCACACGAGTCGCCGCATTGTTTTTAATGAGCTGGCCTTCCCGACAACAAGCTCACCTCGAAGGGTTTGCGTACTTTGACAATTACAGCATGTTTGCAAATGGTCCCGCAATCCAAATACACCCCCCCCCCGTAGGCCCAAAAACCCCATCTATTTATTGACTTATTACCGAATAATCGATCCCAAAATTGTATGCATTCCCTTTCTTTTCCTTCTCCGATTGTCCAGTGTCGACGGGGCCGATTGTTGTCCCCCTCGGGTCATGTGACATCACATTCTTTGCAACAGCAAAAAGGAAAAATTGTTGCACCTCGGAAAACTTTGAGCGTCTTTAATCTTAATTGCAATCTGTCTCTTTAATTAGCCGCACACACGGCGAGTCACTCAGGTGTGATCAATGGCTTCTTTATCTGCGCGCATTAAACGAAAAAGAAAATGAAATCAGTGTTTTGCTATCTTTAATTGGAACCTAATGTCAAAATTAATAACGGCGGAGTCGATTAGCATGCGTCGCCGGGGCCGCCGATTGGAGTTTCTAATATTGCTGTTATTCCAGGTTAATTGTCGTCATTACAGGGATTCGCCGGAGCAGCCGCCGCGTTAATGGAGTGAGTCGAGTAGACACAATGAGCTGGAAAATAAAAAAAGTTCTTCTTGGGAACAAGCGGATCTCACTTCAGCGGGAAATCTGATTTAAAAGTGGGAATACAAACTTCATGCCGAAGCGCTCCGTATTCCTCATACAACAACTCTCATGGATGCTGACCCCTTGAAGGGCCAAAAGACACGTTGGCTTCATTTGGGGGCGCACTCAACAGTGTTGTTACATGACACTACTTTCTCATGCACCCCAAATCATCCTAAAAGTCTTACAACAATATGCACAATGGTCTGAGTTCCACAGCAGCTATGAATTGAATGCTACATTTTTCCAACTTTATCAGCCAAAATCCTGCAGCATGGGGAATCGAACATGGCAACCATCACCAGGTATCCTCCATGGATCTTTTGAATTATTTGCTGCGTGTAAAACGACAATCTTTGTCTGTAAAATGTCTGAAACGTCTGGATTGAATTTCCATTATTTTCAATGGGAATGTTTGCTTTGGTTAGAGTACAGTTTGGTTTGAGTCGTACGTTCTGACATTAACCAAGGCGCCACTGTATTATTGAATCAAACAACACAACTGTTGATGAATAATGTGTAATTATCTTTATCTCCATGTTGAATTTAATCGCCTTTTGTATAAAATGTATATAAATTTTCGAGGCAATAAGGGACAATTTTCCAGGGCAATAAGGGACAATTTTCGAGGTAATAAAAGACAATTTTCAGGGTAATAAGGGCCAATTTTCAGGGTAATAAGGGCCAATTTTTCGGGGCAATAAGGGACAATTTTTGGCGTAATAAAGGACAATTTTCAGGGTAATAAGGGACAATTTTTCGGGGCAATAAGGGACAATTTTTGGCGTAATAAAGGACAATTTTCAGGGTAATAAGGGACAATTTTTCGGGGCAATAAGGGACAATTTTTGGCGTAATAAAGGACAATTTTCAGGGTAATAAGGGACAATTTTCAGGGTAATAAGGGACAATTTTCAGGGTAATAAGGGCAAATTTTCAGGGTGATACGGGCCAATTTTCAGGGTAATACGGGACAATTTTCTGGGTAATAAGGGCAAATTTTCAGGGTGATACGGGCCAATTTTCAGGGTAATACGGGACAATTTTCTGGGTAATAAGGGCCAATTTTCAGAAATTTCAAAAAATGTTATTCATGTTAAACAGTAAATAAATAAAAGTAAAAAAAACTAAAGTTAAAAAAAAATAATAAAATCAAACCAAACCGTAAATTGAAATGCAAAATTCCACATCATCATAAAGCTTTGCTGGGGTTTTAGCCCCCCCCCCGCCGAGTCTTAATGCACATGATGATGTTTGAGAGGAGAGGCGCTAATGAGGTTTGCTAAGATGTTGTTAGCACCAATAGGCTGCACCAGCCCTCCAAGCGAGATGTGTGGAAATAGAAACTGCTAAATGCGTAATGCTAAAAGTAGCTGCACGAGTATATGCTAGCACACACCGATGTCCCGGCCAAGCCATTACGCACTAGTGCACGGCCATATTGTTAAACTGCATTAGGGGCGACCTCAAGGGGTGGGGGGGTGAGATTATGCCGATGCTATTGTCTTACATTTGCAGCGTGGCCTGAGAGTTTAATCAAATCGTCAGTGCAATCAATGCACGGACGCTCGCCTTGGCCTCCATCGCCAAAGGAGCATTCCCAGACCGAGGCCGACACCGGCAGCACAAGCGAGTCACTTCAGACACATCATCACCTGCAATGAGATTAATCGCCCATCCTCTTCCCGCCGGGATATCTAATGTCACCGTCCTTATCCTCAATCAGAGAAGCTCATTCCGGAAACACCTCGCGGTTCCGTGTGTGTGTGTGTGTGTGTGTGTGTGTGTGTGATGGGCCGCCTCCGCAAAACAACTTTCACACTGGCACCTCCTCAAAGCTTGCAAGAAAAGTTAAATGTGAGAATGTGCCACGGTCTGCCTGCAATGATCATGTTTCCCACCACCCACCCCCCCAATCTCAAGTATCAGGACACCGGTCCCACAGGACTCACTGGACGCTGCTCCAAATGTGCTCATTTATTATTTACCTGTTTTCCTATCTCTGAATGTGACAAACATTAGGATTTTGTCTTAAAAAATTGATGATGATGATATTCAGCACGAGGAGGTGATGATGCAACTCCACAATCATGTCATGCGGTTTTAAGCATTACAAGGTGACAGAAGTGCATTTTATGAATATTATTATGACTGTATGTTCTACTGCTGATTACTAAAAAAACGGAAAAAGATTGAAACTAATAAAATAAGACTTCTACTGGTCAGTAAAACTATTTTTTTATGCCCAAACCCTTAGAATTCATTTTTTTTTCAGGTTTCACAGCCAATTTCTTCTTGAAACATTTTGATAAGATTGCTTCTGGAACATGCATATGCTCCACTCATCCACAAGGGGGCATCACTTTGACGGGCATGTCAGCATTTCTATACAATTTTGTCATTCATTCATTAATTTTCTAAGGGTCACGGGGGGGTGCTGGAGCCTATCCCAGCTGTCTTCAGGCGAGAGGCGGGGCACACCCTTGGACTGGTGGCCAGCCAATCACAGGGCACATATAGACAAACAACCATTCACACTCACATTCATACCTATGGACAATTTGGAGTCGCTAATTAACCTAGCATGTGTGGGAGGAAACCGGAGTACCTGGAGAAAACCCACGCATGCATTGGCAGAGGGTGGAATCGAACACTGGTCTGCACGCTAACCACTCGACCACCGTGCCGCCCACAATTTTGTCAAGGATTCTAAAAATAAATAAAACTAAAATCGACCATCACGTGTTTTCTGGCTAAAGTTGTTGACATTTTCCTGTTCTCGGAAGCTAGCAGTCAGGAGCCGCCGCTGCTTTCAAATGACATCAATTTCACAGGCAGCCATTTGCAGAAACTGAGGTCCTTTTTGTTGCTTTTTGTGACGGAAATCCCCTCCTCCGTACATTCTGCATCTGTATGCGGGCCCGTGGAAGAAGCCACAAAATCACTTTTTACACTTGTGTCCTGCCAAATTTACAGATTAAAATCCACAAAATGGCTTCCACTGTTTCTGATCTGCACAAAAAAAAACACTTGCATGTGTCGAAATCAGCTGACATTTGATCTATTCATTTAGCAAGTTGATTTTTTATTTATTTCTATAGTTATCTTCAATAGTTATTGTTTATTTGTGGCTTCTCACATGGTCCTGCACCGAATAGGTTTCTGCTGCCGTGCGTGACCTCTGGCGCCGCGGCGCTGGTTAATGCACGCCGTGAAAGCAGCCCCGAGCTGAAGTAAGCGGCTGTGATAAGTTTTGCCTGGAAGATAAAGCAGCAAGCCCCACGTTTCTATTTAGCATTGCAATGAGCTACGCTCTCGGGCGCCAATGTACTCCTATGCACCCCGAGTCGACTTTTTAAACAGTACATTCACACCATCATCAGGCTGCAGTTATACAACATAAAGTATAGAATAGAAATATCCATGCGGTAGTGTGGGAGGTAATCTGATTTTAAAAAAAAAAATGATTCATTTGACCCTTTCTCATAGTCAGATGATTACATCTTCCATAATGAGGAAATAATATGAAGAATAATGGCTCATTGGTGCTCATGAAACACACTGGCGACTCTCACGTGTGCTCTTATTGGCTGCATCGGACTATTAATAGGATTTCTCTTGCTCTGTCTCAGGTCTGTTTGCTTGGAATGTGGGATTCTAACCTGAAAACAGTCTAGCTAGCACTCAGCTTTATCGTTATCGTGTCCTCTTTTTAGGACACAGTTCTGCAATTAATAATGCAACAGTATAGAATAAGATATGCCATTATTAGTCTGGCTAATGCTGGAGTCAAACGAGCTCTATTTTGTAAACAGAAGCCTTTCACACAGGGATACCGCAAAATACCTGCATCATATTTGTGCATGTGGGATATACAAACACAAATACACAAGGAGACATCCATGAACGTTGCATTCAACGGGTAAGGAAAAGGAAAAATTGCATACATAAGGTACTTTCACACAGGCGCCGTCCCGCCTCTGTTACAGCTCAGATATTATAGCCGATATCAGACAATTGACAGGCTGATTTTGGAACGCTTGAGCGGGATATGTCCACAAACTTTCCGCCCACATTTGTGCAAAATCTGAATCAAAGCAGTAAAAGAGGTGGGACAGCTCCTGTGTGATAGCATCCGCTGTGAAGTGTTGACTCACTTCTCCCATCATGTCGTGTTCTAAGCATGTAAATATACATCTGGAGTCAAAACCATCACATATCACATTTTCCGACAGGGATCCCACAAACTTTCCGCCCACATTTGTGCAAAATCCGTATCAGAGCAGTAAAAGAGGTGGGACAGCTCCTGTGTGATAGCATCCGCTGTGAAGTGTTGACTCACTCACTCCAACCATGTTGTGTTCTAAACATGTACATGTACATGTGGCGTAAATACCATCACATATCAAATTATCCGACAGGGATTCTGTGTTCTGTGTGAAATGGGAATAAATAGCAACTCCAAAAGTCCCGACATGTAAGCAAGTGTGCCTCCAACAAGCAAACATTGCTCCATCACTGATGAAGTCGAGGGCAATCTGAGCAGAAGCGGCGCTTTTGAATAATTAACGGCATCGTAATTGGTTCTGTTAATAATGGAGCGTGCACGTCACTCACGCAGAAGTATTGCACTTGTTTTGGCGCGCTCCGCTCGGCTTGCTAATACACGACTGCGACAAACTCCTCTTGATTTATATTTTATGGCGCTGTAATTAATGCAAACTACCCGGCAGCTTTATGAATCTTCTCTAATCACCCTGAAAGACACTTTTTATTGTTCCTGCAGGGGAGCACCGGCAGTAAGCTAACCCCCAGCACTCCCGGTAAAGGTAATGTTGAGACTTTGGCTTCTTTTAATTGGAGGGCAGCAGAGTGATGAGTGTTCCTCCAACATGTTCCTTGACAATTATGTTGCCTGGCTGCAAGCGCAAGCGGGCTGGTTGCCATGTATGGATACACGCACCACTACGCACCACGGGAAGCCCCTATGAGTCCATCAAACAAAGCCGTGCATTTGAATTATACAAAAAAAAAAAAAACAAATATTTCTAACGTTAACAACAGTCGTTAAGATTGAATGGAGTGGGGGGGCTCCGCCCGTCACCCTCGTTAGTGTTCCATTCAGATGTAACAATGGCCATCGATGTACCTACATGTACATTTCTGTCCTCAAAAGACGACTGCTAACCACTGCTAAGCGGCTGCACACAAAAGGGTGACAATTTGTCAAAAAGCACACAAGTACAAATAATTAAGTCTAAATTATTAAACCCTGTTGCACGGTGGACGAGTGGTTAGCGCACAGGCCTCACAGCTAGGATACCTGAGTTCAATTCCACCCTCGGCCATCTCTGTGTGGAGTTTGCATGTTCTCCCTGCGCAATGTTTAAAATGTATCTTTTAGTTGGGAACTGATATTTTCCAGAAACTTAATTGTTAATTGGCGACTACAAATTGTCCAAAGGTATGAATGGTGTGAATTAAATTATGCTTTAAATGTATCTTTTAGTTGGGAACTGATATTTTCCAGAAACTTAATTGTTAATTGGCGACTCCAAATTGTCCATAGGTATGAACGGTGTGAATGAAATTATGCTTAAAATGTATCTTTTAGTTGGGAACTGATATTTTCCAGAAACTTAATTGTTAATTGGCGACTCCAAATTGTCCATAGGTATGAATGGTGTGAATTAAATTATGCTTAAAATGTATCTTTTAGTTGGGAACTGATATTTTCCAGAAACTTAATTGTTAATTGGCGACTGTGTCTTAGCATTAGCGGGGTTAGCAAAACTTCTTAAAGAGAACTCGCCTCCAAATGTGTGTACATGACGAGAACCTGGCGGGGCGGCGTCACCCTTCGCCCTCTCGGGATCCAGAACACGCTTGATTGCGCCTGCGAACGATTAAAGCCAATAAAGGTTAACTGCCGGGGGCGACCTTTTACCTCCTCAACCGACGACGGTCGGTGATGGATGAATGTGTGCTCATACGTTTGATTCCACTTACTACTCCTTTCTTTATTTAC
Source organism: Doryrhamphus excisus (assembly GCF_037039965.1). Taxonomy (NCBI): domain Eukaryota; kingdom Metazoa; phylum Chordata; class Actinopteri; order Syngnathiformes; family Syngnathidae; genus Doryrhamphus; species Doryrhamphus excisus. Next base: position 20,947,605 of record NC_136363.1, read on the forward strand.
TTTCATGTTAGCGAGCCATTGCAAAACAAGCGACCTTTAGGCTGGCGGTGGAAGTACTGCTTTGGAAAATAACATGGAAGCACTTGTAAAGGACTCAGACCTCCTCCAAGGCATAAATATATCATCTGCATTGGGACAAACGCCACGCATGAAGCACTCTGCAGCCTCTTTGGCCATGACACAATCACGTCATAGTATAATTTGAAGGACAGATTTTTTTTTTTGGGGGGGGGGGCCTTTACGACATCTTAAAATAAAGTGCAGCACCTGATTTCAACCACAAAGGGGCGCTGTTGTTGATTGAGCTGATGCTAAAATGCAACAAAAAGGCCCAACGTACAGCTGCCACAACTCTAGCTTAAAATTAAATGTGTAGCGAAGCCTGGCTCGGGAGGGATTTTCCTCAAATTACTACATTTTTATATTCGGGTTAATGTCAATAGACCGATTTCTGAAACTGTGTGATGTGACAAAAAAAAAAACGTCTCGACGCAATGCACCTCATTTCCACTTCCTGTATCCAACAACAGCAGCATAATAACAGCAGATAATCAATGCTTTTGCTAGTACTTTGATGCTAGTACCGACCCACCACCTGTACTTTGCCATCCATATCCTGCCAACATCCACCAACACCCTTCTGGACACTTTGGATGAAGATGCCTGCGTACAAAAACTGTTATGTTTAATTTCTCACTCACCTTCTGACAGATTTTGCAGTACTTTCACCACGCTAGCGTGTTTTGAAGTAGTTGCAAAGATACTACATGCGTAGAACACAAATTAATATTGAGATTTCCTAATAGACGTATACATGACCCCACATTCAGGTAATATTCAGGTTTTTAAAAATAGTGTTAATAGTGTTTACATGGCTGTACCGAAGCGTGTTTATTGCTAATGTTGTGGTTATGATCGGGTTATTTGACTGCATGGAAACATACTCAAAGATGGCATGAAACTTCAAAAAGACTAGTCGGGCTCCATACTTGGAGCTAATAAATAAAACACCATTAAGCATGTTTTTCTGTTGCAGATGTGCCGCAGCATCAGACGGTTGTCTCTCTGCAATCGTCATTGGTTATCAGGCCATGAAAAAAAAAAAAAAAGTTATCAAAAGTCTAATTATGCATATCATAGAGGAGGCCACAAACAGATGGCTCCCTCTTTTTTTTGGGGGGGGGGGGAGTACGCAGCCTTTGTTTTATTATGATGATGTTTTTAAACCTTCATATTTCCCTTTTAGTAGCACAGCAAGTATAAGCTGCAGAGATGGATAGATGGATGCACATAAAGAAGGGAGATGGGTCATTTACTATGGAGACATGACATTGATCTTCTCTCTTTGGGGTTAGTTGGGGGGGGTGGATGGAGGGGGTGATGTATGCTCCAGCTGCCTGCACAACAGTGACCCCTGGTGGACACCAGCAGTTCAAAGAGAGTGTTCTTCTCCCCCCCTGTTTTGCTGAATGATGATGGTTTTTGTCATCATGTGACTTTTTCCCTCGCAGCTCATTTGCATATTATCTAGCAGCAAAGTGGTCCTCCCATGCCACTTGGCTGCTTTAGAACACAAAGATGCTGCGTGACGAAATGACTCTTCACTCTTTTTTTTTTTTTTTTTTTTACAAAGCTCAATGCAAATCATTCATAATTGCGCAATGGCTAAGAAATGTATTTGCGCTAAGACAACACGCTACGTTTATGCTAAACCCCCCCACCCCGCCTCCGACGCTTTGATTTGTGAATGTGAAGGCAACTCAACTAATCATCGCTTTCGCCCCGACTTCTTCGCCGACCCGCTCTTTCATCACCGTGCCCTTCCTGTTGTGCAAAGATTTATGCAGACCTGAGGACCGGCATGCATAATGTATGCCCCAGGATGAATATATCACTATCAATAAATAAAATTGGAAGCCGTCATCCTCGCTAAATGTGCCCGCTAAACTGACAGCACGCCGGGACAAAACTTACATCCTAAAGGTGCCTTATTAGAATACTTTTCAGCAATTTGAAATAAATGTCAGGGCTCCCATAAGAGTGTGTTGTCCAAAATCTGGCCTTTAAGGTGGAATTCCGACAAACAATAGTTGTCAGGGCTTTATTTTAAGACATGTAGCAAAGCCTGAGTAAGGAGTTCTTTTTCATCCATGACAACCCGCAACTTCAGAGCATAGAAAACCTTCCAAGACCTTCTAAATACATTTTTTTAACATGATTAGAGCCCTCTTGGCATGACATAACACCCCTATAGTTACCTTTACACTCTTATTACACAATATACTTGAATTATAAGACTAAATTAGGCATTTACGACACTTGCTAGTGTGTGTTGCTGTAAATGTGTTTTCCGGTAACATCCAATTCCGAGTCCTGAACGACCCTAAAAGAGCCAACATAACGTCTTGGATACGATACCACCGCCCTGGTTAGACTAGCATCAGGGAGTATCATGTGGTTGCAGAACAGCTTCCATGATGCGGCCCTCCCTGTGGGACCGCACCCCCTCATCCGTACTCCCTTTCTGATGGCGTCTCAGCTGGCTTTTAACCTCCCCCCCCCCCGCACACCAGATGGAGGGAAGGTGAGACAGAAGAAGCAGGGGCGGCGGTGGCGAACAGGGGATGTGCGAATGAAATCAGTTGGAAATGCGACCCGCCGGCCTCGCCTACCAAACACCACCCCCCCACACACTCTCCAATCCCCCTTCATTTGATGGCAGGTGGAAGCAAGCCGACACCGACCACACCAGCGAAGCCCTTAAAAGGTAATTGAGCCTTCCAGCCCACACTGCTAATTTGTGTGGCTCGGCCCACTAGCCAGCAGTGTGACAAAAACACAAGGGAGGAATGACTCCCTCGGACACAATGCGTTAATTGGCTCCCTGCAGTGACAGCCATAAGAAAGAAGCTATATAGCAATATAAGGGGAAGGGGGGGGGCGGTATGGAGTTGGATTACCAGAAAAAGACACGGTCAGGAAAACGATAATGGTTCGTCCCTGCAGTCAAATATTTCACTTCTGCCCCAGCCTCATCTGCAGAATGATAATCTCACAGCCATGTTGTGCAACAATGGACGCCATTAGGATGAAGAATGATTGCAACGAGGAAGGGGTCAGAAAACAGCATCGGGTAGTCGCTGGCGTTGGATTAGCGGCTGTTTGTGTGCGGCCGTGACATAATTGAAAGATAACCGCAGTGTGGCGGCGAAGGCTTGCTTGAGCGCCACCCCTGGCCCTGCTTTAAATTCACCTGCGGGATTTGATTTCTTCAAATGCCAACGCTGCTGGAAATGAACTATTTGTCCGTGGGGCTGAGGGGGGTTGGGGGGTTGGGGGGGAGGGGGGCTGGGAATTATGAGCCCGCCCATGAATCACCTTCATCACCTGGAGGCGGCCTTCAGCCTTGCTAATATCCCTATCTCCTCACTTTCTCAATCAATAAGCGAGCGACGCCCTTGGAAAAGTCAAAATATGATATTGGCGGGACGGCGCTCGGCGGGGCCCGTCTCAATCAGATTAACACGCCGGGAAGATTTCAATACCTGTCGCTCTTATCGTGGAGACGGCGATGCTGCAACAACACACAGCTTGCTGCATAATAACAGCAGCTCTGCTACAACAACAACTACTACTTTGTCAGATCCTTTTCAGCTGACTGGCACCAGACTAGATCATGGAAAGATCTTCGAGATCAGAACCTGCGGCCCACAGGACGTTTGTGGCCCACCGGGGGCCCGGTTCGCCATCAAAGATTAGCGAGTGAGGACTCAGAATACAATGTTTAAGCTGAGGTACATAGCATAAAATTGAGGCAAATACTGAACTCTGAACTTAAACCCGAGGTAGGGACTGAACCGCGACGGGCTAAATGGTGACCCTAAAACCGGGGTACATGGCGAAAGTTGAAAAAACGAGGTTTGTACTGAACCACGTCCGGCTGAACCATGACCTTAAAACTGTCATTGAAACCAAGGTATGCACAAAACCGTGACTGTATAACTGGGATCCAACCATCCACCCAACCACCCATCCATTCATCCACCCATCCATCCACCCACACACACACCCATCCAACCATCCGTTCATCCTTCCATCCACCCAATCCATCCATCCAACCAGCCACCCATCCATTCATTCATCCAACCATCCGTTCATCCTTCCATCCACCCACCCATTCATTCATCCATCCATCCACACACCTATCCAACCATCTGTTCATCCTTCCATCCACCCACCCATTCATCCATCCACCCGCCCACCCATCTATCCATCCATCCATCCATCCACTCATCCACCCACCCATCCATCCATCCACCAACCCAAACACAATGTACCGCAAAGCATGCTGGGAGCCGCCATCACTCCCAGATATACTTTAACGACGCAGCCCGATTAGCCTCCTACAGGCCCGTCGATCCCGTCTTGACCTTTTTTCCATCCATCAGTCCACAGCTCCGAAGTTCTCTCCGATTATTTTTTATTTCACGTCAGTCATGGAATGACGGCTGGCCGAGCCTCCTCCCCAGCCGGCGGTGCTCATATGGATTGGTGCACGGCCAAATCCTCAGCTTTACAGTAGTGATTATAATTGATTATGCGGATCCGCACCGGATAAACTGAAAAGCCAGTTTTTTTTTTTCCACCCTCTCTCGCCGTATAATTAAAGCGATGCACGAATACTGCGGCTAAAACACGATTTCTCCTAAATCACAATCTTGTCGCAGCTGTCTCCATTGTGCCAAATGCATCCTCAGTGATGTCAAGGCATTAATTGGCACTATTAATGCTAGTTGCTAAGTGTTATATACCGATATTAGCCACAGCGTCATTAACGCTGTCAAAGCCTGCCGCCGTTTAAACACGCCGGTGTGTGTTTATGTTCCCCCGCGCAGTCGTTCATCACACACTTTGTCACCCAGCGTGACAAAAGATACAACAAGCCACCGCCTGGCATCCATGATTCACACCCCAGTGAGGAGGGGGCAGGGGGGGGAGGAGGGCACAGAGGGTGACTAACTAGGTCCTCCAAGGCGCCAGATGCCAGTGATCCATCTTGATGAAGCTGGGACTCCATGTCTCCCAACCTGCTGCCTAATGACCCTTTGCCTCCTTTTTCTTTAGCCATTAGATGACATCATGCTAACGCCAAAGCCCGGATGGCGAGAACGAGCTGAACGTTTGACATCGGAAATGCTGAAGTCGGAAGAATTCTCAAATGAAAGGAGAAAGAAAGTCCCCAATGAGCCAAATGTTTTGATGTTGGAACCTGCTGAGAAATGTGGAACGACATCCAAGTCTTCATTCATCTCAGCGGGGACTTTTTGGGCCAGGAAATGTGGAATTTCAGAAGAAGCTGGGCTTTTTTGGAATGAGAAAAATAAGTACAGTAATGACTCGTTTATCACTTCCAGACCCGACTGTGATAAGTGAACTTTTGCAAAGTAGATTTCTTGATGGAGGGCATGGCACGGAGGACTAGTGGTTAGCGCGCAGACCTCACAGGTAGGAGACCAGGGTTCAATTCCACCCTCAGCCATCTCTGTGTGGAGTTTGCATGTTCTCCCCGTGCATGCGTGGGTTTTCTCCGGGTACTCCGGTTTCCTTCCACATTCCAAAAACATGCTAGGTTAATTAGCGACTCCAAATTGTCCATAGGTATGAATGGTGTGAATTAAATTATGCTTAAAATGTATCTTTTAGTTGGGAACTGATATTTTCCAGAAACTCAATTGTTAATTGGCGACTCCAAATTGTCCATAGGTATGAATGGTGTGAATGAAATTATGCTTAAAGTGTATCTTTTAGTTGGGAACTGATATTTTCCAGAAACTCAATTGTCGACTCCAAATTGTCCATAGGTATGAATGGTGTGAATGAAACTATGCTTAAAATGTATCTTTTAGTTGGGAACTGATATTTTCCAGAAACTCAATTGTTACTTGGCGACTCCAAATTATCCATAGGTATGAATAGTGTGAATGAAATTATGCTTAAAATGTATCTTTTAGTTGGGAACTGATATTTTCCAGAAACTTAATTGTTAATTGGCGCCTCCAAATTGTCCATAGGTATGAATGTGAGTGTGAATGGTTGTTTGTCTATACGTGCCCTGTGATTGGCTGGCCACCAGTCCAGGGTGTACCCCGCCTCTCGCCCCAAGACAGCTGGGATAGGCTCCAGCACCGCTCGTGAGGATAAGCGGTAGAAAATGAATGAATTTCTTGATGGAGTCCCAAATTTCCTGACAAAAAATTAGACTTAGGAACAGAACTCATTCTTAACTGGTGGACCACCTGTAGTGATAGTAACTGTAACAACATTACGTAACGTAGTTAACATGAGACAAGAACAGGATTTAGTGTGAGCACCTCGGAGACTAATGCTCATTAGCGCCGCTGATTTGAATATTCACGCCCTACTTGTTTATTTCAAGCAGCAAAAATGCCTCTTTGCCTTAACAAGCAGCTTTTTGAAGTTGCTGCAAACACAAGTAGACTGGCGGACAAGTGTAAAGCTCCTGGAAAGAGAATCATTAAAAATGAATTGCTTCACGAGTAAGAGTGTGACTCATCTTCTCGTCTCAGCAGCGCTGCAAAAAGAATTGGTGAAAGCGATCTGGGAAAGCGGGCAGTAATGAAAATGTCGCCCATGTAAATACAAGCCCGTGTCGACTATAATTACATTTCAAATCCACTATGGCGAAAAAGTCGCATGCTGGATCTTAATAACTTCCCTCGTAAATCAATTTCAATTTCTCATTCAGCGTGACGGCAACAAGCGGATCGATGGGGTCGGATTTGCTTTAAAAAACACAGCGGCGGGGTGTGACTTGTGCGTACTTTTTAAAAGCTGAATTTGTCTTTATTCCTCGACGCCGATAAAAGATCACTTTCTCGGACTAGTGGGGCCAACCTGACTGAACGAGCGAGTGTGTCCAATAACAGACATACCCTTAAATGAATAACTGACAGTGTCAATCAATCAATCTGATTATATTGTGTGTCAACCAAGCCAAACAGGTGGTTCATAATCTACTGCTCTTCCCGTTTATTTCCCACTGCGGTGGCAAAGTGACGCCGACTGTCCAACTCGGGTCTCAAACTCAAACCGGAAACACATTTCAACCAAGTGACTAACTTGTCAACAAATATGACAGGAAGCTGTCACAAGCCAGAGTTATGGAAGGCCAAAAGTAATAAAAAAATAATACTAAATATAAAATTACAATACTGTGACGCCGGAGTTGCCCATGAGGCGCTCAGAGGCACATCGGAAGCGGCAGGAGGTCTGCTTCACCGTGTCATAAAACCATCACAGGTAGAAGAAAAAGAATACTGTTACTGGATGGTCGGCAACGACTATGTTAACTTTTCACAACTATTCACAAAATAGGTGCCGCAAGGCATGCTGGGAGCCAGTATCACTCTAGTCGTACTAGTTGTTAAAAGTTGTATTTCCTAGTTTCCAATTATGACTTTATCATAGAACTATATAAAAAAAAACATTATAATATAAACTAAATTAATTTGTCATGTGGAAAATGTTATGAAAAAAGCTGTGGAAAAAGTTATTTACCACAGTAAAAATATTGTGGGAACAAAGCCATAATTAATAGAAAAAAAGAAGAACGTTGAAATTATTAGAAAAAATGCTGTAATTTTACTTGAATAAAGTCAAAATATAACAAAAAAAAAATATGTTGAGGAAAAAAATATTTAACCAGAGTAAAAATATTGTGGGAATAAAGCCATAATTACTAGAAAAAAGAAAAACATTGAAATAATTGAGGGGAAAAAAATGCTGTAATTTTACAAGAATAAAGTCAAAATATAACAAAAAAAAATTGCTTGTGGAAAAACTTATTTTACCAGAGTAAAAATATTGTGAGAATAAAGCCATAATTACTAGAAAAAAGAAGAACATTGAAACAATTGGAAAAAAATGCTGTAATTTTACAAGAATAAAGTCAAAATATTGGTTTTGAAAAAAGTTATCTTAACAGAATAAAGTAAAAATATTATGGGAATAAAGTCATAATTAAGGGAAATAGAGCAAAAACTCCTGCTACTTTTATTGCCCCATACGTGCAATGTAGGGTTATTACCATATATACATAGTATATACTGTACATAAACATGGCAGCTAAATCCCATAAGTGTTTGCGTATGCACACACCCAAGATGATCTATACAGCTTGTTCGATTCCATGCAACAGCAGTTGTAATGAACGCGCGTGGTCAGTCCGGCTCGCCTTCAAATGTGGTCCTCTGTAGCGGAGCCATGTCTTTGTGTGTCGGACATGACAGTTGTACGTGTCAACCACAGAGTCAGTAGAACAGAGACAACCGCTGGCTCCTCTCAGCTCTAATTGGTCCAGCTCTGCAGCACCGTCTCTGACACACAAGACGACCGGCTGCCGGCTGGAAGCGACCAGAAAACATATTTCACGTCACCCGATATCACGTCTCTGTCTTTCCCAGCCAGGATTCTCTCTAACAAAGCAGCCCGAGAGGGGAAGCTTCCTCCACCCTCCTCCTCCACTTTGGCTCAGAAGCAGGAGGAGGAGGAGGAAAGAAGAAGCTAATTACTTGACTAACTCACCATTTGTACACTTGCCTTTTTATAGCGTGCTGCACAACACCGGCTAGCCATTTGTAAAGAGTTACAACCACGACCAGACCCGCCATCTGTTCACTTAATGAAAACATCATAAAAGTGAAAGTGAGCTTGAGCAAACATAGCCACATCATTTATTAGCTTTAGTAACGTAAGGGCGCGCTCGCGTTGCTCTACTGCAATCCTTTTGTTTACCGTGTGTGTCAACACTTCATTACACAACTGCTGGATTCATTGGACTGGTTTCCATTGTTTCCTTTCCAGCCCACAGCGACATGTTTTTACTTTTTTATTAGCCTTCCTGCGTATTCATTCATTCATTTCCTACCGCTTATCCTCACGAGGCTCGTTGGAGCATAGCCCAGCTGTCTTGGGGCGAGAGGCGGGGTACACCCTGGACTGGTCGCCAGCCAATCACAGGGCACATATAGACAAACAACCATTCACACTCACATTCATACCTATGGACAATTTGCAGTCACCAATTAACAATTAAGTTTCTGGAAGATATCAGTTCCCAACTAAAAGATAATTTTAAGCATAATTTCATTCACACCATTCATACTTAAGGACAATTAGGAGTCACAAATTAACAATTAAGTTTCTGGAAAATATCAGTTCCCAACTAAAAGATACATTTTAAGCACAATTTCATTCACACCATTCATACCTATGGACAATTTGGAGTCGCTAATTAACCTAGAATGTTTTTTGGAATGGAACCCACGCGTGCACGGGTAGAACATGCAAACTCCACAACAGAGATGGCCGAGGGTGGAATTGAACTCGCTGTGTGGCCTGTGCACTCACCACTCATCCACCGTGCAACCCTTGCATATTTTTAGTTGTTTTTTTTAGTCTCAGTAAATCATACTGTTTTGTGGTTGAATACAGCCTACTAGATATTTCATCCAGCTCACTTCCTGTCCGCCACTCTCTTTTCCCCTATGGGAAAACATTTATGGCAACACGCAAGAGCACGACTATGATTTACAGTGTCTTATTTTCTCTTGTTATGTCTGCTATATTGGATAATAGGAGTGTAAAAGTGACTATAGGGGTGCTATTTCATGTCTAGAGGGCTCTAAAAATGTTAACATTTGTTTTCTATGCTCTAACTATGGAAATATTCCATTTAAAATTAAGGTAAATTAAGATAATTACACTTACCAAGGCCATGAATGAGGGGTTATTGTATTGTATTGATCATATAATTATTGTTTAATATAATAATAATATAATAATTATTATGGCGTTAATTGGACCAGAATTCTGTGAATTGTGTAAGCTATAACAAGTTTGTGAAAATGTGGTCTCTGGCCATTTCTCAACAAGTACGCTGCACCACACGACAGTGACAGAACCAATGTTGTAAGGAGTGAAACTTGTAAACAACACGTTTAAAGCGCATGCAGAGGCAAAGATGAAGCTGCCGGATGCTTCCCATGCATGATACTTCAAACCACTTGTAGCTGTCCGTCAAAACAAAACAAATACTACATCAGGATGTTGCCCACAGCCACAGCTGTTTTTTTTTGTTTTGCCCTCACCAGAGTTTACACAAATATCTGTGAAATTCCACCTCAAAAACTGCCCACTCAAGCTGCGTCGCGTCATCCTAACAAAGCCCCTCCACCGACTCCAGCTGCCAAGCGGCGCTCCCAGATGTTGACTCGACAACGGATGCATCACGCTAGCAAATGGGAGCGGCGGCCCAATTAATGAAGAGCGAGTCTGGTCCACACGGAGCAGCAGCCGGCTTAATAAAGAGAGCCGACTGACTGGTGGAACACCTGTGCACCAAATTGGACTGTGCGCCACTCAGCTTGGGTAAACACCGACTCTGCGGTCCATTTGTCCACGCTTGCGGTTGAAAGGCTGGAAATACGAGGCGGCGGAATTAGAGATGAAACATAACACAGGAAAGGTTTAAGAATCCATCTGTTCTACAAGCCTTTAAATGATTGTCTCATTATTTAAGGCTTGTAAAACAGCAACATGTCATAAGCCGCCACCGCAGTCGTATTTCCGTTTATTTGACTGCCACTTTATCTGCGCGTGCACCTTTCAGCGCTTTCAGCCGCGTGTAAATCTTGTTGGTTACGTGCGAGCCGCTGAGAGGCACAAACTGGGAGAGACGATGAAATGTTTGCTATCAAAAGACGGCAACCTTGCACGGTTGGTATGCTATTAGCAGTTATTGTTTGTTATGCACTGAGGGTATTTCAGCAATATTGTTCACTCATATTTAAGAGCTGTGCAGCTCTAAGTCACATATCCATATTGGACTAAAAAACAGTATATTATTGTTCTTACACTTCTATACTCCTAACATTGGTTAACGTCGTATTTTGCTTGTACAACGGACACAAACAATGCACAACGATGAGCCAATTCAAGAAACAATACAAGCAGTTGATGTTTGCTAAATACAAGGATGAAGAGTCTTGAACCAGCCATGATGTGATATATATATATATATACGTATATACACCATAGTATGTATATATACTATATTGACAGTTACCCATTATGTCATTGTATGGTCATATCACCTCGTACTTTTAAAATTAAATAATTAAATAAAATAATTTAAATAAATTTAATTACATTTAATTTTAATACATTAAATCATTTAATACAATTAAATATTAAATTAAATTATTAAATTAAATAATTTAAATAAATTTAATTAAATTTTAATAAATTAAATAATTTAATAAAATTAAATAAAATTTTAATAAATTAAATAAAAACTATATTAACAAAGCAGGAAGTTACTATGGTACCCATTATGTCATTGTATGGTCATATCACCTCGTACTTCGGTACTGGACAAAAAAAAAAAAAAACTATATTAGGAAAGCAGGAAGTGAACAAATGTAACAGTTACTGATTGTAAAAGTACCAGATGGAGCGGTAGGATTTAATAAGCTTTGCTTCTTCCTACTCCTTTTGGACATGTGGAACTGTGAACTGATTATGGGATGCATTCAATTGTAATCTGATGCATGTTGAAATGAAATTAAACCATTACAATTACTATGATTTCCTACAAGACAAAGTTGGACTAGAACTAGAACGAAGAAAGATGAGAAAGACTAGAAAAGAAAGATGAGTAGAAATGGAAGCGGAGTGGAGGTGAGCGAGAGTCAACAGCGGCTGAAAGTAAGTCGACTGGTGAAAGCTCCTCAGGAGCGGAGCACGGGATTGGAACGCTGGCTCCAACCAGCGGACAATAAGATTAGCCAAAGGCAATTAAACTTTGGATGGGGAGGGGGGGGGGGGGCTTGTCTTGAGAAACCCCCCAACCCACCGCTTTTCATCCTCACCTTCCCGGCAGCCCATTGTCACATGATTAACTCCCAAGCACCAATCTGTGGCGGTGATGGGGAACAAAACATCCGCTAATCACCACAATCGCGACTGGGAGCGGCGCTCCGGCAGCTCCATCATGTGAGCGATGAGCCTACAGCTTCTGGTGGTGAGGAGCCGAGGTGCTGCACGGTTGCCATGGCGCTCCATCACCATGTGACGAGCAGGCACCGTCCTCGGCGTGCGTGACGGATCTGGATGTTCTCGTGGCGGGATTGGATCAATCCATATTTGATGCAAACGGCCCACCCTCTACGTGCATCCCCTCCGCATGACAATGCAATTATCACCATTTCAAACATCTCTTCAACTTGAACACGCTTAATTATGACGTGTCGCTGATGAGCTAATGACTCGCTCCCCAACCCCCCACTCCCCCCCTCCCGTGCACACATTTTATAGCAATTTCATTTTACAATAAACCCTAATTATCCAAATGAGCAAAAGCCAATTGCTGAATACTTAATAAATCTGGGATAATCCCGCAGCAATCACTTTAGATCCACATCGCTTTGTAGCAAAGGTAGAGATGTGCCGTAATGACGCCCATTTCCAACGCACTCAGAGGCTAATTAGTGTATTTATTTGGAATCACGGCCCGAGACCACTGTGACCCACACCTCTGATTGGCTGAGCTCTTTCCCTGTGCATCATGTGACAGATGGACCACAGTTGGGATGGACATTATCCAAAACAATCCTTTAAAGACAGCAGCATTATTATTTCTTCTTATGCTCAGTGGTAGGCCGTGTATTCGGTACCTGGGCCTTCAGTGATGGGGCGAGGGGGGCTAATCCACCTCTTTATACTGCCATCATTTCACTATTATTATATTGTTACACATGTGGTATTAAAGAATGGGGGTAGATATTAAAATTATTAAAAAAAACCTTAAACTGTATTATAGAAAGCAGGAAGTGAACAAATGTAACAGTTACTGATTGTAAAAGTACCAGATGGAGGGGTAGGATTTAATAAGCTTTGCTTCTTCCTACTCCTTTCGGACATGTGGAACTGTGAACTGATTATGGGATGCATTTAATTGTAATCTGATGCATGTTCAAATGAAATAAAACCATTACCATTACCATGATTTCCTACAGGACAAAGTTGGACTAGAACTAGAACTAAGCTAAGTAAGTAAAAATGGAAGCGGACTAGAGGTGAGCGAGAGTCTAATTCAGCTGCTAGGATCCTCCGTCTGCCTAGTTGGAAAAATTTTGAGAAATTTTGGGGCCGCTCGAGTGGTCGACTGTACCGATACCGAAATCAAGCAATACTGATGTAGGCAGCAGCAAAATGGTCATTTAAAAAAAAAAATACTAATACTGAAGTATAATATATAACCAGTCGTGATGTGCTATATGTGTCACTATATTGACAGTTACTATGGTACCCATTATGTCATTGGATGCTCATATCACATTGTACTTTGGTACATGACCCAAAAAAAACAAACTATATTAGGAAAGCAGGAAGTGAACAAATGTTACTGATTGTAAAAGTACCAGATGGAGGGGTAGGATTTATTAAGTTTTGCTTCTTCCTACTCCTTTCGGACATGTGGAACTGTGAACTGATTATATGATGCATTTAATTGTAATCTGATGCACGTTCAAATGAAATAAAACCATTATCATTACTAGATATCAGCCCTTCATCTTCCAATACATACATCCGGTCTGGTTGCTAGAACAGACTACATCCTGAATAAACTCCAACAGAACTGGAATATGCTATCTGAAAAGTTATTCAATAGTGAATCCCCAAAGTTTTAACCTGAAACTCTTTTGCCAAACCAACAGAAATGTTTGACACATTTTTTTTTATTTATTGCATTGCGGTGTTTCTCAGCGTGACACGCTCGCTGTGCTAAATCCCAACAAACCATCTTTATTTTTATTTCTTTTCACCCCCCCCTTCGCTCTGGCTGGAGGCAGCCACAAAAAGAAGACTATGTTGAAGCCTGCTTTACAGAAATATCGAAATAAAGTGGCCAGGAGTCATAGCGAGGGCACGTTTGGACACGCGTTGGATGCAGTGGCAGTGATGGATGGCGTCTAATGTGCGGCTGATTTATTTGTTTGTGTCGCCTCCAATAAGAAGATTAGATCAACAATAACCGCGTGATTGGATCATTAGCTTGCTTGCAAGCTAACAACGTGGATCATCAGTAATGCGTTTGATTACGCTTTTTTTGGCCTTAGACGGCATGGGGGTGGGCGGTGGGTTGGGGGCGGAGGCATGTATCGCCTCATCTTGAGCAAGATTCAATCTCGAAAGACAATCCACTTGTGTTCCGTGCCGTCAATAGCTGCTGTTGCTAGGAGATGCTAGCCCTCCCTCCGCCCTTGCATTATTATATTACCTGAGCAATTAAAGCGCTTGAATGAAAGAAGTCGTGTGGAAAAGAAAAAAAGAACAAAAAAATGAGGTCAAATAAATGCATGCTCTTCTGGAACGTTCCGTCTGATTCAGGTGGGCCTCACAGATTGTCAAAGATGTTGGCACCATCACGGACGGGATACAGGGAAGCAGAAACCAATTAAGCCTGCGCCTAGTATGACTGTCTTTCCCTCTGGGGGTCTTTGTGCCGCAATAAGTTTCTAATTGCTCGCTACTTTTTTTTTTTTTTTTTTTTTTAATCGAAGCAGGAGGAGGAGAGCACTCGATTTAATGAACGACGTTAACCAGGATTTCAGATCTTGTGTCACCTTGCGGATGGCTGCCGCTTCTTTAAAAAAGTTTAAAAATGTATTTACAGGTTGTGGTGGACCTTATAAGTACTAGCCGCATGCTAACACCTCGCACAATAGTATTTTTTTTATGTACTAGGTTTACACATGAAAATAGCTAAAATGCTAACATATAGCATATTAGTTTATTTCAAAATACAAAATCTTAACATGCTAATACCTAGTGTGTTAATACCAATTTGAAAACAATGTTATTATCTTTGAAAAAAAAGCTAACATGTTATCAGCTAGCATGTTAATGCTGCCAACATGCTAATGGTTAGCATGCTGCATGCTAGCATAATAGCATACACATATGAAAGGCTTAAATGCTAACATTAGCAAGGCTAACATGATGACAGAGCATGACAATGTACAAGTTTATACAGTTTAAAAACAGAAATAATGCTAACATGCTAATAGGCAGCATGCTAACACCTAACCTGAAAACAGTGTCTATGATGATGTCTGTTATTTATCTTTGGAAAAAAAGAAAAGCTAACATGTTAACAGCTAGCATGTTAGTGCTGCTAACATGCTGCATGCTAGCATAACAGCATTGACTCTGTAGGTTTACACTTATATAAAAAGCTTAAATGCTAACATTCGCATATTAGCAAGGCTAACATGATAACTGTTAAGTTCAGATTGAGCATGACAATGTACAAGTTTATACAGTTTAAAAACAGAAATAATGCTAACATGCTAATAGGCAGCATGCTAACACCTAACCTGAAAACAGTGTCTATGATGATGTCTGTTATTTATCTTTGGAAAAAAAGAAAAGCTAACATGTTAACAGCTAGCATGTTAGTGCTGCTAACATGCTGCATGCTAGCATAACAGCATTGACTCTGTAGGTTTACACTTATATAAAAAGCTTAAATGCTAACATTCGCATATTAGCAAGGCTAACATGATAACTGTTAAGTTCAGATTGAGCATGACAATGTACAAGTTTATAGTTTAAAAACAGAAATAATGCTAACATGCTAATAGGCAGCATGCTAACACCTAACCTGAAAACAGTGTCTATGTTGATGTCTGTTATTTATCTTTGAAAAACAGAAAAGCTAACATGCTAATGCCTAGTGCTGCTAACATGCTAACTGTTGAGGCTGCCACCTTGCGAGAAGCTAGCGTATCATTTAGCCAATGCAACAACACAGTATCGTGGAGCTGCTCAAGGGATCGAACCATCCATCACCACATGGAAAGGTGCATTTTTACTATTTACATTTCTAAAAAAATAAGATGCACATGTATTTATGGGATTTCATCTACGTGGAAACCTTACAAACACTTCCTGTGCCACCTTCACATTCAGTCCCCGTCAGACAGAAAATAAAAGACGTGGGTATAAGCCCCGTGTCATAATCCCCACCCGCCCCACCCTCTCCAATCCCAAGTGTTGATTTCTCCTCACACTCCCTGGAATTTCCTCTCGGAGAAATTAGCATTTAGCAATTACACGGTGTCACCAGCGATTCCTATCTTTGTAATGAGAAATGACAGCAGATAGACCAGAGACACCCAAGCTTTGATTTCATCCTCAGCGGGGGGGTGGGAGGACGCTCCTGGACGGTACAGTGGAGAGGAGGCGGACGCCATCTTTTAATCAATTAGGTGGGGGAAATACAACTTCATAATAAAAGCGCTTGTTGCGTGCCATTTTTCCCCCACCAGGGGGCAGTGCCCCAGGAGAGCCGGGTTGATGCACGAGTGCTTCCATTGAAAAAAGGGTACAAAAGGGTAGCATAGACAAGTTTTTCTAGCTTCCTACAACAAGAACAAGCACCAACACTATGGTTTCGTTTTTTAAAACAAAATAATCTTCCGTGTAGCATAGACTAGCAAAGTTTGGCTAATACCCGATAACAAAAAACAGATAAACACTGTATAGAAGCATCATTAAATCTGTGTTTTGTTGTCTCTAACTTAAGAAAAACTCCACAATGCGGCACGTGAACACACAAATAAAGCACACGGAACCAAATCAAGTGAGAAAACAACACGTCCCGACATAGGAATGCAGATGCCAGCTTTACGGCGAGGCTGTAGCATTATCCCCAGCATTAGTTGAGTGTGTATGCATATGGCAGCAAAAGGAAACGTAGCGATAGCATCCAGCACAGCAGATTTGGGGGGTGGGGTGGGGGGGGATCAGGGCGTATCTACCGCCTGAGCCGGCAGCGTAGATCACCGCGGCGTCGCTCATTTGTGTCTCACGCCGCCGCACACGTTTTCAAAAACTGACTAAGTACGCCACTCGCATTCATCGCCATGACAACCGTGACCAATTTTTTTTTTTTTTTTTCTCTCTCCCTTCCCCGGCGCCGACTGTCGAGCGTGCACATTTGTCATCATGCTGCTTTGCATTGTATGTGAGCGCTACTGTTTACAAATACATGTTGTACCACAAACTTGCAGTAGCGGTATTGAGGATGCTACACGTGTCAATCAAAAGGCATCAACACAAACAACATTCTCATATTGCTCTTATTTTGCATCATCATCCTTCTCCTCGGGCGCTTTAATGCACGACAAAAGATGGATGGGACACAAATCAACTAAATATGATCGTGATTTACCACCCAACGGAACTGGATTAGGTTTCAAATCCTGTTTGAGCCTGTTGTAAAATAGCCAGGATTTACTTTTGCGTATTATTTATAGATGGAATATTATTATATATTATTATTATTATTAACAGGCTGACGCAGATAGAAGGCTAGCTGGGATAGCTAATTCTGGCTAGAGTGATGTAAACAGATCACAAAATATTAATAATATTTACCGCCGATAAATTTGATTTGGGTACCTTCTAATGTATTATCAGTTAGCTTTAGCTCAATATTCTAACCTACTGTATGGATGGACAGTAATGACTTACGTTGCTAGGTGTTAGCTCAACAATAGCTAATTCTGGCTAAAGTGATGTAAACAGATCACAAAATATTAATAATATTTACCGCCAATGAATTGATTTGGGTACCTTCTAATGTATTATCAGTTAGCTTTAGCTCAATATTCTACTTATATAGATGGACAGTAATGACTTACTTTGCTAAGTCTTAGCTCAACAATAGCTAATTCTGGCTAGAGTGATGTAAACAGATCACAAAATATGAATAATATTTACCGCCGATAAATTGATTTGGGTACCTTCTAATGTATTATCAGTTAGCTTTAGCTCAATATTCTACTTATATAGATGGACAGTAATGACTTACGTTGCTAAGTCTTAGCTCAACAATAGCTAATTCTGGCTAGAGTGATGTAAACAGATCACAAAATATGAATAATATTTACCGCCGATAAATTTGATTTGGGTACCTTCTAATGTATTATCGGTTAGCTTTAGCTCAATATTCTACTTATATAGATGGACAGTAATGACTTACTTTGCTAAGTCTTAGCTCAACAATAGCTAATTCTGGCTAGAGTGATGTAAACAGACCACAAAATAATAATATTTACCGCCGATAAATTGATTTGGGTACCTTCTAATGTATTATCGGTTAGCTTTAGCTCAATATTCTACTCATATAGATGGACAGTAATGACTTACGTTGCTAAGTCTTAGCTCAACAATAGCTAATTCTGGCTAGAGTGATGTAAACAGATCACAAAATAATAATATTTGCCGCCGATAAATTGATTTGGGTACCTTCTAATGTATTATCAGTTAGCTTTAGCTCAATATTCTACTTATATAGATGGACAGTAATGACTTACGTTGCTAAGTCTTAGCTCAACAATAGCTAATTCTAGTTAGAGTGATGTAAACAGATCACAAAATATGAATAATATTTACCGCCGATAAATTGATTTGGGTACCTTCTAATGTATTATCAGTTAGCTTTAGCTCAATATTCTACTTATATAGATGGACAGTAATGACTTACGTTGCTAAGTCTTAGCTCAACAATAGCTAATTCTGGCTAGAGTGATGTAAACAGATCACAAAATATGAATAATATTTAATATTTATAAATTTGATTTGGGTACCTTCTAATGTATTATCAGTTAGCTTTAGCCTTTAGCTCAATATTCTAACCTACTATATGGATGGACAATAATGACTTACGTTGCTAGGTGTTAGCTCAACAATAGCTAATTCTAGCTAAAGTGATGTAAACAGATCACAAAATATGAATAATATTTACCACCGATAAATTGATTTGGGTACCTTCTAATGTATTATTAGCTTTAGCTCAATATTCTACTTATATAGATGGACAGTAATGACTTCCGTTACTAAGTCTTAGCTCAACAATAGCTAATATGTCCTATTATTAGTTAGCCTGATATGATACAACAGATTGTGTCGGCGTCCCGAGTCAACGTGGGACCCCCAAAGACCGGAGTCACATGCCAGGACTTACATGACACGTGCCCCCGGATGGAAGACTCATCTCGGTCCCGTCTCATCGGCTCAGCCGCTGACTGACGGAGCGTCTTGTCTGCTTTTGGACACACAAAGACATAGCCATATAAATGCTAATTCTAATGTACGCTCTGTTCCCGGGGGGATTAATACGCCAAACCCCGATGGCTGGTTCCGGTGGCTCGGAGGATTTGTATGACAATATGAACTTCTTGAAACTGCACGAGGAGAACTAATCCTCCATTTGTCACTTTTTAGGGGTTCATTTTAGCCGCTTTCATTGCAGGTAAACAAAAGCATCCATGAATGCGGGACGTCCTCGTTAGGATGCTGACTCAGCAGCATCAGGAGACGTCGTTATCACAATAAAAATTATTTACGCATCCCTCGGATCCACGCTAGATAACGACATGCATAACAACTTGTAAAAAAAAAAATAAGCCGCACTATTATAGAAATGTTTTTATTATCAAACATTTAGCAGGCAGATACATTAAAAAATGCTATCATATTTTACAATGTACGTTGTTTTTTATTGTTTAACCTCTCAAACGTCAACATAGTCGTCGTGTTGTTGTCCAACTTAAAAGTTGTACGTATCGTCGTATTGACATGTTTTAACTTTTACTCATGTTTTAACTGTGTATTAACAAATTAATGTTGTATTTTAATATATCTTTTACTCAACTCCATTCTTATGTAAAGTGAGTATTTTGAAAAGCACTATACAAATAAAATGTATTATTATTATTATTACTTGTAGTTATTACTTAACAAATTTTTTTAAAACCCAGTCGCTCGATACCGAAGACGTCCTTTACGTATTTTTGCGCGACAGAGAGACAAAACGAGGTGATGATGTAACTCCACAATAGCCACAATGTTCTATGTGCCTTGGAAAATCAGTCAAAATCATTAAAAACGGCAGGAACTGAGACGGAGGACCTGAATGAGTTAAAAGATGGATCATAAAAAATTTCAGTTAATGTAAAAACAAGCTTTAATGTTATTCTTTTGACCACAGAAATGAAAATATTGACCCCTGCTACTATATTACATATTTTTTTTTTATAGAAGTTAGCCGTTTCATATTGGATGGATTTGCACTTATAACATTTTGTCCAATCCAATCCACATTCATTCATTTTCTACCGCTTTTTCCTTACGAGGGTCGCGGGGGGTGCTGGAGCCTATCCCAGCTGTCTTGGGGCGAGAGGCGGGGTGGGGTACACCCTGGACAGGTCGCCAGCCCACTTTAGTTATACAACACATTTTATAAACAAGAGTTTCCAAAGTGCTGCACAAACTAGTAAAATAAAAATTAAAAATAAAATACAATAAATTAAGGCCCAAATTGATTTTAATCCGAAACTAAAAGATCAAATAAGAAATAAAATAATAAAATAGATATTAAAATATTATAAACAAGAAGCAAAGCACATTATTCAGTCGGTTTGTTATAACTATGCACTAATATTAGTATAAGTATTTCTGCTATGATACACGATGATCTACCTCCAGAACAAAAAAAAAGTTGCACATTTTCCCGTCCAAGATGTCCGTTTCATTCAGTTGTTGTTCTCAAATGCTGAATTGCGGATATTCGGGACTTCTCTCAGTGTCACTTTGTTATCCGCCCTTCTCTTGATTTAGGCTACAACATTTTTTTTTAAATGTCATTTTGTTATTACGTCCACTTTGCTCTTGTCCTATAAAAAGAAATGACAGCGCTCTCCTTGCGCATCAATCATACATCATTTTCTTGAAATGTTATTAAAGGCGGCGTATTGATTCCATCTTATTCGGCAAACAACAGTGCCCCCCCCCCCCCTCTTTGTTTACGGCATGAGTCACTGTCACGTTTGACGAGGTGTCAGCGGCGTCGCCGTCGCCTGCCAAATAAACACGGCGGCCAACGGGGTAGTCTGGCGAGCGCGCGCGTCAGATCTATGGAAGCTGACAGCCTCGTCTGGAAGCCATCTTGGAAATGTAATTTCACGACAAGCATGAATGTCAGATGCATCATGTGCTGCTGCCGCTACATCACAGGCATCCATCACACTTTTGTCAGCACTGTACTTTTTTTTTTGGTTTACTTGACTAAACAAATACACAATGCATATGAACTTTTTTTTTTTTTTTTTTTTTAGCAGACATTCTGTACATTATTTTAGCAACATGCCTTTTTTTATTTTTTTATTTTTTCTATCTGACTTGGACTTGTCACTGATTTAAACCAAACATGGCCACCACAGCCAGCTAGCATATGTTGCAAATTGCCAACCGCGCCAACATTGTTGTCAATTTCCAGTATGTTGGAATCTTGGCAGCCTCTCAGCCGCCGAAAAAAATATGGAGCAAAATTTCTTTTTGATAAATTGAATATCTTGGAAGTTAGAGTATAAAGAACCTGTTTGCTACCTTTTAAATATGCTTTTAAACATGGGAGCCCTCCAGACATGATATAACACCCCTATAGTAATCAAAACAAAACAGTTCCAGCACTGGGGGACGCAAACTAACATGCAACCTGTAAAAAAAAACTTTTTCAGGGATAAAGTCTGGCTTTTGTGTGTTTGACCCAACATTACAGTAACATTACTGACACCTAGTGGCAGGCTATAGTATTTCAACTGCTTATATTTGTATTTTAGCCATTTGTAGGCTGCATAATGTTGAATTTTTGGCAAAAAAATGTAATTAATTATTGTTAAAATGCATATTTTTGATTAAAAATAGACCTTATTCAACCACAAAACAATATGATTTATACATGAATATATTTTTAACGAGTGGAGCTGTGAAATTCAAAGCACAGAGTGGCAAGGGAGGACTGTACTAACTGATTTTGGCATTGCTGTTGTTTCTTTCCATCTTTCGATCGAACCAAGTACCGTATTTTCTGGACTATAAGTCGCACATGGCCAAAAATTCATAATTACGTAGAAAAAAAAAAACACACATACGTAAGTCGCTCCGGAGTATGAGTTGCAGAAGGCCAAAAATGCATAATTAGGTAGAAAAAAAACATACATAAGTAGCACTGGAGTATAATTTACACAAGGCCAAAAATGCATAATTAGGTCGAAAAAAACACACATACATAAGTCGCCCCAAAGTATAAGTCGCACAAGGCCAAAAATGCATACTTAGGTAGAAAAAAAAACATACATAAGTCGCACTGGAGTATAAGTCGCACAAGGCCAAAAATGCATAATTAGGTAGAAAAAAAAACATACATAAGTCGCTCCACAGTATAAGTCGCACAAGGCCAAAAATGCATAATTAGGTAGAAAAAAACATACATAAGTAGCACTGGAGTATAAGTCACACAAGGCCAAAAATGCATAATTAGGTAGAAAAAAAACATACATAAGTCGCTCCAGAGTATAAGTCGCACAAGGCCAAAAATGCATAATTAGGTAGAAAAAAAACATACATAAGTCGCACTGGATTATAAGTCGCACAAGGCCAAAAATGCATAATTAGGTAGAAAAAAAACATACATAAGTCGCTCCACAGTATAAGTCGCACAAGGCCAAAAATGCATAATTAGGTAGAAAAAAAACATACATAAGTCGCTCCACAGTATAAGTCGCACAAGTCCAAAAATGCATAATTAGGTAGAAAAAAAACATACATAAGTCGCACTGGAGTATAAGTCACACAAAGTCAAAAATGCATAATTAGGCAGAAAAAAAAAATATATAAGTCGCTCCAGAGTATAAGTCGCACAAGGCCAAAAATGCATAATTAGGTAGAAAAAAACATACATAAGTAGCACTGGAGTATAAGTTGCCTTTTTTGTGAGTAATTTATTTTCCAAACTACTTGACCAAAACAAACATTACGTCCTCTTGTAAGGCAAGTTCTAACAATAAAAGAATAGAAAACAGGCTGAATAGATGTAAGATATGCTAACATATTGTTATTCAGCTACACAAAAAAATAAATAAATTATGTAACATAAACAGTTTTTTCATTTATTAGTCACAGGAACAGCCAACCTATGAAAAAAAGTGCGACTTATAGTCCGGAAAATACAGTAATTATATTGCTGCGTCCCTGAAAACTGCTCCACATTGGAATAAAAGTATCAGATTGTAAACCGACAAACATCCCAAGGGATAAAAAAAATAAATGTTTGCCTTGAAAGCTCCGAGTAGAAAGAACCAACACCTTGAACTACGGAAAAGGCAGTCCGACGTCGGACAAAAGATTCTTCTAAATCTTGTTTAAAGCTTCAACGGCTTCAACAAATTCCCATTTCCTTCACTTTCCACTCCCCAAATCCAAATTACAGCACACGTCACAACCATCACCCGCCCACATCCCAAACACGTTCCAAGTTGGCCGTAGCATACATCATCATCATCATCACCATCACCATCATCATCGCCAAAGTGCACATCAAAGCGTTGATGAAGTATCATCGCAGCGCTCCACTTGTCTCGCACAGAAGAATATTGCGCTAAATTGGCCCGCAAATTATACACAAAGCCCCGGCATTTGCTAGGCTTTGATTCCGGAATGACAAAAACAAAATCCTAATAGGATGTAAAAGCCGCTGAAGAGGTTCTATTGTTGAGAAGTAGCCGTCTGATTCGCAATCAGACATTGGGGGGGGGGGAGTGAGAGCGGAGACGGGCGGACTGATGGATGCTAACAGACGGAAATAAAAGGACGGAATAAATGGATATTCGGATCGGAAGTTGGATATATTCCGTTAAAAATGCATCTTTTGTTGACATTCTGTCCGTCTTCTGTGTAGATCAGACCAAAGCAATGAAGATCCAGAAACTGTACCCTTAAAGTAACATCTGAGTCGGCGTGACGCCATGTCTGATAAGAGACATCCTCGGTATTCCCTAATTGGAAATCATCAACGTGAAGACTTGTCAAGATTACTTCCCGCCACTTCAGCTCCACGCCGGCGTCCTCTAAGTAGGACTGACGCGGGGGAAGGCTGCTAAGACGTCCCACAGCTGGACTGCGGCGGGCCTCGGTGACACTAATAAGAGAGCCAGACTGGAGTCCGGCTGAAAGGCGGATCGCTGAGAGGCTTATTTGCCGCTCGTCTGCTGACTGATTTACTGAGAACTTCACAGATGGCGCCCGCCTCCTTCGACGGGAAAGTAAACAGCATCACGGCACCAACCCAAACCCCCCCTCCCCCACCACCACCATCACCACCACCCAAGTGGTTTACAGTACAGGAACATTTGTTTACATTGGGAGTCGATGCAGAAGTCGCACTGCATTTTAATGAAGGCGATGATTATTTCTCTTAATCACATTCAGTTTTTTACTTTTTTCCCGCCGTCTTTATCTAGCAAGCAGTCGATATGACGGCAAAGGGGGAATGTTATTGGAATGGAACATTTCCTTCAAGCCATTTGCATCTCATTTCCCCGACACTTTTGCCACATAGCATTGCCGCAGCATCCTATGGGCTCCCGTCTCATTCGTATTCCGTCGCTGTCAAATACTAAATAGCTCCGGCGTGATAGACTGATTCACAATATAATGTCAACCATTCCGGACTGTGGCGTTTTTACAGGCAGCCATGTTTTATTTATAGCGCTTTAAAGTGTTGCATTACGTTTTGGAGAGATAGTTCAGGCACAGTCGCAGAAATAAGACTCATAAATGGCCGCCGCCGATGAAAGAAGCTGTTTATTCGTGTTCCTTCCCTACAGATAAAAGATTTCAGTAAATGTTGTCTTGAGGGACAATTCTTTTGGGAAATGTGTTTTTTTTTTTTTTTTGTCGAGAGTCAAGAAGTCAAGGTCAAAAGGATGCTGATGTTTGCAAATGTTTGTTTTTTTTTTTTGTTGTCTGTACTCTCTTAAGCTAAGTACTCTTTAGTATTGTTGCCTTTGCTTGCGTTTTTTTGTTTCTTTTGCCTCACTCTTTTAGCCTCCTACATCCAATCCAAGGTCAGAAAAACAAAAAAGGCATTTTTCCCTATTAAAAAAAATAATATAAATCAAATTAATACACTCCTGACATGCTTAACATAAACAAAAATAAAATTTATAAATAACTACAATATTCCCTCATTTATCACAGTTAATTAATTCAAGATCTGACCGTGGTAAGTGAATTTCCACAATTTTTTTTTTATAAACAAACAATTTTGTACTTGCTTACAACCTACTAAATACAAATTACAACATTAGAGCCCTGTAGGCATGGAATAGCACCCCTACAGTCACCTTTACAGTCATATTACCCGACAATAAGCCATATAAGACTTATTAATATACCCAATAATATACACAATATACCATAATTTCCGGTGTTTAAGCCACACCCACTAAATTTATGGAGAAAAAAAAGTGATTTGAACATATATATAAGTCACACATAAAATGTCATATTGTGGTGCACGGGACTGACTCATAAAAATACATATTTTAACCTCTTCCTATATAATGCAATTGGATTCAAAGCTGATGCATTCACCTGCCTCTGACCACTAGAGGGAGCCAGAGGATACATAGTTCATGTTTTTTTTTAAATTAGTAATAGTTCGTATTCGTGATGGAGCGCAAGCTGCAAAATTCCAAGAATAGGTAGTACTCGGGTCAGCTGGATCGTGATGTACGTTGGAGCTTACATCTCCACGAACGTTTACATCAATCACGCAGTACTCACATGACATGGCTCGATAAGGACCCCACCGTTCATACGTTCAAGTTGCTTTGACCCAGCACACGACCAATGCTGATGCACATTAGCAGCGTTAGCAGTGTTTACTTTTTCCTAACGAGCCAGTTAGCTGATCCTGATTAGTTTCACAACTTTAGCTTAGTGGCCCAGGAAAGTACCACAAGTTCAACAACAGAAGGTGGGGCGCTTCACTCCTCCATAAACCCCATCTTTTTTTTTTTTTTTTTAATGTTTTTATGACTCTAAGTCTTAATTAGAGTTCAGGAAGGCGTGACTTTAAAGGTGCGCTTTCGTCTCGCTTCCTCTTTTCAGGGGCCATTTAGTTTCAATTGTGCTCGGAAAGTTGTAAAAAAAAAAAAAAAACGTCGCCGACGGCCGTCTCTCACTCGCTGTTGACAATTAGCCCGTAAACGAGATGACGTCAGATGAACGTAAACATGACAAACACTCCAACAACTTAGCAGTTAGCTTGAGAATAAGCAATTATATTTTTTCCAAGTTGACTATCTCTGTCTCTGTAAGATAGATGTTATTGAATAATGCATGATTACATGCACAATAGGTGTAGCCGCAGTAAATAATAATAATAATAATAAGTAAACTGCAGCTGTGCAATGCTAATAAAGGTGATGAAGGTCATTAGCGGTAATACGATGTAGCGGCTACACAAACACTGACTGACAAGCAGCTCCCAGTCAAGACTCTTCCATATTTAAAAGACGATTAAAGTCCTAATGAAGTGTTCACTGATGACTGATTGAGTGCACATCCTCAAATGGAGTGATTATTATTCACTTTGCCTTGGCTAAATTTACACAATAGCCTTGGCAAACACCTGATGCTGCAGCTTTGTTTTTTTGCTGCCTTTCTTTATTTATTTCCGCTTGTGCTTGAAATTAAACGTCTCCCAAAAGGAATTAGATGGAAATAGAAGCAGACCTCTCATTTGCATAATCTAATGCTATGTTTATGAGGCGGCCTGATGTAATTTGAATAAGAATGAGACTGATAGCGATTCGGCTTGTGACGCCCCCCCCACCAACCCCCCCACCCCCCCAAGGTTGCAGAGCGCCGAATGCAGGTAGAAAGTCCACAAGCACTTGTTCGGTTGTTTACTAATAAAGTCTGCAACACATGATTGGATGGAATAATTGCTGCTTATTGTTGTGGTGGGGGGTGGCGGGGGGGTCACACTGGTCACGGGCTGCTATTCTGACATCCGTTCGATGTTTATTATCGCCTTAGTATTACTCATATATAATGTCCACACATTTCAGCACCGTACGTATGGAAATTGATCCTATTTTTAAATTAATTTATGAAATATATGTATTGAATTTTTGAGCACGTTAAGAAATATTATACATATTATACAACATACAAAGTCATATATCATATACTGTGCAATATACCTGTTCAATATACCTGACTATGTGGTCCACAAGATGGCAGTAGCTGCATTAGAACTAGCATTCCAAAAGGCATTATCTACCTCTGCATGCACTTTAAAATGTTACTCCTCTTTTGTTGGTGTGATTCTCATGCCTCTTACCACGATTACAACAGTGGTTCTGTTACCCATAATACCCATAATGCCCATGTGGCCAGCATCTGGCAACCTCATCTACCTCTGCATGCACTTTAAAATGTTACTCCTCTTTGTTTTGATTCTCATGCCTCTTATCACGATTACAACAGTGGTTCTGTTACCCATAATACCCATAATGTTCATGTGGCCAGCATCTGGCAACCTCATCTACCTCTGCATGTACTTTAAAATGTTACTCCTCTTTGTTTTGATTCTCATGCCTCTTATCACAATTACAACAGTGGTTCTGTAACCCATAATACCCATAATGCCCATGTGGCCAGCATCTGGCAACCTCATCTACCTCTGCATGCACTTTAAAATGTTACCCCTCTTTTGCTGGTGTGATTCTCATACCTCTTATCACGATTACAACAGTGGTTCTGTAACCCATAATACCCATAATGCCCATGTGGCCAGCATCTGGCAACCTCATCTACCTCTGCATGCACTTTAAAATGTTACTCCTCTTTGTTTTATTGGTGTTATTCTCATGCCTCTTATCACAATTACAACAGTGGTTCTGTTGCCGTTGTGTTGTGCGGTATACCCATTACTAATGCCCATGTGGCCAGCATCTGGCAACTTCATCATCCTCTGCAACACTTTAAAATGTTACTCCTCTTTTGTTGGCGTGATTCTCATGCCTCTTATCACGATTACAACAGTGGTTCTGTTGCCGTTGTGTTGTGCGGTATACCTGTTACTAATGCCCATGTAGCCAACATCTGGCAACCTCATCTTCCTCTGCATGCACTTTAAAATGTTACTTCTCTTTGTGGTGTTGGTGTTATGCCTCTTATCGCTATTACAACAGTGGTTCTGTTGCCGTTGTGCGGTACACACGTTACTAATGCCCATGTAGCCAACATCTGGCAACCTCATCTACCTCTGCATGCGCTTTAAAGTGTTGCTACACAGCCACATTTGCCGTACTGTTGTTGACAAAATATACTCTTTTAGTAAATTAGTACTACTAAGCAGTTTGCTGCTTCGCACCACTGCAACATTGGTTGTGTTGCTCTGTTAGCTGTAGTTCAACAAAACGGAACACGTCAATGTAAAAGTCCAAGTTTGAACAGCGGAAAAAAGCCAACTTTTACGAGGCAATCAACAGTGCGGCTGCAACGTCGAACCAACAAAAAGTACGACTGCTCGAGTGGCGAATAGAACCCTCCAAGGACACGTCGGTCAAAGGTTAAATCTCCCACGGTCTCGTTGTTTACACGGGGATGAAAGTGACACACAAAAGGAAAATTGTCTTTTTGAGTTTGGACAGCAAACTGTGAAGACGCAATGAAATATTCATACGCTTTTCTATTGTTTTACTCACCTTCCTTCTCGAGGGTCTCTGAGGCTTCCTGTCCCACTTACAGCGGCTGCCATGTTGGTCTCCAGGGCCACGCTGGGACGGGAACCCGTGGTCCTTGGGAACAGGCGCTGCATGGAAGATAACGCGGGGACAATGAAAGCCCAGCAGGACAAAAAAAAAACAACAAAAAAACAAACAAGACTGCTTACATGGAAAGATGTTCTTCCAAATTCTCCTAATCTATTACAGACTATTTTTATCACCTCCTCCTCTACCAATCCACGAAGGACGGCAGCCTCCTTTTCCTTTCATGCGCGTGTAGAGTTTTCCATTTGGACGTCTCGCACCGCAGCAGCCGCTCACGCTGCTCGTTTTAATTAAAAGCAGCAATTTGTGCACATTTTTAGAAAGTTCTCCTCTCATCTGAACAAATCATTCTACCGTCGCCATTCATTTATTTATTTATGTATTTATTTATTTCAAACTTTTGTGTTCTTCAAAATGGCCGACATATTTATATATGTTTACTTACTTGTCGTTGGGTTGTTCGCTTCCTATTTAAGTGAAGTAATAGCGTAATCCTAATATTGGCACACCTTGAAGGTGCATCAATAAAAATAGACAAACAGAAACGCACGTACTGGCGATTAGAGCTCAAGTGCAGGTGTTGGCGGCGACAATCAGGCGTCGAAAATGCAGATGCTCTTTCAATTGGCGCGCGTTTGGAGGTCAAGTGAGAAATGATGAGTGCTGGCGTCGCAGGTGTGGCGACGCATGCATGCATGCATGCAAGCGGGAAGCGGGCGGGGGGGGGGGGCAGCAGGTGGTCTCATCAGGTTGCCGTGACCTACTGTTGCTCGTCGCAAGTCATGTGGAAAAGTGGAGGGGAGCACTTAGGTTTGCCTGCGCTTGATTAATAAGGACACAGAGAGGCAAATATGTGCACACAGTCGCCGGGTAATGAGCCGCAAATGTGATTAGGTCTTTACGCCGCACCTGCTTCCAATTGAGCATCCAGCTCTGCACCCCCCCCTCAACCCCCCCGCTGATACCGCAGCCAAGTGTTTGTTCCTCATCGGTGCAGGTGTGGGGTACCTTTTGGCTTTGGAGAATGCTTGATTGTGTTGTTGTTCTCCTGCAATTCAGGCTTTGATTGGGACAGACAAGCCTTAAAATGCTGCATTCACTGTCATCTAAATCAGGGGTGGGAAAACTTTTTGACTCGCGGGGCGCATTGATTTAGCAAAAATGCCGTGGGGGGCGGGGGCAGAATATATATTTTACACCTAACAGTCCACCTGGTATTATTGTATGTGTAAAAGTGTCATGCAATCTGCTATTATTATGTATAATTTTATATTTGTTTTATTTATTTATATTATTTATTTATTATATTTAAATAATGTATATATATATTCATAATAGTAATAATAATAATATACTAACAGTAATAATAATAATGTAATATATATATATAAAAATTATATATATTATTATATAATTATATATAATAATATATATATAAAATATTTAAATATAAATATAAAATAATAAATAATAATAGCAGATCACATTACACTAATGTAATAATGGTTGTAATAATGATGATAATAATAATAATGATGATGATAATAATAATAATAATAATAAGGATACATTATTATCGTTATTAAATAAGGACATATAATAAATAAATAAATAAATAAAAATATATAATAATAATAATATAATAATAATAATAATAATAATATAATAATAATAATAATAATAATAATAATAATAATAATAATAATAATAATAATAATAATAATAATAATAATAATAATAATAATAATAATAATAATAATAATAATAATAATAATAATAATAATTATTATTATTATTATTATTATTATTA
The DNA here is from genome assembly GCF_037039965.1 of Doryrhamphus excisus. NCBI lineage: Eukaryota > Metazoa > Chordata > Actinopteri > Syngnathiformes > Syngnathidae > Doryrhamphus > Doryrhamphus excisus. The sequence continues at coordinate 20,978,196 of NC_136363.1, forward strand.
TTATTTTTTCAGGAGGACTTTGTATACAACAGACCACATCAAATAACTAAATTGATAAAAACCATCAAATGAAAGAACGGATGGGCCGTATTCAAACACTTGGCGGGCCGGATGTGGCCCCCGGGCCGTAGTTTGCCCACCCCTGTTTCACTTTCCCCCGTAGGATTGAAAATGACTCCCGTCAACCTTGCAATTCCGGTGATCAAAAAACTGGTCTAGGTTCATACTATTAGTTTTGAAAGTGAGAATCACGTACAAGCCCCCCCCCACCCACCCCCCCAAGGTGCCTTCAGGGTTTGGAAAGTGGACGCTTTACTCACCGAGTTTTTAGCAGGCTTATCTCGGCAGGGTTCCTTTTTAGAGTGCCTTGCGAGCGACAGCTGACTGCGTTTGCATAACGCCAACGTCCTGCACACAAAAGGGGACAAAAACACGGAATGAATACGGATGTTCGGAAAGCCAGGAGAAGTTCGGCATCGCATTTTTGAAACATTTCAAGCTGAACATCATCCTGGCATCACATGACTATCAGTGGAAAACCACCATACCTTAACATGGAATATGTCAAAGTTAGGAGTGGGTTTCTGTGTACGATGCACATATGTGTTATTTCCCGTTACATTTCTGTTGAAACTTTGGGACAACAAGGATTTTCACGGAAAATTCCCCACTTGAACGTTACGGCGACCCTGCACGACCATCAAGTACATTACGGGGCGATGCGATGTATGTCGCTGTAACCGAACATGGCAGACGGCAACCCAGTCGATGACCGTAACATCATGGCCAGCGGTCTGGAATTCTGCACGGAAGCATCCCTCACCGTGATAACACGGAATGTAAAGGTGTTAATATTGCATGGCGCGGATGTAAATTCCGAGTTAGAAAGTGCGGCGCTTGCAGTCCTTCAAGGGAGTGACTCGCTTTGCTACGTTCGGCCGTGTACATAATAGATTAATTCAACTTGATGACCCCCCCCCCCCCCCACACACACACACTTTGCCGAGTTCCTATAGCTTTTTATGGCGTTTAAGACTTCTCCCGACAAATGTTTATTCTACTGTCGTTGAAAGAGATGTTAATATGGGCGCGAGCAAAACCCACGCGTATAAAAAGCCTTAAATCAGAATATTTAGCTGTGTCACATTAGCAATGGCAGAAAGTCGTTTTTTTCCCCGGTTTAACGATGAGGCCTTGTGCCGGCGGGAATGTTTTATTAACGACGGCAGAGGAGAGTCAGGAGGCGCGAATGCATTAAATCAGAAATATTAGCGCTGTTTAGCACTTTTACAGCGGCGTGATTAAGGAGCCGAGTGTCGGACACAAATTGTTGCGGTGACCTCGACTTTCCCCCGTCGGCCGTGTCCCTCCCCGGAGCTTGGCGGCGTTCTCAGCTATCATAGCTTTGGATCGTGGATAAAGGCAACAATTGATTCATTATCTTCAGCTCCCTCCGGGCCAAAATGGATACTTGTCAGACTCGGGGAATTTAACGGGAAGCCGTTCAAGGTTAGCGCGGACGAGGTGAGAGATAAAAGTGTCCGTTTAAGTTGGTCCCGATCAAACTTGCAAACAACGCCGAGAAAGACATCAGGAGCTAATCCTCGCCGTGGAATTATTGAGCTTTTTTTTGGACATCTCCCTGGAACGTTTTATGCATTCCGATAGAGACCGATCTGACACTTTCATGTTATCGGCATTGCCACCCAGCCGGGCTAAGACCGCCAAAGAACAAACGGACAAACCCATTACCGCCATCCGGAATTTCCCCAAGCCTCACCATTTTCCGCTGAACTTCTCATTCTTTTATGTCCTTAATCAAAATTCCTTTCCAAAAGCACTTCCCGGTCTCACTTTCCTCAATAGACAACGAAAGGGGGGAAGAAGATCCATTTTCTAGTTCAAGGGAATTCAAATAAGTAGAGGGAAGAAGGGGGGGGGGGGGGGGATCAGAAGTGAAGCCTTTGAACGGAAATGCTGACATGATCATTAAACGGCGGACAGTAATAGAGTAGAGTAGTGATACTTTTGTTCACCTATCGGAGGCATAATAGATTAGAGGAGCCTTTGACTCAACATGCTCGGCTTGCAAGTTCTGCTGTTTAAGAGCTTGTCATCACTCTGTTGCCCGGACACTTTTGATAGAATATTCATGCCATGAATACTTAACGCCTCTTAACCACTTACACGGATTCAGACCGGCTAAGAGGGTTTTATGCCGCACCGCTCTTGTCTCCCGGTATTGTTCCTAAGACTTCCAGAGGAAACTCACATCAGGAATAACGCATTGACCCGCATATAAGACGATGCCGTGTATACTCCAAGTCCATACCTCTTTTTTGTCAAGTCATTTTTCACTCCTTTAATGGTGTACTTCGGTACTAGGTACATCATTTAAAAAAAAAAAAAAAAAAAAAAAAAACAAACTGTATTATGGAAAGCAGGAAGTGAACAAATGTAACAGTTACTGATTGTAAAAGTACCAGATTTAATAAGCTTTTCTTCTTCCTACTCCTTTTGGACATGGGGAACTGTCAACTGATTATGTGATGCATTCAATTGTAATCTGATGCATGTTCAAATGAAATAAAACCGTTACCATATTTTAGTTTTCTATAGTTTGATTGATAGCCGGACTTGGCTGCATTCACGCTTGTTTCGGTTTGTTTGGGTGGCTAAAGTGACTGAACAGGAAGTCCAAAAAGTGTCAAAATAAACATACGAAAGTCATGATAACATATCTCGTCTTATGTTCTGTTAATAACTTTCTATCTGGTCGGATTCTATCGGTCTCCAAAATGCGGCTTGGGTGAGACCTGAATTCGGTAAACCACATCTGCGGTTCTCGTGAAGTCAAATCTGTTAACTTTCTAACTGGTCAGATTCTATTGGTCCCCAAAATGCAGCTTGGGTGAGACCTGACAACAATTCGGTAAACCACATCCGCGGTTCTCGTGAAGTCAAATCTGTTAATAACTTTCTATCTGGTCGGATTCCATCGGTCTCCAAAATGCGGCTTGGGTGAGACCTGACAACAATTCGGTAAACCACATCTGCGGTTCTTGTGAAGTCATCAGTCGGATTCTATCGGTCCCCAATATGCAGCTTGGGTGACACCTGACAACAATTTGGTAAACTACATCTGCGGTTCTCGTGAAGTCATCGGTCGGATTCTATCGGTCTCCAAAATGTGGCTTGGGTGACACCTGACAACAATTCGGTAAACCACATCTGCGGTTCTCGTGAAGTCAAATCTGTTCATAACTTTCTATCGGTCTCCAAAATGCGGCTTGGGTGAGACCTGACAACAATTCGGTAAACCACATCTGCGGTTCTCGTGAAGTCATCGGTCGGATTCTATTGGTCCCCAAAATGTGGCTTGGGTGACACCTGACAACAATTCGGTAAACCACATCTGCGGTTCTCGTGAAGTCAAATCTGTTAATAACTTTCTATCTGGTCGGATTCTATCGGTCTCCAAAATGCGGCTTGGGTGACACCTGACAACAATTCGGTGAACCACATCTGCGGTTCTCGTGAAGTCATCGGTCGGATTCTATCGGTCTCCAAAATGTGGCTTGGGTGACACCTGACAACAATTCGGTAAACCACATCTGCGGTTCTCGTGAAGTCAAATCTGTTAATAACTTTCTATCTGGTCGGATTCTATCGGTCTCCAAAATGCGGCTTGGGTGAGACCTGACAACAATTCGGTAAACCACATCTGCGGTTCTCGTGAAGTCATCGGTCGGATTCTATCGGTCCCCAAAATGTGGCTTGGGTGACACCTGACAACAATTCGGTAAACCACATCTGCGGTTTTCGTGAAGTCAAATCTGTTAATAACTTTCTATCTGGTCGGATTCTATCGGTCTCCAAAATGCGGCTTGGGTGAGACCTGACAACAATTCGGTAAACCACATCTGCGGTTCTCGTGAAGTCATCGGTCGGATTCTATCGGTCCCCAAAATGTGGCTTGGGTGACACCTGACAACAATTCGGTAAACCACATCTGCGGTTTTCGTGAAGTCAAATCTGTTAATAACTTTCTATCTGGTCGGATTCTATCGGTCTCCAAAATGCGGCTTGGGTGAGACCTGACAACAATTCGGTAAACCACATCTGCGGTTCTTGTGAAGTCATCAGTCGGATTCTATCGGTCCCCAATATGCAGCTTGGGTGACACCTGACAATTCGGTAAACCACATCTGCGGTTCTCGTGAAGTCAAATCTGTTAATAACTTTCTATCTGGTCGGATTCCATCGGTCTCCAAAATGCGGCTCGGGTGAGACCTGACAACAATTCGGTAAACCACATCTGCGGTTCTCGTGAAGTCATCGGTTGGATTCTATCGGTCCTCAAAATGTGGCTTGGGTGACACCTGACAACAATTCGGTAAACTACATCTGCGGTTCTCGTGAAGTCATCGGTCGGATTCTATCGGTCCCCAAAATGTGGCTTGGGTGACACCTGACAACAATTCGGTAAACCACATCTGCGGTTCTCGTGAAGTCAAATCTGTTAATAACTTTCTATCTGGTCGGATTCTATCGGTCTCCAAAATGCGGCTTGGGTGACACCTGACAACAATTCGGTGAACCACATCTGCGGTTCTCGTAAAGTCAAATCTCAGAGTTCTGAGGCAAATCCCAGTCATTTGAATGTTGATTGGTGTGTTCCCAATACAAGCAAACACCTCGGTAATCCCCTCTACCTTCTCATTATGGCTTGGGAAAGAAATAAGGCCCGGAAAGTCGCAGCATTCCTCGGCGCGGACCGGCAATACAATACTGGAGATGATCGAGTCTTAGTGTCAATACGTCAGCCCAGAAAATTACCTCCTCTCTGCTTGGCCTACTTTAATCTCTCGCCCTGTATAGAAGGAGGCGACGGCGCCTCCGTCCTATTGACGACATAAAATAGCTTTTGCCGCCTTGATTGACAACTTTGTCCACCTGACAAAATGTAAGGCGGCGAGCGGACAAACACATCAGGGATTCTTTTTGGACTCAATCTTGCACGGCCCAATTACATTTTCTCTCCCGCAGTCTTCCTTTATTGTATCAGGCCAGTTCTTTTGAAGGAGTGCTTTAGTGTGCGCCGTGCGCTTCATGCCTGCGCAGATATGCACTTCGTAATGACAGAGGGGGAAGAAGGGAAAAAAATATATATATTCCCCCAACAGCTCTTTGAGCCTAATGATCATTTGCGGGCAGAGTAGTTTGCCGAGTCTGGCATTATCGCGCCGCCGTCAACGACGATGTGAATTCATACACAGATGGCGCTTGGCTTCTACCAACTACTTGGGATGACCATGGGTCCAATTAGCAATATGCTTACCTGGATGTGCGAGTGGTGGGGATGGTTGAAAACCACTAGGTTTCTCAGTTAGGACCTGTCCACATGTAAGGGTTTGGTAATAACCGCAATATTATTGATGGTTTGTATAAAAGCAACATGATAACGATGGCATTAACTGAAGATCCAGGTTACAAATATGGAAAAAAACACATTATTTCCATATGTTCTGTCCACATGCACATTGCAAAAAACAGATTGCACAACAAAACGTGGTATCTGTGTTCTATTCCTCTTAAATATGATAAGAAAAAACATTCCCTTCTGAAGCTAAAAGCATGCATGGGGAATAAAAACAAGCTGTAAATGTCACCACGGTAAGGTAAAGACAAGACTTGTACGTGTACAGTAAAAGATACATTGGTAATGGCGGCGACCACCAAATTTAAATGCAGAGCCGGAGTAATGATTAAGAATTCATTAATAAATGAATAAGTCATTATACTTTACATATTGGGCGCTGCGATATTACTTTTCTGAGAGCTAACAAGCCGTCTTAAGGGTGGCGGAGATCCTTTATCACTTACAAAACACGTTACAGCTCACAGACAGAAGTGGGTGTCTAAAGGTTTTCCAGCAAGGGTCATCTATCCATTCATCCATCCATCAGCTGGACTGGTGGCCAGCCAATCACAAGGCACATATAGTCAAACAACCATTCACACTCACATTCATACCTATGGACAATTTGGAGTTGCTAATTAACAATTAAGTTTCTGGAAAATATCAGTTCCCAACTAAAAGATACATTATAAGCATAATTTAATTCACACCATTCATGCCTAAGGACAATTTGTAGACGCCAATTAACAATTAAGTTTCTGGAAAATATCAGTTCCCAACTAAAAGATACATTATAAGCATAATTTCATTCACACCATTCATACCTATGGACAATTTGGAGGTGCTAATTAACAATTAAGTTTCTGGAAAATATCAGTTCCCAACTAAAAGATACATTAGAAGCATAATTTCATTCACACCATTCATACCTATGGACAATTTGGAGGTCCTAATTAACAATAAAGTTTCTGGAAAATATCAGTTCCGAACTAAAAGATACATTAGAAGCATAATTTCATTCACACCATTCATACCTATGGACAATTTGGAGTCACCAATTAACCTAGCATGTTTTTGGAATGTGGGAGGAAACCGGAGTACCCGGAGAAATCCCACGCATGCCCGGGGAGAACGTGCGAACTCCACACAGAGATGGCCGAGGGTGGAATCGAACTCGGGTTTCCTAGCTGTGAGGCCTGAGTGCTACCATGCAGCCCAAAAAAACACATTTTATAGCGAATAATCCGTTTTCCACGCATAACATGAAAAATGTATGTCTCTGAGAAACTGTGGTGCTTTCAAGGACCACCAAACAAAATGCAAAATCTTAAAATGATGGGCTGCATTTGAACACTAGTAATATGCATGCTGCATGTTTCCTGTTTCTAGACTCTTAGCAACTGAGGGTCAAATATGTGGAAAAAACAGATAGTAATTTCTTTGGAGCAAAAATCATACATACCTATGGTTTTATTAAATTTCCAATTCTGGTAATTATGACTTTAAATTCTATTTACACATATTTAACATTTAAAAAAAAGACTTAGAAGATAACACAAATGTTTATTGCATGTTGTGAAGTTTCTTGGGAGCGAGATACGAAACAAGCCAGCCTGCTGATGGATGAGAGTGTTTTGCGTTTTCATCTGTGCCAAGTGCTTAATACATCCTGTGGGAGGCCGGTATCGGTGACGCTATACCCCCCCCCCCCCCCCCCTTTCTCGCCAACCCGCCGCCCGCCAACACGATCCTCCGTGAGCCATTTCCATTAAGTCACGGCTGAACCTTTTTTCATGATTATATGTGACCTTTACAAAAGGTTAGTTGTAGTGCAGCTCCGCCGTTATCATTGTTCTCCCAACTGAGACAAGCGAGTAGCAGCCTCGCTAACGCTATAATATCATCAAGCACCGGGCGCTAAAGGAGGGGCGAGTCAAGCGAAACGGGGGTCGAGTCCTCTGAAAATGTTTGACAGCTATACAGCTTTCATACGTTATAGCCGATGGAGCTAACCCATAGGATTAAAAGCTCTGTCTTGACGTGAAATGCTTTTTTATTCCTTAAATGTAATCTGCCCAGAGAAGAAGAGACTCCTGCTATTACTTTATAGGCCGGACACAATTTGGGCATCCAGCCCTGAGGGATGAAACTTCTGGGACGGAAGCTTTTCCGCTATTCCAACTGGGGATTAAAGTTAAGGGGATACTCATCTTAAAGGATAGAATTAGGTTAGAGCACCGAGCACTCTCGCAAGAACACTGTCATTGCCGAACGCCAAAGAAAACCAGACAAAGGTTTGTCCGTTTGCGGTGACCTCGATATATCACGCTGGTGGGGTCCCATTCCTCCTGGGCAGGAGAAACTCTACTTCCTACTTCCTACCCAACTTTAAAGCAGTTTCATGGGAGTTGGAAGGACTTCAAAAATCGGAGGATGGAAAATCTTCTCTGGTCCACAAACCTGGGAAGTGCGACTCATTTGGAAGGTGGTCGACCGTTTTCGACTTCATTGCCAAAGTCTCTACTTCATAGCTAACAAGCTGAAGCTTTCACTGAACCAACCAATGTATGGAAACTCATTTCAGTCGCTTGTACTCTCAATAATGTCACGTTTCGGTCACGACTCAAACGTAGACCAAGTCTTCCGGCCCAGCTCCGTCTTCACCACGATGAGGCACGACTGGGACCTAGGTCTAAACTTGGTCCCAATGACATAGGACTTGATTTCACCTTTAATCAAATGATCTAAGGCCTCTAACTACCAGTGTTGGGCAAAACCGTTCATTTCAGTGAACCGAATCATTCAGTAAAATGATCCGTTCATTTCGGTCAATTGGTCGTTAGCGTGTGATCTCTCCCTGTGTTGAGTCAGTCCGTTCACTCATGTTCACGTTCGTTCCGACTCAACACGTGACGACTAGTGGTGTGTTGGTAATGAACAAACGGGTCAAAAGAACTTTTTGTGAACGGAATGAACAAGGTTACCGACGGTGACTGTCAATCACTCGGTCTTGGTCTTTCAGTCAGCTAGCCCCACCCACCCACAGAGCGAGGCGTCCCGTCCTGCAAAAGGAACGGTGAACCGACTCTCCAGCCAAACTGAAACGGAAACAGACTGAACGGGTATTTTTGGGGCGGTGACCCTGTTCATTTTGTTCACAAAAAAGAACAAGTTATTTTGACCTGTTCGTGACCGACACACCACTACTAAGTACATTTATCGGTCAGAAAAGTGGAACAGCTATGGTTGTAAAAAAAACTACTACTAGTTTTTGATGGCAGTAGCCGCATGAGAGTTCAAATGTAGCGCTACTCAGCTGATGGGTGTTTACAATGAAGTCAAATGTTGTCATGCAAATTATTATTACACGGTAAAACGTACCTGTGACTTATAATGAGTTCATAACAGCAGTAAGAATTCAGACTAATATAGCAGTCATGTGATGACGCCCCCCCACCCCCACCCCGTCCCCATCCTTCCTTCAGACCATGTCACATTTTAAGACAAAAAGCCAACTTGTCACATCCGCTGACGTGGACGTCCACCATCTGTCCCCGAAGGTGACGCGGTGTCGCGGCGGAGACGCCTCCCGACCGACGAGCGAAAAGCCATTCGGATGAGCGACGGCACTATTGTCGCCCCTCTTCCTTCTGCCCCCCGCCCCATCCCCTCCCACCGCCGTGGCTCCTCATCGCTTCTCCCACTGTTAAAAAGCTGGAGGCATATTCATGAGGGAAGCGTAATTAGCCAGTCAGGATTTGGATGGCTTCCAGATAGATGACTTATTATTGCCATTATTGATTTTTTTTCCCTTCTGCCTGCTATGAGCGCCGCTATCTGGGATTAATGCTGTTAGAATTTAGAAGCTCGACACCATCTTACCACTTAGTCCCATGATGAATGGTGTTAGGCAAAATCGTTTTGCGCTGACACTCGCTTACTTCCACTCATTTTATGTACTTTGCTTGCCTTATTAAGGCTCTTACCATCGGCTTAATTGCCTATTTAGAATTCTCCTCTTTGTGACCTAGATGTGTTTTATTTGGTGAATGTAATTAAGTTACCTGTAAATATCTTTGCTGGAGCGACCATCCATCTCTGTTATGTGGCGAGCCCCATTTTGCTTTTAATTAATTTAATGGCCGCCGTGTCTGGAAACTATTAACCTCAATGAAAGAAAGAGGAGATGTTTTCACTTTGGGTAAAGCCGATGTTTCGACAGAGATTCACGCTATTCCACCTGCGAACGAGTGGGAGGAGTCCTTTATTTGCCACTTGTGGCACAAAGCATGCCGGTAAATATTTTCACTTTGAGAGCGGACTCTGGAACCGGCTCTGGATGGACAAAGTAGGTCACCTCAAGCTGTGGTAATGTGTCGCTATTAAGCCAGACACCGGATGCCCATATTTCTCTGTCATATTTTCTCTGTCTCTGGTCCTGAAAGGCCTGCTTGGATGACTTTGGGCCAACATCAGTGACCTCTGACCTCACAAATGGACACAAAAATCCCATAGACAAGCCAAAAGTTGTTTTCCAGAAGAACCGTTATACACAAGTAATGGCTTCCAGACCAAACCGTGATGAGTAAATTTCCGCAAAGTAGGATTATTCATAATTATCCAATGCTAATCTACACTGAAAATCCCACAGACGCGCTCACAAGTATCAGTTGCCAATTTGAACTCCTCCAAATGTGACAATGAAAGAGATATTCCACTTAACAGCTGATATATAATAAGGCTCAACAAGATACAGGCCTGCCACATTCATCATCTTCATGACAGAAGACTACCAACAAATGGCTCCTGACTGCCCATTTCACTGCAGAACATACAGCACTACACAGTGTTGAGTATTAATAGATGCTCTGCTGTAAAAAAAAATAAAATAAAAATAATAATAATAGTGTATTTTCCGGACTATAAATCACACTTTTTTCATAGGTTGGCTGTTCCTGCAACTTATACCCCAGAGCGACTTATAAATGAAAAAACTGTTTATTTTACATAAACACTGGACATCTTTTCTGTTTATGTTTATTTTTTATGTAGCTGAATAAGCATTGCTAGCATATCTTACACCTATTCAGCCTGTTCTCTATTCTTTTATTGTTAGAACTTGCCTTCCAAGAGGACATAATGACTGTTTTGGGCAAGTAGTTTGGAAAATAAATAATAAATAATAATACCAGCAAAAATGTGACTTATACTCCGGAGTGACTTATAGTCCAGAAAATACGGTCAATTAAAATAAAAGCGTAACATAATTATTATTATTTTATTTATTTATTTATTGGCCTGGCAGTGACACCCCAACATAAGGTTGCAAAAATGGGATTGGATGCGCAACATCTTGATGAAAACCAAAGAGATTTTTCAAACCTGCAAAATTCAGAAGGCAAAATGAATAGCATGGAAATAAAATACCAGGGAGGCCTGGTTGCATTATATTCTCTGAGGGGTTGGGGTGGGGGGGGGGCTCACTGCATTAAAGCATACGGTGGATGCACAGAAACAAGTTCTCGGCTTATTAGTGCGCCATACGAGCCTCCCTTGGGACGTGGAGTCGGACAAGCGGTCCTTTAGGGTACTGTGGTAAAACCAAAATGACACTTAACGGCTCCAGTAGGTCTTGTTATGGACTGTAAAGCAACTTTTAACAAAAGGAAGGAAGGAGCGTATCATTCTAATACCTTCCTAAAGCCCGACGTATACGCGTCTCTTATTTAACCAGACGTGTAATGAAGCCGTTTGCAATTTTGCAGCCTTTTTTCCATCAACACTACATTTCTATTTGCTATCTTTCATAGAGAAAATGCATTTCGCCAAGGAGGTGTTTAGAATAAATGTAGTATGTGTCAGAGGTCAATCTGCACGCGTTTTGCGCTATGGACAAATCATGCTCCGTCGAGGTGTTTCATAATGTTTGCTCTTTGAATGCGACACGGCTGCAACGTGAGGATAAATGCGTGTTATGGAAATTTGAAAGAGCTTATTTTTTCTTAAAGGAGATACTGGCAGTTGTGGCCATGATGTGTGTTTACAGTCCAAAGGACGGAGGCTGAGTGCTTGGATGGCCTTCTACCTATTAAAGGTCCTGCTTTAACACGGGGAGGAGGAAATGCTTGCTTTGATTTCCCTCAGGCTCCTTTTTTTGTGCTCTCTGAGCACAATGAATGGAAATGCAAGAAAGAAAAATACATGCCAACACAAGCACACTAACACACACACACACACACACAAACACCCATAGAGAATACTGTATATGTATACACACTATTGATGCAACACAAGCATCTGTGAGATTTTTTTGGCAGCAAAAAGTTCCCCGCATTACCGAGTGACCTTGCGCCGCGCCGTGGAACATGATGGATGCCCGACTGCAGTGCAGCATGACAAGAGGATTGATTGTGTTGAACAAGCAGCTTTATGCTTAACACTGTGGCGCTCGCCTTTCGGTGCAGAGTTGAAACATTATACGGGAGATCATCGCAAATCCATACTTATCGCAGTGCAGTGTCTCGTTCACGTGTTCTTCTCCAGATACTTTTCAAAGCTGGAGACTCGAAAAAATATATGAAGCAGTCAATTATGCCGTTACATGTTTGAATATGAACTGTTACTAGTCAAAAAATATGCATATGCTTAAAGCAACCATTCATTCATTCATTTTCTACCGTGTTTTCCTCACGAGGGTCGCGGAGGGTGCTGGAGCCTATCCCAGCTGTCTTGGGGCGAGAGGCGGGGTACACCCTGGACTGGTGGCCAGCCAATCACAGGGCACATATAGACAAACAACCATTCACACTCACATTCATACTTATGGACAATTTGGAGTTGCTAATTAACAATTAAGTTTCTGGAAAATATCAGTTCCCAACTAAAAGCTACATTATAAGCATCATTTCATTCACACCATTCACACCGATGGACAATTTGGAGTTGGCAATTAATTAAGTTTCTGGAAAATATCAGTTCCCAACTAAAAGATACATTAATAAGCATCATTTCATTCACACCATTCATACCTATGGACAATTTGGAGTAGCTAATTCACCTAGCATGTTTTTGGAATGTGGGAGGAAACCGGAGAAAACCCACGCATGCACGGGGAGAACATGCAAACTCCACACAGAGATGGCTGAGAGTGGAATTGAACCTTGGTCTCCTAGCTGTGAGGTCTGCGCACTAACCACTCGACCGCCGTGCCGTCCAAAAATATAAATATTATTAAGGTGCATTCAAATACACTGAATGACTGTAGAATGCTATACTGGTCATGTTACTGGAATGTTCGGTGAGACACACAAGCACCAGACTTGATCGCCGGAACAAGAGGTTTGAATTTTCTAAATATTTTGCAGAAATTCACCACACACACACACAAATTGTACTTTTACTCCCGGCATACAACCCATAGGGGGCGCCCTGACGGCAAATGGCGGCCATTTCCAGTCATGTCGTTCCAGCGGCAGCATGCATTGCTTTCATGTGACTCCAGCTAAGAGAAGAAAGCAGCAGTGTGATGCATCCTGATTTGAGAACCCTGATCCCTAATTGCACATGAGCAATGGCTGACTCTCATGCATGCAACCAGCAGATGTGTTCATTGGCCAGGAGCGCTTTTTCTCGGTGGCCATGATGGGAAGAGCGAGTGGAGGATGAGAGGGGGTGGGGAGTCGGGGGTGTTCTCGCCGCAGGTGGCGCAAAGTTGCGGCGGTCCAAAAGATGTCAGAGACAGCGGCGGCGAAGCGGCCATTAAATATTCCCTGTGGTCTCATCACACATGAAAGCTACAGGCTATTATTAATCATTTAGCCACTTCGCTACTTTGGGTGGGCGTTCGAACACAGTCGCTTCTCGCTGTAGCGTACGTCGGAATAATAAACCTCACCTCTCGTCCTCTACCAAAAAGGTCAGCGTATATCCTTGTCTTATGCTCACAACGCTATCGAGGCCGTCTCACATTTACACAGGCTAATCAATTCCCTCCATCGGGGACCAACAGTCGGGCGCCATATCTGTGCGGTTTATAGCTACGGAAGAAATGTAGAAATAATTCCAAACTGGAGTTGTCATCCAGGTTATAGCCTTATCCATTCCGACTGTAGTACCGTAGCTTAAATCAGTCTTATTCTATCATTTGATAAGAGAAGCTGAAGAAGACACTGAGATGTTTGCAAAGTAAGCAGCCCTTCATCTGTCATTCAAGTTTAGACAAGCACACTTAACTAAGGTTTCATCATTTTAGCTCAATATTTTGATTGACATTTCCTTAGGGAAGACCTCTATGAAGGTCAACGGTATGAAGAACAATGGTAAATACCAAAGTCATTCATTCCTGGGGGTGCGCGGTCACTGATTAGGTTCCTCCTGATGTCCACCCAAGGTTGGGTCTCAGGAAGAATCCTATTCGGTAATTGATAAACAGCTTTGCCCAAGGATGCTTCCACACAGTCCTCAAACCAGTAACCTTCAGGTTGAGAGACAACCGCTCCACCACCTGAGCCGTGCCACCCTGGCATGCCGCCTAAGACCGGAAGCCCCCAGGCTTCTTTCTGGCCAGCTGCTTTGGCCGCATCCTCCCGGCGGATCTGGAGGCGTTCCCAGGCCAGCTGGGAGACATAGTCCTTCCGATGCGTTCTGGGTCTTCCCTGAGGCCTCCAACCGGTCGGAAGTGCCCTGAACACATCCCCGGGGAGGCGTCCTTAACAGATGCCTGAGCCACCTCATCTGGCTCCTCTCAATATGGAGAAACAGCGACTCTACTTCGAGTTCCTGTTTACATTGAACTCATCACTGCTACAAATGCACCTTACCGCTATTACAACATCGGTTCTGTTGCTGCTGTGTTGTTCAATTTACATACAGGAGTCCCTCCCGCCCCTCCTCGTCAAGGACAGTGGCTTTGTATTCTTTTTGAAGTGGGATCCAAAGGAGCTGCTAAATAAATGAAGGAGTAAACAACACACCGAGTGGGAGTGCAAAGTGATGCAACAACAAAGCAATCTAACATTCGCACTGCTCCTGCTTATTTGCATGTGAAGTTGCCAAATGCGCTAATTAGCAAGTCAGGTGGTAGCAACAGGGTCTCTTTAAGCCGCGTCGGTGACACACGTGATTATTGGATTGGATTTGTTCATTTGAGGTTCGGGTCTTGGTTAAAAAAGTTGGGGATGATCGGGCCTGGGTTGAGTTAATCGAGTTAATTGTGTGGAGTTTCATACAAACCTGAAACAGGATGTAATGATGTAAATACACGGCCGCAGATCCATCATTTGTGAATGACCTGAGCAGCTATTGTGCTAGCATGCTAACTGCGGTGAAATTAATTGGTAACATCTCAAGGGTGTCTAAAGTGCTTAATTGGGCTGTGGCATATTCTTAAAAAAAAATTAAAAATTTAATAAAATCCAGAATAAAGTCAAATTATTAAGAGAACGCTAACGTCCAGGACAGGGGCCCGCATTGATTTAACAAAATTGGGGGTCAGAGTATATATTTTACACAACAGACCACCTACCATGCCCCAAGCAGCCTTAGCAATAGCAACCCTTAAAGCAACCTTCAGGCTGCACGGCGGTCGAGTGGTTAGCGCGCAGACCTCACAGATAGTAGACCGCGACTTCAATCCCACCCTCGGCCATCTCTATGTAGAGTTTGCATGTTCTCCCCGTGCATGTGTGGGTTTTCTCCCGGGTACTCCGGTTTCCTCCCACATTACAAAAACATGCTAGGTTAATTAGCGACTCCAAATTGTCCATAGGTATGAATGGTGTGAATGAAATTATGCTTCTAATGTATCTTTTAGTTGGGAACTGATATTTTCCAGAAACGTAATTGTTAATCGGCGTCTCCAAATTGTCCTTAGGTATGAATGGTGTGAATGAAATTATGCTTATAATGTATCTTTTAGTTGGGAACTGATATTTTCCAGAAACTTAATTGTTAATCGGCGTCTCCAAATTGTCCTTAGGTATGAATGGTGTGAATGAAATTATGCTTGTAATGTATCTTTTAGTTGGGAACTGATATTTTCCAGAAACTTAATTGTTAATTAGCAACTCCAAATTGTCCATAGGTATGAATGTGAGTGTGAATGGTTGTTTGTATATATGTGCCCCTGTGACTGGCTGGCCACCAGTCCAGGGTGTACCCTGCCTCTCGCCTGAAGACAGCTGGGATAGGCTCCAGCACCCCCCACGCGAGGATAAGCTACAGCAAATGAATGAAAGCAACCTTTACCGTTCCAGAGAACTGGGCGGTTTACCCCCTACGGCTATTGCAACATTGGTTCTCTATTGCAACATTGGTTCTGTGGGCCAAGAGAGCTGAACCACATGACCACTCGTCAACTGCCACCGAAACCAGAAGAGCTTCACCTCAACGTAACAATAGTCTAGCACTTCAAAGGAATCCAGCGACAACCTCGCGTGGCATTTGAAGACGATGTGAACCAATGCAGCTCTCCATAAGTCCATTTTCAATTTCAGGTCACTAAAGGAAAGAAAAGGGAGGACAACAAGCCAGCGAAGGGCGGCCTCGTCTTTCATGATAATTCAATCAAAGGAGACCAAATGGAGCTGTGCTTTTAGTCGTTTTCCAGATCGGAATGAAACATTACTCCCAGGAGTTCCAGATGGTTCCTTTGTGATCATTAGTTGTCTTCATCAATCAAGGAGGAGGATTGTAAAACTCAAGGGGTGAAACCTCTCCGCGTGCTCCACGTGTAAGAGCAATAAATATCCCGACACGGCACAAGAATTCAGATCCCGGTTCAAAACGCGGCGGGTGAATCCGACATGGGAACACCAAAGAGTCATGAATATTTCATGTGCGGGCACATTTAGAGCGGCTCCAACTGCAAATATAGCACAAAAGAACGCTAATGTTGCTGGGGGCTTTTTATTTATTTCATTAGCCGGCGTTCTCTACGGAGATCCTTGTTTACCCATCCTGCGGAAGAATCCGGAGTCGGGAATTAATTTTATTGGATAGCTGTCAATATGAAAACTCTCTATTATACAGTAGTTTACCTCCGGTGATCTCCCAAGGATTCATCAGCAGTCAATCAAAGGGAGTTTATGCACAGATCTCATTCGGAATACCCAAAGCAACAGCGTGGCGAGGAGACTTCCACACGTTCACGTGGCCTAAGGCGGAATGTTCCCACTCTGACTACCGTTCACACGGCAGGTCAATTCTGGTTTATGTTTTACTCATATGTGATCTGTACCTCGTTTTTTTTCATGTCAGTGTCGGTTTTGTAATGCGACTCAGGTCTCTTACGTATGTGGATGCAAATGTGTTTTGGGTCTCGTAGAGCCAACCAAAGTTGGGGAAAAGTACTCGCAGATGTACGACTGCACTTGAAATCGCCACAAATTCACCAGTGAATCTATTGTAAATACACTCAGACAAGTCACTTTTTTATGCTAATGTATAAAACTACATAAAAAAATTGATTTTTACCCCAAAAAAACAGAATTGGACATCATACCCGGAAATGTAAACATTGCCTCTGTTATCGATAATCATTACTGGTAATGACATATGGTAAAAATACTTTAAGAGACACACTAGCATACAATCACAGGGCACATATAGACAAACAACCATTCACACTCAAATTCATACCTATGGACAAATTTGGAGTCGCTAATTAACCTAGCATGTTTTTTTGGAATGTGGGAGGAAACCGGAGTACCCGGAGAAAACCCACGCATGCACGAAAAGAACGCGCAAACTCCACACAGAGATGGCCGAGGGTGGAATTCTAGCATACAATCACAGGGCACATATAGACAAACAACCATTCACACTCAAATTCATACCTATGGACAAATTTGGAGTCGCTAATTAACCTAGCATGTTTTTTTGGAATGTGGGAGGAAACCGGAGTACCCGGAGAAAACCCACGCATGCACGAGGAGAACGTGCAAACGCCACACAGAGATGGCTGAGGGTGGAATTGAACCCTGGGTCTCCTAGCTGCGAGGTCTGCACGCTACCCACTTGACCGACGTGCAGCCCCTGCACAAATACAAGTCGCTTTTTTTCCGTTAATGTATAATACTACAAAAAAAATATATATTTTAACCCAAAAAAATCAGAATTGGACATCATAACCATAGCCTCTGTTATCGATAATCATTACCGGTAATGACATTAGGAGACAAACTAGCATACACGTAATATTGGTAGCTTTGTTTGACAAATAATTAGTGACTTACGGACAAGTAGTTCAGTGTCACTGCGGCCATGTTTGTTAACCAATCTTTCTCAAATTATAAAAGCTTCAGTTCGCTAAAGATGCTCACCAAATTTCCTGGTGATTTGTTTACGTTTGTGGGCTTAGCATTTTCAGCAAAGTGAATATTTTTTTATGCTGGATGGCGGCCATGTTTTTTTTCAACCAATTTGATGCACATGTGCTTGTCCGTCCACTAAAGGCATACATCAAATTCCGTGCTGGTTCTGCAGAACCCAATAGAGTAACTAGGGTTTGTTTTGAGGTGTCCATCCAACATATTGGCTTTAATAACAGCAGCAATTAGTGGCGTATTTGTCGGGAAAATAACAGCACAGGCAACACAGCAGGGGTGCGTGTTTTGATACATTTTCGCCCTTTTGTGTGCAGCGGCTCAGGAATAGAAACCTAAGCTCGTACAAATAACCCCCATGCAATAATGTTAAAAAGGACGGCGGATGGTTTTAACTTGAAGGGCCGCATCGATTCCTCGGATTTCCAAGGTTCTCTTGTTGTCTTCCTGGAATAAAAATCAAAATATCTTTTTGTGTCCCATTGACCCGAGATGCTGACTGGTAGCGGAGGCTCTGCGGGGAAAGTGTGCAGTCAAAAAAAAGTTCCCCGTGAGTGACAAGCAACAAAGGAACATGGCGGCGGTGGTCAATAAGGAGCAAAAAACAGCCTGAGGTCGATGCAGCACTTCCCGGGTGACCGCGACGTCTAAGGGAAGAAATGCGATCCGGTTTAGACTCCGAAAACACTTGGAAGACGTGGGCCTGGGTCTGGCATGACGACTCGGACATTAACAGCAAAAACGTCAATAAGTTAGGGAATCTTCCCTAACTTATTGTGGTTGTGCAGCTTTATTTAGCTCTACATGCCCTTTAAAATGTTGCTAAATGTTGTTTAATATCGGTTCTGTTGATTGCTGAATACTTGTAATATTTTGACTTTATTATCATAATATTATATCCGTTTCCAATTTTTTCTATGTTACTCTTGTACATTTTCTCATAATTATTACTTTATTCCCATAATATTTTGACTTTATTCTCATAATATAAACATTTCCTGCAACCTAAAGTCATTTGTTCTGTTTTTCATAATATTACAACTTAAAACATATGTCTTTTCTTTAATATTTCAACTTTATGCGACTAAAATAATATTTTTCCTCATGTTTATTCTCATAAAACTGTCACTTTCACCTAATTAAAATATTTTTTTCCTCATATTTTGACTTTACTCATAAAATTAGAGTTTTTGTTTCCTTCATATTTCAGCCGCATGCTTCATATTACGTTATTCATGGCAAAATAATATGTTGACATTTTTAGTATGTACTGTGGGCCAATAGAGCACAGATGTGGTCCGCAAATGGCTCCCGAGCCGCACTTTGGACACCCTTGCTTCAAAAAAATATGGCCGGTGTTCAATGTTAATGGCGTGATTAGCGCTTCCCTCGCCGCTGCAATTTATTCCGGCCCATAATTATTACTTTATTCCCATAATATTTTGACTTTATTTATTTTGACTCATAATATTACAACTTAAAACATATTTCTTTTCTTTAATATTTAAATTCAATGCTATTAAAATAATATTTTTCCTCATAATATTACATGTTTATTCTCATAAAACTGTCACTTTGACCTAATTAAAATATTTTGACTTTACTCATAAAATGAGTTTTTGTTGCCTTCATATTTCAGCTGCATTTTTTTATGCATTTTTCTTCATATTACGTTATTCATGTTGACATTTTTAGCATGTACTGTGGGCCAATAGAAAACAGACGTGGCCCGCAAATGGCCCCCGAGCAGCACTTTGGACACCCCTGCTTCAACCAAACATGGCCGGCGCCACTTTGGCCGGCGTTCAATGTTAATGGCGTGATTAGCGCTTCCCTCGCCGCGGCAATTTATTCCGCCCCATTAAGCATGCGTGCCGCCATGGCCTGCTGACTCAGACGCTCTTAGTAACAAACAGTATTATTAAAAAGGCCATCAGCGCTAAGATCTATCATCGGGAATGGGCTCTGAGGTCACAACTGAGTGGATTGCCTGAAAAAAGAAGAAAAAAAAAAACGGCGATAAATCTGAATTCAGTGCTTATTTTTCGTGAGAATTTCACCCACGCTTGGCACGTCATCGCACCAACGGCGGCCGAGTCCAACACGTCACATGACATCCACCTATTAGCAGCGCATTGGATCGATACGATTGACAGGCGGCGTACTCTTTTGCGTTTAGAAAGCTTCAATATGATTATGCTGCGTCATCCGGCCAATCAGATGCTACACTTAAAGCTCTAACCACATTTGATTGGACATCAACGCGGCTCTCTGGGAGCGACCCAAGCTCTCATTGAACAGATGAGGCGTACACGATTCCTTCTGTTTTTTTTTTTTTTTTTTGCTCTCTAACTGCAATGCAGAGTTTATGAGCGGCGAAGGCGTGCACGCTGGGGATGTTTTCTCTCTGACGATGATGAATTGCCCGCGGCTTATCAACAGCACGCTGGCGTTGGTGTCGTCCGGGCAGGGCTTGATGGCTTGTCAGTCAATGTGTCAATGGTTTCAATGCCGCTCCCGCTTCTCATGCCGGGCCTCTAATCCTAAGCGGGCGCTAATTCCACGTCACAATATTTGGAGGTAGATTTGCCTGGTGTCAGTCGGCGGCGATGATCCCGGTCTGACAGGCCGGGGATGAGCGGCGACGCCGGCTCGTCGTTTATTTCCTGACCTTTTTCGTGTAATATCGAGATGCTCCGTTGGGAGACACCAGAACACCGGAGTCATTATGAATACGAGTGCTGTATGAAAAGCGAACATGGGGGGTGGGGGTGGGGGGACACGGGGGTTGGGATGGTGGAGACAATTCCCAATGGTTGTTTTGACCCCATCACGAGCAGCCTTCATTGCAAAGTTGGCATAATCATGCAGGAAAAGGAAGATGCATACGTATGACACATAATAGATTAAAAGATTAATTTTAGATTAAATAGATTAATTCAGATTAATTTCCTACCGCTTATCCTCACGATGGTTGCGGACATGCTGGAGTCTATCCCAGCTGTCTTCAGGCGGGGTACACCCTGGACTGGTGGCCAGCCAATCACAGGGCACATATAGACAAACAACCATTCACACTCACATTCATACCTATGGACAATTTGGAGTCGCTAATTAACCCAGCATGTTTTTGGAATGAGGGAGGAAACCGAAGAAGACTTCCATGAGGGTGGAATCAAACTCGGGTCTCCCAGCTGTGAGGCACGAGTGCTAACCACTTGACCACCGTGCAGCCCAGCATTAAAACTAAATTTTCAAAAATTTAGCCTCGGTTTTTCGAGCACCATCTCAGCTTCATACAACATTGCATGTAATAAACTATCCCGCTTTCCCTGCCTATGTTTTCCATACAATTTGATCTGGAATTCATAACAAAAAACAGCTGTAAAATTTGAGCAACATTGGTGCTGTTATTAAACTCCGTAAGTCCGATTGAGTTGAAAAATCTCACATAGGGCGTCTGGCAGAATCGTCACAAAATTGGGTACATATCTTTAAGGGACTGAGAAGCACACAGGTGTAAAATTTGAGCAAAATTGGTTAAAAAAACATGGCCGCCAAACAGCAAACTACCTCTGCAGGCAGGACGAATTAACAGCTAACTGTCCGTAAGTCATTGAGCATATGTCTGATATACGTATTACATGAACGGCAACATGTAATCCAAAGCATTTAGAGCTAAATCCACAGGGGGGGATTCAAAGAAGAAGCCTGAGAAGCTCAGTTTTTTGGGGAAAAATCTTAATTTTCCTTGCATATGACAGGTGAAACATACTGTATATAAAATGAGCTATTTTGCGCCAACTTCTACTGTCCTCCATGATGTCAGTAGATGAGATCCAAATCAACCTTGATGACTTTTAACTACAATCTTTGTTCCTGGCGGCGTGTGTCACACCCCAGATGGGAAATACCTCCGAAAAAAACCAAAAAAAAATCATTCTTCACCCTGTCGCATTGTTCCCGCGGTTGTCAATCATTCCGTGCGACATGTGACAGGTGAGGCACGGAGAGAGACTGTGACAGCCGGCTCCGGCTCGGCCACCGGGGATTTCCTCGTTTTGTAAATAAACGAGCTTGCTTGTGAGTTGATGTAATATGCAGTGCATCACTTAGGAGAAATGATTCTCCGCCATTTTGCAATGGAAAGGTGCATACGGCGCCGATGATTAGAGAAACTCATTTAAAGACGCGCGCCACCTGCAGCCAATACATCTACTTCAATCAGCCGGGCTACGTTGGGACCTAAAGAAGGCGTCTGAGCACCTTGGAGTTGATTGCTTAGAATATAGATGAAAAAAAAAACAAACATACACAACTCATATGTAAGAGCATCGTTCTGTGTGTGTGTGTTTGTGTGTGTGTGTGCCGCGTGATTGCATCTTAAACTCCTTGGGGAACAATTGGACATCACGGTTAGCAATTTGCTCGCCGCACCGAAGGTGGAACACAATCAGTCAGCATTTACTCGCTCGCCTGTCATAGAACATATTTTTTTTCCAGACATATGTTTTAGTCTCCGAAGGTAAATTGTGGGGAGGAATACCAATGTCTGTTTTCATCAAGTGTGCGTATGGGCCTGAAAACATCAACAATAGTCCAAACAAGCTCATATAGTCGCTATTTAAGGATAAATATTGTTCAAAATGTTAATTGTGTTCATTCAAAAATCATGTTTACATCTGAGCTTCAGGTTACGTTTCTTTTTTCACCCCCAGATACGTCAACGCTGAAATATACACAAATAATTAAAAATGTATTAATTTTTCATGGAATAGAATGGAATGGCCTTTATTCCATTCCATGAAAAAATTCTAAAAAACTATTTTTTTCTCCAAGAAAAAATTAACTAAAACTATTTTTTTCTCCAAGAAAAAATTAACTAAAACTAATTTTTTCCTCCAAGAAAAAATTAACTAAAACTATTTTTTTCTTCATGAAAAAATGAACTAAAACTAAACAATTTTTTTCGTCATAAAAAATTAACTAAAACAATTTTTTTTGTCCATAAAAAAACTAATTAAAACAATTTTTTTTGTCCATAAAAAAACTAATTAAAACTTTTTTTTCCTCCATTAAAAAATTACTAAAACAAATTTTTTCTCCTTGAAAAAAATAGCTAAAACAATTTTTTTCATAATCTGAAGGCAAATATTACAGTCATTTTAGAGTGGCCTTTTATTGTGGCCAGCCTAAGGCACACCTGCGAGAGCCTTGTAGACATGAAATAACAACCCTATAGTCACCTTATCGCCTCATTGCAACTCTTATGCTGCAGGGACTCCAGACGGCCGCTAGCTAGTGAGCTAGCAGGCTAACAAGCTAGCAAACTAACCAATTATTGACAAATAGTGTAATATCGGATCGTTAAATATTAATCTATTTTATTTGTTTTTTGTCTGGAATTTACAGACGGACGTTTTTACTTGAGTCTTCACTCAAAAAAAATCAATCGATCTGTTTTGTCTTTTTGCCCCCAAATTAAATTACCGGCATTCAGTCCCTTGACGCTGATCAGTTTATTTATGTCCCCGCCCCTCCATCGAGGGAGACGAGGCTAAAAAGCTTCCCGGGCGTCTCAGTCCAGATCAATGCGGGCTGATAAAGGAGTGGCCGCTTTCAATATGGAGTTGGAGTCGAGAGCGAGAGTGTGTCACCACGGCTGACCCCCAAAGAGAGAGAGTGGACACGGTCATTAAAACCTCAAGTGAGCACGGAGCCGCTAGCCGCTTGCCGTTGCGATGGCGGACACACATGCAGAGGAAACGTACGCACACGAGTGCTGCCTTTGAAGGGCATTGTGTAACAGCAAGGCTTTGAATTCAAAATGTAATCAC
This sequence comes from Doryrhamphus excisus, assembly GCF_037039965.1. Lineage (NCBI taxonomy): Eukaryota > Metazoa > Chordata > Actinopteri > Syngnathiformes > Syngnathidae > Doryrhamphus > Doryrhamphus excisus. The sequence continues at coordinate 21,001,778 of NC_136363.1, forward strand.
ACAAGTAATTATGGGTGATTGCAAACAAACCAGCCCCCCACACAACAATCTACCGGGAATGCAAATACTGGACTATGAAGTCAAAAGGACTACAAGTGTTGTGATGCTCACGCTAGTCCACTAGTTGGCAGTATTACACGTCAAAGCAGCTGTTTGTCCTTCATCCAAAAACATCTTGACTGCATACTGATTGTATTATAACAACACTGGTACCAACATAAATGGAAGCAACCAATCAGAGTAAATATCATGGTCCCGATCCCGACACAAGCACCATACTCGATCGCCAGAACAATAGGCATTTATTGCAGGTTTGAAACTCTGTCACTTCCTGTCCGCCCCACGCTCAGGTCCCCTAACACTGGAACACATATACAACTACACACGCGTCTTGTGTCCTAAAAGGCTGACTTTATTTGATTATGTTATCTACGTTAGCTTTTACCCATGTATTAGCTGTGTATAAATGAATGTTGTATTTTAATGTATATTTTACTGTATTTACTTGCTTTTATTCTACTCCATTTTTTCTGTAAAGCGTCTTTGAGTATTTTGAAAAGCGCTATACAAATAAAATGTATTATTTATTATTATTATTATTATATAAGGTGACTATAGGGGTGCTATTTCATGTCTAGAGAGCTCTAACAATGTCAAAGCACATTTAGAAGATCAAACAGGTTCTCCATGATCTAACTGTATAAATTCAGTTATCACAGGAACCAATTAAGTATGATAAACGAGGCACTACTGTGTATTGGTCAGACCTAATCTAAGTGGTATACAGTATGTGGTATAAACGGTATAGGAATCAGGATCAGGAGTACAATTAAAGTGAATATTTGCCGTGTTTATCGGGATAAAAAATGTATGACATCACAACAAATAAAAGAACAGGCTGAACTTTAGCATGGAGAATGTTAAAAACCCAGCAGCGCCCCCTGTGGAGCGCCTTTATTTTATTGCATAAGGGACTGCAAGGAGGGTAGCGCAGTGTTCTTGGTGCGTATTAATAATTTATAAGAGCTCCTCAGGGATTAGTAAACAGGGACTTTATGACGGAGGGCGAGAGCACCGGACGATCCGTCTTACTCGTGTAATAATAATAATAATAATGATAATAATAATAAAAGCGCTCCGACTGGAAGTTGTAGAGTTGTTTTATGCTTGCACACACTCACACAGTCACACAGTCACACAGTCAGACTGATGAATCGCTTGGGTTGTTTGCACTGCTCTCGCTCGCCGTTGTGATGCCGCGCGGAGCGGGAATAATAAGTCAAATATATCCACGAGTGCTTTTTGGCCACGGAGTGAGCAAAGCAGAGGGGTTCCGTGTCAACATTCATTACCATTTAGACACGCGCAGCACAAACGTTTACTTTAGGAGATTAGATGAACGAGGGCCAAGCGGTCTGCACTGAGCGCTCGCAGGCTGTCGCGCAGTCAGCGGGGGATTAAGGGAAGTTTACGTGCCGCGCTCTTCATGCCGGCGAGACTTTGTACGGGAGCGATGCGTCTCGGCGACGACAGCAGTCAGTGTTGGTTTTGAAAAGTATGAACACACAAAAATATGACGTGTTTAAGAGTACATAGTCGAGTTGAGCTACAGAGAATCGGAAGGCAAAGCTCACAATTTAGTGGTTGATCTACTGTGCGTTCCCGCCCCCTCGCTTGTGGTCATGACCGAAACAAGATGGCGGGTACATGCAGCCGGAATTACTTCCCTCCGTAGGGTGGTCGGTCTTACTCTAAAACATAGGTGAGGACCTCGGAGCTTGAAGTAGAACCACAACTCCTTCACATCCGCTCCTCACCTGGATTGTGACGTGTTCTGGGCATGCCCAGCCGGTAAAGAGACCCTGTAGAAGATTATGTAAGCATATAAACCGCATTTTTAGCCGTGCATCTTTAAAATGCTGCAGTGTCTCCACTGATCAGCAACCATATTGTTTCTTATCGGTAGACGGAGGCCCTACCGGGCCCTACCGGGTCCGGTGAGATGATCCAACACAGAGATTTGTGACAACACTTGGCTGGAAAAATGTCCCAGGGAAAGTCCTCCCAGAAGACTGAAAGCCGTGCAAAGGAGTACACGTGTGACGTTGCCTCATTTGCAATACAATCGATGGCGGTGCGTTGACTTCATGTTTGCTCGCCACTAGGGGAAACCTCGAAAGAAAATGTCCTTTTCGGACGGCAGCCATGAATATTTAAAAAAAAAAAACAAGAGCGCTCCGGAGAGACAACAGCAGCAACACGATATTCTTTGTGTCGTCTTCAACGGACAGCAAACCGAAACCCACCTGGGAACCTCGGAGCATGTCTTTAAACAGAGTGCATTCATGCGCTAACACTTAACTTTATTGGACATCATGTCCTCAATGGCAGGGTCATGTTTTTATTCAAGTCCCCTGTGTTGCCACTTAGTCAGAACATGTTCTGTTTCACTGGCCCAGAACCATGAATGATTATTTATAAGTCAGGAGCCGCACGTTTACTTGCTTCCTTTAACGTTTTTGGTCTGGATACGTGTAAATAAAAGTCAGAGGTACCGTAATAGTCTATTGGACGTGTGCTGTACACATCATCTTGATGCTGGAATTGAAATGACCTGAGGTAGCTTCTGTAGCAAAGAAGCGCTAATGTAAACACTTTACCCCCTTTTTACATAAACACTGTAACGCCTATATATCAACTTTATGCAACTAAAACATTTCTTTCATATGACGTCCTTGAATTTATTATAGTAGGCTGTACGGTGGACAAGTGGTTAGCGTGCAGACCTCGCAGCTAGGAGACCAGGGTTCAATTGCACCCTCGGCCATCTCTGTGTGGAGTTTGCATGTTCTCCCCGTGCATGTGTGGGTTTTCTACGGGTACTCCGATTTCCTCCCACATTCCAAAAACATGCTAGCGACTCCAAATTGTCCATAGGTATGAATGGTGTGAATGAAATTATGCTTCTAATGTATCTTTTAGTTGGGAACTGATATTTTCCAGAAACTTAATTGTTAATCGGCGTCTCCAAATTGTCCATAGGTATGAATGGTGTGAATGAAGTTATGCTTATAATGTATCTTTTAGTTGGGAACTGATATTTTCCAGAAACTTAATTGTTAATTAGCAACTCCAAATTGTCCGTAGGTATGAATGTGAGTGTGAATGGTTGTTTGTCTATATGTGCCCTGTGATTGGCTGGCCACCAGTCCAGGGTGTACCCCGCCTCTCGCTCGAAGACAGCTGGGATAGGCTCCAGCACCCCTCGTGAGGAAAAGCGATAGAAAATGAATGAATAAATTTATTATAAATATAGTGCAGATTTTTATCCATTATTGCCATTTTTTATGTGTGTGCACACCACAATCATCATTAAAAAAATCACTTTTCGCAATCGAGATAACTATACTGTTCCAGTATCACATCAAACTGGTAGGACACACTGATAAAAATGTGAGCGTGAATGACTGGTGACTGAAAACCCATCCAGGGTGTACCCCACCTCTCACCTGGGATAAGCTCCAGCTCACCTTCAGGTCCCTGAAGCCTAATTCCTCCACATCGCTGCCCCAGTTTTCAATAATTAAAAGCTACTAAAGCGTATGTAGACTATACAGCTAATTAACTAACACCTATTTCGCTTCACAGCAACGTCCCAAAGGCACAATTTGGACGTGACTGATTCAATTATTGCCGATGGATTCAGGAAGCGTGTGCGAGCGCTAAATAGTTTTGCCAAGCTCTTAACCTCATGTCGGCAAATCTTGTTTGTTTTTGAGCGAGGAGGAAGAGGAGGAAAACGGGGGTGTGGGAGGGGCAACTTCCCAGTGTTTATTTACGACGGCGATAATTCACCGTGCGAGTCCCCCCCCCCCCCCGGTGACGTGACGCCCGCCATCTGCTGACAAATTCGCTCACACGCGAGCTGGGGATAGAGTGCGGAGGTGTGCCTAATAAAGCGGCCCATGCGGAGAGGGACTGCATCGTGATTAGCACCATCAGCAGCTTTCTTCTCCAAGTCTTAATGGTTTCATCAATTAGCAATTAGCTTAGCATGAGGGCATGGCTGCCAAGTAGAAAGCAAGTCGCAGCAAAGATCAGTAAAGTGATTTATTTCATTATGGCTGACACCGCAAATAATTAGCAGGTTTTATTGTATTCACA